>NW_027646464.1:0-600000 GCF_951394435.1 Stenella coeruleoalba
ACAAGAACCTCGTTTACAGTACAAGTTCAACATCGCAGAAAGTGAAAAATGGATAAAGAACTTGTGGTACTTACGTACAATGCAGTATCACTCAGCAATGAAATCTATGTCATCAGGCCCGTAGCAGCATAATGAGTAGATTCAGGTACGATGATTCTAATTGAAATAAGTCACACAGAAAAAGAAACATCATAAGATATCACTAATACACGGAATGTAAACTTGGCTACACAGGAACTGAATTCCAAAACAGAACAGGTTCTCAAATTTAGAAAACCAACTTATGCTTGCTTAAGGGTAAAGGTGAGTTGGGGTGCTGCATAAAACCAGAGATTGAAATGAGCACAGATAAAGTTCCTTAAGTCAAATATGGAATAGACAAGAGCTACTCCTTGCTCAACGAAATGGACTCAACACCGCATATTAAACGCCTAAGAATGTACCTGACTAGTAAGTATCTTAAAACCTATGGATTGCTATGTCTCCGAAAGAGAATCAAGCATGTGTACAGGGGCATAAACGCAGCAGTGATAGGATTGGAGAGGTTCGGTGAGCAAATGAAGACCCTTTGAAGTCATATTGCATGGTACCCATTACACGGGTCTCAACTCTCCAGGTTTAAGGTATTCTTCCTTCAGCTAAAACATGCATGTGGAACCCAGAGTATGATCAACCATATGATCGGGAGACGTGTTCAAATATGTCTCAGTTTTCCTCCCCTGGTACTCGGGTGCAACATTCCAGACGCTTTACTAACACTCTCCCCACTTGGAGAGTCAGTCCCTTTAACCTCCTGTTTGGCCCAGTTTGCAATTTCTGCGGAAGATGAACAGGAATAGCGAGAACCAATGAGAGACTAGCTGGAGGTGTCTGGACGGGCAAATTTAACTCTCATTTCCCACCAGGAAGAGGAAATAACCAAAGGCTCAGCGTGCCGTGCCGGAACCAGATTAGGGCCTGAAGCCATCCTGCGGTGTTGCGGCCAGGTCACAAGAAAGCGAGTTGAAGAAAGGAGCTCAGGGGCACTGTAATTCACAAACCTGCAGAGTTATAAATGACAGCTATCGTCCAAAAATAGACTGAAGTAAGGCTGCCAAGAGGACTTGAAAGCGGGGCAGAATTGCAGGAAACCGATTTCAGGAGGTAGACTGGAATTGCATTGAAAGCATAGGAAAAGAGGCAGAACGTCCACAATGATGCACTTGGCCAAAAAGGGCGTATGCGTTTTTTCCTGAATATATTCAGGAAAAAACGCATACGCCCTTTTTGGCCAACCAAGCAAACTTGCAAAGGAAATCTGCACTACAATGAAGTCTCACTTCTCCCCGGTCAAAAGGGCCATCTGAAAAAAGTGTAAAATCCAGAAAGGCAGGACAGGCCATGGAGAACTGGGAGCCTTGTTATGCTGATGGGCGGGATGTAAATTGCCAACAACCACTCGGGAGAAGTGTATGGTGTTTCCTGAAACATCTAAAAAACAAAGCAACAGAACCTAGGGCACTTCCACTTATGGTCCTATAGCTTAGGGAAATTAAAATCAAAAAGACACAGCCACCCCAAAGTTTGGGACGCCTCTGTTTACAAGAACCTCGTTTACAGTACAAGTTCAACATCGCAGAAAGTGAAAAATGGATAAAGAAGTTGTGGTATTTACTTACAAAGCAATATCACTCAGCAATGAAATCTGTGTCATCAGGCCCTTAGCAGCACAATGAGTGGATTCAGGTATGATGATTTTAACTGAAATAAGTCACACAGAAAAAGAAACATCATAAGATATCAGTAATACACGGAATGTAAACTTGGCTACACAGGAACTGAATTACAGAACAGAACAGGGTCTCAAATTTAGAAAACCAACTTATTCTTGCTTAAGGGTAAAGGTGAGTTGGGGTGCTGCATAAAACCAGAGATTGAAATGAGCACAGATAAAGTTCCTTAAGCCAAATATGGAATAGACAAGAGCTACTCCTTGCTCAACGAAATGGACTCAACACCCCATATTAAACGCCTAAGAATGTACCTGACTAGTAAGTATCTTAAAACCTATGGATTGCTATGTCTCCGAAAGAGAATCAAGCATGTGTACAGGGGCATAAACGCAGCAGTGATAGGATTGGAGAGGTTCGGTGAGCAAATGAAGACCCTTTGAAGTCATATTGCATGGTACCCATTCCACGGGTTTCAACTACCCAGGTTTAAGGTATTCTTCCTTCAGCTAAAACATGCATATGGAACCTAGAGTATGATCAACCATGTGATCGGGAGACGTGTTCAAATATGTCTCAGTTTTCGTACCCTGGTACACGGGTGCAACATTCCAGACGCTTTACTAACACTCTCCCCACTTGGAGAGTCAGTCCCTTTAACCTCCTGTTTGGCCCAGTTTGCAATTTCTGCGGAAGATGAACAGGAATAGCGAGAACCAATGAGAGGCTAGCTGGAGGTGTCTGGACGGGCAAATTTAACTCTCATTTCCCACCAGGAAGAGGAATTAACCAAAGGCTCAGCGTGCCGTGCCGGAACCAGATTAGGGCCTGAAGCCATCCTGCGGTGTTGCGGCCAGGTCACAAGAAAGCGAGTTGAAGAATGGAGCTCAGGGGCACTGTAATTCACAAACCTGCAGAGTTATAAATGACAGCTATCGTCCAAAAATAGACTGAAGTAAGGCTGCCAAGAGGACTTGAAAGCGGGGCAGAATTGCAGGAAACCGATTTCAGGAGGTAGACTGGAATTGCATTGCAAGCATAGGAAAAGAGGCAGAACGTCCACAATGATGCACTTGGCCAAAAAGGACGTATGCGTTTTTTCCTGAATATATTCAGGAAAAAACGCATACGCCCTTTTTGGCCAACCAAGCAAGCTTGCAAAGGAAATCTGCACTACAATGAAGTCTCACTTCCCCCCGGTCAAAAGGGCCATCTGAAAAAAGTGTAAAATCCAGAAAGGCAGGACAGGCCATGGAGAACTGGGTGCCTTGTTATGCTGATGGGCGGGATGTAAATTGCCAACAGACACTTGGGAGAAGTGTATGGTGTTTCCTGAAACATCTAAAAAACAAAGCAACAGAGCCTAGGGCACTGCCACTTATGGTCCTATAGCTTAGGGAAATTAAAATCAAAAAGACACAGCCACCCCAAAGTTTGGGACGCCTCTGTTTACAAGAACCTCGTTTACAGTACAAGTTCAACATCGCAGAAAGTGAAAAATGGATAAAGAAGTTGTGGTATTTACTTACAAAGCAATATCACTCAGCAATGAAATCTGTGTCATCAGGCCCTTAGCAGCACAATGAAGGGATTCAGGTATGATGATTCTAACTGAAGTAAGTCACACAGAAAAAGAAACATCATAAGATATCAGTAATACACGGAATGTAAACTTGGCTACACAGGAACTGAATTACAGAAGAGAACAGAGACTCAAATTTAGAAAACCAACT
Source organism: Stenella coeruleoalba (assembly GCF_951394435.1). Lineage (NCBI taxonomy): Eukaryota > Metazoa > Chordata > Mammalia > Artiodactyla > Delphinidae > Stenella > Stenella coeruleoalba. Next base: position 3,443 of record NW_027646464.1, read on the forward strand.
TATGCTTGCTTAAGGGTAAAGGTGAGTTGGGGTGCTGCATAAAACCAGAGATTGAAATGAGCACAGATAAAGTTCCTTAAGCCAAATATGGAATAGACAAGAGCTACTCCTTGCTCAACGAAATGGACTCAACACCGCATATTAAACGCCTAAGAATGTACCTGACTAGTAAGTATCTTAAAACCTATGGATTGCTATGTTTCCGAAAGAGAATCAAGCATGTGTACAGGGGCATAAACGCAGCAGTGATAGGATTGGAGAGGTTCGGTGAGCAAATGAAGACCCTTTGAAGTCATATTGCATGGTACCCATTCCACGGGTTTCAACTACCCAGGTTTAAGGTATTCTTCCTTCAGCTAAAACATGCATGTGGAACCTAGAGTATGATCAACCATGTGATCGGGAGACGTGTTCAAATATGTCTCAGTTTTCGTACCCTGGTACTCGGGTGCAACATTCCAGACGCTTTACTAACACTCTCCCCACTTGGAGAGTCAGTCCCTTTAACCTCCTGTTTGGCCCAGTTTGCAATTTCTGCGGAAGATGAACAGGAATAGCGAGAACCAATGAGAGGCTAGCTGGAGGTGTCTGGACGGGCAAATTTAACTCTCATTTCCCACCAGGAAGAGGAAATAACCAAAGGCTCAGCGTGCCGTGCCGGAACCAGATTAGGGCCTGAAGCCATCCTGCGGTGTTGCGGCCAGCTCAAAAGAAAGCGAGTTGAAGAAAGGAGCTCAGGGGCACTGTAATTCACAAACCTGCAGAGTTATAAATGACAGCTATCGTCCAAAAATAGACTGAAGTAAGGCTGCCAAGAGGACTTGAAAGCAGGGCAGAATTGCAGGAAACCGATTTCAGGAGGTAGACTGGAATTGCATTGAAAGCATAGGAAAAGAAGCAGAACGTCCACAATGATGCACTTGGCCAAAAAGGGCGTATGCGTTTTTTCCTGAATATATTCAGGAAAAAACGCATACGCCCTTTTTGGCCAACCAAGCAAGCTTGCAAAGGAAATCTGCACTACAATGAAGTCTCACTTCCCCCCGGTCAAAAGGGCCATCTGAAAAAAGTGTAAAATCCAGAAAGGCAGGACAGGCCATGGAGAACTGGGAGCCTTGTTATGCTGATGGGCGGGATGTAAATTGCCAAGAACCACTCGGGAGAAGTGTATGGTGTTTCCTGAAACATGTAAAAAACAAAGCAACAGAACCTAGGGCACTTCCACTTATGGTCCTATAGCTTAGGGAAATTAAAATCAAAAAGACACAGCCACCCCAAAGTTTGGAACGGCTCTGTTTACAAGAACCTCGTTTACAGTACAAGTTCAACATCGCAGAAAGTGAAAAATGGATAAAGAAGTTGTGGTATTTACTTACAAAGCAATATCACTCAGCAATGAAATCTATGTCATCAGGCCCTTAGCAGCACAATGAGTGGATTCAGGTACGATGATTCTAACTGAAATAAGTCACACAGAAAAAGAAACATCATAAGATATCACTAATACACGGAATGTAAACTTGGATACACAGGAACTGAATTCCAAAACAGAACAGGGTCTAAAATTTAGAAAACCAACTTATGCTTGCTTAAGGGTAAAGGTGAGTTGGGGTGCTGCATAAAACCAGAGATTGAAATGAGCACAGATAAAGTTCCTTAAGTCAAATATGGAATAGACAAGAGCTACTCCTTGCTCAACGAAATGGACTCAACACCGCATATTAAACGCCTAAGAATGTACCTGACTAGTAAGTATCGTAAAACCTATGGATTGCTATGTCTCCGAAAGAGAATCAAGCATGTGTACAGGGGCATAAACGCAGCAGTGATAGGATTGGAGAGGTTCGGTGAGCAAATGAAGACCCTTTGAAGTCATATTGCATTTTACCCATTACACGGGTCTCAACTCTCCAGGTTTAAGGTATTCTTCCTTCAGCTAAAACATGCATGTGGATCCCAAGTATGATCAACCATGTGAACGGGAGACGTGTTCAAATATGTCTCAGTTTTCCTCCCCTGGTACTCGGGTGCAACATTCCAGACGCTTTACTAACACTCTCCCCACTTGGAGAGTCAGCGCCTTTAACCTCCTGTTTGGCCCAGTTTGCAATTTCTGCGGAAGATGAACAGGAATAGCGAGAACCAATGAGAGGCTAGCTGGAGGTGTCTGGACGGGCAAATTTAACTCTCATTTCCCACCAGGAAGAGGAAATAACCAAAGGCTCAGCGTGCCGTACCGGAACCAGATTAGGGCCTGAAGCCACCATGCAGTTTTGCGGCCAGCTCAAAAGAAAGCGAGTTGAAGAAAGGAGCTCAGGGGCACTGTAATTCACAAACCTGCAGAGTTATAAATGACAGCTATCGTCCAAAAATAGACCGAAGTAAGGCTGCCAAGAGGACTTGAAAGCGGGGCAGAATTGCAGGAACCCGATTTCAGGAGGTAGACTGGAATTGCATTGAAAGCATAGGAAAAGAGGCAGAACGTCCACAATGATGCACTTGGCCAAAAAGGGCGTATGCGTTTTTTCCTGAATATATTCAGGAAAAGACGCATACGCCCTTTTTGGCCAACCAAGCAAGCTTGCAAAGGAAATCTGCACTACAATGAAGTCTCACTTCCCCCCGGTCAAAAGGGTCATCTGAAAAAAGTGTAAAATCCAGAAAGGCAGGACAGGCCATGGAGAACTGGGAGCCTTGTTATGCTGATGGGCGGGATGTAAATTGCCAACAGACACTCGGGAGAAGTGTATGGTGTTTCCTGAAACATCTAAAAAACAAAGCAACAGAGCCTAGGGCACTGCCACTTATGGTCCTATAGCTTAGGGAAATTAAAATCAAAAAGACACAGCCACCCCAAAGTTTGGGACGCCTCTGTTTACAAGAACCTCGTTTACAGTACAAGTTCAACATCGCAGAAAGTGAAAAATGGATAAAGAAGTTGTGGTATTTACTTACAAAGCAATATCACTCAGCAATGAATTCTATGTCATCAGGCCCTTAGCATCACAATGAGTGGATTCAGGTATGATGATTCTAACTGAAATAAGTCACACAGAAAAAGAAACATCATAAGATATCAGTAATACACGGAATGTAAACTTGGCTACACAGGAACTGAATTACAGAACAGAACAGGGTCTCAAATTTAGAAAACCAACTTATGCTTGCTTAAGGGGTAAGGTGAGTTGGGGTGCTGCATAAAACCAGAGATTGAAATGAGCACAGATAAAGTTCCTTAAGCCAAATATGGAATAGACAAGAGCTACTCCTTGCTCAACGAAACGGACTCAAAACCCCATATTAAACCCCTAAGAATGTACCTGACTAGTAAGTATCTTAAAACCTATGGATTGCTATGTCTCCAAAAGAGAATCAAGCGTGTGTACAGGGGAATAAACACAGCAGTGATAGGATTGGAGAGGTTCGGTGAGCAAATGAAGACCCTTTGAATTTATATTGCATGGTACCCATTACACGGGTCTCAACTCTCCAGGTTTAAGGTATTCTTCCTTCAGCTAAAACATGCATGTGGAACCCAGAGTATGATCAACCATGTGAACGGGAGACGTGTTCAAATATGTCTCAGTTTTCCTCCCCTGGTACTCGGGTGCAACATTCCAGACGCTTTACTAACACTCTCCCGACTTGGAGAGTCAGTCCCTTTAACCTCCTGTTTGGCCCAGTTTGCAATTTCTGCGGAAGATGAACAGGAATAGCGAGAACCAATGAGAGGCTAGCTGGAGGTGTCTGGACGGGCAAATTTAACTCTCATTTCCCACCAGGAAGAGGAATTAACCAAAGGCTCAGCATGCCGGGCCGGAACCAGATTAGGGCCTGAAGCCATCCTGCGGTGTTGCGGCCAGGTCACAAGAAAGCGAGTTGAAGAAAGGAGCTCAGGGGCACTGTAATTCACAAACCTGCAGAGTTATAAATGACAGCTATCGTCCAAAAATAGACTGAAGTAAGGCTGCCAAGAGGACTTGAAAGTGGGGCAGAATTGCAGGAAACCAATTTCAGGAGGTAGACTGGAATTGCATTGAAAGCATAGGAAAAGAGGCAGAACGTCCACAATGATGCACTTGGCCAAAAAGGGCGTATGCGTTTTTTCCTGAATATATTCAGGAAAAAACGCATACGCCCTTTTTGGCCAACCAAGCAAGCTTGCAAAGGAAATCTGAACTACAATGAAGTCTCACTTCCCCCCGGTCAAAAGGGCCATCTGAAAAAAGTGTAAAATCCAGAAAGGCAGGACAGGCCATGGAGAACTGGGAGCCTTGTTATGCTGATGGGCGGGATGTAAATTGCCAACAACCACTCGGGAGAAGTGTATGGTGTTTCCTGAAACATCTAAAAAACAAAGCAACAGAGCCTAGGGCACTTCCACTTATGGTCCTATAGCTTAGGGAAATTAAAATCAAAAAGACAGAGCCACCCCAAAGTTTGGAACGGCTCTGTTTACAAGAACCTCGTTTACAGTACAAGTTCAACATCGCAGAAAGTGAAAAATGGATAAAGAACTTGTGGTACTTACGTACAATGCAGTATCACTCAGCAATGAAATCTATGTCATCAGGCCCATAACAGCATAATGAGTAGATTCAGGTACGATGATTCTAACTGAAATAAGTCACACAGAAAAAGAAACATCATAAGATATCAGTAATACACGGAATGTAAACTTGGCTACACAGGAACTGAATTCCAAAACAGAACAGGGTCTCAAATTTAGAAAACCAACTTATGCTTGCTTAAGGGTAAAGGTGAGTTGGGGTGCTGCATAAAACCAGAGATTGAAATGAGCACAGATAAAGTTCCTTAAGCCAAATATGGAATAGACAAGAGCTACTCCTTGCTCAACGAAATGGACTCAACACCGCATATTAAACGCCTAAGAATGTACCTGACTAGTAAGTATCTTAAAACCTATGGATTGCTATGTCTCCAAAAGAGAATCAAGCATGTGTACAGGGGCATAAACGCAGCAGTGATAGGATTGGAGAGGTTCGGTGAGCAAATGAAGACCCTTTGAAGTCATATTGCATGGTACCCATTACACGGGTCTTAACTCTCCAGGTTTAAGGTATTCTTCCTTCAGCTAAAACATGCATGTGGAACCCAAGTATGATGAACCATGTGAACGGGAGACGTGTTCAAATATGTCTCAGTTTTCCTCCCCTGGTACTCGGGTGCAACATTCCAGACGCTTTACTAACACTCTCCCCACTTGGAGAGTCAGCGCCTTTAACCTCCTGTTTGGCCCAGTTTGCAATTTCTGCGGAAGATGAACAGGAATAGCGAGAACCAATGAGAGGCTAGCTGGAGGTGTCTGGACGGGCAAATTTAACTCTCATTTCCCACCAGGAAGAGGAAATAACCAAAGGCTCAGCGTGCCGTGCCGGAACCAGATTAGGGCCTGAAGCCATCCTGCGGTGTTGCGGCCAGGTCACAAGAAAGCGAGTTGAAGAAAGGAGCTCAGGGGCACTGTAATTCACAAACCTGCAGAGTTATAAATGACAGCTATCGTCCAAAAATAGACTGAAGTAAGGCTGCCAAGAGGACTTGAAAGCGGGGCAGCATTGCAGGAAACCGATTTCAGGAGGTAGACTGGAATTGCATTGAAAGCATAGGAAAAGAGGCAGAACGTCCACAATGATGCACTTGGCCAAAAAGGGCGTATGCGTTTTTTCCTGAATATATTCAGGAAAAAACGCATACGCCCTTTTTGGCCAACCAAGCAAGCTTGCAAAGGAAATCTGCACTACAATGAAGTCTCACTTCCCCCCGGTCAAAAGGGCCATCTGAAAAAAGTGTAAAATCCAGAAAGGCAACAGGCCATTGAGAACTGGGAGCCTTGTTATGCTGATGGGCGGGATGTAAATTGCCAACAGACACTTGGGAGAAGTGTATGGTGTTTCCTGAAACATCTAAAAAACAAAGCAACAGAGCCTAGGGCACTTCCACTTATGGTCCTATAGCTTAGGGAAATTAAAATCAAAAAGACACAGCCACCCCAAAGTTTGGAACGGCTCTGTTTACAAGAACCTCATTTACAGTACAAGTTCAACATCGCAGAAAGTGAAAAATGGATAAAGAAGTTGTGGTATTTACTTACAAAGCAATATCACTCAGCAATGAAATCTGTGTCATCAGGCCCGTAGCAGCACAATGAGTGGATTCAGGTATGATGATTCTAACTGAAATAAGTCACACAGAAAAAGAAACATCATAAGATATCAGTAATACATGGAATGTAAACTTGGCTACACAGGAACTGAATTACAGAACAGAACAGGGTCTCAAATTTAGAAAACCAACTTATGCTTGCTTAAGGGGAAAGGTGAGTTGGGGTGCTGCATAAAACCAGAGATTGAAATGAGCACAGATAAAGTTCCTTAAGCCAAATATGGAATAGACAAGAGCTACTCCTTGCTCAACGAAATGGACTCAACACCCCATATTAAACGCCTAAGAATGTTCCTGACTAGTAAGTATCTTAAAACCTATGGATTGCTATGTCTCCAAAAGAGAATCAAGCATGTGTACAGGGGCATAAACGCAGCAGTGATAGGATTGGAGAGGTTCGGTGTGCAAATGAAGACACTTTGAAGTCATATTGCATGGTACCCATTCCACGGGTTTCAACTACCCAGGTTTAAGGTATTCTTCCTTCAGCTAAAACATGCATGTGGAACCTAGAGTATGATCAACCATGTGATCGGGAGACGTGTTCAAATATGTCTCAGTTTTCGTACCCTGGTACTCGGGTGCAACATTCCAGACGCTTTACTAACACTCTCCCGACTTGGAGAGTCAGTCCCTTTAACCTCCTGTTTGGCCCAGTTTGCAATTTCTGCGGAAGATGAACAGGAATAGCGAGAACCAATGAGAGACTAGCTGGAGGTGTCTGGACGGGCAAATTTAACTCTCATTTCCCACCAGGAAGAGGAATTAACCAAAGGCTCAGCGTGCCGTGCCGGAACCAGATTAGGTCCTGAAGCCATCCTGCGGTGTTGCAGCCAGGTCACAAGAAAGCGAGTTGAAGAAAGGAGCTCAGGGGCACTGTAATTCACAAACCTGCAGAGTTATAAATGACAGCTATCGTCCAAAAATAGACTGAAGTAAGGCTGCCAAGAGGACTTGAAAGCGGGGCAGAATTGCAGGAAACCGATTTCAGGAGGTAGACTGGAATTGCATTGAAAGCATAGGAAAAGAGGCAGAACGTCCACAATGATGCACTTGGCCAAAAAGGGCGTATGCGTTTTTTCCTGAATATATTCAGGAAAAAACGCATACGCCCTTTTTGGCCAACCAAGCAAGCTTGCAAAGGAAATCTGCACTACAATGAAGTCTCACTTCCCCCCGGTCAAAAGGGCCATCTGAAAAAAGTGTAAAATCCAGAAAGGCAGGACAGGCCATGGAGAACTGGGAGCCTTGTTATGCAGATGGGCGGGATGTAAATTGCCAACAACCACTCGGGAGAAGTGTATGGTGTTTCCTGAAACATCTAAAAAACAAAGCAACAGAGCCTAGGGCACTTCCACTTATGGTCCTATAGCTTAGGGAAATTAAAATCAAAAAGACACAGCCACCCCAAAGTTTGGAACGGCTCTGTTTACAAGAACCTCGTTTACAGTACAAGTTCAACATCGCAGAAAGTGAAAAATGGATAAAGAACTTGTGGTACTTACGTACAATGCAGTATCACTCAGTAATGAAATCTATGTCATCAGGCCCTTAACAGCATAATGAGTAGATTCAGGTACGATGATTCTAACTGAAATAAGTCACACAGAAAAAGAAACATCATAAGATATCAGTAATACACGGAATGTAAACTTGGCTACACAGGAACTGAATTCCAAAACAGAACAGGGTCTCAAATTTAGAAAACCAACTTATGCTTGCTTAAGGGTAAAGGTGAGTTGGGGTGCTGCATAAAACCAGAGATTGAAATGAGCACAGATAAAGTTCCTTAAGCCAAATATGGAATAGACAAGAGCTACTCCTTGCTCAACGAAATGGACTCAACACCGCATATTAAACGCCTAAGAATGTACCTGACTAGTAAGTATCTTAAAACCTATGGATTGCTATGTCTCCAAAAGAGAATCAAGCATGTGTACAGGGGCATAAACGCAGCAGTGATAGGATTGGAGAGGTTCGGTGAGCAAATGAAGACCCTTTGAAGTCATATTGCATGGTACCTATTACACGGGTCTTAACTCTCCAGGTTTAAGGTATTCTTCCTTCAGCTAAAACATGCATGTGGAACCCAAGTATGATGAACCATGTGAACGGGAGACGTGTTCAAATATGTCTCAGTTTTCCTCCCCTGGTACTCGGGTGCAACATTCCAGACGCTTTACTAACACTCTCCCCACTTGGAGAGTCAGTGCCTTTAACCTCCTGTTTGGCCCAGTTTGCAATTTCTGCGGAAGATGAACAGGAATAGCGAGAACCAATGAGAGGCTAGCTGGAGGTGTCTGGACGGGCAAATTTAACTCTCATTTCCCACCAGGAAGAGGAAATAACCAAAGGCTCAGCGTGCCGTGCCGGAACCAGATTAGGGCCTGAAGCCATCCTGCGGTGTTGCGGCCAGGTCACAAGAAAGCGAGTTGAAGAAAGGAGCTCAGGGGCACTGTAATTCACAAACCTGCAGAGTTATAAATGACAGCTATCGTCCAAAAATAGACTGAAGTAAGGCTGCCAAGAGGACTTGAAAGCGGGGCAGCATTGCAGGAAACCGATTTCAGGAGGTAGACTGGAATTGCATTGAAAGCATAGGAAAAGAGGCAGAACGTCCACAATGATGCACTTGGCCAAAAAGGGCGTATGCGTTTTTTCCTGAATATATTCAGGAAAAAACGCATACGCCCTTTTTGGCCAACCAAGCAAGCTTGCAAAGGAAATCTGCACTACAATGAAGTCTCACTTCCCCCCGGTCAAAAGGGCCATCTGAAAAAAGTGTAAAATCCAGAAAGGCAGGACAGGCCATGGAGAACTGGGAGTCTTGTTATGCTGATGGGCGGGATGTAAATTGCCAACAACCACTCGGGAGAAGTGTATGGTGCTTCCTGAAACATCTAAAAAACAAAGCAACAGAACCTAGGGCACTTCCACTTATGGTCCTATAGCTTAGGGAAATTAAAATCAAAAAGACACAGCCACCCCAAAGTTTGGGACGCCTCTGTTTACAAGAACCTCGTTTACAGTACAAGTTCAACATCGCAGAAAGTGAAAAATGGATAAAGAAGTTGTGGTACTTACTTACAAAGCAATATCACTCAGCAATGAAATCTGTGTCATCAGGCCCTTAGCAGCACAATGAATGGATTCAGGTATGATGATTCTAACTGAAGTAAGTCACACAGAAAAAGAAACATCATAAGATATCAGTAATACACGGAATGTAAACTTGGCTACACAGGAACTGAATTACAGAACAGAACAGGGTCTCAAATTTAGAAAACCAACTTATGCTTGCTTAAGGGTAAAGGTGAGTTGGGGTGCTGCATAAAACCAGAGATTGAAATGAGCACAGATAAAGTTCCTTAAGTCAAATATGGAATAGACAAGAGCTACTCCTTGCTCAACGAAATGGACTCAACACCGCATATTAAACGCCTAAGAATGTACCTGACTAGTAAGTATCTTAAAAACCTATGGATTGCTATGTCTCCGAAAGAGAATCAAGCATGTGTACAGGGGCATAAACGCAGCAGTGATAGGATTGGAGAGTTTCGGTGAGCAAATGAAGACCCTTTGAAGTCATATTGCATGGTACCCATTACACGGGTCTTAACTCTCCAGGTTTAAGGTATTCTTCCTTCAGCTAAAACATGCATGTGGAACCCAAGTATGATGAACCATGTGAACGGGAGACGTGTTCAAATATGTCTCAGTTTTCCTCCCCTGGTACTCGGGTGCAACATTCCAGACGCTTTACTAACACTCTCCCCACTTGGAGAGTCAGTGCCTTTAACCTCCTGTTTGGCCCAGTTTGCAATTTCTGCGGAAGATGAACAGGAATAGCGAGAACCAATGAGAGGCTAGCTGGAGGTGTCTGGACGGGCAAATTTAACTCTCATTTCCCACCAGGAAGAGGAAATAACCAAAGGCTCAGCGTGCCGTGCCGGAACCAGATTAGGGCCTGAAGCCATCCTGCGGTGTTGCGGCCAGGTCACAAGAAAGCGAGTTGAAGAAAGGAGCTCAGGGGCACTGTAATTCACAAACCTGCAGAGTTATAAATGACAGCTATCGTCCAAAAATAGACTGAAGTAAGGCTGCCAAGAGGACTTGAAAGCGGGGCAGCATTGCAGGAAACCGATTTCAGGAGGTAGACTGGAATTGCATTGAAAGCATAGGAAAAGAGGCAGAACGTCCACAATGATGCACTTGGCCAAAAAGGGCGTATGCGTTTTTTCCTGAATATATTCAGGAAAAAACGCATACGCCCTTTTTGGCCAACCAAGCAAGCTTGCAAAGGAAATCTGCACTACAATGAAGTCTCACTTCCCCCCGGTCAAAAGGGCCATCTGAAAAAAGTGTAAAATCCAGAAAGGCAGGACAGGCCATGGAGAACTGGGAGCCTTGTTATGCTGATGGGCGGGATGTAAATTGCCAACAACCACTCGGGAGAAGTGTATGGTGTTTCCTGAAACATCTAAAAAACAAAGCAACAGAACCTAGGGCACTTCCACTTATGGTCCTATAGCTTAGGGAAATTAAAACCAAAAAGACACAGCCACCCCAAAGTTTGGGACGCCTCTGTTTACAAGAACCTCGTTTACAGTACAAGTTCAACATCGCAGAAAGTGAAAAATGGATAAAGAAGTTGTGGTACTTACTTACAAAGCAATATCACTCAGCAATGAAATCTGTGTCATCAGGCCCTTAGCAGCACAATGAATGGATTCAGGTATGATGATTCTAACTGAAGTAAGTCACACAGAAAAAGAAACATCATAAGATATCAGTAATACACGGAATGTAAACTTGGCTACACAGGAACTGAATTACAGAACAGAACAGGGTCTCAAATTTAGAAAACCAACTTATGCTTGCTTAAGGGTAAAGGTGAGTTGGGGTGCTGCATAAAACCAGAGATTGAAATGAGCACAGATAAAGTTCCTTAAGCCAAATATGGAATAGACAAGAGCTACTCCTTGCTCAACGAAATGGACTCAACACCGCATATTAAACGCCTAAGAATGTACCTGACTAGTAAGTATCTTAAAAACCTATGGATTGCTATGTCTCCGAAAGAGAATCAAGCATGTGTACAGGGGCATAAACGCAGCAGTGATAGGATTGGAGAGTTTCGGTGAGCAAATGAAGACCCTTTGAAGTCATATTGCATGGTACCCATTACACGGGTCTTAACTCTCCAGGTTTAAGGTATTCTTCCTTCAGCTAAAACATGCATGTGGAACCCAAGTATGGTCAACCATGTGAACGGGAGACGTGTTCAAATATGTCTCAGTTTTCCTCCCCTGGTACTCGGGTGCAACATTCCAGACGCTTTACTAACACTCTCCCCACTTGGAGAGTCAGCGCCTTTAACCTCCTGTTTGGCCCAGTTTGCAATGTCTGCGGAGGATGAACAGGAATAGCGAGAACCAATGAGAGACTAGCTGGAGGTGTCTGGACGGGCAAATTTAACTCTCATTTCCCACCAGGAAGAGGAAATAACCAAAGGCTCAGCGTGCCGTGCCGGAACCAGATTAGGGCCTGAAGCCATCCTGCGGTGTTGCGGCCAGGTCACAAGAAAGCAAGTTGAAGAAAGGAGCTCAGGGGCACTGTAATTCACAAACCTGCAGAGTTATAAATGACAGCTATCGTCCAAAAATAGACTGAAGTAAGGCTGCCAAGAGGACTTGAAAGCGGGGCAGAATTGCAGGAAACCGATTTCAGGAGGTAGACTGGAATTGCATTGAAAGCATAGGAAAACAGGCAGAGCGTCCACAATGATGCACTTGGCCAAAAAGAGCATATGCGTTTATTCCTGAATGTATTCAGGGAAAAACGCATACGCCCTTTTTGGCCAACCAAGCAAGCTTGCAAAGGAAATCTGCACTACAATGAAGTCTCACTTCCCCCCGGTCAAAAGGGCCATCTTAAAAAAGTGTAAAATCCAGAAAGGCAGAACAGGCCATGGAGAACTGGGAGCCTTGTTATGCTGATGGGCGGGATGTAAATTGCCAACAACCACTCGGGAGAAGTGTATGGTGTTTCCTGAAACATCTAAAAAACAAAGCAACAGAACCTAGGGCACTTCCACTTATGGTCCTATAGCTTAGGGAAATTAAAAGCAAAAAGACACAGCCACCCCAAAGTTTGGAACGGCTCCGTTTACAAGAACCTCGTTTACAGTACAAGTTCAACATCGCAGAAAGTGAAAAATGGATAAAGAAGTTGTGGTATTTACTTACAAAGCAATATCACTCAGCAATGAAATCTGTGTCATCAGGCCCTTAGCAGCACAATGAGTGGATTCAGGTATGATGATTCTAACTGAAGTAAGTCACACAGAAAAAGAAACATCATAAGATATCAGTAATACACGGAATGTAAACTTGGCTACACAGGAACTGAATTACAGAACAGAACAGGGTCTCAACTTTAGAAAACCAACTTATGCTTGCTTAAGGGGAAAGGTGAGTTGGGGTGCTGCATAAAACCAGAGATTGAAATGAGCACAGATAAAGTTCCTTAAGTCAAATATGGAATAGACAAGAGCTACTCCTTGCTCAACGAAATGGACTCAACACCGCATATTAAACGCCTAAGAATGTACCTGACTAGTAAGTATCGTAAAACCTATGGTTTGCTATGTCTCCGAAAGAGAATCAAGCATGTGTACAGGGGCATAAACGCAGCAGTGATAGGATTGGAGAGGTTCGGTGAGCAAATGAAGACCCTTTGAAGTCATATTGCATGGTACCCATTCCACGGGTTTCAACTACCCAGGTTTAAGGTATTCTTCCTTCAACTAAAACATGCATGTGGAACCTAGAGTATGATCAACCATTTGATCGGGAGACGTGTTCAAATATGTCTCAGTTTTCGTACCCTGGTACTCGGGTGCAACATTCCAGACGCTTTACTAACACTCTCCCGACTTGGAGAGTCAGTGCCTTTAACCTCCTGTTTGGCCCAGTTTGCAATTTCTGCGGAAGATGAACAGGAATAGCGAGAACCAATGAGAGACTAGCTGGAGGTGTCTGGACGGGCAAATTTAACTCTCATTTCCCACCAGGAAGAGGAAATAACCAAAGGCTCAGCGTGCTGTGCCGGAACCAGATTAGGGCCTGAAGACATCCTGCGGTGTTGCGGCCAGGTCACAAGAAAGCGAGTTGAAGAAAGGAGCTCAGGGGCACTGTAATTCCCAAACCTGCAGAGTTATAAATGACAGCTATCGTCCAAAAATAGACTGAAGTAAGGCTGCCAAGAGGACTTGAAAGTGGGGCAGAATTGCAGGAAACCGATTTCAGGAGGTAGACTGGAATTGCATTGAAAGCATAGGAAAAGAGGCAGAACGTCCACAATGATGCACTTGGCCAAAAAGGGCGTATGCGTTTTTTCCTGAATATATTCAGGAAAAAACGCATACGCCCTTTTTGGCCAACCAAGCAAGCTTGCAAAGGAAATCTGCACTACAATGAAGTCTCACTTCCCCCCGGTCAAAAGGGCCATCTGAAAAAAGTGTAAAATCCAGAAAGGCAGGACAGGCCATGGAGAACTGGGAGCCTTGTTATGCAGATGGGCGGGATGTAAATTGCCAACAACCACTCGGGAGAAGTGTATGGTGTTTCCTGAAACATCTAAAAAACAAAGCAACAGAGCCTAGGGCACTTCCACTTATGGTCCTATAGCTTAGGGAAATTAAAATCAAAAAGACACAGCCACCCCAAAGTTTGGGACGCCTCTGTTTACAAGAACCTCATTTACAGTACAAGTTCAACATCGCAGAAAGTGAAAAATGGATAAAGAAGTTGTGGTATTTACTTACAAAGCAATATCACTCAGCAATGAATTCTATGTCATCAGGCCCTTAGCATCACAATGAGTGGATTCAGGTATGATGATTCTAACTGAAATAAGTCACACAGAAAAAGAAACATCATAAGATATCAGTAATACACGGAATGTAAACTTGGCTACACAGGAACTGAATTACAGAACAGAACAGGGTCTCAAATTTAGAAAACCAACTTATGCTTGCTTAAGGGGAAAGGTGAGTTGGGGTGCTGCATAAAACCAGAGATTGAAATGAGCACAGATAAAGTTCCTTAAGCCAAATATGGAATAGACAAGAGCTACTCCTTGCTCAACGAAATGGACTCAACACCCCATATTAAACGCCTAAGAATGTTCCTGACTAGTAAGTATCTTAAAACCTATGGATTGCTATGTCTCCAAAAGAGAATCAAGCGTGTGTACAGGGGCATAAACACAGCAGTGATAGGATTGGAGAGGTTCGGTGAGCAAATGAAGACCCTTTGAAGTTATATTGCATGGTAACCATTACACGGGTCTCAACTCTCCAGTTTTAAGGTATTCTTCCTTCAGCAAAAACATGCATGTGGAACCCAGAGTATGATCAACCATGTGAATGGGAGACGTGTTCAAATATGTCTCAGTTTTCCTCCCCTGGTACTCGGGTGCAACATTCCAGACGCTTTACTAACACTCTCCCGACTTGGAGAGTCAGTCCCTTTAACCTCCTGTTTGGCCCAGTTTGCAATTTCTGCGGAAGATGAACAGGAATAGCGAGAACCAATGAGAGGCTAGCTGGAGGTGTCTGGACGGGCAAATTTAACTCTCATTTCCCACCAGGAAGAGGAATTAACCAAAGTCTCAGCATGCCGGGCCGGAACCAGATTAGGGCCTGAAGCCATCCTGCGGTGTTGCAGCCAGGTCACAAGAAAGCGAGTTGAAGAAAGGAGCTCAGGGGCACTGTAATTCACAAACCTGCAGAGTTATAAATGACAGCTATCGTCCAAAAATAGACTGAAGTAAGGCTGCCAAGAGGACTTGAAAGCGGGGCAGAATTGCAGGAAACCGATTTCAGGAGGTAGACTGGAATTGCATTGAAAGCATAGGAAAAGAGGCAGAACGTCCACAATGATGCACTTGGCCAAAAAGGGCGTATGCGTTTTTTCCTGAATATATTCAGGAAAAAACGCATACGCCCTTTTTGGCCAACCAAGCAAGCTTGCAAAGGAAATCTGCACTACAGTGAAGTCTCACTTCCCCCCGGTCAAAAGGGCCATCTGAAAAAAGTGTAAAATCCAGAAAGGCAACAGGCCATTGAGAACTGGGAGCCTTGTTATGCTGATGGGCGGGATGTAAATTGCCAACAGACACTTGGGAGAAGTGTATGGTGTTTCCTGAAACATCTAAAAAACAAAGCAACAGAGCCTAGGGCACTTCCACTTATGGTCCTATAGCTTAGGGAAATTAAAATCAAAAAGACACAGCCACCCCAAAGTTTGGAACGGCTCTGTTTACAAGAACCTCGTTTACAGTACAAGTTCAACATCGCAGAAAGTGAAAAATGGATAAAGAACTTGTGGTACTTACGTACAATGCAGTATCACTCAGCAATGAAATCTATGTCATCAGGCCCGTAGCAGCATAATGAGAAGATTCAGGTACGATGATTCTAATTGAAATAAGTCACACAGAAAAAGAAACATCATAAGATATCACTAATACACGGAATGTAAACTTGCCTACACAGGAACTGAATTACAGAACAGAACAGGGTCTCAAATTTAGAAAACCAACTTATGCTTGCTTAAGGGTAAAGGTGAGTTGGGGTGCTGCATAAAACCAGAGATTGAAATGAGCACAGATAAAGTTCCTTAAGTCAAATATGGAATAGACAAGAGCTACTCCTTGCTCAACGAAATGGACTCAACACCGCATATTAAACGCCTAAGAATGTACCTGACTAGTAAGTATCTTAAAACCTATGGATTGCTATGTCTCCGAAAGAGAATCAAGCATGTGTACAGGGGCATAAACGCAGCAGTGATAGGATTGGAGAGGTTCGGTGAGCAAATGAAGACCCTTTCAAGTCATATTGCATGGTACCCATTACACGGGTCTCAACTCTCCAGGTTTAAGGTATTCTTCCTTCAGCTAAAACATGCATGTGGAACCCAGAGTATGATCAACCATATGATCGGGAGACGTGTTCAAATATGTCTCAGTTTTCCTCCCCTGGTACTCGGGTGCAACATTCCAGACGCTTTACTGACACTCTCCCGACTTGGA
Organism: Stenella coeruleoalba; assembly: GCF_951394435.1. NCBI lineage: Eukaryota > Metazoa > Chordata > Mammalia > Artiodactyla > Delphinidae > Stenella > Stenella coeruleoalba. Next base: position 19,727 of record NW_027646464.1, read on the forward strand.
GAGTCAGTCCCTTTAACCTCCTGTTTGGCCCAGTTTGCAATTTCTGCGGAAGATGAACAGGAATAGCGAGAACCAATGAGAGACTAGCTGGAGGTGTCTGGACGGGCAAATTTAACTCTCATTTCCCACCAGGAAGAGGAATTAACCAAAGGCACAGCGTGCCGTGCCGGAACCAGATTAGGGCCTGAAGCCATCCTGCGGTGTTGCGGCCAGCTCAAAAGAAAGCGAGTTGAAGAAAGGAGCTCAGGGGCACTGTAATTCACAAACCTGCAGAGTTATAAATGACAGCTATCGTCCAAAAATAGACTGAAGTAAGGCTGCCAAGAGGACTTGAAAGCGGGGCAGAATTGCAGGAAACCGATTTCAGGAGGTAGACTGGAATTGCATTGAAAGCATAGGAAAAGAGGCAGAACGTCCACAATGATGCACTTGGCCAAAAAGGGCGTATGCGTTTTTTCCTGAATATATTCAGGAAAAAACGCATACGCCCTTTTTGGCCAACCAAGCAAGCTTGCAAAGGAAATCTGCACTACAATGAAGTCTCACTTCTCCCCGGTCAAAAGGGCCATCTGAAAAAAGTGTAAAATCCAGAAAGGCAGGACAGGCCATGGAGAACTGGGAGCCTTGTTATGCTGATGGGCGGGATGTAAATTGCCAACAACCACTCGGGAGAAGTGTATGGTGTTTCCTGAAACATCTAAAAAACAAAGCAACAGAACCTAGGGCACTTCCACTTATGGTCCTATAGCTTAGGGAAATTAAAATCAAAAAGACACAGCCACCCCAAAGTTTGGGACGCCTCTGTTTACAAGAACCTCGTTTACAGTACAAGTTCAACATCGCAGAAAGTGAAAAATGGATAAAGAAGTTGTGGTATTTACTTACAAAGCAATATCACTCAGCAATGAAATCTGTGTCATCAGGCCCTTAGCAGCACAATGAGTGGATTCAGGTATGATGATTTTAACTGAAATAAGTCACACAGAAAAAGAAACATCATAAGATATCAGTAATACACGGAATGTAAACTTGGCTACACAGGAACTGAATTACAGAACAGAACAGGGTCTCAAATTTAGAAAACCAACTTATTCTTGCTTAAGGGTAAAGGTGAGTTGGGGTGCTGCATAAAACCAGAGATTGAAATGAGCACAGATAAAGTTCCTTAAGCCAAATATGGAATAGACAAGAGCTACTCCTTGCTCAACGAAATGGACTCAACACCCCATATTAAACGCCTAAGAATGTACCTGACTAGTAAATATCTTAAAACCTATGGATTGCTATGTCTCCGAAAGAGAATCAAGCATGTGTACAGGGGCATAAACGCAGCAGTGATAGGATTGGAGAGGTTCGGTGAGCAAATGAAGACCCTTTGAAGTCATATTGCATGGTACCCATTCCACGGGTTTCAACTACCCAGGTTTAAGGTATTCTTCCTTCAGCTAAAACATGCATATGGAACCTAGAGTATGATCAACCATGTGATCGGGAGACGTGTTCAAATATGTCTCAGTTTTCGTACCCTGGTACACGGGTGCAACATTCCAGACGCTTTACTAACACTCTCCCCACTTGGAGAGTCAGTCCCTTTAACCTCCTGTTTGGCCCAGTTTGCAATTTCTGCGGAAGATGAACAGGAATAGCGAGAACCAATGAGAGGCTAGCTGGAGGTGTCTGGACGGGCAAATTTAACTCTCATTTCCCACCAGGAAGAGGAATTAACCAAAGGCTCAGCGTGCCGTGCCGGAACCAGATTAGGGCCTGAAGCCATCCTGCGGTGTTGCGGCCAGGTCACAAGAAAGCGAGTTGAAGAAAGGAGCTCAGGGGCACTGTAATTCACAAACCTGCAGAGTTATAAATGACAGCTATCGTCCAAAAATAGACTGAAGTAAGGCTGCCAAGAGGACTTGAAAGCGGGGCAGAATTGCAGGAAACCGATTTCAGGAGGTAGACTGGAATTGCATTGCAAGCATAGGAAAAGAGGCAGAACGTCCACAATGATGCACTTGGCCAAAAAGGACGTATGCGTTTTTTCCTGAATATATTCAGGAAAAAACGCATACGCCCTTTTTGGCCAACCAAGCAAGCTTGCAAAGGAAATCTGCACTACAATGAAGTCTCACTTCCCCCCGGTCAAAAGGGCCATCTGAAAAAAGTGTAAAATCCAGAAAGGCAGGACAGGCCATGGAGAACTGGGTGCCTTGTTATGCTGATGGGCGGGATGTAAATTGCCAACAGACACTTGGGAGAAGTGTATGGTGTTTCCTGAAACATCTAAAAAACAAAGCAACAGAGCCTAGGGCACTGCCACTTATGGTCCTATAGCTTAGGGAAATTAAAATCAAAAAGACACAGCCACCCCAAAGTTTGGGACGCCTCTGTTTACAAGAACCTCGTTTACAGTACAAGTTCAACATCGCAGAAAGTGAAAAATGGATAAAGAAGTTGTGGTATTTACTTACAAAGCAATATCACTCAGCAATGAAATCTGTGTCATCAGGCCCTTAGCAGCACAATGAAGGGATTCAGGTATGATGATTCTAACTGAAGTAAGTCACACAGAAAAAGAAACATCATAAGATATCAGTAATACACGGAATGTAAACTTGGCTACACAGGAACTGAATTACAGAAGAGAACAGAGACTCAAATTTAGAAAACCAACTTATGCTTGCTTAAGGGTAAAGGTGAGTTGGGGTGCTGCATAAAACCAGAGATTGAAATGAGCACAGATAAAGTTCCTTAAGCCAAATATGGAATAGACAAGAGCTACTCCTTGCTCAACGAAATGGACTCAACACCGCATATTAAACGCCTAAGAATGTACCTGACTAGTAAGTATCTTAAAACCTATGGATTGCTATGTTTCCGAAAGAGAATCAAGCATGTGTACAGGGGCATAAACGCAGCAGTGATAGGATTGGAGAGGTTCGGTGAGCAAATGAAGACCCTTTGAAGTCATATTGCATGGTACCCATTCCACGGGTTTCAACTACCCAGGTTTAAGGTATTCTTCCTTCAGCTAAAACATGCATGTGGAACCTAGAGTATGATCAACCATGTGATCGGGAGACGTGTTCAAATATGTCTCAGTTTTCGTACCCTGGTACTCGGGTGCAACATTCCAGACGCTTTACTAACACTCTCCCCACTTGGAGAGTCAGTCCCTTTAACCTCCTGTTTGGCCCAGTTTGCAATTTCTGCGGAAGATGAACAGGAATAGCGAGAACCAATGAGAGGCTAGCTGGAGGTGTCTGGACGGGCAAATTTAACTCTCATTTCCCACCAGGAAGAGGAAATAACCAAAGGCTCAGCGTGCCGTGCCGGAACCAGATTAGGGCCTGAAGCCATCCTGCGCTGTTGCGGCCAGCTCAAAAGAAAGCGAGTTGAAGAAAGGAGCTCAGGGGCACTGTAATTCACAAACCTGCAGAGTTATAAATGACAGCTATCGTCCAAAAATAGACTGAAGTAAGGCTGCCAAGAGGACTTGAAAGCAGGGCAGAATTGCAGGAAACCGATTTCAGGAGGTAGACTGGAATTGCATTGAAAGCATAGGAAAAGAAGCAGAACGTCCACAATGATGCACTTGGCCAAAAAGGGCGTATGCGTTTTTTCCTGAATATATTCAGGAAAAAACGCATACGCCCTTTTTGGCCAACCAAGCAAGCTTGCAAAGGAAATCTGCACTACAATGAAGTCTCACTTCCCCCCGGTCAAAAGGGCCATCTGAAAAAAGTGTAAAATCCAGAAAGGCAGGACAGGCCATGGAGAACTGGGAGCCTTGTTATGCTGATGGGCGGGATGTAAATTGCCAAGAACCACTCGGGAGAAGTGTATGGTGTTTCCTGAAACATGTAAAAAACAAAGCAACAGAACCTAGGGCACTTCCACTTATGGTCCTATAGCTTAGGGTAATTAAAATCAAAAAGACACAGCCACCCCAAAGTTTGGAACGGCTCTGTTTACAAGAACCTCGTTTACAGTACAAGTTCAACATCGCAGAAAGTGAAAAATGGATAAAGAAGTTGTGGTATTTACTTACAAAGCAATATCACTCAGCAATGAAATCTATGTCATCAGGCCCTTAGCAGCACAATGAGTGGATTCAGGTACGATGATTCTAACTGAAATAAGTCACACAGAAAAAGAAACATCATAAGATATCACTAATACACGGAATGTAAACTTGGATACACAGGAACTGAATTCCAAAACAGAACAGGGTCTAAAATTTAGAAAACCAACTTATGCTTGCTTAAGGGTAAAGGTGAGTTGGGGTGCTGCATAAAACCAGAGATTGAAATGAGCACAGATAAAGTTCCTTAAGTCAAATATGGAATAGACAAGAGCTACTCCTTGCTCAACGAAATGGACTCAACACCGCATATTAAACGCCTAAGAATGTACCTGACTAGTAAGTATCGTAAAACCTATGGATTGCTATGTCTCCGAAAGAGAATCAAGCATGTGTACAGGGGCATAAACGCAGCAGTGATAGGATTGGAGAGGTTCGGTGAGCAAATGAAGACCCTTTGAAGTCATATTGCATGGTACCCATTACACGGGTCTCAACTCTCCAGGTTTAAGGTATTCTTCCTTCAGCTAAAACATGCATGTGGATCCCAAGTATGATCAACCATGTGAACGGGAGACGTGTTCAAATATGTCTCAGTTTTCCTCCCCTGGTACTCGGGTGCAACATTCCAGACGCTTTACTAACACTCTCCCCACTTGGAGAGTCAGCGCCTTTAACCTCCTGTTTGGCCCAGTTTGCAATTTCTGCGGAAGATGAACAGGAATAGCGAGAACCAATGAGAGGCTAGCTGGAGGTGTCTGGACGGGCAAATTTAACTCTCATTTCCCACCAGGAAGAGGAAATAACCAAAGGCTCAGCGTGCCGTACCGGAACCAGATTAGGGCCTGAAGCCACCATGCAGTTTTGCGGCCAGCTCAAAAGAAAGCGAGTTGAAGAAAGGAGCTCAGGGGCACTGTAATTCACAAACCTGCAGAGTTATAAATGACAGCTATCGTCCAAAAATAGACTGAAGTAAGGCTGCCAAGAGGACTTGAAAGCGGGGCAGAATTGCAGGAAACCGATTTCAGGAGGTAGACTGGAATTGCATTGAAAGCATAGGAAAAGAGGCAGAACGTCCACAATGATGCACTTGGCCAAAAAGGGCGTATGCGTTTTTTCCTGAATATATTCAGGAAAAGACGCATACGCCCTTTTTGGCCAACCAAGCAAGCTTGCAAAGGAAATCTGCACTACAATGAAGTCTCACTTCCCCCCGGTCAAAAGGGCCATCTGAAAAAAGTGTAAAATCCAGAAAGGCAGGACAGGGCATGGAGAACTGGGAGCCTTGTTATGCTGATGGGCGGGATGTAAATTGCCAACAGACACTCGGGAGAAGTGTATGGTGTTTCCTGAAACATCTAAAAAACAAAGCAACAGAGCCTAGGGCACTGCCACTTATGGTCCTATAGCTTAGGGAAATTAAAATCAAAAAGACACAGCCACCCCAAAGTTTGGGACGCCTCTGTTTACAAGAACCTCGTTTACAGTACAAGTTCAACATCGCAGAAAGTGAAAAATGGATAAAGAAGTTGTGGTATTTACTTACAAAGCAATATCACTCAGCAATGAATTCTATGTCATCAGGCCCTTAGCATCACAATGAGTGGATTCAGGTATGATGATTCTAACTGAAATAAGTCACACAGAAAAAGAAACATCATAAGATATCAGTAATACACGGAATGTAAACTTGGCTACACAGGAACTGAATTACAGAACAGAACAGGGTCTCAAATTTAGAAAACCAACTTATGCTTGCTTAAGGGGTAAGGTGAGTTGGGGTGCTGCATAAAACCAGAGATTGAAATGAGCACAGATAAAGTTCCTTAAGCCAAATATGGAATAGACAAGAGCTACTCCTTGCTCAACGAAACGGACTCAAAACCCCATATTAAACCCCTAAGAATGTACCTGACTAGTAAGTATCTTAAAACCTATGGATTGCTATGTCTCCAAAAGAGAATCAAGCGTGTGTACAGGGGAATAAACACAGCAGTGATAGGATTGGAGAGGTTCGGTGAGCAAATGAAGACCCTTTGAAGTTATATTGCATGGTACCCATTACACGGGTCTCAACTCTCCAGGTTTAAGGTATTCTTCCTTCAGCTAAAACATGCATGTGGAACCCAGAGTATGATCAACCATGTGAACGGGAGACGTGTTCAAATATGTCTCAGTTTTCCTCCCCTGGTACTCGGGTGCAACATTCCAGACGCTTTACTAACACTCTCCCGACTTGGAGAGTCAGTCCCTTTAACCTCCTGTTTGGCCCAGTTTGCAATTTCTGCGGAAGATGAACAGGAATAGCGAGAACCAATGAGAGGCTAGCTGGAGGTGTCTGGACGGGCAAATTTAACTCTCATTTCCCACCAGGAAGAGGAATTAACCAAAGGCTCAGCATGCCGGGCCGGAACCAGATTAGGGCCTGAAGCCATCCTGCGGTGTTGCGGCCAGGTCACAAGAAAGCGAGTTGAAGAAAGGAGCTCAGGGGCACTGTAATTCACAAACCTGCAGAGTTATAAATGACAGTTATCGTCCAAAAATAGACTGAAGTAAGGCTGCCAAGAGGACTTGAAAGTGGGGCAGAATTGCAGGAAACCGATTTCAGGAGGTAGACTGGAATTGCATTGAAAGCATAGGAAAAGAGGCAGAACGTCCACAATGATGCACTTGGCCAAAAAGGGCGTATGCGTTTTTTCCTGAATATATTCAGGAAAAAACACATACGCCCTTTTTGGCCAACCAAGCAAGCTTGCAAAGGAAATCTGCACTACAATGAAGTCTCACTTCCCCCCGGTCAAAAGGGCCATCTGAAAAAAGTGTAAAATCCAGAAAGGCAGGACAGGCCATGGAGAACTGGGAGCCTTGTTATGTTGATGGGCGGGATGTAAATTGCCAACAGACACTCGGGAGAAGTGTATGGTGTTTCCTGAAACATCTAAAAAACAAAGCAACAGAGCCTAGGGCACTTCCACTTATGGTCCTATAGCTTAGGGAAATTAAAATCAAAAAGACACAGCCACCCCAAAGTTTGGGACGCCTCTGTTTACAAGAACCTCGTTTACAGTACAAGTTCAACATCGCAGAAAGTGAAAAATGGATAAAGAAGTTGTGGTATTCACTTACAAAGCAATATCACTCAGCAATGAAATCTATGTCATCAGGCCCTTAGCATCACAATGAGTGGATTCAGGTATGATGATTCTAACTGAAATAAGTCACACAGAAAAAGAAACATCATAAGATATCACTAATACACGGAATGTAAACTTGCCTACACAGGAACTGAATTACAGAACAGAACAGGGTCTCAAATTTAGAAAACCAACTTATGCTTGCTTAAGGGTAAAGGTGAGTTGGGGTGCTGCATAAAACCAGAGATTGAAATGAGCACAGATAAAGTTCCTTAAGTCAAATATGGAATAGACAAGAGCTACTCCTTGCTCAACGAAATGGACTCAACACCCCATATTAAACGCCTAAGAATGTTCCTGACTAGTAAGTATCTTAAAACCTATGGATTGCTATGTCTCCAAAAGAGAATCAAGCATGTGTACAGGGGCATAAACGCAGCAGTGATAGGATTGGAGAGGTTCGGTGAGCAAAGGAAGACCCTTTGAAGTCATATTGCATGGTACCCATTCCACGGGTTTCAACTACCCAGGTTTAAGGTATTCTTCCTTCAGCTAAAACATGCATGTGGAACCCAAGTATGATCAACCATGTGATCGGGAGACGTGTTCAAATATGTCTCAGTTTTCCTCCCCTGGTACTCGGGTGCAACATTCCAGACGCTTTACTAACACTCTCCCCACTTGGCGAGTCAGCGCCTTTAACCTCCTGTTTGGCCCAGTTTGCAATTTCTGCGGAAGATGAACAGGAATAGCGAGAACAAATGAGAGGCTAGCTGGAGGTGTCTGGACGGGCAAATTTAACTCTCATTTCCCACCAGGAAGAGGAAATAACCAAAGGCTCAGCGTGCCGTACCGGAACCAGATTAGGGCATGAAGCCATCCTGCGGTGTTGCGGCCAGCTCAAAAGAAAGCGAGTTGAACAAAGGAGCTCAGGGGCACTGTAATTCACAAACCTGCAGAGTTATAAATGACAGCTATCGTCCAAAAATAGACTGAAGTAAGACTGCCAAGAGGACTTGAAAGCGGGGCAGAATTGCAGGAAACCGATTTCAGGAGGTAGACTGGAATTGCATTGAAAGCATAGGAAAAGAGGCAGAACGTCCACAATGATGCACTTGGCCAAAAAGGGCGTATGCGTTTTTTCCTGAATATATTCAGGAAAAAACGCATACGCCCTTTTTGGCCAACCAAGCAAGCTTGCAAAGGAAATCTGCACTACAATGAAGTCTCACTTCCCCCCGGTCAAAAGGGCCATCTGAAAAAAGTGTAAAATCCAGAAAGGCAGGACAGGCCATGGAGAACTGGGAGCCTTGTTATGCTGATGGGCGGGATGTAAATTGCCAACAACCACTCGGGAGAAGTGTATGGTGTTTCCTGAAACATCTAAAAAACAAAGCAACAGAGCCTAGGGCACTTCCACTTATGGTCCTATAGCTTAGGGAAATTAAAATCAAAAAGACACAGCCACCCCAAAGTTTGGAACGGCTCTGTTTACAAGAACCTCGTTTACAGTACAAGTTCAACATTGCAGAAAGTGAAAAATGGATAAAGAACTTCTGGTACTTACATACAATGCAGTATCACTCAGCAATGAAATCTATGTCATCAGGCCCGTAGCAGCACAATGAGTGGATTCAAGTATGATGATTCTAACTGAAGTAAGTCACACAGAAAAAGAAACATCATAAGATATCAGTAATACACGGAATGTAAACTTGGCTACACAGGAACTGAATTACAGAACAGAACAGGGACTCAAATTTAGAAAACCAACTTATGCTTGCTTAAGGGGAAAGGTGAGTTGGGGTGTTGCATAAAACCAGAGATTGAAATGAGCACAGATAAAGTTCCTTAAGTCAAATATGGAATAGACAAGAGCTACTCCTTGCTCAACGAAATGGACTCAACACCGCATATTAAACGCCTAAGAATGTACCTGACTAGTAAGTATCTTAAAACCTATGGATTGCTATGTCTCCGAAAGAGAATCAAGCATGTGTACAGGGGCATAAACGCAGCAGTGATAGGATTGGAGACGTTCGGTGAGCAAATGAAGACCCTTTGAAGTCATATTGCATGGTACCCATTCCACGGGTTTCAACTACCCAGGTTTAAGGTATTCTTCCTTCAGTTAAATCATGCATGTGGAACCTAGAGTATGATCAACCATGTGATCGGGAGACGTGTTCAAATATGTCTCAGTTTTCGTACCCTGGTACTCGGGTGCAACATTCCAGACGCTTTACTAACACTCTCCCGACTTGGAGAGTCAGTCCCTTTAACCTCCTGTTTGGCCCAGTTTGCAATTTCTGCGGAAGATGAACAGGAATAGCGAGAACCAATGAGAGGCTAGCTGGAGGTGTCTGGACGGGCAAATTTAACTCTCATTTCCCACCAGGAAGAGGAAGTAACCAAAGGCTCAGCATTCCGTGCCGGAACCAGATTAGGGCCTGAAGCCATCCTGCGGTGTTGCGGCCAGGTCACAAGAAAGCGAGTTGAAGAAAGGAGCTCAGGGGCACTGTAATTCACAAACCTGCAGAGTTATAAATGACAGCTATCGTCCAAAAATAGACTGAAGTAAGGCTGCCAAGAGGACTTGAAAGCGGGGCAGAATTGCAGGAAACCGATTTCAGGAGGTAGACTGGAATTGCATTGAAAGCATAGGAAAAGAGGCAGAACGTCCACAATGATGCACTTGGCCAAAAAGGGCGTATGCGTTTTTTCCTGAATATATTCAGGAAAAAACGCATACGCCCTTTTTGGCCAACCAAGCAAGCTTGCAAAGGAAATCTGCACTACAATGAAGTCTCACTTCCCCCCGGTCAAAAGGGCCATCTGAAAAAAGTGTAAAATCCAGAAAGGCAGGACAGGCCATGGAGAACTGGGAGCCTTGTTATGCTGATGGGCGGGATGTAAATTGCCAACAGACACTCGGGAGAAGTGTATGGTGTTTCCTGAAACATCTAAAAAACAAAGCAACAGAGCCTAGGGCACTGCCACTTATGGCCTATAGCTTAGGGAAATTAAAATCAAAAAGACACAGCCACCCTAAAGTTTGGGACGCCTCTGTTTACAAGAACCTCGTTTACAGTACAAGTTCAACATCGCAGAAAGTGAAAAATGGATAAAGAAGTTGTGGTATTTACTTACAAAGCAATATCACTCAGCAATGAATTCTATGTCATCAGGCCCTTAGCATCACAATGAGTGGATTCAGGTATGATGATTCTAACTGAAATAAGTCACAAAGAAAAAGAAACATCATAAGATATCAGTAATACACGGAATGGAAACTTGGCTACACAGGAACTGAATTACAGAACAGAACAGGGTCTCAAATTTAGAAAACCAACTTATGCTTGCTTAAGGGGAAAGGTGAGTTGGGGTGCTGCATAAAACCAGAGATTGAAATGAGCACAGATAAAGTTCCTTAAGCCAAATATGGAATAGACAAGAGCTACTCCTTGCTCAACGAAATGGACTCAAAACCCCATATTAAACCCCTAAGAATGTACCTGACTAGTAAGTATCTTAAAACCTATGGATTGCTATGTCTCCAAAAGAGAATCGAGCGTGTGTACAGGGGAATAAACACAGCAGTGATAGGATTGGAGAGGTTCGGTGAGCAAATGAAGACCCTATGAAGTTATATTGCATGGTACCCATTACACGGGTCTCAACTCTCCAGGTTTAAGGTATTCTTCCTTCAGCTAAAACATGCATGTGGAACCCAAGTATGATCAACCATGTGAACGGGAGACGTGTTCAAATATGTCTCAGTTTTCCTCCCCTGGTACTCGGGTGCAACATTCCAGACGCTTTACTAACACTCTCCCGACTTGGAGAGTCAGTCCCTTTAACCTCCTGTTTGGCCCAGTTTGCAATTTCTGCGGAAGATGAACAGGAATAGCGAGAACCAATGAGAGGCTAGCTGGAGGTGTCTGGACGGGCAAATTTAACTCTCATTTCCCACCAGGAAGAGGATTTAACCAAAGGCTCAGCATGCCGGGCCGGAACCAGATTAGGGCCTGAAGCCATCCTGCGGTGTTGCGGCCAGGTCACAAGAAAGCGAGTTGAAGAAAGGAGCTCAGGGGCACTGTAATTCACAAACCTGCAGAGTTATAAATGACAGCTATCGTCCAAAAATAGACTGAAGTAAGGCTGCCAAGAGGACTTGAAAGCGGGGCAGAATTGCAGGAAACCGATTTCAGGAGGTAGACTGGAATTGCATTGAAAGCATAGGAAAAGAGGCAGAACGTCCACAATGATGCACTTGGCCAAAAAGGGCGTATGCGTTTTTTCCTGAATATATTCAGGAAAAAACGCATACGCCCTTTTTGGCCAACCAAGCAAGCTTGCAAAGGAAATCTGCACTACAATGAAGTCTCACTTCCCCCCGGTCAAAAGGGCCATCTGAAAAAAGTGTAAAATCCAGAAAGGCAACAGGCCATTGAGAACTGGGAGCCTTGTTATGCTGATGGGCGGGATGTAAATTGCCAACAGACACTCGGGAGAAGTGTATGGTGTTTCCTGAAACATCTAAAAAACAAAGCAACAGAGCCTAGGGCACTTCCACTTATGGTCCTATAGCTTAGGGAAATTAAAATCAAAAAGACACAGCCACCCCAAAGTTTGGAACGGCTCTGTTTACAAGAACCTCGTTTACAGTACAAGTTCAACATCGCAGAAAGTGAAAAATGGATAAAGAAGTTGTGGTATTTACTTACAAAGCAATATCACTCAGCAATGAAATCTATGTCATCAGGCCCTTAGCAGCACAATGAGTGGATTCAGGTACGATGATTCTAACTGAAATAAGTCACACAGAAAAAGAAACATCATAAGATATCACTAATACACGGAATGTAAACTTGGATACACAGGAACTGAATTCCAAAACAGAACAGGGTCTAAAATTTAGAAAACCAACTTATGCTTGCTTAAGGGTAAAGGTGAGTTGGGGTGCTGCATAAAACCAGAGATTGAAATGAGCACAGATAAAGTTCCTTAAGTCAAATATGGAATAGACAAGAGCTACTCCTTGCTCAACGAAATGGACTCAACACCGCATATTAAACGCCTAAGAATGTACCTGACTAGTAAGTATCGTAAAACCTATGGATTGCTATGTCTCCGAAAGAGAATCAAGCATGTGTACAGGGGCATAAACGCAGCAGTGATAGGATTGGAGAGGTTCGGTGAGCAAATGAAGACCCTTTGAAGTCATATTGCATGGTACCCATTACACGGGTCTCAACTCTCCAGGTTTAAGGTATTCTTCCTTCAGCTAAAACATGCATGTGGATCCCAAGTATGATCAACCATGTGAACGGGAGACGTGTTCAAATATGTCTCAGTTTTCCTCCCCTGGTACTCGGGTGCAACATTCCAGACGCTTTACTAACACTCTCCCCACTTGGAGAGTCAGCGCCTTTAACCTCCTGTTTGGCCCAGTTTGCAATTTCTGCGGAAGATGAACAGGAATAGCGAGAACCAATGAGAGGCTAGCTGGAGGTGTCTGGACGGGCAAATTTAACTCTCATTTCCCACCAGGAAGAGGAAATAACCAAAGGCTCAGCGTGCCGTACCGGAACCAGATTAGGGCCTGAAGCCACCATGCAGTGTTGCGGCCAGCTCAAAAGAAAGCGAGTTGAAGAAAGGAGCTCAGGGGCACTGTAATTCACAAACCTGCAGAGTTATAAATGACAGCTATCGTCCAAAAATAGACTGAAGTAAGGCTGCCAAGAGGACTTGAAAGCGGGGCAGAATTGCAGGAAACCGATTTCAGGAGGTAGACTGGAATTGCATTGAAAGCATAGGAAAAGAGGCAGAACGTCCACAATGATGCACTTGGCCAAAAAGGGCGTATGCGTTTTTTCCTGAATATATTCAGGAAAAAACGCATACGCCCTTTTTGGCCAACCAAGCAAGCTTGCAAAGGAAATCTGCACTACAATGAAGTCTCACTTCCCCCCCGGTCAAAATGGCAATCTGAAAAAAGTGTAAAATCCAGAAAGGCAGGACAGGCCATGGAGAACTGGGAGCCTTGTTATGCTGATGGGTGGGATGTAAATTGCCAAGAACCACTCGGGAGAAGTGTATGGTGTTTCCTGAAACATCTAAAAAACAAAGCAACAGAACCTAGGGCACTTCCACTTATGGTCCTATAGCTTAGGGAAATTAAAATCAAAAAGACACAGCCACCCCAAAGTTTGGAACGGCTCTGTTTACAAGAACCTCGTTTACAGTACAAGTTCAACATCGCAGAAAGTGAAAAATGGATAAAGAAGTTGTGGTATTCACTTACAAAGCAATATCACTCAGCAATGAAATCTATGTCATCAGGCCCTTAGCATCACAATGAGTGGATTCAGGTATGATGATTCTAACTGAAATAAGTCACACAGAAAAAGAAACATCATAAGATATAACTAATACACGGAATGTAAACTTGCCTACACAGGAACTGAATTACAGAACAGAACAGGGTCTCAAATTTAGAAAACCAACTTATGCTTGCTTAAGGGGAAAGGTGAGTTGGGGTGCTGCATAAAACCAGAGATTGAAATGAGCACAGATAAAGTTCCTTAAGCCAAATATGGAATAGACAAGAGCTACTCCTTGCTCAACGAAATGGACTCAACACCCCATATTAAACGCCTAAGAATGTTCCTGACTAGTAAGTATCTTAAAACCTATGGATTGCTATGTCTCCAAAAGAGAATCAAGCATGTGTACAGGGGCATAAACGCAGCAGTGATAGGATTGGAGAGGTTCGGTGAGCAAAGGAAGACCCTTTGAAGTCATATTGCATGGTACCCATTCCACGGGTTTCAACTACCCAGGTTTAAGGTAGTCTTCCTTCAGCTAAAACATGCATGTGGAACCCAAGTATGATCAACCATGTGATCGGGAGACGTGTTCAAATATGTCTCAGTTTTCCTCCCCTGGTACTCGGGTGCAACATTCCAGACGCTTTACTAACACTCTCCCCACTTGGAGAGTCAGCGCCTTTAACCTCCTGTTTGGCCCAGTTTGCAATTTCTGCGGAAGATGAACAGGAATAGCGAGAACCAATGAGAGGCTAGCTGGAGGTGTCTGGACGGGCAAATTTAACTCTCATTTCCCACCAGGAAGAGGAAATAACCAAAGGCTCAGCGTGCCGTACCGGAACCAGATTAGGGCATGAAGCCATCCTGCGGTGTTGCGGCCAGCTCAAAAGAAAGCGAGTTGAACAAAGGAGCTCAGGGGCACTGTAATTCACAAACCTGCAGAGTTATAAATGACAGCTATCGTCCAAAAATAGACTGAAGTAAGGCTGCCAAGAGGACTTGAAAGCGGGGCAGAATTGCAGGAAACCGATTTCAGGAGGTAGACTGGAATTGCATTGAAAGCATAGGAAAAGAGGCAGAACGTCCACAATGATGCACTTGGCCAAAAAGGGCGTATGCGTTTTTTCCTGAATATATTCAGGAAAAAACGCATACGCCCTTTTTGGCCAACCAAGCAAGCTTGCAAAGGAAATCTGCACTACAATGAAGTCCCACTTCCCCCCGGTCAAAAGGGCCATCTGAAAAAAGTGTAAAATCCAGAAAGGCAGGACAGGCCATGGAGAACTGGGAGCCTTGTTATGCTGATGGGCGGGATGTAAATTGCCAACAACCACTCGGGAGAAGTGTATGGTGTTTCCTGAAACATCTAAAAAACAAAGCAACAGAGCCTGGGGCACTTCCACTTATGGTCCTATAGCTTAGGGAAATTAAAATCAAAAAGACACAGCCACCCCAAAGTTTGGAACGGCTCTGTTTACAAGAACCTCGTTTACAGTACAAGTTCAACATCGCAGAAAGTGAAAAATGGATAAAGAACTTCTGGTACTTACATACAATGCAGTATCACTCAGCAATGAAATCTATGTCATAAGGCCCGTAGCAGCACAATGAGTGGATTCAAGTATGATGATTCTAACTGAAGTAAGTCACACAGAAAAAGAAACATCATAAGATATCAGTAATACACGGAATGTAAACTTGGCTACACAGGAACTGAATTACAGAACAGAACAGGGACTCAAATTTAGAAAACCAACTTATGCTTGCTTAAGGGGAAAGGTGAGTTGGGGTGTTGCATAAAACCAGAGATTGAAATGAGCACAGATAAAGTTCCTTAAGTCAAATATGGAATAGACAAGAGCTACTCCTTGCTCAACGAAATGGACTCAACACCGCATATTAAACGCCTAAGAATGTACCTGACTAGTAAGTATCTTAAAACCTATGGATTGCTATGTCTCCGAAAGAGAATCAAGCATGTGTACAGGGGCATAAACGCAGCAGTGATAGGATTGGAAAGGTTCGGTGAGCAAATGAAGACCCTTTGAAGTCATATTGCATGGTACCCATTCCACGGGTTTCAACTACCCAGGTTTAAGGTATTCTTCCTTCAGTTAAAACATGCATGTGGAACCTAGAGTATGATCAACCATGTGATCGGGAGACGTGTTCAAATATGTCTCAGTTTTCGTACCCTGGTACTCGGGTGCAACATTCCAGACGCTTTACTAACACTCTCCCGACTTGGAGAGTCAGTCCCTTTAACCTCCTGTTTGGCCCAGTTTGCAATTTCTGCGGAAGATGAACAGGAATAGCGAGAACCAATGAGAGACTAGCTGGAGGTGTCTGGACGGGCAAATTTAACTCTCATTTCCCACCAGGAAGAGGAATTAACCAAAGGCTCAGTGTGCCGTGCCGGAACCAGATTAGGTCCTGAAGCCATCCTGCGGTGTTGCGGCCAGGTCACAAGAAAGCGAGTTGAAGAAAGGAGCTCAGGGGCACTGTAATTCACAAACCTGCAGAGTTATAAATGACAGCTATCGTCCAAAAAAAGACTGAAGTAAGGCTGCCAAGAGGACTTGAAAGCGGGGCAGAATTGCAGGAAACCGATTTCAGGAGGTAGTTGGAATTGCATTGAAAGCATAGGAAAAGAGGCAGAACGTCCACAATGATGCACTTGGCCAAAAAGGGCGTATGCGTTTTTTTCCTGAATATATTCAGGAAAAAACGCATACGCCCTATTTGGCCAACCAAGCAAGCTTGCAAAGGAAATCTGCACTACAATGAAGTCTCACTTCCCCCCGGTCAAAAGGGCCATCTGAAAAAAGTGTAAAATCCAGAAAGGCAGGACAGGCCATGGAGAACTGGGAGCCTTGTTATGCTGATGGGCGGGATGTAAATTGCCAACAACCACTCGGGAGAAGTGTATGGTGTTTCCTGAAACATCTAAAAAACAAAGCAACAGAGCCTAGGGCACTTCCACTTATGGTCCTATAGCTTAGGGAAATTAAAATCAAAAAGACAGAGCCACCCCAAAGTTTGGAACGGCTCTGTTTACAAGAACCTCGTTTACAGTACAAGTTCAACATCGCAGAAAGTGAAAAATGGATAAAGAACTTGTGGTACTTACGTACAATGCAGTATCACTCAGCAATGAAATCTATGTCATCAGGCCCATAACAGCATAATGAGTAGATTCAGGTACGATGATTCTAACTGAAATAAGTCACACAGAAAAAGAAACATCATAAGATATCAGTAATACACGGAATGTAAACTTGGCTACACAGGAACTGAATTCCAAAACAGAACAGGGTCTCAAATTTAGAAAACCAACTTATGCTTGCTTAAGGGTAAAGGTGAGTTGGGGTGCTGCATAAAACCAGAGATTGAAATGAGCACAGATAAAGTTCCTTAAGCCAAATATGGAATAGACAAGAGCTACTCCTTGCTCAACGAAATGGACTCAACACCGCATATTAAACGCCTAAGAATGTACCTGACTAGTAAGTATCTTAAAAACTATGGATTGCTATGTCTCCGAAAGAGAATCAAGCATGTGTACAGGGGCATAAACGCAGCAGTGATAGGATTGGAGAGGTTCGGTGAGCAAATGAAGACCCTTTGAAGTCATATTGCATGGTACCCATTCCACGGGTTTCAACTACCCAGGTTTAAGGTATTCTTCCTTCAGTTAAAACATGCATGTGGAACCTAGAGTATGATCAACCATGTGATCGGGAGACGTGTTCAAATATGTCTCAGTTTTCGTACCCTGGTACTCGGGTGCAACATTCCAGACGCTTTACTAACACTCTCCCGACTTGGAGAGTCAGTCCCTTTAACCTCCTGTTTGGCCCAGTTTGCAATTTCTGCGGAAGATGAACAGGAATAGCGAGAACCAATGAGAGGCTAGCTGGAGGTGTCTGGACGGGCAAATTTAACTCTCATTTCCCACCAGGAAGAGGAAGTAACCAAAGGCTCAGTGTGCCGTGCCGGAACCAGATTAGGTCCTGAAGCCATCCTGTGGTGTTGCGGCCAGGTCACAAGAAAGCGAGTTGAAGAAAGGAGCTCAGGGGCACTGTAATTCACAAACCTGCAGAGTTATAAATGACAGCTATCGTCCAAAAATAGACTGAAGTAAGGCTGCCAAGAGGACTTGAAAGCGGGGCAGAATTGCAGGAAACCGATTTCAGGAGGTAGTTGGAATTGCATTGAAAGCATAGGAAAAGAGGCAGAACGTCCACAATGATGCACTTGGCCAAAAAGGGCGTATGCGTTTTTTTCCTGAATATATTCAGGAAAAAACGCATACGCCCTATTTGGCCAACCAAGCAAGCTTGCAAAGGAAATCTGCACTACAATGAAGTCTCACTTCCCCCCGGTCAAAAGGGCCATCTGAATAAAGTGTAAAATCCAGAAAGGCAGGACAGGCCATGGAGAACTGGGAGCCTTGTTATGCTGATGGGCGGGATGTAAATTGCCAACAACCACTCGGGAGAAGTGTATGGTGTTTCCTGAAACATCTAAAAAACAAAGCAACAGAGCCTAGGGCACTTCCACTTATGGTCCTATAGCTTAGGGAAATTAAAATCAAAAAGACAGAGCCACCCCAAAGTTTGGAACGGCTCTGTTTACAAGAACCTCGTTTACAGTACAAGTTCAACATCGCAGAAAGTGAAAAATGGATAAAGAACTTGTGGTACTTACGTACAATGCAGTATCACTCAGCAATGAAATCTATGTCATCAGGCCCATAACAGCATAATGAGTAGATTCAGGTACGATGATTCTAACTGAAATAAGTCACACAGAAAAAGAAACATCATAAGATATCAGTAATACACGGAATGTAAACTTGGCTACACAGGAACTGAATTCCAAAACAGAACAGGGTCTCAAATTTAGAAAACCAACTTATGCTTGCTTAAGGGTAAAGGTGAGTTGGGGTGCTGCATAAAACCAGAGATTGAAATGAGCACAGATAAAGTTCCTTAAGCCAAATATGGAATAGACAAGAGCTACTCCTTGCTCAACGAAATGGACTCAACACCGCATATTAAACGCCTAAGAATGTACCTGACTAGTAAGTATCTTAAAACCTATGGATTGCTATGTCTCCAAAAGAGAATCAAGCATGTGTACAGGGGCATAAACGCAGCAGTGATAGGATTGGAGAGGTTCGGTGAGCAAATGAAGACCCTTTGAAGTCATATTGCATGGTACCCATTACACGGGTCTTAACTCTCCAGGTTTAAGGTATTCTTCCTTCAGCTAAAACATGCATGTGGAACCCAAGTATGATGAACCATGTGAACGGGAGACGTGTTCAAATATGTCTCAGTTTTCCTCCCCTGGTACTCGGGTGCAACATTCCAGACGCTTTACTAACACTCTCCCCACTTGGAGAGTCAGTCCCTTTAACCTCCTGTTTGGCCCAGTTTGCAATTTCTGCGGAAGATGAACAGGAATAGCGAGAACCAATGAGAGGCTAGCTGGAGGTGTCTGGACGGGCAAATTTAACTCTCATTTCCCACCAGGAAGAGGAAATAACCAAAGGCTCAGCGTGCCGTGCCGGAACCACATTAGGGCCGGAAGCCATCCTGCGGTGTTGCGGCCAGGTCACAAGAAAGCGAGTTGAAGAAAGGAGCTCAGGGGCACTGTAATTCACAAACCTGCAGAGTTATAAATGACAGCTATCGTCCAAAAATAGACTGAAGTAAGGCTGCCAAGAGGACTTGAAAGCGGGGCAGAATTGCAGGAAACCGATTTCAGGAGGTAGACTGGAATTGCATTGAAAGCATAGGAAAAGAGGCAGAACGTCCACAATGATGCACTTGGCCAAAAAGGGCGTATGCGTTTTTTCCTGAATATATTCAGGAAAAAACGCATACGCCCTTTTTGGCCAACCAAGCAAGCTTGCAAAGGAAATCTGCACTACAATGAAGTCTCACTTCCCCCCGGTCAAAAGGGCCATCTGAAAAAAGTGTAAAATCCAGAAAGGCAACAGGCCATTGAGAACTGGGAGCCTTGTTATGCTGATGGGCGGGATGTAAATTGCCAACAGACACTCGGGAGAAGTGTATGGTGTTTCCTGAAACATCTAAAAAACAAAGCAACAGAGCCTAGGGCACTTCCACTTATGGTCCTATAGCTTAGGGAAATTAAAATCAAAAAGACACAGCCACCCCAAAGTTTGGAACGGCTCTGTTTACAAGAACCTCATTTACAGTACAAGTTCAACATCGCAGAAAGTGAAAAATGGATAAAGAAGTTGTGGTATTTACTTACAAAGCAATATCACTCAGCAATGAAATCTGTGTCATCAGGCCCGTAGCAGCACAATGAGTGGATTCAGGTATGATGATTCTAACTGAAATAAGTCACACAGAAAAAGAAACATCATAAGATATCAGTAATACACGGAATGTAAACTTGGCTACACAGGAACTGAATTACAGAACAGAACAGGGTCTCAAATTTAGAAAACCAACTTATGCTTGCTTAAGGGGAAAGGTGAGTTGGGGTGCTGCATAAAACCAGAGATTGAAATGAGCACAGATAAAGTTCCTTAAGCCAAATATGGAATAGACAAGAGCTACTCCTTGCTCAACGAAATGGACTCAACACCCCATATTAAACGCCTAAGAATGTTCCTGACTAGTAAGTATCTTAAAACCTATGGATTGCTATGTCTCCGAAAGAGAATCAAGCATGTGTACAGGGGCATAAACGCAGCAGTGATAGGATTGGAGAGGTTCGGTGTGCAAATGAAGACCCTTTGAAGTCATATTGCATGGTACCCATTCCACGGGTTTCAACTACCCAGGTTTAAGGTATTCTTCCTTCAGCTAAAACATGCATGTGGAACCTAGAGTATGATCAACCATGTGATCGGGAGACGTGTTCAAATATGTCCCAGTTTTCGTACCCTGGTACTCGGGTGCAACATTCCAGACGCTTTACTAACACTCTCCCGACTTGGAGAGTCAGTCCCTTTAACCTCCTGTTTGGCCCAGTTTGCAATTTCTGCGGAAGATGAACAGGAATAGCGAGAACCAATGAGAGGCTAGCTGGAGGTGTCTGGACGGGCAAATTTAACTCTCATTTCCCACCAGGAAGAGGAATTAACCAAAGGCTCAGCGTGCCGTTCCGGAACCAGATTAGGGTCTGAAGCCATCCTGCGGTGTTGCGGCCAGCTCAAAAGAAAGCGAGTTGAAGAAAGGAGCTCAGGGGCACTGTAATTCACAAACCTGCAGAGTTATAAATGACAGCTATCGTCCAAAAATAGACTGAAGTAAGGCTGCCAAGAGGACTTGAAAGCGGGGCAGAATTGCAGGAAACCGATTTCAGAAGGTAGACTGGAATTGCATTGAAAGCATAGGAAAAGAGGCAGAACGTCCACAATGATGCACTTGGCCAAAAAGGGCGTATGCGTTTTTTCCTGAATATATTCAGGAAAAAACGCATACGCCCTTTTTGGCCAACCAAGCAAGCTTGCAAAGGAAATCTGCACTACAATGAAGTCTCACTTCACCCCGGTCAAAAGGGCCATCTGAAAAAAGTGTAAAATCCAGAAAGGCAGGACAGGCCATGGAGAACTGGGAGCCTTGTTATGCTGATGGGCGGGATGTAAATTACCAACAGACACTCAGGAGAAGTGTATGGTGTTTCCTGAAACATCTAAAAAACAAAGCAACAGAGCCTAGGGCACTGCCACTTATGGTCCTATAGCTTAGGGAAATTAAAATCAAAAAGACACAGCCACCCCAAAGTTTGGGACGCCTCTGTTTACAAGAACCTCGTTTACAGTACAAGTTCAACATCGCAGAAAGTGAAAAATGGATAAAGAAGTTGTGGTATTTTCTTACAAAGCAATATCACTCAGCAATGAAATCTATGTCATCAGGCCCTTAGGAGCACAATGAGTGGATTCAGGTATGATGATTCTAACTGAAATAAGTCACACAGAAAAAGACACATCATAAGATATCAGTAATACATGGAATGTAAACTTGGCTACACAGGAACTGAATTACAGAACAGAACAGGGTCTCAAATTTAGAAAACCAACTTATGCTTGCTTAAGGGGAAAGGTGAGTTGGGGTGCTGCATAAAACCAGAGATTGAAATGAGCACAGATAAAGTTCCTTAAGCCAAATATGGAATAGACAAGAGCTACTCCTTGCTCAACGAAATGGACTCAACACCGCATATTAAACGCCTAAGAATGTACCTGACTAGTAAGTATCTTAAAACCTATGGATTGCTATGTCTCCGAAAGAGAATCAAGCATGTGTACAGGGGCATAAACGCAGCAGTGATAGGATTGGAGATTTTCGGTGAGCAAATGAAGACCCTTTGAAGTCATATTGCATGGTACCCATTCCACGGGTTTCAACTACCCAGGTTTAAGGTATTCTTCCTTCAGCTAAAACATGCATGTGGAACCTAGAGTATGATCAACCATGTGATCGGGAGACGTGTTCAAATATGTCCCAGTTTTCGTACCCTGGTACTCGGGTGCAACATTCCAGACGCTTTACTAACACTCTCCCGACTTGGAGAGTCAGTCCCTTTAACCTCCTGTTTGGCCCAGTTTGCAATTTCTGCGGAAGATGAACAGGAATAGCGAGAACCAATGAGAGACTAGCTGGAGGTGTCTGGACGGGCAAATTTAACTCTCATTTCCCACCAGGAAGAGGAATTAACCAAAGGCTCAGCGTGCCGTACCGGAACCAGATTAGGGCCTGAAGCCATCCTGCGGTGTTGCGGCCAGCTCACAAGAAAGCGAGTTGAAGAAAGGAGCTCAGGGGCACTGTCATTCACAAACCTGCAGAGTTATAAATGACAGCTAACGTCCAAAAATAGACTGAAGTAAGGCTGCCAAGAGGACTTGAAAGCGGGGCAGAATTGCAGGAAACCGATTTCAGGAGGTAGACTGGAATTGCATTGAAAGCATAGGAAAAGAGGCAGAACGTCCACAATGATGCACTTGGCCAAAAAGGGCGTATGCGTTTTTTCCTGAATATATTCAGGAAAAAACGCATACGCCCTTTTTGGCCAACCAAGCAAGCTTGCAAAGGAAATCTGCACTACAATGAAGTCTCACTTCCCCCCGGTCAAAAGGGCCATCTGAAAAAAGTGTAAAATCCAGAAAGGCAGGACAGGCCATGGAGAACTGGGAGCCTTGTTATGCTGATGGGCGGGATGTAAATTGCCAACAGACACTCGGGAGAAGTGTATGGTGTTTCCTTAAACATCTAAAAAACAAAGCAACAGAGCCTAGGGCACTGCCACTTATGGTCCTATAGCTTAGGGAAATTAAAATCAAAAAGACACAGCCACCCCAAAGTTTGGAATGGCTCTGTTTACAGGAACCTCATTTACAGTACAAGTTCAACATCGCAGAAAGTGAAAAATGGATAAAGAAGTTGTGGTATTTACTTACAAAGCAATATCACTCAGCAATGAAATCTGTGTCATCAGGCCCTTAGCAGCACAATGAGTGGATTCAGGTATGATGATTCTAACTGAAATAAGTCACACAGAAAAAGAAACATCATAAGATATCAGTAATACACGGATTGTAAACTTGGCTACACAGGAACTGAATGCCAGAACAGAACAGGTTCTCTAATTTAGAAAACCAACTTATGCTTGCTTAAGGGTAAAGGTGAGTTGGGGTGCTGCATAAAACCAGAGATTGAAATGAGCACAGATAAAGTTCCTTAAGCCAAATATGGAATAGACAAGAGCTACTCCTTGCTCAACGAAATGGACTCAACACCGCATATTAAACGCGTAAGAATGTACCTGACTAGTAAGTATCTTAAAACCTATGGATTGCTATGTCTCCGAAAGAGAATCAAGCATGTGTACAGGGGCATAAACGCAGCAGTGATAGGATTGGAGAGGTTCGGTGAGCAAATGAAGACCCTTTGAAGTCATATTGCATGGTACCCATTCCACGGGTTTCAACTACCCAGGTTTAAGGTATTCTTCCTTCAGCTAAAACATGCATGTGGAACCTAGAGTATGATCAACCATGTGATCGGGAGACGTGTTCAAATATGTCTCAGTTTTCGTACCCTGGTACTTGGGTGCAACATTCCAGACGCTTTACTAACACTCTCCCGACTTGGAGAGTCAGTCCCTTTGACCTCCTGTTTGGCCCAGTTTGCAATTTCTGCGGAAGATGAACAGGAATAGCGAGAACCAATGAGAGACTAGCTGGAGGTGTCTGGACGGGCAAATTTAACTCTCATTTCCCACCAGGAAGAGGAAATAACCAAAGGCTCAGCGTTCCGTACCAGAATCAGATTAGGGCCTGAAGCCATCCTGCGGTGTTGCGGCCAGCTCAAAAGAAAGCGAGTTGAAGAAAGGAGCTCAGGGGCACTGTAATTCACAAACCTGCAGAGTTATAAATGACAGCTATCGTCCAAAAATATACTGAAGTAAGGCTGCCAAGAGGACTTGAAAGCAGGGCAGAATTGCAGGAAACCGATTTCAGGAGGTAGACTGGAATTGCATTGAAAGCATAGGAAAAGAGGCAGAACGTCCACAATGATGCACTTGGCCAAAAAGGGCGTATGCGTTTTTTCCTGAATATATTCAGGAAAAAACGCATACGCCCTTTTTAGCCAACCAAGCAAGCTTGCAAAGGAAATCTGCACTACAATGAAGTCTCACTTCCCCCCTTTTTTTCAGATGGCCCTTTTTGACCATTTTTCAGATGGTCAAAAGGGCCATCTGAAAAAAGTGTAAAATCCAGAAAGGCAGGACAGGCCATGGAGAACTGGGAGCCTTGTTCTGCTGATGGGCGGGATGTAAATTGCCAACAACCACTCGGGAGAAGTGTATGGTGTTTCCTGAAACATCTAAAAAACAAAGCAACAGAACCTAGGGCAGTTCCACTTATGGTCCTATAGCTTAGGGAAATTAAAATCAAAAAGACACAGCCACCCCAAAGTTTGGAACGCCTCTGTTTACAAGAACCTCGTTTACAGTACAAGTTCAACATCGCAGAAAGTGAAAAATGGATAAAGAAGTTGTGGTATTTACTTACAAAGCAATATCACTCAGCAATGAAATCTGTGTCATCAGGCCCTTAGCAGCACAATGAGTGGATTCAGGTATGATGATTCTAACTGAAGTAAGTCACACAGAAAAAGAAACATCATAAGATATCACTAATACACGGAATGTAAACTTGGCTACACAGGAACTGAATTACAGAACAGAACAGGGTCTCAAATTTAGAAAACCAACTTATGCTTGCTTAAGGGTAAAGGTGAGTTGGGGTGCTGCATAAAACCAGAGATTTAAATGAGCACAGATAAAGTTCCTTAAGTCAAATATGGAATAGACAAGAGCTACTCCTTGCTCAACGAAATGGACTCAACACCGCATATTAAACGCCTAAGAATGTACCTGACTAGTAAGTATCTTAAAACCTATGGATTGCGATGTCTCCGAAAGAGAATCAAGCATGTGTACAGGGGCATAAACGCAGCAGTGATAGGATTGGAGAGGTTCGGTGAGCAAATGAAGACCCTTTGAAGTCATATTGCATGGTATCCATTACACGGGTCTTAACTCTCCAGGTTTAAGGTATTCTTCCTTCAGCTAAAACATGCATGTGGAACCCAAGTATGATCAACCATGTGAACGGGAGACGTGTTCAAATATGTCTCAGTTTTCCTCCCCTGGTACTCGGGTGCAACATTCCAGACGCTTTACTAACACTCTCCCCACTTGGAGAGTCAGCGTCTTTAACCTCCTGTTTGGCCCAGTTTGCAATTTCTGCGGAAGATGAACAGGAATAGCGAGAACCAATGAGAGGCTAGCTGGAGGTGTCTGGACGGGCAAATTTAACTCTCATTTCCCAACAGGAAGAGGAAATAACCAAAGGCTCAGCGTGCCGTACCGGAACCAGATTAGGGCCTGAAGCCATCCTGCGGTGTTGCGGCCAGCTCAAAAGAAAGCGAGTTGAAGAAAGGAGCTCAGGGGCACTGTAATTCACAAACCTGCAGAGTTATAAATGACAGCTATCGTCCAAAAATAGACTGAAGTAAGGCTGCCAAGAGGACTTGAAAGTGGGGCAGAATTGCAGGAAACCAATTTCAGGAGGTAGACTGGAATTGCATTGAAAGCATAGGAAAAGAGGCAGAACGTCCACAATGATGCACTTGGCCAAAAAGGGCGTATGCGTTTTTTCCTGAATATATTCAGGAAAAAACGCATACGCCCTTTTTGGCCAACCAAGCAAGCTTGCAAAGGAAATCTGCACTACAATGAAGTCTCACTTCCCCCCGGTCAAAAGGGCCATCTGAAAAAAGTGTAAAATCCAGAAAGGCAGGACAGGCCATGGAGAACTGGGAGCCTTGTTATGCTGATGGGCGGGATGTAAATTGCCAACAACCACTCGGGAGAAGTGTATGGTGTTTCCTGAAACATCTAAAAAACAAAGCAACAGAACCTAGGGCACTTCCACTTATGGTCCTATAGCTTAGGGAAATTAAAATCAAAAAGACACAGCCACCCCAAAGTTTGGAACGGCTCTGTTTACAAGAACCTCGTTTACAGTACAAGTTCAACATCGCAGAAAGTGAAAAATGGATAAAGAAGTTGTGGTATTTACTTACAAAGCAATATCACTCAGCAATGAAATCTGTGTCATCAGGCCCTTAGCAGCACAATGAGTGGATTCAGGTATGATGATTCTAACTGAAGTAAGTCACACAGAAAAAGAAACATCATAAGATATCAGTAATACACTGAATGTAAACTTGGCTACACAGGAACTGCATTCCAAACCAGAACACGGTCTCAAATTTAGAAAAACAACTTATGCTTGCTTAAGGGGAAAGGTGAGTTGGGGTTCTGCATAAAACCAGAGATTGAAATGAGCACAGATAAAGTTCCTTAAGCCAAATATGGAATAGACAAGAGCTACTCCTTGCTCAACGAAATGGACTCAACACCGCATATTAAACGCCTAAGAATGTACCTGACTAGTAAGTATCTTAAAACCTATGGATTGCTATGTCTCCGAAAGAGAATCAAGCGTGTGTACAGGGGCATAAACGCAGCAGTGATAGGATTGGAGATGTTCGGTGAGCAAATGAAGACCCTTTGAAGTCATATTGCATGGTACCCATTCCACGGGTTTCAAATACCCAGGTTTAAGGTATTCTTCCTTCAGCTAAAACATGCATGTGGAACCTAGAGTATGATCAACCATGTGATCGGGAGACGTGTTCAAATATGTCTCAGTTTTCCTCCCCTGGTACTCGGGTGCAACATTCCAGACGCTTTACTAACACTCTCCCCACTTGGAGAGTCAGTCCCTTTAACCTCCTGTTTGGCCCAGTTTGCAATTTCTGCGGAAGATGAACAGGAATAGCGAGAACCAATGAGAGAATAGCTGGAGGTGTCTGGACGGGCAAATTTAACTCTCATTTCCCACCAGGAAGAGGAATTAACCAAAGGCTCAGCGTGCCGTGCCAGAACCAGATTAGGGCCTGAAGCCATCCTGCGGTGTTGCGGCCAGGTCACAAGAAAGCGAGTTGAAGAAAGGAGCTCAGGGGCACTGTAATTCACAAACCTGCAGACTTATAAATGAGAGCTATCGTCCAAAAATAGACTGAAGTAAGGCTGCCAAGAGGACTTGAAAGCGGGGCAGAATTGCAGGAAACCGATTTCAGGAGGTAGACTGGAATTGCATTGAAAGCATAGGAAAAGAGGCAGAACGTCCACAATGATGCACTTGGCCAAAAAGGGCGTATGCGTTTTTTCCTGAATATATTCAGGAAAAAACGCATACGCCCTTTTTGGCCAACCAAGCAAGCTTGCAAAGGAAATCTGCACTACAATGAAGTCTCACTTCCCCCCGGTCAAAAGGGCCATCTGAAAAAAGTGTAAAATCCAGAAAGGCAAGACAGGCCATGGAGAACTGGGAGCCTTGTTATGCTGATGGGCGGGATGTAAATTGCCAACAACCACTCGGGAGAAGTGTATGGTGTTTCCTGAAACATCTAAAAATCAAAGCAACAGAGCCTAGGGCACTTCCACTTATGGTCCTATAGCTTAGGGAAATTAAAATCAAAAAGACACAGCCACCCCAAACTTTCGAACGGCTCTGTTTACAAGAACCTCGTTTACAGTACAAGTTCAACATCACAGAAAGTGAAAAATGGATAAAGAAATTGTGGTATTTACTTACAAAGCAATATCACTCAGCAATGAAATCTGTGTCATCAGGCCCATAGCAGCACAATGAGTGGATTCAGGTATGATGATTCTAACTGAAATAAGTCACACAGAAAAGAAACATCATAAGATATCAGTAATACACGGAATGTAAACTTGGCTACACAGGAACTGAATTACAGAACAGAACAGGGTCTCAAATTTAGAAAACCAACTTATGCTTGCTTAAGGGGAAAGGTGAGTTGGGGTGCTGCATAAAACCAGAGATTGAAATGAGCACAGATAAAGTTCCTTAAGTCAAATATGGAACAGACAAGAGCTACTCCTTGCTCAACGAAATGGACTCAACACCGCATATTAAACGCCTAAGAATGTACCTGACTAGTAAGTATCGGAAAACCTATGGATTGCTATGTCTCCAAAAGAGAATCAAGCATGTGTACAGGGGCATAAACGCAGCAGTGATAGGATTGGAGAGGTTCGGTGAGCAAATGAAGACCCTTTGAAGTCATATTGCATGGTACGCATTACACGGGTCTCAACTCTCCAGGTTTAAGGTATTCTTCCTTTAGCTAAAACATGCATGTGGAACACAAGTATGATCAACCATGTGAACGGCAGACGTTTTCAAATATGTCTCAGTTTTCCTCCCCTGGTACTCGGGTGCAACATTCCAGACGCTTTACTAACACTCTCCCGACTTGGAGAGTCAGCGCCTTTAACCTCCTGTTTGGCCCAGTATGCAGTTTCTGCGGAAGATGAACAGGAATAGCGAGAACCAATGAGAGACTAGCTGGAGGTGTCTGGACGGGCAAATTTAACTCTCATTTCCCACCAGGAAGAGGAATTAACCAAAGGCTCAGCATGCCGGGCCGGAACCAGTTTAGGGCCTGAAGCCATCCTGCGGTGTTGCGGCCAGGTCACAAGAAAGCGAGTTGAAGAAAGGAGCTCAGGGGCACTGTAATTCACAAACCTGCAGAGTTATAAATGACAGCTATCGTCCAAAAATAGACTGAAGTAAGGCTGCCAAGAGGACTTGAAAGCGGGGCAGAATTGCAGGAAACCGATTTCAGGAGGTAGACTGGAATTGCATTGAAAGCATAGGAAAAGAGGCAGAACGTCCACAATGATGCACTTGGCCAAAAGGGCGTATGCGTTTTTTCCTGAATATATTCAGGAAAAAACGCATACGCCCTTTTTGGCCAACCAAGCAAGCTTGCAAAGGAAATCTGCACTACAATGAAGTCTCACTTCCCCCCGGTCAAAAGGGCCATCTGAAAAAAGTGTAAAATCCAGAAAGGCAGGACAGGCCATGGAGAACTGGGAGCCTTGTTATGCTGATGGGCGGGATGTAAATTGCCAACAACCCCTCGGGAGAAGTGTATGGTGTTTCCTGAAACATCTAAAAAACAAAGCAACAGAACCTAGGGCACTTCCACTTATGGTCCTATAGCTTAGGGAAATTAAAATCAAAAAGACACAGCCACCCAAAAGTTTGGAACGGCTCTGTTTACAAGAACCTCGTTTACAGTACAAGTTCAACATCGCAGAAAGTGAAAAATGGATAAAGAAGTTGTGGTATTTACTTACAAAGCAATATCACTCAGCAATGAAATCTGTGTCATCAGGCCCTTAGCAGCACAATGAGTGGATTCAGGTATGATGATTCTAACCGAAATAAGTCTCACAGAAAAAGAAACATCATAAGATATCAGTAATACACGGAATGTAAACTTGGCTACACAGGAACTGAATTACAGAACAGAACAGGGTCTCAAATTTAGAAAACCAACTTATGCTTGCTTAAGGGGAAAGGTGAGTTGGGGTGCTGCATAAAACCAGAGATTGAAATGAGCACAGATAAAGTTCCTTAAGCCAAATATGGAATAGACAAGAGCTACTCCTTGCTCAACGAAATGGACTCAACACCCCATATTAAACGCCTAAGAATGTACCTGACTAGTAAGTATCTTAAAACCTATGGATTGCTATGTCTCCGAAAGAGAATCAAGCATGTGTACAGGGGCATAAACGCAGCAGTGATAGGATTGGAGAGGTTCGGTGAGCAAATGAAGACCCTTTGAAGTCATATTGCATGGTACCCATTCCACGGGTTTCAAATACCCAGGTTTAAGGTATTCTTCCTCAGCTAAAACATGCATGTGGAACCTAGAGTATGATCAACCATGTGATCGGGAGACGTGTTCAAATATGTCTCAGTTTTCCTCCCCTGGTACTCGGGTGCAACATTCCAGACGCTTTACTAACACTCTCCCCACTTGGAGAGTCAGTCCCTTTAACCTCCTGTTTGGCCCAGTTTGCAATTTCTGCGGAAGATGAACAGGAATAGCGAGAACCAATGAGAGACTAGCTGGAGGTGTCTGGACGGGCAAATTTAACTCTCATTTCCCACCAGGAAGAGGAATTAACCAAAGGCTCAGCGTGCCGTGCCAGAACCAGATTAGGGCCTGAAGCCATCCTGCGGTGTTGCGGCCAGGTCACAAGAAAGCGAGTTGAAGAAAGGAGCTCAGGGGCACTGTAATTCACAAACCTGCAGACTTATAAATGACAGCTATCGTCCAAAAATAGACTGAAGTAAGGCTGCCAAGAGGACTTGAAAGCGGGGCAGAATTGCAGGAAACCGATTTCAGGAGGTAGACTGGAATTGCATTGAAAGCATAGGAAAAGAGGCAGAACGTACACAATGATGCACTTGGCCAAAAAGGGCGTATGCATTTTTTCCTGAATATATTCAGGAAAAAACGCATATGCCCTTTTTGGCCAACCAAGCAAGCTTGCAAAGGAAATCTGCACTACAATGAAGTCTCACTTCCCCCCGGTCAAAAGGGCCATCTGAAAAAAGTGTAAAATCCAGAAAGGCAAGACAGGCCATGGAGAACTGGGAGCCTTGTTCTGCTGATGGGCGGGATGTACATTGCCAACAACCACTCGGGAGAAGTGTATGGTGTTTCCTGAAACATCTAAAAAACAAAGCAACAGAACCTAGGGCACTTCCACTTATGGTCCTATAGCTTAGGGAAATTAAAATCAAAAAGACACAGCCACCCCAAAGTTTGGAACGGCTCTGTTTACAAGAACCTCGTTTACAGTACAAGTTCAACATCGCAGAAAGTGAAAAATGGATAAAGAACTTGTGGTATTTACTTACAAAGCAATATCACTCAGCAATGAAATCTGTGTCATCAGGCCCTTAGCAGCACAATGAGTGGATTCAGGTATGATGATTCTAACTGAAATAAGTCACACAGAAAAAGAAACATCATAAGATATCACTAATACACGGAATGTAAACTTGGCTACACAGGAACTGAATTCCAAAACAGAACAGTGTCTCAAATTTAAAAAACCAACTTATGCTTGCTTAAGGGGAAAGGTGAGTTGGGGTGCTGCATAAAACCAGAGATTGAAATGAGCACAGATAAAGTTCCTTAAGCCAAATATGGAATAGACAAGAGCTACTCCTTGCTCAACGAAATGGACTCAACACCCCATATTAAACGCCTAAGAATGTACCTGACTAGTAAGTATCTTAAAACCTATGGATTGCTATGTCTCCAAAAGAGAATCAAGCGTGTGTACAGGGGCATAAACGCAGCAGTGATAGGATTGGAGAGGTTCGGTGAGCAAATGAAGACCCTTTGAAGTCATATTGCATGGTACGCATTACACGGGTCTCAACTCTCCAGGTTTAAGGTATTCTTCCTTCAGCTAAAACATGCATGTGGAACCCAAGTATGATCAACCATGTGAACGGGAGACGTGTTCAAATATGTCTCAGTTTTCCTCCCCTGGTACTCGGGTGCAACATTCCAGACGCTTTACTAACACTCTCCCCACTTGGAGTGTCAGCGCCTTTAACCTCCTGTTTGGCCCAGTTTGCAATTTCTGCGGAAGATGAACAGGAATAGCGAGAACCAATGAGAGGCTAGCTGGAGGTGTCTGGACGGGCAAATTTAACTCTCATTTCCCACCAGGAAGAGGAAATAACCAAAGGCTCAGCGTGCCGTACCGGAACCAGATTAGGGCCTGAAGACATCCTGCGGTGTTGCGGCCAGGTCACAAGAAAGCGAGTTGAAGAAAGGAGCTCAGGGGCACTGTAATTCACAAACCTGCAGAGTTATAAATGACAGCTATCGTCCAAAAATATACTGAAGTAAGGCTGCCAAGAGGACTTGAAAGCGGGGCAGAATTGCAGGAAACCGATTTCAGGAGGTAGACTGGAATTGCATTGAAAGCATAGGAAAAGAGGCAGAACGTCCACAATGATGCACTTGGCCAAAAAGGGCGTATGCGTTTTTTCCTGAATATACTCAGGAAAAAACGCATACGCCCTTTTTGGCCAACCAAGCAAACTTGCAAAGGAAATCTGCACTACAATGAAGTCTCACTTCCCCCCGGTCAAAAGGGCCATCTGAATAAAGTGTAAAATCCAGAAAGGCAGGACAGGCCATGGAGAACTGGGAGCCTTGTTATGCTGATGGGCGGGATGTAAATTGCCAACAGACACTCGGGAGAAGTGTATGGTGTTTCCTGAAACATCTAAAAAACAAAGCAACAGAGCCTAGGGCACTGCCACTTATGGTCCTATAGCTTAGGGAAATTAAAATCAAAAAGACACAGCCACCCCAAAGTTTGGGACGCCTCCGTTTATAAGAACCTCGTTTACCATACAAGTTCAATATCACAGAAAGTGAAAAATGGATAAAGAACTTGTGGTACTTA
Source organism: Stenella coeruleoalba (assembly GCF_951394435.1). Taxonomy (NCBI): domain Eukaryota; kingdom Metazoa; phylum Chordata; class Mammalia; order Artiodactyla; family Delphinidae; genus Stenella; species Stenella coeruleoalba. Next base: position 52,228 of record NW_027646464.1, read on the forward strand.
CGTACAATGCAGTATCACTCAGCAATGAAATCTATGTCATCAGGCCCGTAGCAGCATAATGAGTGGATTCAGGTACGATGATTCTAACTGAAATAAGTCACACAGAAAAAGAAACATCATAAGATATCACTAATACACGGAATGTAAACTTGGCTACACAGGAACTGAATTACAGAACAGAACAGGGTCTCAAATTTAGAAAACCAACTTATGCTTGCTTAAGGGGAAAGGTGAGTTGGGGTGCTGCATAAAACCAGAGATTGAAATGAGCACAGATAAAGTTCCTTAAGCCAAATATGGAATAGACAAGAGCTACTCCTTGCTCAACGAAATGGACTCAACACCCCATATTAAACGCCTAAGAATGTACCTGACTAGTAAGTATCTTAAAACCTATGGATTGCTATGTCTCCGAAAGAGAATCAAGCATGTGTACAGGGGCATAAACGCAGCAGTGATAGGATTGGAGAGGTTCGGTGAGCAAATGAAGACCCTTTGAAGTCATATTGCATGGTACCCATTACACGGGTTTCAAATACCCAGGTTTAAGGTATTCTTCCTCAGCTAAAACATGCATGTGGAACCTAGAGTATGATCAACCATGTGATCGGGAGACGTGTTCAAATATGTCTCAGTTTTCCTCCCCTGGTACTCGGGTGCAACATTCCAGACGCTTTACTAACACTCTCCCGACTTGGAGAGTCAGTCCCTTTAACCTCCTGTTTGGCCCAGTTTGCAATTTCTGCGGAAGATGAACAGGAATAGCGAGAACCAATGAGAGACTAGCTGGAGGTGTCTGGACGGGCAAATTTAACTCTCATTTCCCACCAGGAAGAGGAATTAACCAAAGGCTCAGCGTGCCGTACCGGAACCAGATTAGGGCCTGAAGCCATCCTGCGGTGTTGCGGCCAGCTCACAAGAAAGCGAGTTGAAGAAAGGAGCTCAGGGGCACTGTCATTCACAAACCTGCAGAGTTATAAATGACAGCTATCGTCCAAAAATAGACTGAAGTAAGGCTGCCAAGAGGACTTGAAAGCGGGGCAGAATTGCAGGAAACCGATTTCAGGAGGTAGACTGGAATTGCATTGAAAGCATAGGAAAAGAGGCAGAACGTCCACAATGATGCACTTGGCCAAAAAGGGCGTATGCGTTTTTTCCTGAATATATTCAGGAAAAAACGCATACGCCCTTTTTGGCCAACCAAGCAAGCTTGCAAAGGAAATCTGCACTACAATGAAGTCTCACTTCCCCCCGGTCAAAAGGGCCATCTGAAAAAAGTGTAAAATCCAGAAAGGCAAGACAGGCCATGGAGAACTGGGAGCCTTGTTATGCTGATGGGCGGGATGTAAATTGCCAACAACCACTCGGGAGAAGTGTATGGTGTTTCCTGAAACATCTAAAAAACAAAGCAACAGAACCTAGGGCACTTCCACTTATGGTCCTATAGCTTAGGGAAATTAAAATCAAAAAGACACAGCCACCCCAAAGTTTGGAACGGCTCTGTTTACAAGAACCTCGTTTACAGTACAAGTTCAACATCGGAGAAAGTGAAAAATGGATAAAGAACTTGTGGTATTTACTTACAAAGCAATATCACTCAGCAATGAAATCTGTGTCATCAGGCCCTTAGCAGCACAATGAGTGGATTCAGGTATGATGATTCTAACTGAAATAAGTCACACAGAAAAAGAAACATCATAAGATATCAGTAATACACGGAATGTAAACTTGGCTACACAGGAACTGAATTACAGAACAGAACAGGGTCTCAAATTTAGAAAACCAACTTATGCTTGCTTAAGGGTAAAGGTGAGTTGGGGTGCTGCATAAAACCAGAGATTGAAATGAGCACAGATAAAGTTCCTTAAGCCAAATATGGAATAGACAAGAGCTACTCCTTGCTCAACGAAATGGACTCAACACCCCATATTAAACGCCTAAGAATGTACCTGACTAGTAAGTATCTTAAAACCTATGGATTGCTATGTCTCCAAAAGAGAATCAAGCGTGTGTACAGGGGCATAAACGCAGCAGTGATAGGATTGGAGAGGTTCGGTGAGCAAATGAAGACCCTTTGAAGTCATATTGCATGGTACGCATTACACGGGTCTCAACTCTCCAGGTTTAAGGTATTCTTCCTTCAGCTAAAACATGCATGTGGAACCCAAGTATGATCAACCATGTGAACGGGAGACGTGTTCAAATATGTCTCAGTTTTCCTCCCCTGGTACTCGGGTGCAACATTCCAGACGCTTTACTAACACTCTCCCCACTTGGAGAGTCAGCGCCTTTAACCTCCTGTTTGGCCCAGTTTGCAATTTCTGCGGAAGATGAACAGGAATAGCGAGAACCAATGAGAGTCTAGCTGGAGGTGTCTGGATGGGCAAATTTAACTCTCATTTCCCACCAGGAAGAGGAAATAACCAAAGGCTCAGCGTGCCGTACCGGAACCAGATTAGGGCCTGAAGACATCCTGCGGTGTTGCGGCCAGGTCACAAGAAAGCGAGTTGAAGAAAGGAGCTCAGGGGCACTGTAATTCACAAACCTGCAGAGTTATAAATGACAGCTATCGTCCAAAAATAGACTGAAGTAAGGCTGCCAAGAGGACTTGAAAGCGGGGCAGAATTGCAGGAAACCGATTTCAGGAGGTAGACTGGAATTGCATTGAAAGCATAGGAAAAGAGGCAGAACGTCCACAATGATGCACTTGGCCAAAAAGGGCGTATGCGTTTTTTCCTGAATATATTCAGGAAAAAACGCATACGCCCTTTTTGGCCAACCAAGCAAGCTTGCAAAGGAAATCTGCACTACAATGAAGTCTCACTTCCCCCCAGTCAAAAGGGCCATCTGAAAAAAGGGTAAAATCCAGAAAGGCAGGACAGGCCATGGAGAACTGGGAGCCTTGTTATGCTGATGGGCGGGATGTAAATTGCCAACAACCACTCCGGAGAAGTGTATGGTGTTTCCTGAAACATCTAAAAAACAAAGCAACAGAGCCTAGGGCACTGCCACTTATGGTCCTATAGCTTAGGGAAATTAAAATCAAAAAGACACAGCCACCCCAAACTTTCGAACGGCTCTGTTTACAAGAACCTCGTTTACAGTACAAGTTCAACATCGCAGAAAGTGAAAAATGGATAAAGAACTTGTGGTATTTACTTACAAAGCAATATCACTCAGCAATGAAATCTGTGTCATCAGGCCCATAGCAGCACAATGAGTGGATTCAGGTATGATGATTCTAACTGAAATAAGTCACACAGAAAAAGAAACATCATAAGTTATCACTAATACACGGAATGTAAACTTGGCTACACAGGAACTGAATTACAGAACAGAACAGGGTCTCAAATTTAGAAAACCAACTTATGCTTGCTTAAGGGGAAAGGTGAGTTGGGGTGCTGCATAAAACCAGAGATTGAAATGAGCACAGATAAAGTTCCTTAAGCCAAATATGGAATAGACAAGAGCTACTCCTTGCTCAACGAAATAGACTCAACACCCCATATTAAACGCCTAAGAATGTACCTGACTAGTAAGTATCTTAAAACCTATGGATTGCTATGTCTCCAAAAGAGAATCAAGCGTGTGTACAGGGGCATAAACGCAGCAGTGATAGGATTGGAGAGGTTCGGTGAGCAAATGAAGACCCTTTGAAGTCATATTGCATGGTACGCATTACACGGGTCTCAACTCTCCAGGTTTAAGGTATTCTTCCTTCAGCTAAAACATGCATGTGGAACCCAAGTATGATCAACCATGTGAACGGGAGATGTGTTCAAATATGTCTCAGTTTTCCTACCCTGGTACTCGGGTGCAACATTCCAGACGCTTTACTAACACTCTCCCCACTTGGAGAGTCAGCACCTTTAACCTCCTGTTTGGCCCAGTTTGCAATTTCTGCGGAAGATGAACAGGAATAGCGAGAACCAATGAGAGGCTAGCTGGAGGTGTCTGGATGGGCAAATTTAACTCTCATTTCCCACCAGGAAGAGGAAATAACCAAAGGCTCAGCGTGCCGTACCGGAACCAGATTAGGGCCTGAAGACATCCTGCGGTGTTGCGGCCAGCTCACAAGAAAGCGAGTTGAAGAAAGGAGCTCAGGGGCACTGTAATTCACAAACCTGCAGAGTTATAAATGACAGCTATCGTCCAAAAATAGACTGAAGTAAGGCTGCCAAGAGGACTTGAAAGCGGGGCAGAATTGCAGGAAACCGATTTCAGGAGGTAGACTGGAATTGCATTGAAAGCATAGGAAAAGAGGCAGAACGTCCACAATGATGCACTTGGCCAAAAAGGGCGTATGCGTTTTTTCCTGAATATATTCAGGAAAAAACGCATACGCCCTTTTTGGCCAACCAAGCAAGCTTGCAAAGGAAATCTGCACTACAATGAAGTCTCACTTCCCCCCGGTCAAAAGGGCCATCTGAAAAAAGTGTAAAATCCAGAAAGGCAGGACAGGCCATGGAGAACTGGGAGCCTTGTTATGCTGATGGGCGGGATGTAAATTGCCAACAACCACTCGGGAGAAGTGTATGGTGTTTCCTGAAACATCTAAAAAAAAAAGCAACAGAGCCTAGGGCACTGCCACTTATGGTCCTATAGTTTAGGGAAATTAAAATCAAAAAGACACAGCCACCCCAAACTTTCGAACGGCTCTGTTTACAAGAACCTCGTTTACAGTACAAGTTCAACATCGCAGAAAGTGAAAAATGGATAAAGAAATTGTGGTATTTACTTACAAAGCAATATCACTCCGCAATGAAATCTGTGTCATCAGGCCCATAGCAGCACAATGAGTGGATTCAGGTATGATGATTCTAACTGAAATAAGTCACACAGAAAAGAAACATCATAAGATATCAGTAATACACGGAATGTAAACTTGGCTACACAGGAACTGAATTACAGAACAGAACAGGGTCTCAAATTTAGAAAACCAACTTATGCTTGCTTAAGGGTAAAGGTGAGTTGGGGTGCTGCATAAAACCAGAGATTGAAATGAGCACAGATAAAGTTCCTTAAGTCAAATATGGAATAGACAAGAGCTACTCCTTGTTCAACGAAATGGACTCAACACCGCATATTAAACGCCTAAGAATGTACCTGACTAGTAAGTATCTTAAAACCTATGGATTGCTATGTCTCCAAAAGAGAATCAAGCATGTGTACAGGGGCATAAACGCAGCAGTGATAGGATTGGAGAGGTTCGGTGAGCAAATGAAGACCCTTTGAAGTCATATTGCATGGTACGCATTACACGGGTCTCAACTCTCCAGGTTTAAGGTATTCTTCCTTCAGCTAAAACATGCATGTGGAACCCAAGTATGATCAACCATGTGAACGGGAGACGTGTTCAAATATGTCTCAGTTTTCCTCCCCTGGTACTCGGGTGCAACATTCCAGACGCTTTACTAACACTCTCCCCACTTGGAGAGTCAGCACCTTTAACCTCCTGTTTGGCCCAGTTTGCAATTTCTGCGGAAGATGAACAGGAATAGCGAGAACCAATGAGAGACTAGCTGGAGGTGTCTGGACGGGCAAATTTAACTCTCATTTCCCACCAGGAAGAGGAATTAACCAAAGGCTCAGCATGCCGGGCCGGAACCAGATTAGGGCCTGAAGCCATCCTGCGGTGTTGCGGCCAGGTCACAAGAAAGCGAGTTGAAGAAAGGAGCTCAGGGGCACTGTAATTCACAAACCTGCAGAGTTATAAATGACAGCTATCGTCCAAAAATACACTGAAGTAAGGCTGCCAAGAGGACTTGAAAGCGGGGCAGAATTGCAAGAAACCGATTTCAGGAGGTAGACTGGAATTGCATTGAAAGCATAGGAAAAGAGGCAGAACGTCCACAATGATGCACTTGGCCAAAAAGGGCGTATGCGTTTTTTCCTGAATATATTCAGGAAAAAACGCATACGCCCTTTTTGGCCAACCAAGCAAGCTTGCAAAGGAAATCTGCACTACAATGAAGTCTCACTTCCCCCCGGTCAAAAGGGCCATCTGAAAAAAGTGTAAAATCCAGAAAGGCAGGACAGGCCATGGAGAACTGGGAGCCTTGTTATGCTGATGGGCGGGATGTAAATTGCCAACAACCACTCGGGAGAAGTGTATGGTGTTTCCTGAAACATCTAAAAAACAAAGCAACAGAACCTAGGGTACTTCCACTTATGGTCCTATAGATTAGGGAAATTAAAATCAAAAAGACACAGCCACCCCAAAGTTTGGAACGGCTCTGTTTACAAGAACCTCGTTTACAGTACAAGTTCAACATCGCAGAAAGTGAAAAATGGATAAAGAACTTGTGGTACTTACGTACAATGCAGTATCACTCAGCAATGAAATCTATGTCATCAGGCCCGTAGCAGCATAATGAGTAGATTCAGGTACGATGATTCTAACTGAAATAAGTCACACAGAAAAAGAAACATCATAAGATATCAGTAATACACGGAATGTAAACTTGGCTACACAGGAACTGAATTACAGAACAGAACAGGTTCTCAAATTTAGAAAACCAACTTATGCTTGCTTAAGGGAAAAGGTGAGTTGGGGTGCTGCATAAAACCAGAGATTGAAATGAGCACAGATAAAGTTCCTTAAGCCAAATATGGAATAGACAAGAGCTACTCCTTGCTCAACGAAATGGACTCAACACCGCATATTAAACGCCTAAGAATGTACCTGACTAGTAAGTATCTTAAAACCTATGGATTGCTATGTCTCCGAAAGAGAATCAAGCATGTGTACAGGGGCATAAACGCAGCAGTGATAGGATTGGAGAGGTTCGGTGAGCAAATGAAGACCCTTTGAAGTCATATTGCATGGTACCCATTCCACGGGTTTCAACTACCCAGGTTTTAGGTATTCTTCCTTCAGCTAAAACATGCATGTGGAACCCAGAGTATGATCAACCGTGTGATCGGGAGACGTGTTCAAATATGTCTCAGTTTTCCTCCCCTGGTACTCGGGTGCAACATTCCAGACGCTTTACTAACACTCTCCCCACTTGGAGAGTCAGCGCCTTTAACCTCCTGTTTGGCACAGTTTGCAATTTCTGCGGAAGATGAACAGGAATAGCGAGAACCAATGAGAGACTAGCTGGAGGTGTCTGGACGGGCAAATTTAACTCTCATTTCCCACCAGGAAGAGGAAATAACCAGAGGGTCAGCGTGCCATGCCGGAACCAGATTAGGGCCTGAAGCCATCCTGCGGTGTTGCGGCCAGGTCACAAGAAAGCAAGTTGAAGAAAGGAGCTCAGGGGCACTGTAATTCACAAACCTGCAGAGTAATAAATGACAGCTATCGTCCAAAAATATACTGAAGTAAAGCTGCCAAGAGGACTTGAAAGCGGGGCAGAATTGCAGGAAACCGATTTCAGGAGGTAGACTGGAATTGCATTGAAAGCATAGGAAAAGAGGCAGAACGTCCACAATGATGCACTTGGCCAAAAAGGGCGTATGCGTTTTTTCCTGAATATATTCAGGAAAAAACGCATACGCCCTTTTTGGCCAACCAAGCAAGCTTGCAAAGGAAATCTGCACTACAATGAAGTCTCACTTCCCCCCGGTCAAAAGGGCCATCTGAAAAAAGTGTAAAATCCAGAAAGGCAGGACAGGCCATGGAGAACTGGGAGCCTTGTTATGCTGATGGGCGGGATGTCAATTGCCAACAGACACTCGGGAGAAGTGTATGGTGTTTCCTGAAACATCTAAAAAACAAAGCAACAGAGCCTAGGGCACTTCCACTTATGGTCCTATAGCTTAGGGAAATTAAAATCAAAAAGACACAGCCACCCCAAAGTTTGGGACGCCTCTGTTTACAAGAACCTCGTTTACCGTACAAGTTCAATATCACAGAAAGTGAAAAATGGATAAAGAACTTGTGGTACTTACGTACAATGCAGTATCACTCAGCAATGAAATCTATGTCATCAGGCCCGTAGCAGCATAATGAGTAGATTCAGGTACGATGATTCTAACTGAAATAAGTCACACAGAAAAAGAAACATCATAAGATATCAGTAATACACGGAATGTAAACTTGGCTACACAGGAACTGAATTACAGAACAGAACAGGTTCTCAAATTTAGAAAACCAACTTATGCTTGCTTAAGGGGAAAGGTGAGTTGGGGTGCTGCATAAAACCAGAGATTGAAATGAGCACAGATAAAGTTCCTTAAGCCAAATATGGAATAGACAAGAGCTACTCCTTGCTCAACGAAATGGACTCAACACCGCATATTAAACGCCTAAGAATGTACCTGACTAGTAAGTATCTTAAAACCTATGGATTGCTATGTCTCCGAAAGAGAATCAAGCATGTGTACAGGGGCATAAACGCAGCAGTGATAGGATTGGAGAGGTTCGGTGAGCAAATGAAGACCCTTTGAAGTCATATTGCATGGTACCCATTCCACGGGTTTCAACTACCCAGGTTTTAGGTATTCTTCCTTCAGCTAAAACATGCATGTGGAACCCAGAGTATGATAAACCGTGTGATCGGGAGACGTGTTCAAATATGTCTCAGTTTTCCTCCCCTGGTACTCGGGTGCAACATTCCAGACGCTTTACTAACACTCTCCCCACTTGGAGAGTCAGCGCCTTTAACCTCCTGTTTGGCACAGTTTGCAATTTCTGCGGAAGATGAACAGGAATAGCGAGAACCAATGAGAGACTAGCTGGAGGTGTCTGGACGGGCAAATTTAACTCTCATTTCCCACCAGGAAGAGGAAATAACCAAAGGCTCAGCGTGCCGTACCGGAACCAGATTAGGGCCTGAAGCCATCCTGCGGTGTTGCGGCCAGCTCAAAAGAAAGCGAGTTGAAGAAAGGAGCTCAGGGGCACTGTAATTCACAAACCTGCAGAGTTATAAATGACAGCTATCGTCCAAAAATAGACTGAAGTAAGGCTGCCAAGAGGACTTGAAAGCGGGGCAGAATTGCAGGAAACCGATTTCAGGAGGTAGACTGGAATTGCATTGAAAGCATAGGAAAAGAGGCAGAACGTCCACAATGATGCACTTGGCCAAAAAGGGCGTATGCGTTTTTTCCTGAATATATTCAGGAAAAAACGCATACGCCCTTTTTGGCCAACCAAGCAAGCTTGCAAAGGAAATCTGCACTACAATGAAGTCTCACTTCCCCCCGGTCAAAAGGGCCATCTGAAAAAAGGGTAAAATCCAGAAAGGCAGGACAAGCCATGGAGAACTGGGAGCCTTGTTATGCTGATGGGCGGGATGTAAATTGCCAACAGACACTCGGGAGAAGTGTATGGTGTTTCCTTAAACATCTAAAAAACAAAGCAACAGAGCCTAGGGCACTGCCACTTATGGTCCTATAGCTTAGGGAAATTAAAATCAAAAAGACACAGCCACCCCAAAGTTTGGGACGCCTCTGTTTACAAGAACCTCGTTTACAGTACAAGTTCAACATCGCAGAAAGTGAAAAATGGATAAAGAAGTTGTGGTATTTACTTACAAAGCAATATCACTCAGCAATGAAATCTATGTCATCAGGGCCTTAGCAGCACAATGAGTGGATTCAGGTATGATGATTCTAACTGAAATAAGTCACACAGAAAAAGAAACATCATAAGATATCAGTAATACACGGAATGTAAACTTGGCTACACAGGAACTGAATTACAGAACAGAACAGGGTCTCAAATTTAGAAAACCAACTTATGCTTGCTTAAGGGTAAAGGTGAGTTGGGGTGCTGCATAAAACCAGAGATTGAAATGAGCACAGATAAAGTTCCTTAAGCCAAATATGGAATAGACAAGAGCTACTCCTTGCTCAACGAAATGGACTCAACACCGCATATTAAACGCCTAAGAATGTACCTGACTAGTAAGTATCTTAAAACCTATGGATTGCTATGTCTCCGAAAGAGAATCAAGCATGTGTACAGGGGCATAAACGCAGCAGTGATAGGATTGGAGAGGTTCAGTGAGCAAATGAAGACCCTTTGAAGTCATATTGCATGGTACCCATTCCACGGGTTTCAACTACCCAGGTTTTAGGTATTCTTCCTTCAGCTAAAACATGCATGGGGAACCCAGAGTATGATCAACCGTGTGATCGGGAGACGTGTTCAAATATGTCTCAGTTTTCCTCCCCTGGTACTCGGGTGCAACATTCCATACACTTTACTAACTCTCTCCCCACTTGGAGAGTCAGCGCCTTTAACCTCCTGTTTGGCACAGTTTGCAATTTCTGCGGAAGATGAACAGGAATAGCGAGAACCAATGAGAGGCTAGCTGGAGGTGTCTGGACGGGCAAATTTAACTCTCATTTCCCACCAGGAAGAGGAAATAACCAAAGGCTCAGTGTGCCGGGCCGGAACCAGATTAGGGCCTGAAGCCATCCTGCGGTGTTGCGGCCAGCTCAAAAGAAAGCGAGTTGAAGAAAGGAGCTCAGGGGCACTGTAATTCACAAACCTGCAGAGTTATAAATGACAGCTATCGTCCAAAAATAGACTGAAGTTAGGCTGCCAAGAGGACTTGAAAGCGGGGCAGAATTGCAGGAAACCGATTTCAGGAGGTAGACTGGAATTGCATTGAAAGCATAGGAAAAGAGGCAGAACGTCCACAATGATGCACTTGGCCAAAAAGTGCGTATGCATTTTTTCCTGAATATATTCAGGAAAAAACGCATACGCCCTTTTTGGCCAACCAAGCAAGCTTGCAAAGGAAATCTGCACTACAATGAAGTCTCACTTCCCCCCGGTCAAAAGGGCCATCTGAAAAAAGGGTAAAATCCAGAAAGGCAGGACAGGCCATGGAGAACTGGGAGCCTTGTTATGCTGATGGGCGGGATGTAAATTGCCAACAACCACTCGGGAGAAGTGTATGGTGTTTCCTGAAACATCTAAAAAACAAAGCAACAGAACCTAGGGCACTTCCACTTATGGTCCTATAGCTTAGGGAAATTAAAATCAAAAAGACACAGCCACCCCAAAGTTTGGGACGCCTCCGTTTACAAGAACCTCGTTTACAGTACAAGTTCAACATCGCAGAAAGTGAAAAATGGATAAAGAAGTTGTGGTATTTACTTACAAAGCAATATCACTCAGCAATGAAATCTGTGTCATCAGGCCCTTAGCAGCACAATGAGTGGATTCAGGTATGATGATTCTAACTGAAATAAGTCACACAGAAAAAGAAACATCATAAGATATCAGTAATACATGGAATGTAAACTTGGCTACACAGGAACTGAATTACAGAACAGAACAGGTTCTCAAATTTAGAAAACCAACTTATGCTTGCTTAAGGGGAAAGGTGACTTGGGGTGCTGCATAAAACCAGAGATTGAAATGAGCACAGATAAAGTTCCTTAAGCCAAATATGGAATAGACAAGAGCTACTCCTTGCTCAACGAAATGGACTCAACACCGCATATTAAACGCCTAAGAATGTACCTGACTAGTAAGTATCTTAAAACCTATGGATTGCTATGTCTCCGAAAGAGAATCAAGCATGTGTACAGGGGCATAAACGCAGCAGTGATAGGATTGGAGAGGTTCGGTGAGCAAATGAAGACCCTTTGAAGTCATATTGCATGGTACCCATTCCACGGGTTTCAACTACCCAGGTTTTAGGTATTCTTCCTTCAGCTAAAACATGCATGTGGAACCCAGAGTATGATCAACCGTGTGATCGGGAGACGTGTTCAAATATGTCTCAGTTTTCCTCCCCTGGTACTCGGGTGCAACATTCCAGACGCTTTACTAACACTCTCCCCACTTGGAGAGTCAGCGCCTTTAACCTCCTGTTTGGCACAGTTTGCAATTTCTGCGGAAGATGAACAGGAATAGCGAGAACCAATGAGAGACTAGCTGGAGGTGTCTGGACGGGCAAATTTAACTCTCATTTCCCACCAGGAAGAGGAAATAACCAGAGGGTCAGCGTGCCATGCCGGAACCAGATTAGGGCCTGAAGCCATCCTGCGGTGTTGCGGCCAGGTCACAAGAAAGCAAGTTGAAGAAAGGAGCTCAGGGGCACTGTAATTCACAAACCTGCAGAGTAATAAATGACAGCTATCGTCCAAAAATATACTGAAGTAAAGCTGCCAAGAGGACTTGAAAGCGGGGCAGAATTGCAGGAAACCGATTTCAGGAGGTAGACTGGAATTGCATTGAAAGCATAGGAAAAGAGGCAGAACGTCCACAATGATGCACTTGGCCAAAAAGGGCGTATGCGTTTTTTCCTGAATATATTCAGGAAAAAACGCATACGCCCTTTTTGGCCAACCAAGCAAGCTTGCAAAGGAAATCTGCACTACAATGAAGTCTCACTTCCCCCCGGTCAAAAGGGCCATCTGAAAAAAGTGTAAAATCCAGAAAGGCAGGACAGGCCATGGAGAACTGGGAGCCTTGTTATGCTGATGGGCGGGATGTCAATTGCCAACAGACACTCGGGAGAAGTGTATGGTGTTTCCTGAAACATCTAAAAAACAAAGCAACAGAGCCTAGGGCACTTCCACTTATGGTCCTATAGCTTAGGGAAATTAAAATCAAAAAGACACAGCCACCCCAAAGTTTGGGACGCCTCTGTTTACAAGAACCTCGTTTACCGTACAAGTTCAATATCACAGAAAGTGAAAAATGGATAAAGAACTTGTGGTACTTACGTACAATGCAGTATCACTCAGCAATGAAATCTATGTCATCAGGCCCGTAGCAGCATAATGAGTAGATTCAGGTACGATGATTCTAACTGAAATAAGTCACACAGAAAAAGAAACATCATAAGATATCAGTAATACACGGAATGTAAACTTGGCTACACAGGAACTGAATTACAGAACAGAACAGGTTCTCAAATTTAGAAAACCAACTTATGCTTGCTTAAGGGGAAAGGTGAGTTGGGGTGCTGCATAAAACCAGAGATTGAAATGAGCACAGATAAAGTTCCTTAAGCCAAATATGGAATAGACAAGAGCTACTCCTTGCTCAACGAAATGGACTCAACACCGCATATTAAACGCCTAAGAATGTACCTGACTAGTAAGTATCTTAAAACCTATGGATTGCTATGTCTCCGAAAGAGAATCAAGCATGTGTACAGGGGCATAAACGCAGCAGTGATAGGATTGGAGAGGTTCGGTGAGCAAATGAAGACCCTTTGAAGTCATATTGCATGGTACCCATTCCACGGGTTTCAACTACCCAGGTTTTAGGTATTCTTCCTTCAGCTAAAACATGCATGTGGAACCCAGAGTATGATCAACCGTGTGATCGGGAGACGTGTTCAAATATGTCTCAGTTTTCCTCCCCTGGTACTCGGGTGCAACATTCCAGACGCTTTACTAACACTCTCCCCACTTGGAGAGTCAGCGCCTTTAACCTCCTGTTTGGCACAGTTTGCAATTTCTGCGGAAGATGAACAGGAATAGCGAGAACCAATGAGAGACTAGCTGGAGGTGTCTGGACGGGCAAATTTAACTCTCATTTCCCACCAGGAAGAGGAAATAACCAAAGGCTCAGCGTGCCGTACCGGAACCAGATTAGGGCCTGAAGCCATCCTGCGGTGTTGCGGCCAGCTCAAAAGAAAGCGAGTTGAAGAAAGGAGCTCAGGGGCACTGTAATTCACAAACCTGCAGAGTTATAAATGACAGCTATCGTCCAAAAATAGACTGAAGTAAGGCTGCCAAGAGGACTTGAAAGCGGGGCAGAATTGCAGGAAACCGATTTCAGGAGGTAGACTGGAATTGCATTGAAAGCATAGGAAAAGAGGCAGAACGTCCACAATGATGCACTTGGCCAAAAAGGGCGTATGCGTTTTTTCCTGAATATATTCAGGAAAAAACGCATACGCCCTTTTTGGCCAACCAAGCAAGCTTGCAAAGGAAATCTGCACTACAATGAAGTCTCACTTCCCCCCGGTCAAAAGGGCCATCTGAAAAAAGGGTAAAATCCAGAAAGGCAGGACAAGCCATGGAGAACTGGGAGCCTTGTTATGCTGATGGGCGGGATGTAAATTGCCAACAGACACTCGGGAGAAGTGTATGGTGTTTCCTTAAACATCTAAAAAACAAAGCAACAGAGCCTAGGGCACTGCCACTTATGGTCCTATAGCTTAGGGAAATTAAAATCAAAAAGACACAGCCACCCCAAAGTTTGGGACGCCTCTGTTTACAAGAACCTCGTTTACAGTACAAGTTCAACATCGCAGAAAGTGAAAAATGGATAAAGAAGTTGTGGTATTTACTTACAAAGCAATATCACTCAGCAATGAAATCTATGTCATCAGGGCCTTAGCAGCACAATGAGTGGATTCAGGTATGATGATTCTAACTGAAATAAGTCACACAGAAAAAGAAACATCATAAGATATCAGTAATACACGGAATGTAAACTTGGCTACACAGGAACTGAATTACAGAACAGAACAGGGTCTCAAATTTAGAAAACCAACTTATGCTTGCTTAAGGGGAAAGGTGAGTTGGGGTGCTGCATAAAACCAGAGATTGAAATGAGCACAGATAAAGTTCCTTAAGCCAAATATGGAATAGACAAGAGCTACTCCTTGCTCAACGAAATGGACTCAACACCGCATATTAAACGCCTAAGAATGTACCTGACTAGTAAGTATCTTAAAACCTATGGATTGCTATGTCTCCGAAAGAGAATCAAGCATGTGTACAGGGGCATAAACGCAGCAGTGATAGGATTGGAGAGGTTCAGTGAGCAAATGAAGACCCTTTGAAGTCATATTGCATGGTACCCATTCCACGGGTTTCAACTACCCAGGTTTTAGGTATTCTTCCTTCAGCTAAAACATGCATGGGGAACCCAGAGTATGATCAACCGTGTGATCGGGAGACGTGTTCAAATATGTCTCAGTTTTCCTCCCCTGGTACTCGGGTGCAACATTCCAGACACTTTACTAACTCTCTCCCCACTTGGAGAGTCAGCGCCTTTAACCTCCTGTTTGGCACAGTTTGCAATTTCTGCGGAAGATGAACAGGAATAGCGAGAACCAATGAGAGGCTAGCTGGAGGTGTCTGGACGGGCAAATTTAACTCTCATTTCCCACCAGGAAGAGGAAATAACCAAAGGCTCAGTGTGCCGGGCCGGAACCAGATTAGGGCCTGAAGCCATCCTGCGGTGTTGCGGCCAGCTCAAAAGAAAGCGAGTTGAAGAAAGGAGCTCAGGGGCACTGTAATTCACAAACCTGCAGAGTTATAAATGACAGCTATCGTCCAAAAATAGACTGAAGTTAGGCTGCCAAGAGGACTTGAAAGCGGGGCAGAATTGCAGGAAACCGATTTCAGGAGGTAGACTGGAATTGCATTGAAAGCATAGGAAAAGAGGCAGAACGTCCACAATGATGCACTTGGCCAAAAAGTGCGTATGCATTTTTTCCTGAATATATTCAGGAAAAAACGCATACGCCCTTTTTGGCCAACCAAGCAAGCTTGCAAAGGAAATCTGCACTACAATGAAGTCTCACTTCCCCCCGGTCAAAAGGGCCATCTGAAAAAAGGGTAAAATCCAGAAAGGCAGGACAGGCCATGGAGAACTGGGAGCCTTGTTATGCTGATGGGCGGGATGTAAATTGCCAACAACCACTCGGGAGAAGTGTATGGTGTTTCCTGAAACATCTAAAAAACAAAGCAACAGAACCTAGGGCACTTCCACTTATGGTCCTATAGCTTAGGGAAATTAAAATCAAAAAGACACAGCCACCCCAAAGTTTGGGACGCCTCTGTTTACAAGAACCTCGTTTACAGTACAAGTTCAACATCGCAGAAAGTGAAAAATGGAGAAAGAAGTTGTGGTATTTACTTACAAAGCAATATCACTCAGCAATGAAATCTGTGTCATCAGGCCCTTAGCAGCACAATGAGTGGATTCAGGTATGATGATTCTAACTGAAATAAGTCACACAGAAAAAGAAACATCATAAGATATCAGTAATACACGGAATGTAAACTTGGCTACACAGGAACTGAATTACAGAACAGAACAGGGTCTCAAATTTAGAAAACCAACTTATGCTTGCTTAAGGGGAAAGGTGAGTTGGGGTGCTGCATAAAACCAGAGATTGAAATGAGCACAGATAAAGTTCCTTAAGCCAAATATGGAATAGACAAGAGCTACTCCTTGCTCAATGAAATGGACTCAACACCCCATATTAAACGCCTAAGAATGTACCTGACTAGTAAGTATCTTAAAACCTATGGATTGCTATGTCTCCGAAAGAGAATCAAGCATGTGTACAGGGGCATAAACGCAGCAGTGATAGGATTGGAGAGGTTCGGTGAGCAAATGAAGACCCTTTGAAGTCATATTGCATGGTACCCATTCCACGGGTTTCAACTACCCAGGTTTAAGGTATTCTTCCTTCAGCTAAAACATGCATGTGGAACCCAGAGTATGATCAACCATGTGATCGGGAGACGTGTTCAAATATGTCTCAGTTTTCGTACCCTGGTACTCGGGTGCAACATTCCAGATGCTTTACTAACACTCTCCCGACTTGGAGAGTCAGTCCCTTTAACCTCCTGTTTGGCCCAGTTTGCAATTTCTGTGGAAGATGAACAGGAATAGCGAGAACCAATGAGAGACTAGCTGGAGGTGTCTGGATGGGCAAATTTAACTCTCATTTCCCACCAGGAAGAGGAATTAACCAAAGGCTCAGCGTGCCGGGCCGGAACCAGATTAGGGCCTGAAGCCATCCTGCGGTGTTGCGGCCAGGTCACAAGAAAGCGAGTTGAAGAAAGGAGCTCAGGGGCACTGTAATTCACAAACCTGCAGAGTTATAAATGACAGCTATCGTCCAAAAATAGACTGAAGTAAGGCTGCCGAGAGGACTTGAAAGCGGGGCAGAATTGCAGGAAACCGATTTCAGGAGGTAGACTGGAATTGCATTGAAAGCATAGGAAAAGAGGCAGAACGTCCACAATGATGCACTTGGCCAAAAAGGGCGTATGCGTTTTTTCCTGAATATATTCAGGAAAAAACGCATACGCCCTTTTTGGCCAACCAAGCAAGCTTGCAAAGGAAATCTGCACTACAATGAAGTCTCACTTCCCCCCGGTCAAAAGGGCCATCTGAAAAAAGGGTAAAATCCAGAAAGGCAGGACAAGCCATGGAGAACTGGGAGCCTTGTTATGCTGATGGGCGGGATGTAAATTGCCAACAGACACTCGGGAGAAGTGTATGGTGTTTCCTTAAACATCTAAAAAACAAAGCAACAGAGCCTAGGGCACTGCCACTTATGGTCCTATAGCTTAGGGAAATTAAAATCAAAAAGACACAGCCACCCCAAAGTTTGGGACGCCTCTGTTTACAAGAACCTCGTTTACAGTACAAGTTCAACATCGCAGAAAGTGAAAAATGGATAAAGAAGTTGTGGTATTTACTTACAAAGCAATATCACTCAGCAATGAAATCTATGTCATCAGGGCATTAGCAGCACAATGAGTGGATTCAGGTATGATGATTCTAACTGAAATAAGTCACACAGAAAAAGAAACATCATAAGATATCAGTAATACACGGAATGTAAACTTGGCTACACAGGAACTGAATTACAGAACAGAACAGGGTCTCAAATTTAGAAAACCAACTTATGCTTGCTTAAGGGGAAAGGTGAGTTGGGGTGCTGCATAAAACCAGAGATTGAAATGAGCACAGATAAAGTTCCTTAAGCCAAATATGGAATAGACAAGAGCTACTCCTTGCTCAATGAAATGGACTCAACACCCCATATTAAACGCCTAAGAATGTACCTGACTAGTAAGTATTTTAAAACCTATGGATTGCTATGTCTCCGAAAGAGAATCAAGCATGTGTACAGGGGCATAAACGCAGCAGTGATAGGATTGGAGAGGTTCGGTGAGCAAATGAAGACCCTTTGAAGTCATATTGCATGGTACCCATTCCACGGGTTTCAACTACCCAGGTTTAAGGTATTCTTCCTTCAGCTAAAACATGCATGTGGAACCCAGAGTATGATCAACCGTGTGATCGGGAGACGTGTTCAAATATGTCTCAGTTTTCCTCCCCTGGTACTCGGGTGCAACATTCCAGATGCTTTACTAACACTCTCCCGACTTGGAGAGTCAGTCCCTTTAACCTCCTGTTTGGCCCAGTTTGCAATTTCTGTGGAAGATGAACAGGAATAGCGAGAACAAATGAGAGACTAGCTGGAGGTGTCTGGATGGGCAAATTTAACTCTCATTTCCCACCAGAAAGAGGAATTAACCAAAGGCTCAGCGTGCCGGGCCGGAACCAGATTAGGGCCTGAAGCCATCCTGCGGTGTTGCGGCCAGGTCACAAGAAAGCGAGTTGAAGAAAGGAGCTCAGGGGCACTGTAATTCACAAACCTGCAGAGTTATAAATGACAGCTATCGTCCAAAAATAGACTGAAGTAAGGCTGCCAAGAGGACTTGAAAGCGGGGCAGAATTGCAGGAAACCGATTTCAGGAGGTAGACTGGAATTGCATTGAAAGCATAGGAAAAGAGGCAGAACGTCCACAATGATGCACTTGGCCAAAAAGGGCGTATGCGTTTTTTCCTGAATATATTCAGGAAAAAACGCATACGCCCTTTTTGGCCAACCAAGCAAGCTTGCAAAGGAAATCTGCACTACAATGAAGTCTCACTTCCCCCCGGTCAAAAGGGCCATCTGAAAAAAGTGTAAAATCCAGAAAGGCAGGACAGGCCATGGAGAACTGGGAGCCTTGTTATGCTGATGGGCGGGATGTAAATTACCAACAGACACTCAGGAGAAGTGTATGGTGTTTCCTGAAACATCTAAAAAACAAAGCAACAGAGCCTAGGGCACTGCCACTTATGGTCCTATAGCTTAGGGAAATTAAAATCAAAAAGACACAGCCACCCCAAAGTTTGGGACGCCTCTGTTTACAAGAACTTCGTTTACAGTACAAGTTCAACATCGCAGAAAGTGAAAAATGGATAAAGAAGTTGTGGTATTTACTTACAAAGCAATATCACTCAGCAATGAAATCTATGTCATCAGGCCCTTAGCAGCACAATGAGTGGATTCAGGTATGATGATTCTAACTGAAATAAGTCACACAGAAAAAGAAACATCATAAGATATCAGTAATACACGGAATGTAAACTTGGCTACACAGGAACTGAATTACAGAACAGAACAGGGTCTCAAATTTAGAAAACCAACTTATGCTTACTTAAGGGGAAAGGTGAGTTGGGGTGCTGCATAAAACCAGAGATTGAAATGAGCACAGATAAAGTTCCTTAAGCCAAATATGGAATAGACAAGAGCTACTCCTTGCTCAACGAAATGGACTCAACACCGCATATTAAACGCCTAAGAATGTACCTGACTAGTAAGTATCTTAAAACCTATGGATTGCTATGTCTCCGAAAGAGAATCAAGCATGTGTACAGGGGCATAAACGCAGCAGTGATAGGATTGGAGAGGTTCGGTGAGCAAATGAAGACCCTTTGAAGTCATATTGCATGGTACCCATTCCACGGGTTTCAACTACCCAGGTTTTAGGTATTCTTCCTTCAGCTAAAACATGCATGGGGAACCCAGAGTATGATCAACCGTGTGATCGGGAGACGTGTTCAAATATGTCTCAGTTTTCCTCCCCTGGTACTCGGGTGCAACATTCCAGACGCTTTACTAACACTCTCCCCACTTGGAGAGTCAGCGCCTTTAACCTCCTGTTTGGCACAGTTTGCAATTTCTGCGGAAGATGAACAGGAATAGCGAGAACCAATGAGAGGCTAGCTGGAGGTGTCTGGACGGGCAAATTTAACTCTCATTTCCCACCAGGAAGAGGAAATAACCAAAGGCTCAGTGTGCCGGGCCGGAACCAGATTAGGGCCTGAAGCCATCCTGCGGTGTTGCGGCCAGCTCAAAAGAAAGCGAGTTGAAGAAAGGAGCTCAGGGGCACTGTAATTCACAAACCTGCAGAGTTATAAATGACAGCTATCGTCCAAAAATAGACTGAAGTTAGGCTGCCAAGAAGACTTGAAAGCGGGGCAGAATTGCAGGAAACCGATTTTAGGAGGTAGACTGGAATTGCATTGAAAGCATAGGAAAAGAGGCAGAACGTCCACAATGATGCATTTGGCCAAAAAGGGCGTATGCATTTTTTCCTGAATATATTCAGGAAAAAACGCATACGCCCTTTTTGGCCAACCAAGCAAGCTTGCAAAGGAAATCTGCACTACAATGAAGTCTCACTTCCCCCCGGTCAAAAGGGCCATCTGAAAAAAGGGTAAAATCCAGAAAGGCAGGACAGGCCATGGAGAACTGGGAGCCTTGTTATGCTGATGGGCGGGATGTAAATTGCCAACAACCACTCGGGAGAAGTGTATGGTGTTTCCTGAAACATCTAAAAAACAAAGCAACAGAACCTAGGGCACTTCCACTTATGGTCCTATAGCTTAGGGAAATTAAAATCAAAAAGACACAGCCACCCCAAAGTTTGGGACGGCTCTGTTTACAAGAACCTCGTTTACAGTACAAGTTCAACATCGCAGAAAGTGAAAAATGGAGAAAGAAGTTGTGGTATTTACTTACAAAGCAATATCACTCAGCAATGAAATCTGTGTCATCAGGCCCTTAGCAGCACAATGAGTGGATTCAGGTATGATGATTCTAACTGAAATAAGTCACACAGAAAAAGAAACATCATAAGATATCAGTAATACACGGAATGTAAACTTGGCTACACAGGAACTGAATTACAGAATAGAACAGGGTCTCAAATTTAGAAAATCAACTTATGCTTGCTTAAGGGGAAAGGTGAGTTGGGGTGCTGCATAAAACCAGAGATTGAAATGAGCACAGATAAAGTTCCTTAAGCCAAATATGGAATAGACAAGAGCTACTCCTTGCTCAATGAAATGGACTCAACACCCCATATTAAACGCCTAAGAATGTACCTGACTAGTAAGTATCTTAAAACCTATGGATTGCTATGTCTCCGAAAGAGAATCAAGCATGTGTACAGGGGCATAAACGCAGCAGTGATAGGATTGGAGAGGTTCGGTGAGTAAATGAAGACCCTTTGAAGTCATATTGCATGGTACCCATTCCACGGGTTTCAACTACCCAGGTTTAAGGTATTCTTCCTTCAGCTAAAACATGCATGTGGAACCCAGAGTATGATCAACCATGTGATCGGGAGACGTGTTCAAATATGTCTCAGTTTTCGTACCCTGGTACTCGGGTGCAACATTCCAGATGCTTTACTAACACTCTCCCGACTTGGAGAGTCAGTCCCTTTAACCTCCTGTTTGGCCCAGTTTGCAATTTCTGTGGAAGATGAACAGGAATAGCGAAAACCAATGAGAGACTAGCTGGAGGTGTCTGGATGGGCAAATTTAACTCTCATTTCCCACCAGGAAGAGGAATTAACCAAAGGCTCAGCGTGCCGGGCCGGAACCAGATTAGGGCCTGAAGCCATCCTGCGGTGTTGCGGCCAGGTCACAAGAAAGCGAGTTGAAGAAAGGAGCTCAGGGGCACTGTAATTCACAAACCTGCAGAGTTATAAATGAGAGCTATCGTCCAAAAATAGACTGAAGTAAGGCTGCCAAGAGGACTTGAAAGCGGGGCAGAATTGCAGGAAACCGATTTCAGGAGGTAGACGGGAATTGCATTGAAAGCATAGGAAAAGAGGCAGAACGTCCACAATGATGCACTTGGCCAAAAAGGGCGTATGCGTTTTTTCCTGAATATATTCAGGAAAAAACGCATACGCCCTTTTTGGCCAACCAAGCAAGCTTGCAAAGGAAATCTGCACTACAATGAAGTCTCACTTCCCCCCGGTCAAAAGGGCCATCTGAAAAAAGTGTAAAATCCAGAAAGGCAGGACAGGCCATGGAGAACTGGGAGCCTTGTTATGCTGATGGGCGGGATGTAAATTACCAACAGACACTCAGGAGAAGTGTATGGTGTTTCCTGAAACATCTAAAAAACAAAGCAACAGAGCCTAGGGCACTGCCACTTATGGTCCTATAGCTTAGGGAAATTAAAATCAAAAAGACACAGCCACCCCAAAGTTTGGGACGCCTCTGTTTACAAGAACTTCGTTTACAGTACAAGTTCAACATCGCAGAAAGTGAAAAATGGATAAAGAAGTTGTGGTATTTACTTACAAAGCAATATCACTCAGCAATGAAATCTATGTCATCAGGCCCTTAGCAGCACAATGAGTGGATTCAGGTATGATGATTCTAACTGAAATAAGTCACACAGAAAAAGAAACATCATAAGATATCAGTAATACACGGAATGTAAACTTGGCTACACAGGAACTGAATTACAGAACAGAACAGGGTCTCAAATTTAGAAAACCAACTTATGCTTGCTTAAGGGGAAAGGTGAGTTGGGGTGCTGCATAAAACCAGAGATTGAAATGAGCACAGATAAAGTTCCTTAAGCCAAATATGGAATAGACAAGAGCTACTCCTTGCTCAACGAAATGGACTCAACACCGCATATTAAACGCCTAAGAATGTACCTGACTAGTAAGTATCTTAAAACCTATGGATTGCTATGTCTCCGAAAGAGAATCAAGCATGTGTACAGGGGCATAAACGCAGCAGTGATAGGATTGGAGAGGTTCGTGAGCAAATGAAGACCCTTTGAAGTCATATTGCATGGTACCCATTCCACGGGTTTCAACTACCCAGGTTTTAGGTATTCTTCCTTCAGCTAAAACATGCATGTGGAACCCAGAGTATGATCAACCATGTGATCGGGAGACGTGTTCAAATATGTCTCAGTTTTCGTACCCTGGTACTCGGGTGCAACATTCCAGATGCTTTACTAACACTCTCCCCACTTGGAGAGTCAGCGCCTTTAACCTCCTGTTTGGCACAGTTTGCAATTTCTGCGGAAGATGAACAGGAATAGCGAGAACCAATGAGAGACTAGCTGGAGGTGTCTGGACGGGCAAATTTAACTCTCATTTCCCACCAGGAAGAGGAAATAACCAAAGGCTCAGCGTGCCGTACCGGAACCAGATTAGGGCCTGAAGCCATCCTGCGGTGTTGCGGCCAGCTCAAAAGAAAGCGAGTTGAAGAAAGGAGCTCAGGGGCACTGTAATTCACAAACCTGCAGAGTTATAAATGACAGCTATCGTCCAAAAATACACTGAAGTAAGGCTGCCGAGAGGACTTGAAAGCGGGGCAGAATTGCAGGAAACCGATTTCAGGAGGTAGACTGGAATTGCATTGAAAGCATAGGAAAAGAGGCAGAACGTCCACAATGATGCACTTGGCCAAAAAGGGCGTATGCGTTTTTTCCTGAATATATTCAGGAAAAAACGCATACGCCCTTTTTGGCCAACCAAGCAAGCTTGCAAAGGAAATCTGCACTACAATGAAGTCTCACTTCCCCCCGGTCAAAAGGGCCATCTGAAAAAAGGGTAAAATCCAGAAAGGCAGGACAAACCATGGAGAACTGGGAGCCTTGTTATGCTGATGGGCGGGATGTAAATTGCCAACAGACACTCGGGAGAAGTGTATGGTGTTTCCTTAAACATCTAAAAAACAAAGCAACAGAGCCTAGGGCACTGCCACTTATGGTCCTATAGCTTAGGGAAATTAAAATCAAAAAGACACAGCCACCCCAAAGTTTGGGACGCCTCTGTTTACAAGAACCTCGTTTACAGTACAAGTTCAACATCGCAGAAAGTGAAAAATGGATAAAGAAGTTGTGGTATTTACTTACAAAGCAATATCACTCAGCAATGAAATCTATGTCATCAGGGCCTTAGCAGCACAATGAGTGGATTCAGGTATGATGATTCTAACTGAAATAAGTCACACAGAAAAAGAAACATCATAAGATATCAGTAATACACGGAATGTAAACTTGGCTACACAGGAACTGAATTACAGAACAGAACAGGGTCTCAAATTTAGAAAACCAACTTATGCTTGCTTAAGGGGAAAGGTGAGTTGGGGTGCTGCATAAAACCAGAGATTGAAATGAGCACAGATAAAGTTCCTTAAGCCAAATATGGAATAGACAAGAGCTACTCCTTGCTCAATGAAATGGACTCAACACCCCATATTAAACGCCTAAGAATGTACCTGACTAGTAAGTATCTTAAAACCTATGGATTGCTATGTCTCCGAAAGAGAATCAAGCATGTGTACAGGGGCATAAACGCAGCAGTGATAGGATTGGAGAGGTTCGGTGAGCAAATGAAGACCCTTTGAAGTCATATTGCATGGTACCCATTCCACGGGTTTCAACTACCCAGGTTTAAGGTATTCTTCCTTCAGCTAAAACATGCATGTGGAACCCAGAGTATGATCAACCATGTGATCGGGAGACGTGTTCAAATATGTCTCAGTTTTCGTACCCTGGTACTCGGGTGCAACATTCCAGATGCTTTACTAACACTCTCCCGACTTGGAGAGTCAGTCCCTTTAACCTCCTGTTTGGCCCAGTTTGCAATTTCTGTGGAAGATGAACAGGAATAGCGAGAACCAATGAGAGACTAGCTGGAGGTGTCTGGATGGGCAAATTTAACTCTCATTTCCCACCAGGAAGAGGAATTAACCAAAGGCTCAGCGTGCCGGGCCGGAACCAGATTAGGGCCTGAAGCCATCCTGCGGTGTTGCGGCCAGGTCACAAGAAAGCGAGTTGAAGAAAGGAGCTCAGGGGCACTGTAATTCACAAACCTGCAGAGTTATAAATGAGAGCTATCGTCCAAAAATAGACTGAAGTAAGGCTGCCAAGAGGACTTGAAAGCGGGGCAGAATTGCAGGAAACCGATTTCAAGAGGTAGACGGGAATTGCATTGAAAGCATAGGAAAAGAGGCAGAACGTCCACAATGATGCACTTGGCCAAAAAGGGCGTATGCGTTTTTTCCTGAATATATTCAGGAAAAAACGCATACGCCCTTTTTGGCCAACCAAGCAAGCTTGCAAAGGAAATCGGCACTACAATGAAGTCTCACTTCCCCCCGGTCAAAAGGGCCATCTGAAAAAAGGGTAAAATCCAGAAAGGCAGGACAGGCCATGGAGAACTGGGAGCCTTGTTATGCTGATGGGCGGGATGTAAATTACCAACAGACACTCAGGAGAAGTGTATGGTGTTTCCTGAAACATCTAAAAAACAAAGCAACAGAGCCTAGGGCACTTCCACTTATGGTCCTATAGCTTAGGGAAATTAAAATCAAAAAGACACAGCCACCCCAAAGTTTGGGACGCCTCTGTTTACAAGAACTT
The DNA here is from genome assembly GCF_951394435.1 of Stenella coeruleoalba. Taxonomy (NCBI): domain Eukaryota; kingdom Metazoa; phylum Chordata; class Mammalia; order Artiodactyla; family Delphinidae; genus Stenella; species Stenella coeruleoalba. The sequence goes on from NW_027646464.1 coordinate 77,439, forward strand.
CGTTTACAGTACAAGTTCAACATCGCAGAAAGTGAAAAATGGATAAAGAAGTTGTGGTATTTACTTACAAAGCAATATCACTCAGCAATGAAATCTATGTCATCAGGCCCTTAGCAGCACAATGAGTGGATTCAGGTATGATGATTCTAACTGAAATAAGTCACACAGAAAAAGAAACATCATAAGATATCAGTAATACACGGAATGGAAACTTGGCTACACAGGAACTGAATTACAGAACAGAACAGGATCTCAAATTTAGAAAACCAACTTATGCTTGCTTAAGGGGAAAGGTGAGTTGGGGTGCTGCATAAAACCAGAGATTGAAATGAGCACAGATAAAGTTCCTTAAGCCAAATATGGAATAGACAAGAGCTACTCCTTGCTCAACGAAATGGACTCAACACCGCATATTAAACGCCTAAGAATGTACCTGACTAGTAAGTATCTTAAAACCTATGGATTGCTATGTCTCCGAAAGAGAATCAAGCATGTGTACAGGGGCATAAACGCAGCAGTGATAGGATTGGAGAGGTTCGTGAGCAAATGAAGACCCTTTGAAGTCATATTGCATGGTACCCATTCCACGGGTTTCAACTACCCAGGTTTTAGGTATTCTTCCTTCAGCTAAAACATGCATGTGGAACCCAGAGTATGATCAACCATGTGATCGGGAGACGTGTTCAAATATGTCTCAGTTTTCGTACCCTGGTACTCGGGTGCAACATTCCAGATGCTTTACTAACACTCTCCCCACTTGGAGAGTCAGCGCCTTTAACCTCCTGTTTGGCACAGTTTGCAATTTCTGCGGAAGATGAACAGGAATAGCGAGAACCAATGAGAGACTAGCTGGAGGTGTCTGGACGGGCAAATTTAACTCTCATTTCCCACCAGGAAGAGGAAATAACCAAAGGCTCAGCGTGCCGTACCGGAACCAGATTAGGGCCTGAAGCCATCCTGCGGTGTTGCGGCCAGCTCAAAAGAAAGCGAGTTGAAGAAAGGAGCTCAGGGGCACTGTAATTCACAAACCTGCAGAGTTATAAATGACAGCTATCGTCCAAAAATAGACTGAAGTAAGGCTGCCGAGAGGACTTGAAAGCGGGGCAGAATTGCAGGAAACCGATTTCAGGAGGTAGACTGGAATTGCACTGAAAGCATAGGAAAAGAGGCAGAACGTCCACAATGATGCACTTGGCCAAAAAGGGCGTATGCGTTTTTTCCTGAATATATTCAGGAAAAAACGCATACGCCCTTTTTGGCCAACCAAGCAAGCTTGCAAAGGAAATCTGCACTACAATGAAGTCTCACTTCCCCCCGGTCAAAAGGGCCATCTGAAAAAAGGGTAAAATCCAGAAAGGCAGGACAAACCATGGAGAACTGGGAGCCTTGTTATGCTGATGGGCGGGATGTAAATTGCCAACAGACACTCGGGAGAAGTGTATGGTGTTTCCTTAAACATCTAAAAAACAAAGCAACAGAGCCTAGGGCACTGCCACTTATGGTCCTATAGCTTAGGGAAATTAAAATCAAAAAGACACAGCCACCCCAAAGTTTGGGACGCCTCTGTTTACAAGAACCTCGTTTACAGTACAAGTTCAACATCGCAGAAAGTGAAAAATGGATAAAGAAGTTGTGGTATTTACTTACAAAGCAATATCACTCAGCAATGAAATCTATGTCATCAGGGCCTTAGCAGCACAATGAGTGGATTCAGGTATGATGATTCTAACTGAAATAAGTCACACAGAAAAAGAAACATCATAAGATATCAGTAATACACGGAATGTAAACTTGGCTACACAGGAACTGAATTACAGAACAGAACAGGGTCTCAAATTTAGAAAACCAACTTATGCTTGCTTAAGGGGAAAGGTGAGTTGGGGTGCTGCATAAAACCAGAGATTGAAATGAGCACAGATAAAGTTCCTTAAGCCAAATATGGAATAGACAAGAGCTACTCCTTGCTCAATGAAATGGACTCAACACCCCATATTAAACGCCTAAGAATGTACCTGACTAGTAAGTATCTTAAAACCTATGGATTGCTATGTCTCCGAAAGAGAATCAAGCATGTGTACAGGGGCATAAACGCAGCAGTGATAGGATTGGAGAGGTTCGGTGAGCAAATGAAGACCCTTTGAAGTCATATTGCATGGTACCCATTCCACGGGTTTCAACTACCCAGGTTTAAGGTATTCTTCCTTCAGCTAAAACATGCATGTGGAACCCAGAGTATGATCAACCATGTGATCGGGAGACGTGTTCAAATATGTCTCAGTTTTCCTCCCCTGGTACTCGGGTGCAACATTCCAGATGCTTTACTAACACTCTCCCGACTTGGAGAGTCAGTCCCTTTAACCTCCTGTTTGGCCCAGTTTGCAATTTCTGTGGAAGATGAACAGGAATAGCGAGAACCAATGAGAGACTAGCTGGAGGTGTCTGGATGGGCAAATTTAACTCTCATTTCCCACCAGGAAGAGGAATTAACCAAAGGCTCAGCGTGCCGGGCCGGAACCAGATTAGGGCCTGAAGCCATCCTGCGGTGTTGCGGCCAGGTCACAAGAAAGCGAGTTGAAGAAAGGAGCTCAGGGGCACTGTAATTCACAAACCTGCAGAGTTATAAATGAGAGCTATCGTCCAAAAATAGACTGAAGTAAGGCTGCCAAGAGGACTTGAAAGCGGGGCAGAATTGCAGGAAACCGATTTCAAGAGGTAGACGGGAATTGCATTGAAAGCATAGGAAAAGAGGCAGAACGTCCACAATGATGCACTTGGCCAAAAAGGGCGTATGCGTTTTTTCCTGAATATATTCAGGAAAAAACGCATACGCCCTTTTTGGCCAACCAAGCAAGCTTGCAAAGGAAATCGGCACTACAATGAAGTCTCACTTCCCCCCGGTCAAAAGGGCCATCTGAAAAAAGTGTAAAATCCAGAAAGGCAGGACAGGCCATGGAGAACTGGGAGCCTTGTTATGCTGATGGGCGGGATGTAAATTACCAACAGACACTCAGGAGAAGTGTATGGTGTTTCCTGAAACATCTAAAAAACAAAGCAACAGAGCCTAGGGCACTTCCACTTATGGTCCTATAGCTTAGGGAAATTAAAATCAAAAAGACACAGCCACCCCAAAGTTTGGGACGCCTCTGTTTACAAGAACTTCGTTTACAGTACAAGTTCAACATCGCAGAAAGTGAAAAATGGATAAAGAAGTTGTGGTATTTACTTACAAAGCAATATCACTCAGCAATGAAATCTATGTCATCAGGCCCTTAGCAGCACAATGAGTGGATTCAGGTATGATGATTCTAACTGAAATAAGTCACACAGAAAAAGAAACATCATAAGATATCAGTAATACACGGAATGGAAACTTGGCTACACAGGAACTGAATTACAGAACAGAACAGGATCTCAAATTTAGAAAACCAACTTATGCTTGCTTAAGGGGAAAGGTGAGTTGGGGTGCTGCATAAAACCAGAGATTGAAATGAGCACAGATAAAGTTCCTTAAGCCAAATATGGAATAGACAAGAGCTACTCCTTGCTCAACGAAATGGACTCAACACCGCATATTAAACGCCTAAGAATGTACCTGACTAGTAAGTATCTTAAAACCTATGGATTGCTATGTCTCCGAAAGAGAATCAAGCATGTGTACAGGGGCATAAACGCAGCAGTGATAGGATTGGAGAGGTTCGTGAGCAAATGAAGACCCTTTGAAGTCATATTGCATGGTACCCATTCCACGGGTTTCAACTACCCAGGTTTTAGGTATTCTTCCTTCAGCTAAAACATGCATGTGGAACCCAGAGTATGATCAACCATGTGATCGGGAGACGTGTTCAAATATGTCTCAGATTTCGTACCCTGGTACTCGGGTGCAACATTCCAGATGCTTTACTAACACTCTCCCCACTTGGAGAGTCAGCGCCTTTAACCTCCTGTTTGGCACAGTTTGCAATTTCTGCGGAAGATGAACAGGAATAGCGAGAACCAATGAGAGACTAGCTGGAGGTGTCTGGACGGGAAAATTTAACTCTCATTTCCCACCAGGAAGAGGAAATAACCAAAGGCTCAGCGTGCCGTACCGGAACCAGATTAGGGCCTGAAGCCATCCTGCGGTGTTGCGGCCAGCTCAAAAGAAAGCGAGTTGAAGAAAGGAGCTCAGGGGCACTGTAATTCACAAACCTGCAGAGTTATAAATGACAGCTATCGTCCAAAAATAGACTGAAGTAAGGCTGCCGAGAGGACTTGAAAGCGGGGCAGAATTGCAGGAAACCGATTTCAGGAGGTAGACTGGAATTGCATTGAAAGCATAGGAAAAGAGGCAGAACGTCCACAATGATGCACTTGGCCAAAAAGGGCGTATGCGTTTTTTCCTGAATATATTCAGGAAAAAACGCATACGCCCTTTTTGGCCAACCAAGCAAGCTTGCAAAGGAAATCTGCACTACAATGAAGTCTCACTTCCCCCCGGTCAAAAGGGCCATCTGAAAAAAGGGTAAAATCCAGAAAGGCAGGACAAGCCATGGAGAACTGGGAGCCTTGTTATGCTGATGGGCGGGATGTAAATTGCCAACAGACACTCGGGAGAAGTGTATGGTGTTTCCTTAAACATCTAAAAAACAAAGCAACAGAGCCTAGGGCACTGCCACTTATGGTCCTATAGCTTAGGGAAATTAAAATCAAAAAGACACAGCCACCCCAAAGTTTGGGACGCCTCTGTTTACAAGAACCTCGTTTACAGTACAAGTTCAACATCGCAGAAAGTGAAAAATGGAGAAAGAAGTTGTGGTATTTACTTACAAAGCAATATCACTCAGCAATGAAATCTGTGTCATCAGGCCCTTAGCAGCACAATGAGTGGATTCAGGTATGATGATTCTAACTGAAATAAGTCACACAGAAAAAGAAACATCATAAGATATCAGTAATACACGGAATGTAAACTTGGCTACACAGGAACTGAATTACAGAACAGAACAGGGTCTCAAATTTAGAAAACCAACTTATGCTTGCTTAAGGGGAAAGGTGAGTTGGGGTGCTGCATAAAACCAGAGATTGAAATGAGCACAGATAAAGTTCCTTAAGCCAAATATGGAATAGACAAGAGCTACTCCTTGCTCAATGAAATGGACTCAACACCCCATATTAAACGCCTAAGAATGTACCTGACTAGTAAGTATCTTAAAACCTATGGATTGCTATGTCTCCGAAAGAGAATCAAGCATGTGTACAGGGGCATAAACGCAGCAGTGATAGGATTGGAGAGGTTCGGTGAGCAAATGAAGACCCTTTGAAGTCATATTGCATGGTACCCATTCCACGGGTTTCAACTACCCAGGTTTAAGGTATTCTTCCTTCAGCTAAAACATGCATGTGGAACCCAGAGTATGATCAACCATGTGATCGGGAGACGTGTTCAAATATGTCTCAGTTTTCGTACCCTGGTACTCGGGTGCAACATTCCAGATGCTTTACTAACACTCTCCTGACTTGGAGAGTCAGTCCCTTTAACCTCCTGTTTGGCCCAGTTTGCAATTTCTGTGGAAGATGAACAGGAATAGCGAGAACCAATGAGAGACTAGCTGGAGGTGTCTGGATGGGCAAATTTAACTCTCATTTCCCACCAGGAAGAGGAATTAACCAAAGGCTCAGCGTGCCGGGCCGGAACCAGATTAGGGCCTGAAGCCATCCTGCGGTGTTGCGGCCAGGTCACAAGAAAGCGAGTTGAAGAAAGGAGCTCAGGGGCACTGTAATTCACAAACCTGCAGAGTTATAAATGAGAGCTATCGTCCAAAAATAGACTGAAGTAAGGCTGCCAAGAGGACTTGAAAGCGGGGCAGAATTGCAAGAAACCGATTTCAGGAGGTAGACTGGAATTGCATTGAAAGCATAGGAAAAGAGGCAGAACGTCCACAATGATGCACTTGGCCAAAAAGGGCGTATGCGTTTTTTCCTGAATATATTCAGGAAAAAACGCATACGCCCTTTTTGGCCAACCAAGCAAGCTTGCAAAGGAAATCTGCACTACAATGAAGTCTAACTTCCCCCGGTCAAAAGGGCCATCTGAAAAAAGTGTAAAATCCAGAAAGGCAGGACAGGCCATGGAGAACTGGGAGCCTTGTTATGCTGATGGGCGGGATGTAAATTACCAACAGACACTCAGGAGAAGTGTATGGTGTTTCCTGAAACATCTAAAAAACAAAGCAACAGAGCCTAGGGCACTGCCACTTATGGTCCTATAGCTTAGGGAAATTAAAATCAAAAAGACACAGCCACCCCAAAGTTTGGGACGCCTCTGTTTACAAGAACTTCGTTTACAGTACAAGTTCAACATCGCAGAAAGTGAAAAATGGATAAAGAAGTTGTGGTATTTACTTACAAAGCTATATCACTCAGCAATGAAATCTATGTCATCAGGCCCTTAGCAGCACAATGAGTGGATTCAGGTATGATGATTCTAACTGAAATAAGTCACACAGAAAAAGAAACATCATAAGATATCAGTAATACACGGAATGTAAACTTGGCTACACAGGAACTGAATTACAGAACAGAACAGGGTCTCAAATTTAGAAAACCAACTTATGCTTGCTTAAGGGGAAAGGTGAGTTGGGGTGCTGCATAAAACCAGAGATTGAAATGAGCACAGATAAAGTTCCTTAAGCCAAATATGGAATAGACAAGAGCTACTCCTTGCTCAACGAAATGGACTCAACACCGCATATTAAACGCCTAAGAATGTACCTGACTAGTAAGTATCTTAAAACCTATGGATTGCTATGTCTCCGAAAGAGAATCAAGCATGTGTACAGGGGCATAAACGCAGCAGTGATAGGATTGGAGAGGTTCGTGAGCAAATGAAGACCCTTTGAAGTCATATTGCATGGTACCCATTCCACGGGTTTCAACTACCCAGGTTTAAGGTATTCTTCCTTCAGCTAAAACATGCATGTGGAACCCAGAGTATGATCAACCATGTGATCGGGAGACGTGTTCAAATATGTCTCAGTTTTCCTCCCCTGGTACTCGGGTGCAACATTCCAGATGCTTTACTAACACTCTCCCGACTTGGAGAGTCAGTCCCTTTAACCTCCTGTTTGGCCCAGTTTGCAATTTCTGTGGAAGATGAACAGGAATAGCGAGAACCAATGAGAGACTAGCTGGAGGTGTCTGGATGGGCAAATTTAACTCTCATTTCCCACCAGGAAGAGGAATTAACCAAAGGCTCAGCGTGCCGGGCCGGAACCAGATTAGGGCCTGAAGCCATCCTGCGGTGTTGCGGCCAGGTCACAAGAAAGCGAGTTGAAGAAAGGAGCTCAGGGGCACTGTAATTCACAAACCTGCAGAGTTATAAATGACAGCTATCGTCCAAAAATAGACTGAAGTAAGGCTGCCAAGAGGACTTGAAAGCGGGGCAGAATTGCAGGAAACCGATTTCAGGAGGTAGACTGGAATTGCATTGAAAGCATAGGAAAAGAGGCAGAACGTCCACAATGATGCACTTGGCCAAAAAGGGCGTATGCGTTTTTTCCTGAATATATTCAGGAAAAAACGCATACGCCCTTTTTGGCCAACCAAGCAAGCTTGCAAAGGAAATCTGCACTACAATGAAGTCTCACTTCCCCCCGGTCAAAAGGGCCATCTGAAAAAAGGGTAAAATCCAGAAAGGCAGGACAAGCCATGGAGAACTGGGAGCCTTGTTATGCTGATGGGCGGGATGTAAATTGCCAACAGACACTCGGGAGAAGTGTATGGTGTTTCCTTAAACATCTAAAAAACAAAGCAACAGAGCCTAGGGCACTGCCACTTATGGTCCTATAGCTTAGGGAAATTAAAATCAAAAAGACACAGCCACCCCAAAGTTTGGGACGCCTCTGTTTACAAGAACCTCGTTTACAGTACAAGTTCAACATCGCAGAAAGTGAAAAATGGATAAAGAAGTTGTGGTATTTACTTACAAAGCAATATCACTCAGCAATGAAATCTATGTCATCAGGGCCTTAGCAGCACAATGAGTGGATTCAGGTATGATGATTCTAACTGAAATAAGTCACACAGAAAAAGAAACATCATAAGATATCAGTAATACACGGAATGTAAACTTGGCTACACAGGAACTGAATTACAGAACAGAACAGGGTCTCAAATTTAGAAAACCAACTTATGCTTGCTTAAGGGTAAAGGTGAGTTGGGGTGCTGCATAAAACCAGAGATTGAAATGAGCACAGATAAAGTTCCTTAAGCCAAATATGGAATAGACAAGAGCTACTCCTTGCTCAACGAAATGGACTCAACACCGCATATTAAACGCCTAAGAATGTACATGACTAGTAAGTATCTTAAAACCTATGGATTGCTATGTCTCCGAAAGAGAATCAAGCATGTGTACAGGGGCATAAACGCAGCAGTGATAGGATTGGAGAGGTTCAGTGAGCAAATGAAGACCCTTTGAAGTCATATTGCATGGTACCCATTCCACGGGTTTCAACTACCCAGGTTTTAGGTATTCTTCCTTCAGCTAAAACATGCATGGGGAACCCAGAGTATGATCAACCGTGTGATCGGGAGACGTGTTCAAATATGTCTCAGTTTTCCTCCCCTGGTACTCGGGTGCAACATTCCAGACACTTTACTAACTCTCTCCCCACTTGGAGAGTCAGCGCCTTTAACCTCCTGTTTGGCACAGTTTGCAATTTCTGCGGAAGATGAACAGGAATAGCGAGAACCAATGAGAGGCTAGCTGGAGGTGTCTGGACGGGCAAATTTAACTCTCATTTCCCACCAGGAAGAGGAAATAACCAAAGGCTCAGTGTGCCGGGCCGGAACCAGATTAGGGCCTGAAGCCATCCTGCGGTGTTGCGGCCAGCTCAAAAGAAAGCGAGTTGAAGAAAGGAGCTCAGGGGCACTGTAATTCACAAACCTGCAGAGTTATAAATGACAGCTATCGTCCAAAAATAGACTGAAGTTAGGCTGCCAAGAGGACTTGAAAGCGGGGCAGAATTGCAGGAAACCGATTTCAGGAGGTAGACTGGAATTGCATTGAAAGCATAGGAAAAGAGGCAGAACGTCCACAATGATGCACTTGGCCAAAAAGTGCGTATGCATTTTTTCCTGAATATATTCAGGAAAAAACGCATACGCCCTTTTTGGCCAACCAAGCAAGCTTGCAAAGGAAATCTGCACTACAATGAAGTCTCACTTCCCCCCGGTCAAAAGGGCCATCTGAAAAAAGGGTAAAATCCAGAAAGGCAGGACAGGCCATGGAGAACTGGGAGCCTTGTTATGCTGATGGGCGGGATGTAAATTGCCAACAACCACTCGGGAGAAGTGTATGGTGTTTCCTGAAACATCTAAAAAACAAAGCAACAGAACCTAGGGCACTTCCACTTATGGTCCTATAGCTTAGGGAAATTAAAATCAAAAAGACACAGCCACCCCAAAGTTTGGGACGCCTCTGTTTACAAGAACCTCGTTTACAGTACAAGTTCAACATCGCAGAAAGTGAAAAATGGAGAAAGAAGTTGTGGTATTTACTTACAAAGCAATATCACTCAGCAATGAAATCTGTGTCATCAGGCCCTTAGCAGCACAATGAGTGGATTCAGGTATGATGATTCTAACTGAAATAAGTCACACAGAAAAAGAAACATCATAAGATATCAGTAATACACGGAATGTAAACTTGGCTACACAGGAACTGAATTACAGAACAGAACAGGGTCTCAAATTTAGAAAACCAACTTATGCTTGCTTAAGGGGAAAGGTGAGTTGGGGTGCTGCATAAAACCAGAGATTGAAATGAGCACAGATAAAGTTCCTTAAGCCAAATATGGAATAGACAAGAGCTACTCCTTGCTCAATGAAATGGACTCAACACCCCATATTAAACGCCTAAGAATGTACCTGACTAGTAAGTATCTTAAAACCTATGGATTGCTATGTCTCCGAAAGAGAATCAAGCATGTGTACAGGGGCATAAACGCAGCAGTGATAGGATTGGAGAGGTTCGGTGAGCAAATGAAGACCCTTTGAAGTCATATTGCATGGTACCCATTCCACGGGTTTCAACTACCCAGGTTTAAGGTATTCTTCCTTCAGCTAAAACATGCATGTGGAACCCAGAGTATGATCAACCATGTGATCGGGAGACGTGTTCAAATATGTCTCAGTTTTCGTACCCTGGTACTCGGGTGCAACATTCCAGATGCTTTACTAACACTCTCCCGACTTGGAGAGTCAGTCCCTTTAACCTCCTGTTTGGCCCAGTTTGCAATTTCTGTGGAAGATGAACAGGAATAGCGAGAACCAATGAGAGACTAGCTGGAGGTGTCTGGATGGGCAAATTTAACTCTCATTTCCCACCAGGAAGAGGAATTAACCAAAGGCTCAGCGTGCCGGGCCGGAACCAGATTAGGGCCTGAAGCCATCCTGCGGTGTTGCGGCCAGGTCACAAGAAAGCGAGTTGAAGAAAGGAGCTCAGGGGCACTGTAATTCACAAACCTGCAGAGTTATAAATGACAGCTATCGTCCAAAAATAGACTGAAGTAAGGCTGCCGAGAGGACTTGAAAGCGGGGCAGAATTGCAGGAAACCGATTTCAGGAGGTAGACTGGAATTGCATTGAAAGCATAGGAAAAGAGGCAGAACGTCCACAATGATGCACTTGGCCAAAAAGGGCGTATGCGTTTTTTCCTGAATATATTCAGGAAAAAACGCATACGCCCTTTTTGGCCAACCAAGCAAGCTTGCAAAGGAAATCTGCACTACAATGAAGTCTCACTTCCCCCCGGTCAAAAGGGCCATCTGAAAAAAGGGTAAAATCCAGAAAGGCAGGACAAGCCATGGAGAACTGGGAGCCTTGTTATGCTGATGGGCGGGATGTAAATTGCCAACAGACACTCGGGAGAAGTGTATGGTGTTTCCTTAAACATCTAAAAAACAAAGCAACAGAGCCTAGGGCACTGCCACTTATGGTCCTATAGCTTAGGGAAATTAAAATCAAAAAGACACAGCCACCCCAAAGTTTGGGACGCCTCTGTTTACAAGAACCTCGTTTACAGTACAAGTTCAACATCGCAGAAAGTGAAAAATGGATAAAGAAGTTGTGGTATTTACTTACAAAGCAATATCACTCAGCAATGAAATCTATGTCATCAGGGCATTAGCAGCACAATGAGTGGATTCAGGTATGATGATTCTAACTGAAATAAGTCACACAGAAAAAGAAACATCATAAGATATCAGTAATACACGGAATGTAAACTTGGCTACACAGGAACTGAATTACAGAACAGAACAGGGTCTCAAATTTAGAAAACCAACTTATGCTTGCTTAAGGGGAAAGGTGAGTTGGGGTGCTGCATAAAACCAGAGATTGAAATGAGCACAGATAAAGTTCCTTAAGCCAAATATGGAATAGACAAGAGCTACTCCTTGCTCAATGAAATGGACTCAACACCCCATATTAAACGCCTAAGAATGTACCTGACTAGTAAGTATTTTAAAACCTATGGATTGCTATGTCTCCGAAAGAGAATCAAGCATGTGTACAGGGGCATAAACGCAGCAGTGATAGGATTGGAGAGGTTCGGTGAGCAAATGAAGACCCTTTGAAGTCATATTGCATGGTACCCATTCCACGGGTTTCAACTACCCAGGTTTAAGGTATTCTTCCTTCAGCTAAAACATGCATGTGGAACCCAGAGTATGATCAACCGTGTGATCGGGAGACGTGTTCAAATATGTCTCAGTTTTCCTCCCCTGGTACTCGGATGCAACATTCCAGATGCTTTACTAACACTCTCCCGACTTGGAGAGTCAGTCCCTTTAACCTCCTGTTTGGCCCAGTTTGCAATTTCTGTGGAAGATGAACAGGAATAGCGAGAACAAATGAGAGACTAGCTGGAGGTGTCTGGATGGGCAAATTTAACTCTCATTTCCCACCAGAAAGAGGAATTAACCAAAGGCTCAGCGTGCCGGGCCGGAACCAGATTAGGGCCTGAAGCCATCCTGCGGTGTTGCGGCCAGGTCACAAGAAAGCGAGTTGAAGAAAGGAGCTCAGGGGCACTGTAATTCACAAACCTGCAGAGTTATAAATGAGAGCTATCGTCCAAAAATAGACTGAAGTAAGGCTGCCAAGAGGACTTGAAAGCGGGGCAGAATTGCAGGAAACCGATTTCAGGAGGTAGACTGGAATTGCATTGAAAGCATAGGAAAAGAGGCAGAACGTCCACAATGATGCACTTGGCCAAAAAGGGCGTATGCGTTTTTTCCTGAATATATTCAGGAAAAAACGCATACGCCCTTTTTGGCCAACCAAGCAAGCTTGCAAAGGAAATCGGCACTACAATGAAGTCTCACTTCCCCCCGGTCAAAAGGGCCATCTGAAAAAAGTGTAAAATCCAGAAAGGCAGGACAGGCCATGGAGAACTGGGAGCCTTGTTATGCTGATGGGCGGGATGTAAATTACCAACAGACACTCAGGAGAAGTGTATGGTGTTTCCTGAAACATCTAAAAAACAAAGCAACAGAGCCTAGGGCACTGCCACTTATGGTCCTATAGCTTAGGGAAATTAAAATCAAAAAGACACAGCCACCCCAAAGTTTGGGACGCCTCTGTTTACAAGAACTTCGTTTACAGTACAAGTTCAACATCGCAGAAAGTGAAAAATGGATAAAGAAGTTGTGGTATTTACTTACAAAGCAATATCACTCAGCAATGAAATCTATGTCATCAGGCCCTTAGCAGCACAATGAGTGGATTCAGGTATGATGATTCTAACTGAAATAAGTCACACAGAAAAAGAAACATCATAAGATATCAGTAATACACAGAATGTAAACTTGGCTACACAGGAACTGAATTACAGAACAGAACAGGGTCTCAAATTTAGAAAACCAACTTATGCTTACTTAAGGGGAAAGGTGAGTTGGGGTGCTGCATAAAACCAGAGATTGAAATGAGCACAGATAAAGTTCCTTAAGCCAAATATGGAATAGACAAGAGCTACTCCTTGCTCAACGAAATGGACTCAACACCGCATATTAAACGCCTAAGAATGTACCTGACTAGTAAGTATCTTAAAACCTATGGATTGCTATGTCTCCGAAAGAGAATCAAGCATGTGTACAGGGGCATAAACGCAGCAGTGATAGGATTGGAGAGGTTCGGTGAGCAAATGAAGACCCTTTGAAGTCATATTGCATGGTACCCATTCCACGGGTTTCAACTACCCAGGTTTTAGGTATTCTTCCTTCAGCTAAAACATGCATGGGGAACCCAGAGTATGATCAACCGTGTGATCGGGAGACGTGTTCAAATATGTCTCAGTTTTCCTCCCCTGGTACTCGGGTGCAACATTCCAGACGCTTTACTAACACTCTCCCCACTTGGAGAGTCAGCGCCTTTAACCTCCTGTTTGGCACAGTTTGCAATTTCTGCGGAAGATGAACAGGAATAGCGAGAACCAATGAGAGGCTAGCTGGAGGTGTCTGGACGGGCAAATTTAACTCTCATTTCCCACCAGGAAGAGGAAATAACCAAAGGCTCAGTGTGCCGGGCCGGAACCAGATTAGGGCCTGAAGCCATCCTGCGGTGTTGCGGCCAGCTCAAAAGAAAGCGAGTTGAAGAAAGGAGCTCAGGGGCACTGTAATTCACAAACCTGCAGAGTTATAAATGACAGCTATCGTCCAAAAATAGACTGAAGTTAGGCTGCCAAGAAGACTTGAAAGCGGGGCAGAATTGCAGGAAACCGATTTTAGGAGGTAGACTGGAATTGCATTGAAAGCATAGGAAAAGAGGCAGAACGTCCACAATGATGCACTTGGCCAAAAAGGGCGTATGCATTTTTTCCTGAATATATTCAGGAAAAAACGCATACGCCCTTTTTGGCCAACCAAGCAAGCTTGCAAAGGAAATCTGCACTACAATGAAGTCTCACTTCCCCCCGGTCAAAAGGGCCATCTGAAAAAAGGGTAAAATCCAGAAAGGCAGGACAGGCCATGGAGAACTGGGAGCCTTGTTATGCTGATGGGCGGGATGTAAATTGCCAACAACCACTCGGGAGAAGTGTATGGTGTTTCCTGAAACATCTAAAAAACAAAGCAACAGAACCTAGGGCACTTCCACTTATGGTCCTATAGCTTAGGGAAATTAAAATCAAAAAGACACAGCCACCCCAAAGTTTGGGACGGCTCTGTTTACAAGAACCTCGTTTACAGTACAAGTTCAACATCGCAGAAAGTGAAAAATGGAGAAAGAAGTTGTGGTATTTACTTACAAAGCAATATCACTCAGCAATGAAATCTGTGTCATCAGGCCCTTAGCAGCACAATGAGTGGATTCAGGTATGATGATTCTAACTGAAATAAGTCACACAGAAAAAGAAACATCATAAGATATCAGTAATACACGGAATGTAAACTTGGCTACACAGGAACTGAATTACAGAATAGAACAGGGTCTCAAATTTAGAAAATCAACTTATGCTTGCTTAAGGGGAAAGGTGAGTTGGGGTGCTGCATAAAACCAGAGATTGAAATGAGCACAGATAAAGTTCCTTAAGCCAAATATGGAATAGACAAGAGCTACTCCTTGCTCAATGAAATGGACTCAACACCCCATATTAAACGCCTAAGAATGTACCTGACTAGTAAGTATCTTAAAACCTATGGATTGCTATGTCTCCGAAAGAGAATCAAGCATGTGTACAGGGGCATAAACGCAGCAGTGATAGGATTGGAGAGGTTCGGTGAGTAAATGAAGACCCTTTGAAGTCATATTGCATGGTACCCATTCCACGGGTTTCAACTACCCAGGTTTAAGGTATTCTTCCTTCAGCTAAAACATGCATGTGGAACCCAGAGTATGATCAACCATGTGATCGGGAGACGTGTTCAAATATGTCTCAGTTTTCGTACCCTGGTACTCGGGTGCAACATTCCAGATGCTTTACTAACACTCTCCCGACTTGGAGAGTCAGTCCCTTTAACCTCCTGTTTGGCCCAGTTTGCAATTTCTGTGGAAGATGAACAGGAATAGCGAAAACCAATGAGAGACTAGCTGGAGGTGTCTGGATGGGCAAATTTAACTCTCATTTCCCACCAGGAAGAGGAATTAACCAAAGGCTCAGCGTGCCGGGCCGGAACCAGATTAGGGCCTGAAGCCATCCTGCGGTGTTGCGGCCAGGTCACAAGAAAGCGAGTTGAAGAAAGGAGCTCAGGGGCACTGTAATTCACAAACCTGCAGAGTTATAAATGAGAGCTATCGTCCAAAAATAGACTGAAGTAAGGCTGCCAAGAGGACTTGAAAGCGGGGCAGAATTGCAGGAAACCGATTTCAGGAGGTAGACGGGAATTGCATTGAAAGCATAGGAAAAGAGGCAGAACGTCCACAATGATGCACTTGGCCAAAAAGGGCGTATGCGTTTTTTCCTGAATATATTCAGGAAAAAATGCATACGCCCTTTTTGGCCAACCAAGCAAGCTTGCAAAGGAAATCTGCACTACAATGAAGTCTCACTTCCCCCCGGTCAAAAGGGCCATCTGAAAAAAGTGTAAAATCCAGAAAGGCAGGACAGGCCATGGAGAACTGGGAGCCTTGTTATGCTGATGGGCGGGATGTAAATTACCAACAGACACTCAGGAGAAGTGTATGGTGTTTCCTGAAACATCTAAAAAACAAAGCAACAGAGCCTAGGGCACTGCCACTTATGGTCCTATAGCTTAGGGAAATTAAAATCAAAAAGACACAGCCACCCCAAAGTTTGGGACGCCTCTGTTTACAAGAACTTCGTTTACAGTACAAGTTCAACATCGCAGAAAGTGAAAAATGGATAAAGAAGTTGTGGTATTTACTTACAAAGCAATATCACTCAGCAATGAAATCTATGTCATCAGGCCCTTAGCAGCACAATGAGTGGATTCAGGTATGATGATTCTAACTGAAATAAGTCACACAGAAAAAGAAACATCATAAGATATCAGTAATACACGGAATGTAAACTTGGCTACACAGGAACTGAATTACAGAACAGAACAGGGTCTCAAATTTAGAAAACCAACTTATGCTTGCTTAAGGGGAAAGGTGAGTTGGGGTGCTGCATAAAACCAGAGATTGAAATGAGCACAGATAAAGTTCCTTAAGCCAAATATGGAATAGACAAGAGCTACTCCTTGCTCAATGAAATGGACTCAACACCCCATATTAAACGCCTAAGAATGTACCTGACTAGTAAGTATTTTAAAACCTATGGATTGCTATGTCTCCGAAAGAGAATCAAGCATGTGTACAGGGGCATAAACGCAGCAGTGATAGGATTGGAGAGGTTCGGTGAGCAAATGAAGACCCTTTGAAGTCATATTGCATGGTACCCATTCCACGGGTTTCAACTACCCAGGTTTAAGGTATTCTTCCTTCAGCTAAAACATGCATGTGGAACCCAGAGTATGATCAACCGTGTGATCGGGAGACGTGTTCAAATATGTCTCAGTTTTCCTCCCCTGGTACTCGGATGCAACATTCCAGATGCTTTACTAACACTCTCCCGACTTGGAGAGTCAGTCCCTTTAACCTCCTGTTTGGCCCAGTTTGCAATTTCTGTGGAAGATGAACAGGAATAGCGAGAACAAATGAGAGACTAGCTGGAGGTGTCTGGATGGGCAAATTTAACTCTCATTTCCCACCAGAAAGAGGAATTAACCAAAGGCTCAGCGTGCCGGGCCGGAACCAGATTAGGGCCTGAAGCCATCCTGCGGTGTTGCGGCCAGGTCACAAGAAAGCGAGTTGAAGAAAGGAGCTCAGGGGCACTGTAATTCACAAACCTGCAGAGTTATAAATGAGAGCTATCGTCCAAAAATAGACTGAAGTAAGGCTGCCAAGAGGACTTGAAAGCGGGGCAGAATTGCAGGAAACCGATTTCAGGAGGTAGACTGGAATTGCATTGAAAGCATAGGAAAAGAGGCAGAACGTCCACAATGATGCACTTGGCCAAAAAGGGCGTATGCGTTTTTTCCTGAATATATTCAGGAAAAAACGCATACGCCCTTTTTGGCCAACCAAGCAAGCTTGCAAAGGAAATCGGCACTACAATGAAGTCTCACTTCCCCCCGGTCAAAAGGGCCATCTGAAAAAAGTGTAAAATCCAGAAAGGCAGGACAGGCCATGGAGAACTGGGAGCCTTGTTATGCTGATGGGCGGGATGTAAATTACCAACAGACACTCAGGAGAAGTGTATGGTGTTTCCTGAAACATCTAAAAAACAAAGCAACAGAGCCTAGGGCACTGCCACTTATGGTCCTATAGCTTAGGGAAATTAAAATCAAAAAGACACAGCCACCCCAAAGTTTGGGACGCCTCTGTTTACAAGAACTTCGTTTACAGTACAAGTTCAACATCGCAGAAAGTGAAAAATGGATAAAGAAGTTGTGGTATTTACTTACAAAGCAATATCACTCAGCAATGAAATCTATGTCATCAGGCCCTTAGCAGCACAATGAGTGGATTCAGGTATGATGATTCTAACTGAAATAAGTCACACAGAAAAAGAAACATCATAAGATATCAGTAATACACAGAATGTAAACTTGGCTACACAGGAACTGAATTACAGAACAGAACAGGGTCTCAAATTTAGAAAACCAACTTATGCTTACTTAAGGGGAAAGGTGAGTTGGGGTGCTGCATAAAACCAGAGATTGAAATGAGCACAGATAAAGTTCCTTAAGCCAAATATGGAATAGACAAGAGCTACTCCTTGCTCAACGAAATGGACTCAACACCGCATATTAAACGCCTAAGAATGTACCTGACTAGTAAGTATCTTAAAACCTATGGATTGCTATGTCTCCGAAAGAGAATCAAGCATGTGTACAGGGGCATAAACGCAGCAGTGATAGGATTGGAGAGGTTCGGTGAGCAAATGAAGACCCTTTGAAGTCATATTGCATGGTACCCATTCCACGGGTTTCAACTACCCAGGTTTTAGGTATTCTTCCTTCAGCTAAAACATGCATGGGGAACCCAGAGTATGATCAACCGTGTGATCGGGAGACGTGTTCAAATATGTCTCAGTTTTCCTCCCCTGGTACTCGGGTGCAACATTCCAGACGCTTTACTAACACTCTCCCCACTTGGAGAGTCAGCGCCTTTAACCTCCTGTTTGGCACAGTTTGCAATTTCTGCGGAAGATGAACAGGAATAGCGAGAACCAATGAGAGGCTAGCTGGAGGTGTCTGGACGGGCAAATTTAACTCTCATTTCCCACCAGGAAGAGGAAATAACCAAAGGCTCAGTGTGCCGGGCCGGAACCAGATTAGGGCCTGAAGCCATCCTGCGGTGTTGCGGCCAGCTCAAAAGAAAGCGAGTTGAAGAAAGGAGCTCAGGGGCACTGTAATTCACAAACCTGCAGAGTTATAAATGACAGCTATCGTCCAAAAATAGACTGAAGTTAGGCTGCCAAGAAGACTTGAAAGCGGGGCAGAATTGCAGGAAACCGATTTTAGGAGGTAGACTGGAATTGCATTGAAAGCATAGGAAAAGAGGCAGAACGTCCACAATGATGCACTTGGCCAAAAAGGGCGTATGCATTTTTTCCTGAATATATTCAGGAAAAAACGCATACGCCCTTTTTGGCCAACCAAGCAAGCTTGCAAAGGAAATCTGCACTACAATGAAGTCTCACTTCCCCCCGGTCAAAAGGGCCATCTGAAAAAAGGGTAAAATCCAGAAAGGCAGGACAGGCCATGGAGAACTGGGAGCCTTGTTATGCTGATGGGCGGGATGTAAATTGCCAACAACCACTCGGGAGAAGTGTATGGTGTTTCCTGAAACATCTAAAAAACAAAGCAACAGAACCTAGGGCACTTCCACTTATGGTCCTATAGCTTAGGGAAATTAAAATCAAAAAGACACAGCCACCCCAAAGTTTGGGACGGCTCTGTTTACAAGAACCTCGTTTACAGTACAAGTTCAACATCGCAGAAAGTGAAAAATGGAGAAAGAAGTTGTGGTATTTACTTACAAAGCAATATCACTCAGCAATGAAATCTGTGTCATCAGGCCCTTAGCAGCACAATGAGTGGATTCAGGTATGATGATTCTAACTGAAATAAGTCACACAGAAAAAGAAACATCATAAGATATCAGTAATACACGGAATGTAAACTTGGCTACACAGGAACTGAATTACAGAATAGAACAGGGTCTCAAATTTAGAAAATCAACTTATGCTTGCTTAAGGGGAAAGGTGAGTTGGGGTGCTGCATAAAACCAGAGATTGAAATGAGCACAGATAAAGTTCCTTAAGCCAAATATGGAATAGACAAGAGCTACTCCTTGCTCAATGAAATGGACTCAACACCCCATATTAAACGCCTAAGAATGTACCTGACTAGTAAGTATCTTAAAACCTATGGATTGCTATGTCTCCGAAAGAGAATCAAGCATGTGTACAGGGGCATAAACGCAGCAGTGATAGGATTGGAGAGGTTCGGTGAGTAAATGAAGACCCTTTGAAGTCATATTGCATGGTACCCATTCCACGGGTTTCAACTACCCAGGTTTAAGGTATTCTTCCTTCAGCTAAAACATGCATGTGGAACCCAGAGTATGATCAACCATGTGATCGGGAGACGTGTTCAAATATGTCTCAGTTTTCGTACCCTGGTACTCGGGTGCAACATTCCAGATGCTTTACTAACACTCTCCCGACTTGGAGAGTCAGTCCCTTTAACCTCCTGTTTGGCCCAGTTTGCAATTTCTGTGGAAGATGAACAGGAATAGCGAAAACCAATGAGAGACTAGCTGGAGGTGTCTGGATGGGCAAATTTAACTCTCATTTCCCACCAGGAAGAGGAATTAACCAAAGGCTCAGCGTGCCGGGCCGGAACCAGATTAGGGCCTGAAGCCATCCTGCGGTGTTGCGGCCAGGTCACAAGAAAGCGAGTTGAAGAAAGGAGCTCAGGGGCACTGTAATTCACAAACCTGCAGAGTTATAAATGAGAGCTATTGTCCAAAAATAGACTGAAGTAAGGCTGCCAAGAGGACTTGAAAGCGGGGCAGAATTGCAGGAAACCGATTTCAGGAGGTAGACGGGAATTGCATTGAAAGCATAGGAAAAGAGGCAGAACGTCCACAATGATGCACTTGGCCAAAAAGGGCGTATGCGTTTTTTCCTGAATATATTCAGGAAAAAATGCATACGCCCTTTTTGGCCAACCAAGCAAGCTTGCAAAGGAAATCTGCACTACAATGAAGTCTCACTTCCCCCCGGTCAAAAGGGCCATCTGAAAAAAGTGTAAAATCCAGAAAGGCAGGACAGGCCATGGAGAACTGGGAGCCTTGTTATGCTGATGGGCGGGATGTAAATTACCAACAGACACTCAGGAGAAGTGTATGGTGTTTCCTGAAACATCTAAAAAACAAAGCAACAGAGCCTAGGGCACTGCCACTTATGGTCCTATAGCTTAGGGAAATTAAAATCAAAAAGACACAGCCACCCCAAAGTTTGGGACGCCTCTGTTTACAAGAACTTCGTTTACAGTACAAGTTCAACATCGCAGAAAGTGAAAAATGGATAAAGAAGTTGTGGTATTTACTTACAAAGCAATATCACTCAGCAATGAAATCTATGTCATCAGGCCCTTAGCAGCACAATGAGTGGATTCAGGTATGATGATTCTAACTGAAATAAGTCACACAGAAAAAGAAACATCATAAGATATCAGTAATACACGGAATGTAAACTTGGCTACACAGGAACTGAATTACAGAACAGAACAGGGTCTCAAATTTAGAAAACCAACTTATGCTTGCTTAAGGGGAAAGGTGAGTTGGGGTGCTGCATAAAACCAGAGATTGAAATGAGCACAGATAAAGTTCCTTAAGCCAAATATGGAATAGACAAGAGCTACTCCTTGCTCAACGAAATGGACTCAACACCGCATATTAAACGCCTAAGAATGTACCTGACTAGTAAGTATCTTAAAACCTATGGATTGCTATGTCTCCGAAAGAGAATCAAGCATGTGTACAGGGGCATAAACGCAGCAGTGATAGGATTGGAGAGGTTCGTGAGCAAATGAAGACCCTTTGAAGTCATATTGCATGGTACCCATTCCACGGGTTTCAACTACCCAGGTTTTAGGTATTCTTCCTTCAGCTAAAACATGCATGTGGAACCCAGAGTATGATCAACCATGTGATCGGGAGACGTGTTCAAATATGTCTCAGTTTTCGTACCCTGGTACTCGGGTGCAACATTCCAGATGCTTTACTAACACTCTCCCCACTTGGAGAGTCAGCGCCTTTAACCTCCTGTTTGGCACAGTTTGCAATTTCTGCGGAAGATGAACAGGAATAGCGAGAACCAATGAGAGACTAGCTGGAGGTGTCTGGACGGGCAAATTTAACTCTCATTTCCCACCAGGAAGAGGAAATAACCAAAGGCTCAGCGTGCCGTACCGGAACCAGATTAGGGCCTGAAGCCATCCTGCGGTGTTGCGGCCAGCTCAAAAGAAAGCGAGTTGAAGAAAGGAGCTCAGGGGCACTGTAATTCACAAACCTGCAGAGTTATAAATGACAGCTATCGTCCAAAAATAGACTGAAGTAAGGCTGCCGAGAGGACTTGAAAGCGGGGCAGAATTGCAGGAAACCGATTTCAGGAGGTAGACTGGAATTGCATTGAAAGCATAGGAAAAGAGGCAGAACGTCCACAATGATGCACTTGGCCAAAAAGGGCGTATGCGTTTTTTCCTGAATATATTCAGGAAAAAACGCATACGCCCTTTTTGGCCAACCAAGCAAGCTTGCAAAGGAAATCTGCACTACAATGAAGTCTCACTTCCCCCCGGTCAAAAGGGCCATCTGAAAAAAGGGTAAAATCCAGAAAGGCAGGACAAACCATGGAGAACTGGGAGCCTTGTTATGCTGATGGGCGGGATGTAAATTGCCAACAGACACTCGGGAGAAGTGTATGGTGTTTCCTTAAACATCTAAAAAACAAAGCAACAGAGCCTAGGGCACTGCCACTTATGGTCCTATAGCTTAGGGAAATTAAAATCAAAAAGACACAGCCACCCCAAAGTTTGGGACGCCTCTGTTTACAAGAAACTCGTTTACAGTACAAGTTCAACATCGCAGAAAGTGAAAAATGGATAAAGAAGTTGTGGTATTTACTTACAAAGCAATATCACTCAGCAATGAAATCTATGTCATCAGGGCCTTAGCAGCACAATGAGTGGATTCAGGTATGATGATTCTAACTGAAATAAGTCACACAGAAAAAGAAACATCATAAGATATCAGTAATACACGGAATGTAAACTTGGCTACACAGGAACTGAATTACAGAACAGAACAGGGTCTCAAATTTAGAAAACCAACTTATGCTTGCTTAAGGGGAAAGGTGAGTTGGGGTGCTGCATAAAACCAGAGATTGAAATGAGCACAGATAAAGTTCCTTAAGCCAAATATGGAATAGACAAGAGCTACTCCTTGCTCAATGAAATGGACTCAACACCCCATATTAAACGCCTAAGAATGTACCTGACTAGTAAGTATCTTAAAACCTATGGATTGCTATGTCTCCGAAAGAGAATCAAGCATGTGTACAGGGGCATAAACGCAGCAGTGATAGGATTGGAGAGGTTCGGTGAGCAAATGAAGACCCTTTGAAGTCATATTGCATGGTACCCATTCCACGGGTTTCAACTACCCAGGTTTAAGGTATTCTTCCTTCAGCTAAAACATGCATGTGGAACCCAGAGTATGATCAACCATGTGATCGGGAGACGTGTTCAAATATGTCTCAGATTTCGTACCCTGGTACTCGGGTGCAACATTCCAGATGCTTTACTAACACTCTCCCGACTTGGAGAGTCAGTCCCTTTAACCTCCTGTTTGGCCCAGTTTGCAATTTCTGTGGAAGATGAACAGGAATAGCGAGAACCAATGAGAGACTAGCTGGAGGTGTCTGGATGGGCAAATTTAACTCTCATTTCCCACCAGGAAGAGGAATTAACCAAAGGCTCAGCGTGCCGGGCCGGAACCAGATTAGGGCCTGAAGCCATCCTGCGGTGTTGCGGCCAGGTCACAAGAAAGCGAGTTGAAGAAAGGAGCTCAGGGGCACTGTAATTCACAAACCTGCAGAGTTATAAATGAGAGCTATCGTCCAAAAATAGACTGAAGTAAGGCTGCCAAGAGGACTTGAAAGCGGGGCAGAATTGCAGGAAACCGATTTCAAGAGGTAGACGGGAATTGCATTGAAAGCATAGGAAAAGAGGCAGAACGTCCACAATGATGCACTTGGCCAAAAAGGGCGTATGCGTTTTTTCCTGAATATATTCAGGAAAAAACGCATACGCCCTTTTTGGCCAACCAAGCAAGCTTGCAAAGGAAATCGGCACTACAATGAAGTCTCACTTCCCCCCGGTCAAAAGGGCCATCTGAAAAAAGTGTAAAATCCAGAAAGGCAGGACAGGCCATGGAGAACTGGGAGCCTTGTTATGCTGATGGGCGGGATGTAAATTACCAACAGACACTCAGGAGAAGTGTATGGTGTTTCCTGAAACATCTAAAAAACAAAGCAACAGAGCCTAGGGCACTTCCACTTATGGTCCTATAGCTTAGGGAAATTAAAATCAAAAAGACACAGCCACCCCAAAGTTTGGGACGCCTCTGTTTACAAGAACTTCGTTTACAGTACAAGTTCAACATCGCAGAAAGTGAAAAATGGATAAAGAAGTTGTGGTATTTACTTACAAAGCAATATCACTCAGCAATGAAATCTATGTCATCAGGCCCTTAGCAGCACAATGAGTGGATTCAGGTATGATGATTCTAACTGAAATAAGTCACACAGAAAAAGAAACATCATAAGATATCAGTAATACACGGAATGGAAACTTGGCTACACAGGAACTGAATTACAGAACAGAACAGGATCTCAAATTTAGAAAACCAACTTATGCTTGCTTAAGGGGAAAGGTGAGTTGGGGTGCTGCATAAAACCAGAGATTGAAATGAGCACAGATAAAGTTCCTTAAGCCAAATATGGAATAGACAAGAGCTACTCCTTGCTCAACGAAATGGACTCAACACCGCATATTAAACGCCTAAGAATGTACCTGACTAGTAAGTATCTTAAAACCTATGGATTGCTATGTCTCCGAAAGAGAATCAAGCATGTGTACAGGGGCATAAACGCAGCAGTGATAGGATTGGAGAGGTTCGTGAGCAAATGAAGACCCTTTGAAGTCATATTGCATGGTACCCATTCCACGGGTTTCAACTACCCAGGTTTTAGGTATTCTTCCTTCAGCTAAAACATGCATGTGGAACCCAGAGTATGATCAACCATGTGATCGGGAGACGTGTTCAAATATGTCTCAGATTTCGTACCCTGGTACTCGGGTGCAACATTCCAGATGCTTTACTAACACTCTCCCCACTTGGAGAGTCAGCGCCTTTAACCTCCTGTTTGGCACAGTTTGCAATTTCTGCGGAAGATGAACAGGAATAGCGAGAACCAATGAGAGACTAGCTGGAGGTGTCTGGACGGGCAAATTTAACTCTCATTTCCCACCAGGAAGAGGAAATAACCAAAGGCTCAGCGTGCCGTACCGGAACCAGATTAGGGCCTGAAGCCATCCTGCGGTGTTGCGGCCAGCTCAAAAGAAAGCGAGTTGAAGAAAGGAGCTCAGGGGCACTGTAATTCACAAACCTGCAGAGTTATAAATGACAGCTATCGTCCAAAAATAGACTGAAGTAAGGCTGCCGAGAGGACTTGAAAGCGGGGCAGAATTGCAGGAAACCGATTTCAGGAGGTAGACTGGAATTGCATTGAAAGCATAGGAAAAGAGGCAGAACGTCCACAATGATGCACTTGGCCAAAAAGGGCGTATGCGTTTTTTCCTGAATATATTCAGGAAAAAACGCATACGCCCTTTTTGGCCAACCAAGCAAGCTTGCAAAGGAAATCTGCACTACAATGAAGTCTCACTTCCCCCCGGTCAAAAGGGCCATCTGAAAAAAGGGTAAAATCCAGAAAGGCAGGACAAGCCATGGAGAACTGGGAGCCTTGTTATGCTGATGGGCGGGATGTAAATTGCCAACAGACACTCGGGAGAAGTGTATGGTGTTTCCTTAAACATCTAAAAAACAAAGCAACAGAGCCTAGGGCACTGCCACTTATGGTCCTATAGCTTAGGGAAATTAAAATCAAAAAGACACAGCCACCCCAAAGTTTGGGACGCCTCTGTTTACAAGAACCTCGTTTACAGTACAAGTTCAACATCGCAGAAAGTGAAAAATGGAGAAAGAAGTTGTGGTATTTACTTACAAAGCAATATCACTCAGCAATGAAATCTGTGTCATCAGGCCCTTAGCAGCACAATGAGTGGATTCAGGTATGATGATTCTAACTGAAATAAGTCACACAGAAAAAGAAACATCATAAGATATCAGTAATACACGGAATGTAAACTTGGCTACACAGGAACTGAATTACAGAACAGAACAGGGTCTCAAATTTAGAAAACCAACTTATGCTTGCTTAAGGGGAAAGGTGAGTTGGGGTGCTGCATAAAACCAGAGATTGAAATGAGCACAGATAAAGTTCCTTAAGCCAAATATGGAATAGACAAGAGCTACTCCTTGCTCAACGAAATGGACTCAACACCGCATATTAAACGCCTAAGAATGTACCTGACTAGTAAGTATCTTAAAACCTATGGATTGCTATGTCTCCGAAAGAGAATCAAGCATGTGTACAGGGGCATAAACGCAGCAGTGATAGGATT
Source organism: Stenella coeruleoalba (assembly GCF_951394435.1). Classification (NCBI taxonomy): domain Eukaryota; kingdom Metazoa; phylum Chordata; class Mammalia; order Artiodactyla; family Delphinidae; genus Stenella; species Stenella coeruleoalba. The sequence continues at coordinate 103,241 of NW_027646464.1, forward strand.
GGAGAGGTTCGTGAGCAAATGAAGACCCTTTGAAGTCATATTGCATGGTACCCATTCCACGGGTTTCAACTACCCAGGTTTAAGGTATTCTTCCTTCAGCTAAAACATGCATGTGGAACCCAGAGTATGATCAACCATGTGATCGGGAGACGTGTTCAAATATGTCTCAGTTTTCCTCCCCTGGTACTCGGGTGCAACATTCCAGATGCTTTACTAACACTCTCCCGACTTGGAGAGTCAGTCCCTTTAACCTCCTGTTTGGCCCAGTTTGCAATTTCTGTGGAAGATGAACAGGAATAGCGAGAACCAATGAGAGACTAGCTGGAGGTGTCTGGATGGGCAAATTTAACTCTCATTTCCCACCAGGAAGAGGAATTAACCAAAGGCTCAGCGTGCCGGGCCGGAACCAGATTAGGGCCTGAAGCCATCCTGCGGTGTTGCGGCCAGGTCACAAGAAAGCGAGTTGAAGAAAGGAGCTCAGGGGCACTGTAATTCACAAACCTGCAGAGTTATAAATGAGAGCTATCGTCCAAAAATAGACTGAAGTAAGGCTGCCAAGAGGACTTGAAAGCGGGGCAGAATTGCAGGAAACCGATTTCAGGAGGTAGACTGGAATTGCATTGAAAGCATAGGAAAAGAGGCAGAACGTCCACAATGATGCACTTGGCCAAAAAGGGCGTATGCGTTTTTTCCTGAATATATTCAGGAAAAAACGCATACGCCCTTTTTGGCCAACCAAGCAAGCTTGCAAAGGAAATCGGCACTACAATGAAGTCTCACTTCCCCCCGGTCAAAAGGGCCATCTGAAAAAAGTGTAAAATCCAGAAAGGCAGGACAGGCCATGGAGAACTGGGAGCCTTGTTATGCTGATGGGCGGGATGTAAATTACCAACAGACACTCAGGAGAAGTGTATGGTGTTTCCTGAAACATCTAAAAAACAAAGCAACAGAGCCTAGGGCACTTCCACTTATGGTCCTATAGCTTAGGGAAATTAAAATCAAAAAGACACAGCCACCCCAAAGTTTGGGACGCCTCTGTTTACAAGAACTTCGTTTACAGTACAAGTTCAACATCGCAGAAAGTGAAAAATGGATAAAGAAGTTGTGGTATTTACTTACAAAGCAATATCACTCAGCAATGAAATCTATGTCATCAGGCCCTTAGCAGCACAATGAGTGGATTCAGGTATGATGATTCTAACTGAAATAAGTCACACAGAAAAAGAAACATCATAAGATATCAGTAATACACGGAATGTAAACTTGGCTACACAGGAACTGAATTACAGAACAGAACAGGGTCTCAAATTTAGAAAACCAACTTATGCTTGCTTAAGGGGAAAGGTGAGTTGGGGTGCTGCATAAAACCAGAGATTGAAATGAGCACAGATAAAGTTCCTTAAGCCAAATATGGAATAGACAAGAGCTACTCCTTGCTCAACGAAATGGACTCAACACCGCATATTAAACGCCTAAGAATGTACCTGACTAGTAAGTATCTTAAAACCTATGGATTGCTATGTCTCCGAAAGAGAATGAAGCATGTGTACAGGGGCATAAACGCAGCAGTGATAGGATTGGAGAGGTTCGGTGAGCAAATGAAGACCCTTTGAAGTCATATTGCATGGTACCCATTCCACGGGTTTCAACTACCCAGGTTTTAGGTATTCTTCCTTCAGCTAAAACATGCATGGGGAACCTAGAGTATGATCAACCGTGTGATCGGGAGACGTGTTCAAATATGTCTCAGTTTTCCTCCCCTGGTACTCGGGTGCAACATTCCAGACGCTTTACTAACACTCTCCCCATTTGGAGAGTCAGCGCCTTTAACCTCCTGTTTGGCACAGTTTGCAATTTCTGCGGAAGATGAACAGGAATAGCGAGAACCAATGAGAGGCTAGCTGGAGGTGTCTGGACGGGCAAATTTAACTCTCATTTCCCACCAGGAAGAGGAAATAACCAAAGGCTCAGTGTGCCGGGCCGGAACCAGATTAGGGCCTGAAGCCATCCTGCGGTGTTGCGGCCAGCTCAAAAGAAAGCGAGTTGAAGAAAGGAGCTCAGGGGCACTGTAATTCACAAACCTGCAGAGTTATAAATGACAGCTATCGTCCAAAAATAGACTGAAGTTAGGCTGCCAAGAAGACTTGAAAGCGGGGCAGAATTGCAGGAAACCGATTTTAGGAGGTAGACTGGAATTGCATTGAAAGCATAGGAAAAGAGGCAGAATGTCCACAATGATGCACTTGGCCAAAAAGGGCGTATGCATTTTTTCCTGAATATATTCAGGAAAAAACGCATACGCCCTTTTTGGCCAACCAAGCAAGCTTGCAAAGGAAATCTGCACTACAATGAAGTCTCACTTCCCCCCGGTCAAAAGGGCCATCTGAAAAAAGGGTAAAATCCAGAAAGGCAGGACAGGCCATGGAGAACTGGGAGCCTTGTTATGCTGATGGGCGGGATGTAAATTGCCAACAACCACTCGGGAGAAGTGTATGGTGTTTCCTGAAACATCTAAAAAACAAAGCAACAGAACCTAGGGCACTTCCACTTATGGTCCTATAGCTTAGGGAAATTAAAATCAAAAAGACACAGCCACCCCAAAGTTTGGGACGGCTCTGTTTACAAGAACCTCGTTTACAGTACAAGTTCAACATCGCAGAAAGTGAAAAATGGAGAAAGAAGTTGTGGTATTTACTTACAAAGCAATATCACTCAGCAATGAAATCTGTGTCATCAGGCCCTTAGCAGCACAATGAGTGGATTCAGGTATGATGATTCTAACTGAAATAAGTCACACAGAAAAAGAAACATCATAAGATATCAGTAATACACGGAATGTAAACTTGGCTACACAGGAACTGAATTACAGAACAGAACAGGGTCTCAAATTTAGAAAACCAACTTATGCTTGCTTAAGGGGAAAGGTGAGTTGGGGTGCTGCATAAAACCAGAGATTGAAATGAGCACAGATAAAGTTCCTTAAGCCAAATATGGAATAGACAAGAGCTACTCCTTGCTCAATGAAATGGACTCAACACCCCATATTAAACGCCTAAGAATGTACCTGACTAGTAAGTATCTTAAAACCTATGGATTGCTATGTCTCCGAAAGAGAATCAAGCATGTGTACAGGGGCATAAACGCAGCAGTGATAGGATTGGAGAGGTTCGGTGAGCAAATGAAGACCCTTTGAAGTCATATTGCATGGTACCCATTCCACGGGTTTCAACTACCCAGGTTTAAGGTATTCTTCCTTCAGCTAAAACATGCATGTGGAACCCAGAGTATGATCAACCATGTGATCGGGAGACGTGTTCAAATATGTCTCAGTTTTCGTACCCTGGTACTCGGGTGCAACATTCCAGATGCTTTACTAACACTCTCCCGACTTGGAGAGTCAGTCCCTTTAACCTCCTGTTTGGCCCAGTTTGCAATTTCTGTGGAAGATGAACAGGAATAACGAGAACCAATGAGAGACTAGCTGGAGGTGTCTGGATGGGCAAATTTAACTCTCATTTCCCACCAGGAAGAGGAATTAACCAAAGGCTCAGCGTGCCGGGCCGGAACCAGATTAGGGCCTGAAGCAATCCTGCGGTGTTGCGGCCAGGTCACAAGAAAGCGAATTGAAGAAAGGAGCTCAGGGGCACTGTAATTCAAAAACCTGCAGAGTTATAAATGAGAGCTATCGTCCAAAAATAGACTGAAGTAAGGCTGCCAAGAGGACTTGAAAGCGGGGCAGAATTGCAGGAAACCGATTTCAGGAGGTAGACTGGAATTGCATTGAAAGCATAGGAAAAGAGGCAGAACGTCCACAATGATGCACTTGGCCAAAAAGGGCGTATGCGTTTTTTCCTGAATATATTCAGGAAAAAACGCATACGCCCTTTTTGGCCAACCAAGCAAGCTTGCAAAGGAAATCTGCACTACAATGAAGTCTCACTTCCCCCCGGTCAAAAGGGCCATCTGAAAAAAGTGTAAAATCCAGAAAGGCAGGACAGGCCATGGAGAACTGGGAGCCTTGTTATGCTGATGGGCGGGATGTAAATTACCAACAGACACTCAGGAGAAGTGTATGGTGTTTCCTGAAACATCTAAAAAACAAAGCAACAGAGCCTAGGGCACTGCCACTTATGGTCCTATAGCTTAGGGAAATTAAAATCAAAAAGACACAGCCACCCCAAAGTTTGGGACGCCTCTGTTTACAAGAACTTCGTTTACAGTACAAGTTCAACATCGCAGAAAGTGAAAAATGGATAAAGAAGTTGTGGTATTTACTTACAAAGCTATATCACTCAGCAATGAAATCTATGTCATCAGGCCCTTAGCAGCACAATGAGTGGATTCAGGTATGATGATTCTAACTGAAATAAGTCACACAGAAAAAGAAACATCATAAGATATCAGTAATACACGGAATGTAAACTTGGCTACACAGGAACTGAATTACAGAACAGAACAGGGTCTCAAATTTAGAAAACCAACTTATGCTTGCTTAAGGGGAAAGGTGAGTTGGGGTGCTGTATAAAACCAGAGATTGAAATGAGCACAGATAAAGTTCCTTAAGCCAAATATGGAATAGACAAGAGCTACTCCTTGCTCAACGAAATGGACTCAACACCGCATATTAAACGCCTAAGAATGTACCTGACTAGTAAGTATCTTAAAACCTATGGATTGCTATGTCTCCGAAAGAGAATCAAGCATGTGTACAGGGGCATAAACGCAGCAGTGATAGGATTGGAGAGGTTCGTGAGCAAATGAAGACCCTTTGAAGTCATATTGCATGGTACCCATTCCACGGGTTTCAACTACCCAGGTTTAAGGTATTCTTCCTTCAGCTAAAACATGCATGTGGAACCCAGAGTATGATCAACCATGTGATCGGGAGACGTGTTCAAATATGTCTCAGTTTTCGTACCCTGGTACTCGGGTGCAACATTCCAGATGCTTTACTAACACTCTCCCCACTTGGAGAGTCAGCGCCTTTAACCTCCAGTTTGGCACAGTTTGCAATTTCTGCGGAAGATGAACAGGAATAGCGAGAACCAATGAGAGACTAGCTGGAGGTGTCTGGACGGGCAAATTTAACTCTCATTTCCCACCAGGAAGAGGAATTAACCAAAGGCTCAGCGTGCCGGGCCGGAACCAGATTAGGGCCTGAAGCCATCCTGCGGTGTTGCGGCCAGGTCACAAGAAAGCGAGTTGAAGAAAGGAGCTCAGGGGCACTGTAATTCACAAACCTGCAGAGTTATAAATGACAGCTATCGTCCAAAAATAGACTGAAGTAAGGCTGCCAAGAGGACTTGAAAGCGGGGCAGAATTGCAGGAAACCGATTTCAGGAGGTAGACGGGAATTGCATTGAAAGCATAGGAAAAGAGGCAGAACGTCCACAATGATGCACTTGGCCAAAAAGGGCGTATGCGTTTTTTCCTGAATATATTCAGGAAAAAACGCATACGCCCTTTTTGGCCAACCAAGCAAGCTTGCAAAGGAAATCGGCACTACAATGAAGTCTCACTTCCCCCCGGTCAAAAGGGCCATCTGAAAAAAGTGTAAAATCCAGAAAGGCAGGACAGGCCATGGAGAACTGGGAGCCTTGTTATGCTGATGGGCGGGATGTAAATTACCAACAGACACTCAGGAGAAGTGTATGGTGTTTCCTGAAACATCTAAAAAACAAAGCAACAGAGCCTAGGGCACTGCCACTTATGGTCCTATAGCTTAGGGAAATTAAAATCAAAAAGACACAGCCACCCCAAAGTTTGGGACGCCTCTGTTTACAAGAACTTCGTTTACAGTACAAGTTCAACATCGCAGAAAGTGAAAAATGGATAAAGAAGTTGTGGTATTTACTTACAAAGCAATATCACTCAGCAATGAAATCTATGTCATCAGGCCCTTAGCAGCACAATGAGTGGATTCAGGTATGATGATTCTAACTGAAATAAGTCACACAGAAAAAGAAACATCATAAGATATCAGTAATACACGGAATGTAAACTTGGCTACACAGGAACTGAATTACAGAACAGAACAGGGTCTCAAATTTAGAAAACCAACTTATGCTTGCTTAAGGGGAAAGGTGAGTTGGGGTGCTGCATAAAACCAGAGATTGAAATGAGCACAGATAAAGTTCCTTAAGCCAAATATGGAATAGACAAGAGCTACTCCTTGCTCAACGAAATGGACTCAACACCGCATATTAAACGCCTAAGAATGTACCTGACTAGTAAGTATCTTAAAACCTATGGATTGCTATGTCTCCGAAAGAGAATCAAGCATGTGTACAGGGGCATAAACGCAGCAGTGATAGGATTGGAGAGGTTCGGTGAGCAAATGAAGACCCTTTGAAGTCATATTGCATGGTACCCATTCCACGGGTTTCAACTACCCAGGTTTAAGGTATTCTTCCTTCAGCTAAAACATGCATGTGGAACCCAGAGTATGATCAACCATGTGATCGGGAGACGTGTTCAAATATGTCTCAGTTTTCGTACCCTGGTACTCGGGTGCAACATTCCAGATGCTTTACTAACACTCTCCCGACTTGGAGAGTCAGTCCCTTTAACCTCCTGTTTGGCCCAGTTTGCAATTTCTGTGGAAGATGAACAGGAATAACGAGAACCAATGAGAGACTAGCTGGAGGTGTCTGGATGGGCAAATTTAACTCTCATTTCCCACCAGGAAGAGGAATTAACCAAAGGCTCAGCGTGCCGGGCCGGAACCAGATTAGGGCCTGAAGCAATCCTGCGGTGTTGCGGCCAGGTCACAAGAAAGCGAGTTGAAGAAAGGAGCTCAGGGGCACTGTAATTCACAAACCTGCAGAGTTATAAATGAGAGCTATCGTCCAAAAATAGACTGAAGTAAGGCTGCCAAGAGGACTTGAAAGCGGGGCAGAATTGCAGGAAACCGATTTCAGGAGGTAGACGGGAATTGCATTGAAAGCATAGGAAAAGAGGCAGAACGTCCACAATGATGCACTTGGCCAAAAAGGGCGTATGCGTTTTTTCCTGAATATATTCAGGAAAAAACGCATACGCCCTTTTTGGCCAACCAAGCAAGCTTGCAAAGGAAATCTGCACTACAATGAAGTCTCACTTCCCCCCGGTCAAAAGGGCCATCTGAAAAAAGGGTAAAATCCAGAAAGGCAGGACAAGCCATGGAGAACTGGGAGCCTTGTTATGCTGATGGGCGGGATGTAAATTGCCAACAGACACTCGGGAGAAGTGTATGGTGTTTCCTTAAACATCTAAAAAACAAAGCAACAGAGCCTAGGGCACTGCCACTTATGGTCCTATAGCTTAGGGAAATTAAAATCAAAAAGACACAGCCACCCCAAAGTTTGGGACGCCTCTGTTTACAAGAACCTCGTTTACAGTACAAGTTCAACATCGCAGAAAGTGAAAAATGGAGAAAGAAGTTGTGGTATTTACTTACAAAACAATATCACTCAGCAATGAAATCTGTGTCATCAGGCCCTTAGCAGCACAATGAGTGGATTCAGGTATGATGATTCTAACTGAAATAAGTCACACAGAAAAAGAAACATCATAAGATATCAGTAATACACGGAATGTAAACTTGGCTACACAGGAACTGAATTACAGAACAGAACAGGGTCTCAAATTTAGAAAACCAACTTATGCTTGCTTAAGGGTAAAGGTGAGTTGGGGTGCTGCATAAAACCAGAGATTGAAATGAGCACAGATAAAGTTCCTTAAGCCAAATATGGAATAGACAAGAGCTACTCCTTGCTCAATGAAATGGACTCAACACCCCATATTAAACGCCTAAGAATGTACCTGACTAGTAAGTATCTTAAAACCTATGGATTGCTATGTCTCCGAAAGAGAATCAAGCATGTGTACAGGGGCATAAACGCAGCAGTGATAGGATTGGAGAGGTTCGGTGAGCAAATGAAGACCCTTTGAAGTCATATTGCATGGTACCCATTCCACGGGTTTCAACTACCCAGGTTTTAGGTATTCTTCCTTCAGCTAAAACATGCATGGGGAACCTAGAGTATGATCAACCGTGTGATCGGGAGACGTGTTCAAATATGTCTCAGTTTTCCTCCCCGGGTACTCGGGTGCAACATTCCAGACGCTTTACTAACACTCTCCCCATTTGGAGAGTCAGCGCCTTTAACCTCCTGTTTGGCACAGTTTGCAATTTCTGCGGAAGATGAACAGGAATAGCGAGAACCAATGAGAGGCTAGCTGGAGGTGTCTGGACGGGCAAATTTAACTCTCATTTCCCACCAGGAAGAGGAAATAACCAAAGGCTCAGTTTGCCGGGCCGGAACCAGATTAGGGCCTGAAGCCATCCTGCGGTGTTGCGGCCAGCTCAAAAGAAAGCGAGTTGAAGAAAGGAGCTCAGGGGCACTGTAATTCACAAACCTGCAGAGTTATAAATGACAGCTATCGTCCAAAAATAGACTGAAGTTAGGCTGCCAAGAGGACTTGAAAGCGGGGCAGAATTGCAGGAAACCGATTTCAGGAGGTAGACTGGAATTGCATTGAAAGCATAGGAAAAGAGGCAGAACGTCCACAATGATGCACTTGGCCAAAAAGGGCGTATGCATTTTTTCCTGAATATATTCAGGAAAAAACGCATACGCCCTTTTTGGCCAACCAAGCAAGCTTCCAAAGGAAATCTGCACTACAATGAAGTCTCACTTCCCCCCGGTCAAAAGGGCCATCTGAAAAAAGGGTAAAATCCAGAAAGGCAGGACAGGCCATGGAGAACTGGGAGCCTTGTTATGCTGATGGGCGGGATGTAAATTGCCAACAACCACTCGGGAGAAGTGTATGGTGTTTCCTGAAACATCTAAAAAACAAAGCAACAGAACCTAGGGCACTTCCACTTATGGTCCTATAGCTTAGGGAAATTAAAATCAAAAAGACACAGCCACCCCAAAGTTTGGGACGGCTCTGTTTACAAGAACCTCGTTTACAGTACAAGTTCAACATCGCAGAAAGTGAAAAATGGAGAAAGAAGTTGTGGTATTTACTTACAAAGCTATATCACTCAGCAATGAAATCTATGTCATCAGGCCCTTAGCAGCACAATGAGTGGATTCAGGTATGATGATTCTAACTGAAATAAGTCACACAGAAAAAGAAACATCATAAGATATCAGTAATACACGGAATGTAAACTTGGCTACACAGGAACTGAATTACAGAACAGAACAGGGTCTCAAATTTAGAAAACCAACTTATGCTTGCTTAAGGGGAAAGGTGAGTTGGGGTGCTGTATAAAACCAGAGATTGAAATGAGCACAGATAAAGTTCCTTAAGCCAAATATGGAATAGACAAGAGCTACTCCTTGCTCAACGAAATGGACTCAACACCGCATATTAAACGCCTAAGAATGTACCTGACTAGTAAGTATCTTAAAACCTATGGATTGCTATGTCTCCGAAAGAGAATCAAGCATGTGTACAGGGGCATAAACGCAGCAGTGATAGGATTGGAGAGGTTCGTGAGCAAATGAAGACCCTTTGAAGTCATATTGCATGGTACCCATTCCACGGGTTTCAACTACCCAGGTTTAAGGTATTCTTCCTTCAGCTAAAACATGCATGTGGAACCCAGAGTATGATCAACCATGTGATAGGGAGACGTGTTCAAATATGTCTCAGTTTTCGTACCCTGGTACTCGGGTGCAACATTCCAGATGCTTTACTAACACTCTCCCCACTTGGAGAGTCAGCGCCTTTAACCTCCAGTTTGGCACAGTTTGCAATTTCTGCGGAAGATGAACAGGAATAGCGAGAACCAATGAGAGACTAGCTGGAGGTGTCTGGACGGGCAAATTTAACTCTCATTTCCCACCAGGAAGAGGAATTAACCAAAGGCTCAGCGTGCCGGGCCGGAACCAGATTAGGGCCTGAAGCCATCCTGCGGTGTTGCGGCCAGGTCACAAGAAAGCGAGTTGAAGAAAGGAGCTCAGGGGCACTGTAATTCACAAACCTGCAGAGTTATAAATGACAGCTATCGTCCAAAAATAGACTGAAGTAAGGCTGCCAAGAGGACTTGAAAGCGGGGCAGAATTGCAGGAAACCGATTTCAGGAGGTAGACGGGAATTGCATTGAAAGCATAGGAAAAGAGGCAGAACGTCCACAATGATGCACTTGGCCAAAAAGGGCGTATGCGTTTTTTCCTGAATATATTCAGGAAAAAACGCATACGCCCTTTTTGGCCAACCAAGCAAGCTTGCAAAGGAAATCGGCACTACAATGAAGTCTCACTTCCCCCCGGTCAAAAGGGCCATCTGAAAAAAGTGTAAAATCCAGAAAGGCAGGACAGGCCATGGAGAACTGGGAGCCTTGTTATGCTGATGGGCGGGATGTAAATTACCAACAGACACTCAGGAGAAGTGTATGGTGTTTCCTGAAACATCTAAAAAACAAAGCAACAGAGCCTAGGGCACTGCCACTTATGGTCCTATAGCTTAGGGAAATTAAAATCAAAAAGACACAGCCACCCCAAAGTTTGGGACGCCTCTGTTTACAAGAACTTCGTTTACAGTACAAGTTCAACATCGCAGAAAGTGAAAAATGGAGAAAGAAGTTGTGGTATTTACTTACAAAGCAATATCACTCAGCAATGAAATCTATGTCATCAGGCCCTTAGCAGCACAATGAGTGGATTCAGGTATGATGATTCTAACTGAAATAAGTCACACAGAAAAAGAAACATCATAAGATATCAGTAATACACGGAATGTAAACTTGGCTACACAGGAACTGAATTACAGAACAGAACAGGGTCTCAAATTTAGAAAACCAACTTATGCTTGCTTAAGGGGAAAGGTGAGTTGGGGTGCTGCATAAATCCAGAGATTGAAATGAGCACAGATAAAGTTCCTTAAGCCAAATATGGAATAGACAAGAGCTACTCCTTGCTCAACGAAATGGACTCAACACCGCATATTAAACGCCTAAGAATGTACCTGACTAGTAAGTATCTTAAAACCTATGGATTGCTATGTCTCCGAAAGAGAATCAAGCATGTGTACAGGGGCATAAACGCAGCAGTGATAGGATTGGAGAGGTTCGGTGAGCAAATGAAGACCCTTTGAAGTCATATTGCATGGTACCCATTCCACGGGTTTCAACTACCCAGGTTTAAGGTATTCTTCCTTCAGCTAAAACATGCATGTGGAACCCAGAGTATGATCAACCATGTGATCGGGAGACGTGTTCAAATATGTCTCAGTTTTCGTACCCTGGTACTCGGGTGCAACATTCCAGATGCTTTACTAACACTCTCCCGACTTGGAGAGTCAGTCCCTTTAACCTCCTGTTTGGCCCAGTTTGCAATTTCTGTGGAAGATGAACAGGAATAACGAGAACCAATGAGAGACTAGCTGGAGGTGTCTGGATGGGCAAATTTAACTCTCATTTCCCACCAGGAAGAGGAATTAACCAAAGGCTCAGCGTGCCGGGCCGGAACCAGATTAGGGCCTGAAGCAATCCTGCGGTGTTGCGGCCAGGTCACAAGAAAGCGAGTTGAAGAAAGGAGCTCAGGGGCACTGTAATTCACAAACCTGCAGAGTTATAAATGAGAGCTATCGTCCAAAAATAGACTGAAGTAAGGCTGCCAAGAGGACTTGAAAGCGGGGCAGAATTGCAGGAAACCGATTTCAGGAGGTAGACGGGAATTGCATTGAAAGCATAGGAAAAGAGGCAGAACGTCCACAATGATGCACTTGGCCAAAAAGGGCGTATGCGTTTTTTCCTGAATATATTCAGGAAAAAACGCATACGCCCTTTTTGGCCAACCAAGCAAGCTTGCAAAGGAAATCTGCACTACAATGAAGTCTCACTTCCCCCCGGTCAAAAGGGCCATCTGAAAAAAGGGTAAAATCCAGAAAGGCAGGACAAGCCATGGAGAACTGGGAGCCTTGTTATGCTGATGGGCGGGATGTAAATTGCCAACAGACACTCGGGAGAAGTGTATGGTGTTTCCTTAAACATCTAAAAAACAAAGCAACAGAGCCTAGGGCACTGCCACTTATGGTCCTATAGCTTAGGGAAATTAAAATCAAAAAGACACAGCCACCCCAAAGTTTGGGACGGCTCTGTTTACAAGAACCTCGTTTACAGTACAAGTTCAACATCACAGAAAGTGAAAAATGGAGAAAGAAGTTGTGGTATTTACTTACAAAGCAATATCACTCAGCAATGAAATCTGTGTCATCAGGCCCTTAGCAGCACAATGAGTGGATTCAGGTATGATGATTCTAACTGAAATAAGTCACACAGAAAAAGAAACATCATAAGATATCAGTAATACACGGAATGTAAACTTGGCTACACAGGAACTGAATTACAGAACAGAACAGGGTCTCAAATTTAGAAAACCAACTTATGCTTGCTTAAGGGGAAAGGTGAGTTGGGGTGCTGCATAAAACCAGAGATTGAAATGAGCACAGATAAAGTTCCTTAAGCCAAATATGGAATAGACAAGAGCTACTCCTTGCTCAATGAAATGGACTCAACACCCCATATTAAACGCCTAAGAATGTACCTGACTAGTAAGTATCTTAAAACCTATGGATTGCTATGTCTCCGAAAGAGAATCAAGCATGTGTACAGGGGCATAAACGCAGCAGTGATAGGATTGGAGAGGTTCAGTGAGCAAATGAAGACCCTTTGAAGTCATATTGCATGGTACCCATTCCACGGGTTTCAACTACCCAGGTTTCAGGTATTCTTCCTTCAGCTAAAACATGCATGTGGAACCCAGAGTATGATCAACCATGTGATCGGGAGACGTGTTCAAATATGTCTCAGTTTTCGTACCCTGGTACTCGGGTGCAACATTCCAGACGCTTTACTAACACTCTCCCGACTTGGAGAGTCAGTCCCTTTAACCTCCTGTTTGGCCCAGTTTGCAATTTCTGCGGAAGATGAACAGGAATAGCGAGAAACAATGAGAGGCTAGCTGAAGGTGTCTGGACGGGCAACTTTAACTCTCATTTCCCACCAGGAAGAGGAATTAACCAAAGGCTCAGCGTGCCGTGCCGGAACCAGATTAGGGCCTGAAGCCATCCTGCGGTGTTGCGGCCAGCTCAAAAGAAAGCGAGTTGAAGAAAGGAGCTCAGGGGCACTGTAATTCACAAACCTGCAGAGTTATAAATGACAGCTATCGTCCAAAAATAGACTGAAGTAAGGCTGCCAAGAGGACTTGAAAGCGGGGCAGAATTGCAGGAAACCGATTTCAGGAGGTAGACTGGAATTGCATTGAAAGCATAGGAAAAGAGGCAGAACGTCCACAATGATGCACTTGGCCAAAAAGGGCGTATGCGTTTTTTCCTGAATATATTCAGGAAAAAACGCATACGCCCTTTTTGGCCAACCAAGCAAGCTTGCAAAGGAAATCTGCACTACAATGAAGTCTCACTTCCCCCCGGTCAAAAGGGCCATCTGAAAAAAGTGTAAAATCCAGAAAGGCAGGACAGGCCATGGAGAACTGGGAGCCTTGTTATGCTGATGGGCGGGATGTAAATTGCCAACAACCACTCTGGAGAAGTGTATGGTGTTTCCTGAAACATCTAAAAAACAAAGCAACAGAACCTAGGGCACTTCCACTTATGGTCCTATAGCTTAGGGAAATTAAAATCAAAAAGACACAGCCACCCCAAAGTTTGGAACGGCTCTGTTTACAAGAACCTCATCTACAGTACAAGTTCAACATCGCAGAAAGTGAAAAATGGATAAAGAAGTTGTGGTATTTACTTACAAAGCAATATCACTCAGCAATGAAATCTGTGTCATCAGGCCCTTAGCAGCACAATGAGTGGATTCAGGTATGATGATTCTAACTGAAGTAATTCACACAGAAAAAGAAACATCATAAGATATCAGTAATACATGGAATGTAAACTTGGCTACACAGGAACTGAATTACAGAACAGAACAGGGTCTCAAATTTAGAAAACCAACTTATGCTTGCTTAAGGGTAAAGGTGAGTTGGGGTGCTGCATAAAACCAGAGATTGAAATGAGCACAGATAAAGTTCCTTAGGCCAAATATGGAATAGACAAGAGCTACTACTTGCTCAACGAAATGGACTCAACACCGCATATTAAACGCCTAAGAATGTACCTGACTAGTAAGTATCTTAAAACCTATGGATTGCTATGTCTCCGAAAGAGAATCAAGCATGTGTACAGGGGCATAAACGCAGCAGTGATAGGATTGGAGAGGTTCGGTGAGCAAATGAAGACCCTTTGAAGTCATATTGCATGGTACCCATTACACGGGTCTCAACTCTCCAGGTTTAAGGTATTCTTCCTTCAGCTAAAACATGCATGTGGAACCCAAGTATGATCAACCATGTGAACGGGAGACGTGTTCAAATATGTCTCACTTTTCCCCCCCTGGTACTCGGGTGCAACATTCCAGACGCTTTACTAACACTCTCCCCACTTGGAGAGTCAGCGCCTTTAACCTCCAGTTTGGCCCAGTTTGCAATTTCTGCGGAAGATGAACAGGAATAGCGAGAACCAATGAGAGACTAGCTGGAGGTGTCTGGACGGGCAAATTTAACTCTCATTTCCCACCAGGAAGAGGAAATAACCAAAGGCTCAGCGTGCCGTGCCGGAACCAGATTAGGGCGTGAAGCCATCCTGCGGTGTTGCGGCCAGGTCACAAGAAAGCAAGTTGAAGAAAGGAGCTCAGGGGCACTGTAATTCACAAACCTGCAGAGTTATAAATGACAGCTATCGTCCAAAAATAGACTGAAGTAAGGCTGCCAAGAGGACTTGAAAGCGGGGCAGAATTGCAGGAAACCGATTTCAGGAGGTAGACTGGAATTGCATTGAAAGCATAGGAAAAGAGGCAGAACGTCCACAATGATGCACTTGGCCAAAAAGTGCGTATGCGTTTTTTCCTGAATATATTCAGGAAAAAACGCATACGCACTTTTTGGCCAACCAAGCAAGCTTGCAAAGGAAATCTGCACTACAATGAAGTCTCACTTCCCCCTGGTCGAAAGGGCCATCTGAAAAAAGTGTAAAATCCAGAAAGGCAGGACAGGCCATGGAGAACTGGGAGCCTTGTTATGCTGATGGGCGGGATGTAAATTGCCAACAACCACTCGGGAGAAGTGTATGGTGTTTCCTGAAACATCTAAAAAACAAAGCAACAGAACCTAGGGCACTTCCACTTATGGTCCTATAGCTTAGGGAAATTAAAATCAAAAAGACACAGCCACCCCAAAGTTTGGAACGGCTCTGTTTACAAGAACCTCGTTTACAGTACAAGTTCAACATCGCAGAAAGTGAAAAATGTATAAAGAAGTTGTGGTATTTACTTACAAAGCAATATCACTCAGCAATGAAATCTGTGTCATCAGGCCCTTAGCAGCACAATGAGTGGATTCAGGTATGATGATTCTAACTGAAATAAGTCACACAGAAAAAGAAACATCATAGGATATCAGTAATACACGGAATGGAAACTTGGCTACACAGGAACTGAATTACAGAACAGAACAGGGTCTCAAATTTAGAAAACCAACTTATTCTTGCTTAAGGGTAAAGGTGAGTTGGGGTGCTGCATAAAACCAGAGATTGAAATGAGCACAGATAAAGTTCCTTAAGCCAAATATGGAATAGACAAGAGCTACTCCTTGCTCAACGAAATGGACTCAACACCCCATATTAAACGCCTAAGAATGTACCTGACTAGTAAGTATCTTAAAACCTATGGATTGCTATGTCTCCGAAAGAGAATCAAGCATGTGTACAGGGGCATAAACGCAGCAGTGATAGGATTGGAGAGGTTCGGTGAGCAAATGAAGACCCTTTGAAGTCATATTGCATGGTACCCATTCCACGGGTTTCAACTACCCAGGTTTAAGGTATTCTTCCTTCAGCTAAAACATGCATGTGGAACCTAGAGTATGATCAACCATGTGATCGGGAGACATGTTCAAATATGTCTCAGTTTTCCTCCCCTGGTACTCGGGTGCAACATTCCAGACGCTTTACTAACACTCTCCCCACTTGGAGAGTCAGTCCCTTTAACCTCCTGTTTGGCCCAGTTTGCAATTTCTGCGGAAGATGAACAGGAATAGCGAGAAACAATGAGAGGCTAGCTGAAGGTGTCTGGACGGGCAACTTTAACTCTCATTTCCCACCAGGAAGAGGAATTAACCAAAGGCTCAGCGTGCCGTGCCGGAACCAGATTAGGGCCTGAAGCCATCCTGCGGTGTTGCGGCCAGGACACAAGAAAGCGAGTTGAAGAAAGGAGCTCAGGGGCACTGTAATTCACAAACCTGCAGAGTTATAAATGACAGCTATCGTCCAAAAATAGACTGAAGTAAGGCTGCCAAGAGGACTTGAAAGCGGGGCAGAATTGCAGGAAACCGATTTCAGGAGGTAGACTGGAATTGCATTGAAAGCATAGGAAAAGAGGCAGAACGTCCACAATGATGCACTTGGCCAAAAAGGGCGTATGCGTTTTTTCCTGAATATATTCAGGAAAAAACGCATACGCCCTTTTTGGCCAACCAAGCAAGCTTGCAAAGGAAATCTGCACTACAATGAAGTCTCACTTCCCCCTGGTCGAAAGGGCCATCTGAAAATAGTGTAAAATCCAGAAAGGCAGGACAGGCCATGGAGAACTGGGAGCCTTGTTATGCTGATGGGCGGGATGTAAATTGCCAACAACCACTCGGGAGAAGTGTATGGTGTTTCCTGAAACATCTAAAAAACAAAGCAACAGAGCCTAGGGCACTGCCACTTATGGTCCTATAGCTTAGGGAAATTAAAATCAAAAAGACACAGCCACCCCAAAGTTTGGGACGCCTCTGTTTACAAGAACCTCGTTTACAGTACAAGTTCAACATCGCAGAAAGTGAAAAATGGATAAAGAAGTTGTGGTATTTACTTGCAAAGCAATATCACTCAGCAATGAAATCTATGTCATCAGGCCCTTAGCATCACAATGAGTGGATTCAGGTATGATGATTCTAACTGAAATAAGTCACACAGAAAAAGAAACATCATAAGATATCAGTAATACACGGAATGTAAACTTGGCTACACAGGAACTGAATTACAGAACAGAACAGGGTCTCAAATTTAGAAAACCAACTTATGCTTGCTTAAGGGTAAAGGTGAGTTGGGGTGCTGCATAAAACCAGAGATTGAAATGAGCACACATAAAGTTCCTTAAGCCAAATATGGAATAGACAAGAGCTACTCCTTGCTCAACGAAATGGACTCAACACCCCATATTAAACGCCTAAGAATGTACCTGACTAGTAAGTATCTTAAAACCTATGGATTGCTATGTCTCCGAAAGAGAATCAAGCATGTGTACAGGGGCATAAACGCAGCAGTGATAGGATTGGAGAGGTTCGGTGAGCAAATGAAGACCCTTTGAAGTCATATTGCATGGTACCCATTCCACGGGTTTCAACTACCCAGGTTTAAGGTATTCTTCCTTCAGCTAAAACATGCATGTGGAACCTAGAGTATGATCAACCATGTGATCGGGAGACGTGTTCAAATATGTCTCAGTTTTCCTCCCCTGGTACTCGGGTGCAACATTCCAGACGCTTTACTAACACTCTCCCCACTTGGAGAGTCAGTCCCTTTAACCTCCTGTTCGGCTCAGTTTGCAATTTCTGCGGAAGATGAACAGGAATAGCGAGAACCAATGAGAGGCTAGCTGGAGGTGTCTGGACGGGCAAATTTAACTCTCATTTCCCACCAGGAAGAGGAATTAACCAAAGGCTCAGCGTGCCGGGCCGGAACCAGATTAGGGCCTGAAGCCATCCTGCGGTGTTGCGGCCAGGTCACAAGAAATCGAGTTGAAGAAAGGAGCTCAGGGGCACTGTAATTCACAAACCTGCAGAGTTATAAATGACAGCTATCATCCAAAAATAGACTGAAGTAAGGCTGCCAAGAGGACTTGAAAGCGGGGCAGAATTGCAGGAAACCGATTTCAGGAGGTAGACTGGAATTGCATTGAAAGCATAGGAAAAGAGGCAGAACGTCCACAATGATGCACTTGGCCAAAAAGGGCGTATGCGTTTTTTCCTGAATATATTCAGGAAAAAACGCATACGCCCTTTTTGGCCAACCAAGCAAGCTTGCAAAGGAAATCTGCACTACAATGAAGTCTCACTTCCCCCCGGTCAAAAGGGCCATCTGAAAAAAGTGTAAAATCCAGAAAGGCAGGACAGGCCATGGAGAACTGGGAGCCTTGTTATGCTGATGGGCGGGATGTAAATTGCCAACAACCACTCGGGAGAAGTGTATGGTGTTTCCTGAAACATCTAAAAAACAAAGCAACAGAACCTAGGGCACTTCCACTTATGGTCCTATAGCTTAGGGAAATTAAAATCAAAAAGACACAGCCACACCAAAGTTTGGAACGGCTCTGTTTACAAAAACCTCGTTTACAGTACAAGTTCAACATCGCAGAAAGTGAAAAATGGATAAAGAACTTGTGGTATTTACTTACAAAGCAATATCACTCAGCAATGAAATCTGTGTCATCAGGCCCTTAGCAGCACAATGAGTGGATTCAGGTATGATGATTCTAACTGAAATAAGTCACACAGAAAAAGAAACATCATAAGATATCAGTAATACACGGAATGGAAACTTGGCTACACAGGAACTGAATTACAGAACAGAACAGGGTCTCAAATTTAGAAAACCAACTTATTCTTGCTTAAGGGTAAAGGTGAGTTGGGGTGCTGCATAAAACCAGAGATTGAAATGAGCACAGATAAAGTTCCTTAAGCCAAATATGGTATAGACAAGAGCTACTCCTTGCTCAACGAAATGGACTCAACACCCCATATTAAACGCCTAAGAATGTACCTGACTAGTAAGTATCTTAAAACCTATGGATTGCTATGTCTCCGAAAGAGAATCAAGCATGTGTACAGGGGCATAAACGCAGCAGTGATAGGATTGGAGAGGTTCGGTGAGCAAATGAAGACCCTTTGAAGTCATATTGCATGGTACCCATTCCACGGGTTTCAACTACCCAGGTTTAAGGTATTCTTCCTTCAGCTAAAACATGCATGTGGAACCTAGAGTATGATCAACCATGTGATCGGGAGACGTGTTCAAATATGTCTCAGTTTTCCTCCCCTGGTATTCGGGTGCAACATTCCAGACGCTTTACTAACACTCTCCCCACTTGCAGAGTCAGTCCCTTTAACCTCCTGTTTGGCCCAGTTTGCAATTTCTGCGGAAGATGAACAGGAATAGCGAGAACCAATGAGAGGCTAGCTGGAGGTGTCTGGACGGGCAAATTTAACTCTCATTTCCCACCAGGAAGAGGAATTAACCAAAGGCTCAGCGTGCCGGGCCGGAACCAGATTAGGGCCTGAAGCCATCCTGCGGTGTTGCGGCCAGGTCACAAGAAAGCGAGTTGAAGAAAGGAGCTCAGGGGCACTGTAATTCACAAACCTGCAGAGTTATAAATGACAGCTATCATCCAAAAATAGACTGAAGTAAGGCTGCCAAGAGGACTTGAAAGCGGGGCAGAATTGCAGGAAACCGATTTCAGGAGGTAGACTGGAATTGCATTGAAAGCATAGGAAAAGAGGCAGAACGTCCACAATGATGCACTTGGCCAAAAAGGGCGTATGCGTTTTTTCCTGAATATATTCAGGAAAAAACGCATACGCCCTTTTTGGCCAACCAAGCAAGCTTGCAAAGGAAATCTGCACTACAATGAAGTCTCACTTCCCCCCGGTCAAAAGGGCCATCTGAAAAAAGTGTAAAATCCAGAAAGGCAGGACAGGCCATGGACAACTGGGAGCCTTGTTATGCTGATGGGCGGGATGTAAATTGCCAACAGACACTCGGGAGAAGTGTATGGTGTTTCCTGAAACATCTAAAAAACAAAGCAACAGAGCCTAGGGCACTGCCACTTATGGTCCTATAGCTTAGGGAAATTAAAATCAAAAAGACACAGCCACCCCAAAGTTTGGGACGCCTCTGTTTACAAGAACCTTGTTTACAGTACAAGTTCAACATCGCAGAAAGTGAAAAATGGATAAAGAAGTTGTGGTATTTACTTACAAAGCAATATCACTCAGCAATGAAATCTATGTCATCAGGCCCTTAGCATCACAATGAGTGGATTCAGGTATGATGACTCTAACTGAAATAAGTCACACAGAAAAAGAAACATCATAAGATATCAGTAATACACGGAATGTAAACTTGGCTACACAGGAACTGAACTACAGAACAGAACAGGGTCTCAAATTTAGAAAACCAACTTATGCTTGCTTAAGGGGAAAGGTGAGTTGGGGTGCTGCATAAAACCAGAGATTGAAATGAGCACAGATAAAGTTCCTTAAGTCAAATATGGAATATACAAGAGCTACTCCTTGCTCAAAGAAATGGACTCAACACCGCATATTAAACGCCTAAGAATGTACCTGACTAGTAAGTATCTTAAAACCTATGGATTGCTATGTCTCCGAAAGAGAATCAAGCATGTGTACAGGGGCATAAACGCAGCAGTGATAGGATTGGAGAGGTTCGGTGAGCAAATGAAGACCCTTTGAAGTCATATTGCATGGTACCCATTCCACGGGTCTTAACTCTCCAGGTTTAAGGTATTCTTCCTTCAGCTAAAACATGCATGTGGAACCCAAGTATGATCAACCATGTGAACGGGAGACGTGTTCAAATATGTCTCAGTTTTCCTCCCCTGGTACTCGGGTGCAACATTCCAGAGGCTTTACTAACACTCTCCCCACTTGGAGAGTCAGTCCCTTTAACCTCCTGTTCGGCTCAGTTTGCAATTTCTGCGGAAGATGAACAGGAATAGCGAGAACCAATGAGAGGCTAGCTGGAGGTGTCTGGACGGGCAAATTTAACTCTCATTTCCCACCAGGAAGAGGAATTAACCAAAGGCTCAGCGTGCCGGGCCGGAACCAGATTAGGGCCTGAAGCCATCCTGCGGTGTTGCGGCCAGGTCACAAGAAATCGAGTTGAAGAAAGGAGCTCAGGGGCACTGTAATTCACAAACCTGCAGAGTTATAAATGACAGCTATCATCCAAAAATAGACTGAAGTAAGGCTGCCAAGAGGACTTGAAAGCGGGGCAGAATTGCAGGAAACCGATTTCAGGAGGTAGACTGGAATTGCATTGAAAGCATAGGAAAAGAGGCAGAACGTCCACAATGATGCACTTGGCCAAAAAGGGCGTATGCGTTTTTTCCTGAATATATTCAGGAAAAAACGCATACGCCCTTTTTGGCCAACCAAGCAAGCTTGCAAAGGAAATCTGCACTACAATGAAGTCTCACTTCCCCCCGGTCAAAAGGGCCATCTGAAAAAAGTGTAAAATCCAGAAAGGCAGGACAGGCCATGGAGAACTGGGAGCCTTGTTATGCTGATGGGCGGGATGTAAATTGCCAACAACCACTTGGGAGAAGTGTATGGTGTTTCCTGAAACATCTAAAAAACAAAGCAACAGAACCTAGGGCACTTCCACTTATGGTCCTATAGCTTAGGGAAATTAAAATCAAAAAGACACAGCCACACCAAAGTTTGGAACGGCTCTGTTTACAAAAACCTCGTTTACAGTACAAGTTCAACATCGCAGAAAGTGAAAAATGGATAAAGAACTTGTGGTATTTACTTACAAAGCAATATCACTCAGCAATGAAATCTGTGTCATCAGGCCCTTAGCAGCACAATGAGTGGATTCAGGTATGATGATTCTAACTGAAATAAGTCACACAGAAAAAGAAACATCATAAGATATCAGTAATACACGGAATGGAAACTTGGCTACACAGGAACTGAATTACAGAACAGAACAGGGTCTCAAATTTAGAAAACCAACTTATTCTTGCTTAAGGGTAAAGGTGAGTTGGGGTGCTGCATAAAACCAGAGATTGAAATGAGCACAGATAAAGTTCCTTAAGCCAAATATGGTATAGACAAGAGCTACTCCTTGCTCAACGAAATGGACTCAACACCCCATATTAAACGCCTAAGAATGTACCTGACTAGTAAGTATCTTAAAACCTATGGATTGCTATGTCTCCGAAAGAGAATCAAGCATGTGTACAGGGGCATAAACGCAGCAGTGATAGGATTGGAGAGGTTCGGTGAGCAAATGAAGACCCTTTGAAGTCATATTGCATGGTACCCATTCCACGGGTTTCAACTACCCAGGTTTAAGGTATTCTTCCTTCAGCTAAAACATGCATGTGGAACCTAGAGTATGATCAACCATGTGATCGGGAGACGTGTTCAAATATGTCTCAGTTTTCCTCCCCTGGTATTCAGGTGCAACATTCCAGACGCTTTACTAACACTCTCCCCACTTGCAGAGTCAGTCCCTTTAACCTCCTGTTTGGCCCAGTTTGCAATTTCTGCGGAAGATGAACAGGAATAGCGAGAACCAATGAGAGGCTAGCTGGAGGTGTCTGGACGGGCAAATTTAACTCTCATTTCCCACCAGGAAGAGGAATTAACCAAAGGCTCAGCGTGCCGGGCCGGAACCAGATTAGGGCCTGAAGCCATCCTGCGGTGTTGCGGCCAGGTCACAAGAAAGCGAGTTGAAGAAAGGAGCTCAGGGGCACTGTAATTCACAAACCTGCAGAGTTATAAATGACAGCTATCATCCAAAAATAGACTGAAGTAAGGCTGCCAAGAGGACTTGAAAGCGGGGCAGAATTGCAGGAAACCGATTTCAGGAGGTAGACTGGAATTGCATTGAAAGCATAGGAAAAGAGGCAGAACGTCCACAATGATGCACTTGGCCAAAAAGGGCGTATGCGTTTTTTCCTGAATATATTCAGGAAAAAACGCATACGCCCTTTTTGGCCAACCAAGCAAGCTTGCAAAGGAAATCTGCACTACAATGAAGTCTCACTTCCCCCCGGTCAAAAGGGCCATCTGAAAAAAGTGTAAAATCCAGAAAGGCAGGACAGGCCATGGACAACTGGGAGCCTTGTTATGCTGATGGGCGGGATGTAAATTGCCAACAGACACTCGGGAGAAGTGTATGGTGTTTCCTGAAACATCTAAAAAACAAAGCAACAGAGCCTAGGGCACTGCCACTTATGGTCCTATAGCTTAGGGAAATTAAAATCATAAAGACACAGCCACCCCAAAGTTTGGGACGCCTCTGTTTACAAGAACCTTGTTTACAGTACAAGTTCAACATCGCAGAAAGTGAAAAATGGATAAAGAAGTTGTGGTATTTACTTACAAAGCAATATCACTCAGCAATGAAATCTATGTCATCAGGCCCTTAGCATCACAATGAGTGGATTCAGGTATGATGACTCTAACTGAAATAAGTCACACAGAAAAAGAAACATCATAAGATATCAGTAATACACGGAATGTAAACTTGGCTACACAGGAACTGAACTACAGAACAGAACAGGGTCTCAAATTTAGAAAACCAACTTATGCTTGCTTAAGGGGAAAGGTGAGTTGGGGTGCTGCATAAAACCAGAGATTGAAATGAGCACAGATAAAGTTCCTTAAGTCAAATATGGAATATACAAGAGCTACTCCTTGCTCAAAGAAATGGACTCAACACCGCATATTAAACGCCTAAGAATGTACCTGACTAGTAAGTATCTTAAAACCTATGGATTGCTATGTCTCCGAAAGAGAATCAAGCATGTGTACAGGGGCATAAACGCAGCAGTGATAGGATTGGAGAGGTTCGGTGAGCAAATGAAGACCCTTTGAAGTCATATTGCATGGTACCCATTACACGGGTCTTAACTCTCCAGGTTTAAGGTATTCTTCCTTCAGCTAAAACATGCATGTGGAACCCAAGTATGATCAACCATGTGAACGGGAGACGTGTTCAAATATGTCTCAGTTTTCCTCCCCTGGTACTCGGGTGCAACATTCCAGACGCTTTCCTAACACTCTCCCCACTTGGAGAGTCAGTCCCTTTAACCTCCTGTTCGGCTCAGTTTGCAATTTCTGCGGAAGATGAACAGGAATAGCGAGAACCAATGAGAGGCTAGCTGGAGGTGTCTGGACGGGCAAATTTAACTCTCATTTCCCACCAGGAAGAGGAATTAACCAAAGGCTCAGCGTGCCGGGCCGGAACCAGATTAGGGCCTGAAGCCATCCTGCGGTGTTGCGGCCAGGTCACAAGAAATCGAGTTGAAGAAAGGAGCTCAGGGGCACTGTAATTCACAAACCTGCAGAGTTATAAATGACAGCTATCATCCAAAAATAGACTGAAGTAAGGCTGCCAAGAGGACTTGAAAGCGGGGCAGAATTGCAGGAAACCGATTTCAGGAGGTAGACTGGAATTGCATTGAAAGCATAGGAAAAGAGGCAGAACGTCCACAATGATGCACTTGGCCAAAAAGGGCGTATGCATTTTTTCCTGAATATATTCAGGAAAAAACGCATACGCCCTTTTTGGCCAACCAAGCAAGCTTGCAAAGGAAATCTGCACTACAATGAAGTCTCACTTCCCCCCGGTCAAAAGGGCCATCTGAAAAAATTGTAAAATCCAGAAAGGCAGGACAGGCCATGGAGAACTGGGAGCCTTGTTATGCTGATGGGCGGGATGTAAATTGCCAACAACCACTTGGGAGAAGTGTATGGTGTTTCCTGAAACATCTAAAAAACAAAGCAACAGAACCTAGGGCACTTCCACTTATGGTCCTATAGCTTAGGGAAATTAAAATCAAAAAGACACAGCCACACCAAAGTTTGGAACGGCTCTGTTTACAAAAACCTCGTTTACAGTACAAGTTCAACATCGCAGAAAGTGAAAAATGGATAAAGAAGTTGTGGTATTTACTTACAAAGCAATATCACTCAGCAATGAAATCTATGTCATCAGGCCCTCAGCATCACAATGAGTGGATTCAGGTATGATGATTCTAACTGAAATAAGTCACACAGAAAAAGAAACATCATAAGATATCAGTAATACACGAAATGGAAATTTGGCTACACAGGAACTGAATTCCAAAACAGAACAGGTTCTCAAATTTAGAAAACCAACTTATGCTTGCTTAAGGGTAAAGGTGAGTTGGGGTGCTGCATAAAACCAGAGATTGAAATGAGCACAGATAAAGTTCCTTAAGTCAAATATGGAATAGACAAGAGCTACTCCTTGCTCAACGAAATGGACTCAACACCGCATATTAAACGCCTAAGAATGTACCTGACTAGTAAGTATCTAAAAACCTATGGATTGCTATGTCTCCGAAAGAGAATCAAGCATGTGTACAGGGGCATAAACGCAGCAGTGATAGGATTGGAGAGGTTCGGTGAGCAAATGAAGACCCTTTGAAGTCATATTGCATGGTACCCATTCCACGGGTCTCAACTCTCCAGGTTTAAGGTATTCTTCCTTCAGCTAAAACATGCATGTGGAACCCAAGTATGATCAACCATGTGAACGGGAGACGTGTTCAAATATGTCTCAGTTTTCCTCCCCTGGTACTCGGGTGCAACATTCCAGACGCTTTACTAACACTCTCCCCACTTGGAGAGTCAGTCCCTTTAACCTCCTGTTTGGCCCAGTTTGCAATTTCTGCGGAAGATGAACAGGAATAGCGAGAACCAATGAGAGGCTAGCTGGAGGTGTCTGGACGGGCAAATTTAACTCTCATTTCCCACCAGGAAGAGGATTTAACAAAAGGCTCAGCATGCCGGGCCGGAACCAGATTAGGGCCTGAAGCCATCCTGCGGTGTTGCGGCCAGGTCACAAGAAAGCGAGTTGAAGAAAGGAGCTCAGGGGCACTGTAATTCACAAACCTGCAGAGTTATAAATGACAGCTATCGTCCAAAAATAGACTGAAGTAAGGCTGCCAAGAGGACTTGAAAGCGGGGCAGAATTGCAGGAAACCGATTTCAGGAGGTAGACTGGAATTGCATTGAAAGCATAGGAAAAGAGGCAGAACGTCCACAATGATGCACTTGGCCAAAAAGGGCGTATGCGTTTTTTCCTGAATATATTCAGGAAAAAACGCATACGCCCTTTTTGGCCAACCAAGCAAGCTTGCAAAGGAAATCTGCACTACAATGAAGTCTCACTTCCCCCCGGTCAAAAGGGCCATCTGAAAAAAGTGTAAAATCCAGAAAGGCAACAGGCCATTGAGAACTGGGAGCCTTGTTATGCTGATGGGCGGGATGTAAATTGCCAACAGACACTCGGGAGAAGTGTATGGTGTTTCCTGAAACATCTAAAAAACAAAGCAACAGAGCCTAGGGCACTTCCACTTATGGTCCTATAGCTTAGGGAAATTAAAATCAAAAAGACACAGCCACCCCAAAGTTTGGAATGGCTCTGTTTACAAGAACCTCGTTTACAGTACAAGTTCAACATCGCAGAAAGTGAAAAATGGATAAAGAACTTGTGGTACTTACGTACAATGCAGTATCACTCAGCAATGAAATCTATGTCATCAGGCCCGTAGCAGCATAATGAGTAGATTCAGGTACGATGATTCTAACTGAAATAAGTCACACAGAAAAAGAAACATCATAAGATATCACTAATACACGGAATGTAAACTTGGCTACACAGGAACTGAATTCCAAAATAGAACAGGTTCTCAAATTTAGAAAACCAACTTATGCTTGCTTAAGGGTAAAGGTGAGTTGGGGTGCTGCATAAAACCAGAGATTGAAATGAGCACAGATAAAGTTCCTTAAGTCAAATATGGAATAGACAAGAGCTACTCCTTGCTCAATGAAATGGACTCAACACCGCATATTAAACGCCTAAGAATGTACCTGACTAGTAAGTATCTTAAAACCTATGGATTGCTATGTCTCCGAAAGAGAATCAAGCATGTGTACAGGGGCATAAACGCAGCAGTGATAGGATTGGAGAGGTTCGGTGAGCAAATGAAGACCCTTTGAAGTCATATTGCATGGTACCCATTACACGGGTCTCAACTCTCCAGGTTTAAGGTATTCTTCCTTCAGCTAAAACATGCATGTGGAACCCAGAGTATGATCAACCATATGATCGGGAGACGTGTTCAAATATGTCTCAGTTTTCCTCCCCTGGTACTCCGGTGCAACATTCCAGACGCTTTACTAACACTCTCCCCACTTGGAGAGTCAGTCCCTTTAACCTCCTGTTTGGCCCAGTTTGCAATTTCTGCGGAAGATGAACAGGAATAGCGAGAACCAATGAGAGACTAGCTGGAGGTGTCTCGACGGGCAAATTTAACTCTCATTTCCCACGAGGAAGAGGAAATAACCAAAGGCTCAGCGTGCCGTGCCGGAACCAGATTAGGGCCTGAAGCCATCCTGCGGTGTTGCGGCCAGGTCACAAGAAAGCGAGTTGAAGAAAGGAGCTCAGGGGCACTGTAATTCACAAACCTGCAGAGTTATAAATGACAGCTATCGTCCAAAAATAGACTGAAGTAAGGCTGCCAAGAGGACTTGAAAGCGGGGCAGAATTGCAGGAAACCGATTTCAGGAGGTAGACTGGAATTGCATTGAAAGCATAGGAAAAGAGGCAGAACGTCCACAATGATGCACTTGGCCAAAAAGGGCGTATGCGTTTTTTCCTGAATATATTCAGGAAAAAACGCATACGCCCTTTTTGGCCAACCAAGCAAGCTTGCAAAGGAAATCTGCACTACAATGAAGTCTCACTTCTCCCCGGTCAAAAGGGCCATCTGAAAAAAGTGTAAAATCCAGAAAGGCAGGACAGGCCATGGAGAACTGGGAGCCTTGTTATGCTGATGGGCGGGATGTAAATTGCCAACAACCACTCGGGAGAAGTGTATGGTGTTTCCTGAAACATCTAAAAAACAAAGCAACAGAACCTAGGGCACTTCCACTTATGGTCCTATAGCTTAGGGAAATTAAAATCAAAAAGACACAGCCACCCCAAAGTTTGGGACGCCTCTGTTTACAAGAACCTCGTTTACAGTACAAGTTCAACATCGCAGAAAGTGAAAAATGGATAAAGAAGTTGTGGTATTTACTTACAAAGCAATATCACTCAGCAATGAAATCTGTGTCATCAGGCCCTTAGCAGCACAATGAGTGGATTCAGGTATGATGATTTTAACTGAAATAAGTCACACAGAAAAAGAAACATCATAAGATATCAGTAATACACGGAATGTAAACTTGGCTACACAGGAACTGAATTACAGAACAGAACAGGGTCTCAAATTTAGAAAACCAACTTATTCTTGCTTAAGGGTAAAGGTGAGTTGGGGTGCTGCATAAAACCAGAGATTGAAATGAGCACAGATAAAGTTCCTTAAGCCAAATATGGAATAGACAAGAGCTACTCCTTGCTCAACGAAATGGACTCAACACCCCATATTAAACGCCTAAGAATGTACCTGACTAGTAAGTATCTTAAAACCTATGGATTGCTATGTCTCCGAAAGAGAATCAAGCATGTGTACAGGGGCATAAACGCAGCAGTGATAGGATTGGAGAGGTTCGGTGAGCAAATGAAGACCCTTTGAAGTCATATTGCATGGTACCCATTCCACGGGTTTCAACTACCCAGGTTTAAGGTATTCTTCCTTCAGCTAAAACATGCATGTGGAACCTAGAGTATGATCAACCATGTGATCGGGAGACGTGTTCAAATATGTCTCAGTTTTCGTACCCTGGTACACGGGTGCAACATTCCAGACACTTTACTAACACTCTCCCCACTTGGAGAGTCAGTCCCTTTAACCTCCTGTTTGGCCCAGTTTGCAATTTCTGCGGAAGATGAACAGGAATAGCGAGAACCAATGAGAGGCTAGCTGGAGGTGTCTGGACGGGCAAATTTAACTCTCATTTCCCACCAGGAAGAGGATTTAACAAAAGGCTCAGCATGCCGGGCCGGAACCAGATTAGGGCCTGAAGCCATCCTGCGGTGTTGCGGCCAGGTCACAAGAAAGCGAGTTGAAGAAAGGAGCTCAGGGGCTCTGTAATTCACAAACCTGCAGAGTTATAAATGACAGCTATCGTCCAAAAATAGACTGAAGTAAGGCTGCCAAGAGGACTTGAAAGCGGGGCAGAATTGCAGGAAACCGATTTCAGGAGGTAGACTGGAATTGCATTGAAAGCATAGGAAAAGAGGCAGAACGTCCACAATGATGCACTTGGCCAAAAAGGGCGTATGCGTTTTTTCCTGAATATATTCAGGAAAAAACGCATACGCCCTTTTTGGCCAACCAAGCAAGCTTGCAAAGGAAATCTGCACTACAATGAAGTCTCACTTCCCCCCGGTCAAAAGGGCCATCTGAAAAAAGTGTAAAATCCAGAAAGGCAACAGGCCATTGAGAACTGGGAGCCTTGTTATGCTGATGGGCGGGATGTAAATTGCCAACAGACACTCGGGAGAAGTGTATGGTGTTTCCTGAAACATCTAAAAAACAAAGCAACAGAGCCTAGGGCACTTCCACTTATGGTCCTATAGCTTAGGGAAATTAAAATCAAAAAGACACAGCCACCCCAAAGTTTGGAATGGCTCTGTTTACAAGAACCTCGTTTACAGTACAAGTTCAACATCGCAGAAAGTGAAAAATGGATAAAGAACTTGTGGTACTTACGTACAATGCAGTATCACTCAGCAATGAAATCTATGTCATCAGGCCCGTAGCAGCATAATGAGTAGATTCAGGTACGATGATTCTAACTGAAATAAGTCACACAGAAAAAGAAACATCATAAGATATCACTAATACACGGAATGTAAACTTGGCTACACAGGAACTGAATTCCAAAATAGAACAGGTTCTCAAATTTAGAAAACCAACTTATGCTTGCTTAAGGGTAAAGGTGAGTTGGGGTGCTGCATAAAACCAGAGATTGAAATGAGCACAGATAAAGTTCCTTAAGTCAAATATGGAATAGACAAGAGCTACTCCTTGCTCAATGAAATGGACTCAACACCGCATATTAAACGCCTAAGAATGTACCTGACTAGTAAGTATCTTAAAACCTATGGATTGCTATGTCTCCGAAAGAGAATCAAGCATGTGTACAGGGGCATAAACGCAGCAGTGATAGGATTGGAGAGGTTCGGTGAGCAAATGAAGACCCTTTGAAGTCATATTGCATGGTACCCATTACACGGGTCTCAACTCTCCAGGTTTAAGGTATTCTTCCTTCAGCTAAAACATGCATGTGGAACCCAGAGTATGATCAACCATATGATCGGGAGACGTGTTCAAATATGTCTCAGTTTTCCTCCCCTGGTACTCCGGTGCAACATTCCAGACGCTTTACTAACACTCTCCCCACTTGGAGAGTCAGTCCCTTTAACCTCCTGTTTGGCCCAGTTTGCAATTTCTGCGGAAGATGAACAGGAATAGCGAGAACCAATGAGAGACTAGCTGGAGGTGTCTGGACGGGCAAATTTAACTCTCATTTCCCACGAGGAAGAGGAAATAACCAAAGGCTCAGCGTGCCGTGCCGGAACCAGATTAGGGCCTGAAGCCATCCTGCGGTGTTGCGGCCAGGTCACAAGAAAGCGAGTTGAAGAAAGGAGCTCAGGGGCACTGTAATTCACAAACCTGCAGAGTTATAAATGACAGCTATCGTCCAAAAATAGACTGAAGTAAGGCTGCCAAGAGGACTTGAAAGCGGGGCAGAATTGCAGGAAACCGATTTCAGGAGGTAGACTGGAATTGCATTGAAAGCATAGGAAAAGAGGCAGAACGTCCACAATGATGCACTTGGCCAAAAAGGGCGTATGCGTTTTTTCCTGAATATATTCAGGAAAAAACGCATACGCCCTTTTTGGCCAACCAAGCAAGCTTGCAAAGGAAATCTGCACTACAATGAAGTCTCACTTCTCCCCGGTCAAAAGGGCCATCTGAAAAAAGTGTAAAATCCAGAAAGGCAGGACAGGCCATGGAGAACTGGGAGCCTTGTTATGCTGATGGGCGGGATGTAAATTGCCAACAACCACTCGGGAGAAGTGTATGGTGTTTCCTGAAACATCTAAAAAACAAAGCAACAGAACCTAGGGCACTTCCACTTATGGTCCTATAGCTTAGGGAAATTAAAATCAAAAAGACACAGCCACCCCAAAGTTTGGGACGCCTCTGTTTACAAGAACCTCGTTTACAGTACAAGTTCAACATCGCAGAAAGTGAAAAATGGATAAAGAAGTTGTGGTATTTACTTACAAAGCAATATCACTCAGCAATGAAATCTGTGTCATCAGGCCCTTAGCAGCACAATGAGTGGATTCAGGTATGATGATTTTAACTGAAATAAGTCACACAGAAAAAGAAACATCATAAGATATCAGTAATACACGGAATGTAAACTTGGCTACACAGGAACTGAATTACAGAACAGAACAGGGTCTCAAATTTAGAAAACCAACTTATTCTTGCTTAAGGGTAAAGGTGAGTTGGGGTGCTGCATAAAACCAGAGATTGAAATGAGCACAGATAAAGTTCCTTAAGCCAAATATGGAATAGACAAGAGCTACTCCTTGCTCAACGAAATGGACTCAACACCCCATATTAAACGCCTAAGAATGTACCTGACTAGTAAGTATCTTAAAACCTATGGATTGCTATGTCTCCGAAAGAGAATCAAGCATGTGTACAGGGGCATAAACGCAGCAGTGATAGGATTGGAGAGGTTCGGTGAGCAAATGAAGACCCTTTGAAGTCATATTGCATGGTACCCATTCCACGGGTTTCAACTACCCAGGTTTAAGGTATTCTTCCTTCAGCTAAAACATGCATGTGGAACCTAGAGTATGATCAACCATGTGATCGGGAGACGTGTTCAAATATGTCTCAGTTTTCGTACCCTGGTACACGGGTGCAACATTCCAGACACTTTACTAACACTCTCCCCACTTGGAGAGTCAGTCCCTTTAACCTCCTGTTTGGCCCAGTTTGCAATTTCTGCGGAAGATGAACAGGAATAGCGAGAACCAATGAGAGGCTAGCTGGAGGTGTCTGGACGGGCAAATTTAACTCTCATTTCCCACCAGGAAGAGGAATTAACCAAAGGCTCAGCGTGCCGGGCCGGAACCAGATTAGGGCCTGAAGCAATCCTGCGGTGTTGCGGCCAGGTCACAAGAAAGCGAGTTGAAGAAAGGAGCTCAGGGGCACTGTAATTCACAAACCTGCAGAGTTATAAATGACAGCTATCGTCCAAAAATAGACTGAAGTAAGGCTGCCAAGAGGACTTGAAAGCGGGGCAGAATTGCAGGAAACCGATTTCAGGAGGTAGACTGGAATGGCATTGCAAGCATAGGAAAAGAGGCAGAACGTCCACAATGATGCACTTGGCCAAAAAGGACGTATGCGTTTTTTCCTGAATATATTCAGGAAAAAACGCATACGCCCTTTTTGGCCAACCAAGCAAGCTTGCAAAGGAAATCTGCACTACAATGAAGTCTCACTTCCCCCCGGTCAAAAGGGCCATCTGAAAAAAGTGTAAAATCCAGAAAGGCAGGACAGGCCATGGAGAACTGGGTGCCTTGTTATGCTGATGGGCGGGATGTAAATTGCCAACAGACACTTGGGAGAAGTGTATGGTGTTTCCTGAAACATCTAAACAACAAAGCAACAGAGCCTAGGGCACTGCCACTTATGGTCCTATAGCTTAGGGAAATTAAAATCAAAAAGACACAGCCACCCCAAAGTTTGGGACGCCTCTGTTTACAAGAACCTCGTTTACAGTACAAGTTCAACATCGCAGAAAGTGAAAAATGGATAAAGAAGTTGTGGTATTTACTTACAAAGCAATATCACTCAGCAATGAAATCTGTGTCATCAGGCCCTTAGCAGCACAATGAAGGGATTCAGGTATGATGATTCTAACTGAAGTAAGTCACACAGAAAAAGAAACATCATAAGATATCAGTAATACACGGAATGGAAACTTGGCTACACAGGAACTGAATTACAGAACAGAACAGAGACTCAAATTTAGAAAACCAACTTATGCTTGCTTAAGGGTAAAGGTGAGTTGGGGTGCTGCATAAAACCAGAGATTGAAATGAGCACATATAAAGTTCCTTAAGCCAAATATGGAATAGACAAGAGCTACTCCTTGCTCAACGAAATGGACTCAACACCGCATATTAAACGCCTAAGAATGTACCTGACTAGTAAGTATCTTAAAACCTATGGATTGCTATGTTTCCGAAAGAGAATCAAGCATGTGTACAGGGGCATAAACGCAGCAGTGATAGGATTGGAGAGGTTCGGTGAGCAAATGAAGACCCTTTGAAGTCATATTGCATGGTACCCATTCCACGGGTTTCAACTACCCAGGTTTAAGGTATTCTTCCTTCAGCTAAAACATGCATGTGGAACCCAGAGTATGATCAACCATGTGAACGGGAGACGTGTTCAAATATGTCTCAGTTTTCCTCCCCTGGTACTCGTGTGCAACATTCCAGACGCTTTACTAACACTCTCCCGACTTGGAGAGTCAGTCCCTTTAACCTCTTGTTTGGCCCAGGTTGCAATTTCTGCGGAAGATGAACAGGAATAGCGAGAACCAATGAGAGGCTAGCTGGAGGTGTCTGGACGGGCAAATTCAACTCTCATTTCCCACCAGGAAGAGGAATTAACCAAAGGCTCAGCGTGCCGGGCCGGAACCAGATTAGGGCCTGAAGCAATCCTGCGGTGTTGCGGCCAGGTCACAAGAAAGCGAGTTGAAGAAAGGAGCTCAGGGGCACTGTTATTCACAAACCTGCAGAGTTATAAATGAGAGCTATCGTCCAAAAATAGACTGAAGTAAGGCTGCCAAGAGGACTTGAAAGCGGGGCAGAATTGCAGGAAACCGATTTCAGGAGGTAGACGGGAATTGCATTGAAAGCATAGGAAAAGAGGCAGAACGTCCACAATGATGCACTTGGCCAAAAAGGGCGTATGCGTTTTTTCCTGAATATATTCAGGAAAAAACGCATACGCCCTTTTTGGCCAACCAAGCAAGCTTGCAAAGGAAATCTGCACTACAATGAAGTCTCACTTCCCCCCGGTCAAAAGGGCCATCTGAAAAAAGGGTAAAATCCAGAAAGGCAGGACAAGCCATGGAGAACTGGGAGCCTTGTTATGCTG
The DNA here is from genome assembly GCF_951394435.1 of Stenella coeruleoalba. NCBI lineage: Eukaryota > Metazoa > Chordata > Mammalia > Artiodactyla > Delphinidae > Stenella > Stenella coeruleoalba. The sequence goes on from NW_027646464.1 coordinate 137,280, forward strand.
ATGGGCGGGATGTAAATTGCCAACAGACACTCGGGAGAAGTGTATGGTGTTTCCTTAAACATCTAAAAAACAAAGCAACAGAGCCTAGGGCACTGCCACTTATGGTCCTATAGCTTAGGGAAATTAAAATCAAAAAGACACAGCCACCCCAAAGTTTGGGACGCCTCTGTTTACAAGAACCTCGTTTACAGTACAAGTTCAACATCGCAGAAAGTGAAAAATGGAGAAAGAAGTTGTGGTATTTACTTACAAAGCAATATCACTCAGCAATGAAATCTGTGTCATCAGGCCCTTAGCAGCACAATGAGTGGATTCAGGTATGATGATTCTAACTGAAATAAGTCACACAGAAAAAGAAACATCATAAGATATCAGTAATACACGGAATGTAAACTTGGCTACACAGGAACTGAATTACAGAACAGAACAGGGTCTCAAATTTAGAAAACCAACTTATGCTTGCTTAAGGGGAAAGGTGAGTTGGGGTGCTGCATAAAACCAGAGATTGAAATGAGCACAGATAAAGTTCCTTAAGCCAAATATGGAATAGACAAGAGCTACTCCTTGCTCAATGAAATGGACTCAACACCCCATATTAAACGCCTAAGAATGTACCTGACTAGTAAGTATCTTAAAACCTATGGATTGCTATGTCTCCGAAAGAGAATCAAGCATGTGTACAGGGGCATAAACGCAGCAGTGATAGGATTGGAGAGGTTCGGTGAGCAAATGAAGACCCTTTGAAGTCATATTGCATGGTACCCATTCCACGGGTTTCAACTACCCAGGTTTCAGGTATTCTTCCTTCAGCTAAAACATGCATGTGGAACCCAGAGTATGATCAACCATGTGATCGGGAGACGTGTTCAAATATGTCTCAGTTTTCGTACCCTGGTACTCGGGTGCAACATTCCAGACGCTTTACTAACACTCTCCCGACTTGGAGAGTCAGTCCCTTTAACCTCCTGTTTGGCCCAGTTTGCAATTTCTGCGGAAGATGAACAGGAATAGCGAGAAACAATGAGAGGCTAGCTGAAGGTGTCTGGACGGGCAACTTTAACTCTCATTTCCCACCAGGAAGAGGAATTAACCAAAGGCTCAGCGTGCCGTGCCGGAACCAGATTAGGGCCTGAAGCCATCCTGCGGTGTTGCGGCCAGCTCAAAAGAAAGCGAGTTGAAGAAAGGAGCTCAGGGGCACTGTAATTCACAAACCTGCAGAGTTATAAATGACAGCTATCGTCCAAAAATAGACTGAAGTAAGGCTGCCAAGAGGACTTGAAAGCGGGGCAGAATTGCAGGAAACCGATTTCAGGAGGTAGACTGGAATGGCATTGAAAGCATAGGAAAAGAGGCAGAACGTCCACAATGATGCACTTGGCCAAAAAGGGCGTATGCGTTTTTTCCTGAATATATTCAGGAAAAAACGCATACGCCCTTTTTGGCCAACCAAGCAAGCTTGCAAAGGAAATCTGCACTACAATGAAGTCTCACTTCCCCCCGGTCAAAAGGGCCATCTGAAAAAAGTGTAAAATCCAGAAAGGCAGGACAGGCCATGGAGAACTGGGAGCCTTGTTATGCTGATGGGCGGGATGTAAATTGCCAACAACCACTCGGGAGAAGTGTATGGTGTTTCCTGAAACATCTAAAAAACAAAGCAACAGAACCTAGGGCACTTCCACTTATGGTCCTATAGCTTAGGGAAATTAAAATCAAAAAGACACAGCCACCCCAAAGTTTGGAACGGCTCTGTTTACAAGAACCTCATCTACAGTACAAGTTCAACATCGCAGAAAGTGAAAAATGGATAAAGAAGTTGTGGTATTTACTTACAAAGCAATATCACTCAGCAATGAAATCTGTGTCATCAGGCCCTTAGCAGCACAATGAGTGGATTCAGGTATGATGATTCTAACTGAAGTAATTCACACAGAAAAAGAAACATCATAAGATATCAGTAATACATGGAATGTAAACTTGGCTACACAGGAACTGAATTACAGAACAGAACAGGGTCTCAAATTTAGAAAACCAACTTATGCTTGCTTAAGGGTAAAGGTGAGTTGGGGTGCTGCATAAAACCAGAGATTGAAATGAGCACAGATAAAGTTCCTTAGGCCAAATATGGAATAGACAAGAGCTACTACTTGCTCAACGAAATGGACTCAACACCGCATATTAAACGCCTAAGAATGTACCTGACTAGTAAGTATCTTAAAACCTATGGATTGCTATGTCTCCGAAAGAGAATCAAGCATGTGTACAGGGGCATAAACGCAGCAGTGATAGGATTGGAGAGGTTCGGTGAGCAAATGAAGACCCTTTGAAGTCATATTGCATGGTACCCATTACACGGGTCTCAACTCTCCAGGTTTAAGGTATTCTTCCTTCAGCTAAAACATGCATGTGGAACCCAAGTATGATCAACCATGTGAACGGGAGACGTGTTCAAATATGTCTCACTTTTCCCCCCCTGGTACTCGGGTGCAACATTCCAGACGCTTTACTAACACTCTCCCCACTTGGAGAGTCAGCGCCTTTAACCTCCTGTTTGGCCCAGTTTGCAATTTCTGCGGAAGATGAACAGGAATAGCGAGAACCAATGAGAGACTAGCTGGAGGTGTCTGGACGGGCAAATTTAACTCTCATTTCCCACCAGGAAGAGGAAATAACCAAAGGCTCAGCGTGCCGTGCCGGAACCAGATTAGGGCGTGAAGCCATCCTGCGGTGTTGCGGCCAGGTCACAAGAAAGCAAGTTGAAGAAAGGAGCTCAGGGGCACTGTAATTCACAAACCTGCAGAGTTATAAATGACAGCTATCGTCCAAAAATAGACTGAAGTAAGGCTGCCAAGAGGACTTGAAAGCGGGGCAGAATTGCAGGAAACCGATTTCAGGAGGTAGACTGGAATTGCATTGAAAGCATAGGAAAAGAGGCAGAACGTCCACAATGATGCACTTGGCCAAAAAGTGCGTATGCGTTTTTTCCTGAATATATTCAGGAAAAAACGCATACGCACTTTTTGGCCAACCAAGCAAGCTTGCAAAGGAAATCTGCACTACAATGAAGTCTCACTTCCCCCTGGTCGAAAGGGCCATCTGAAAAAAGTGTAAAATCCAGAAAGGCAGGACAGGCCATGGAGAACTGGGAGCCTTGTTATGCTGATGGGCGGGATGTAAATTGCCAACAACCACTCGGGAGAAGTGTATGGTGTTTCCTGAAACATCTAAAAAACAAAGCAACAGAACCTAGGGCACTTCCACTTATGGTCCTATAGCTTAGGGAAATTAAAATCAAAAAGACACAGCCACCCCAAAGTTTGGAACGGCTCTGTTTACAAGAACCTCGTTTACAGTACAAGTTCAACATCGCAGAAAGTGAAAAATGTATAAAGAAGTTGTGGTATTTACTTACAAAGCAATATCACTCAGCAATGAAATCTGTGTCATCAGGCCCTTAGCAGCACAATGAGTGGATTCAGGTATGATGATTCTAACTGAAATAAGTCACACAGAAAAAGAAACATCATAGGATATCAGTAATACACGGAATGGAAACTTGGCTACACAGGAACTGAATTACAGAACAGAACAGGGTCTCAAATTTAGAAAACCAACTTATTCTTGCTTAAGGGTAAAGGTGAGTTGGGGTGCTGCATAAAACCAGAGATTGAAATGAGCACAGATAAAGTTCCTTAAGCCAAATATGGTATAGACAAGAGCTACTCCTTGCTCAACGAAATGGACTCAACACCCCATATTAAACGCCTAAGAATGTACCTGACTAGTAAGTATCTTAAAACCTATGGATTGCTATGTCTCCGAAAGAGAATCAAGCATGTGTACAGGGGCATAAACGCAGCAGTGATAGGATTGGAGAGGTTCGGTGAGCAAATGAAGACCCTTTGAAGTCATATTGCATGGTACCCATTCCACGGGTTTCAACTACCCAGGTTTAAGGTATTCTTCCTTCAGCTAAAACATGCATGTGGAACCTAGAGTATGATCAACCATGTGATCGGGAGACGTGTTCAAATATGTCTCAGTTTTCCTCCCCTGGTATTCGGGTGCAACATTCCAGACGCTTTACTAACACTCTCCCCACTTGCAGAGTCAGTCCCTTTAACCTCCTGTTTGGCCCAGTTTGCAATTTCTGCGGAAGATGAACAGGAATAGCGAGAACCAATGAGAGGCTAGCTGGAGGTGTCTGGACGGGCAAATTTAACTCTCATTTCCCACCAGGAAGAGGAATTAACCAAAGGCTCAGCATGCCGGGCCGGAACCAGATTAGGGCCTGAAGCCATCCTGCGGTGTTGCGGCCAGGTCACAAGAAAGCGAGTTGAAGAAAGGAGCTCAGGGGCACTGTAATTCACAAACCTGCAGAGTTATAAATGACAGCTATCATCCAAAAATAGACTGAAGTAAGGCTGCCAAGAGGACTTGAAAGCGGGGCAGAATTGCAGGAAACCGATTTCAGGAGGTAGACTGGAATTGCATTGAAAGCATAGGAAAAGAGGCAGAACGTCCACAATGATGCACTTGGCCAAAAAGGGCGTATGCGTTTTTTCCTGAATATATTCAGGAAAAAACGCATACGCCCTTTTTGGCCAACCAAGCAAGCTTGCAAAGGAAATCTGCACTACAATGAAGTCTCACTTCCCCCCGGTCAAAAGGGCCATCTGAAAAAAGTGTAAAATCCAGAAAGGCAGGACAGGCCATGGACAACTGGGAGCCTTGTTATGCTGATGGGCGGGATGTAAATTGCCAACAGACACTCGGGAGAAGTGTATGGTGTTTCCTGAAACATCTAAAAAACAAAGCAACAGAGCCTAGGGCACTGCCACTTATGGTCCTATAGCTTAGGGAAATTAAAATCAAAAAGACACAGCCACCCCAAAGTTTGGGACGCCTCTGTTTACAAGAACCTTGTTTACAGTACAAGTTCAACATCGCAGAAAGTGAAAAATGGATAAAGAAGTTGTGGTATTTACTTACAAAGCAATATCACTCAGCAATGAAATCTATGTCATCAGGCCCTTAGCATCACAATGAGTGGATTCAGGTATGATGACTCTAACTGAAATAAGTCACACAGAAAAAGAAACATCATAAGATATCAGTAATACACGGAATGTAAACTTGGCTACACAGGAACTGAACTACAGAACAGAACAGGGTCTCAAATTTAGAAAACCAACTTATGCTTGCTTAAGGGGAAAGGTGAGTTGGGGTGCTGCATAAAACCAGAGATTGAAATGAGCACAGATAAAGTTCCTTAAGTCAAATATGGAATATACAAGAGCTACTCCTTGCTCAAAGAAATGGACTCAACACCGCATATTAAACGCCTAAGAATGTACCTGACTAGTAAGTATCTTAAAACCTATGGATTGCTATGTCTCCGAAAGAGAATCAAGCATGTGTACAGGGGCATAAACGCAGCAGTGATAGGATTGGAGAGGTTCGGTGAGCAAATGAAGACCCTTTGAAGTCATATTGCATGGTACCCATTCCACGGGTCTTAACTCTCCAGGTTTAAGGTATTCTTCCTTCAGCTAAAACATGCATGTGGAACCCAAGTATGATCAACCATGTGAACGGGAGACGTGTTCAAATATGTCTCAGTTTTCCTCCCCTGGTACTCGGGTGCAACATTCCAGAGGCTTTACTAACACTCTCCCCACTTGGAGAGTCAGTCCCTTTAACCTCCTGTTCGGCTCAGTTTGCAATTTCTGCGGAAGATGAACAGGAATAGCGAGAACCAATGAGAGGCTAGCTGGAGGTGTCTGGACGGGCAAATTTAACTCTCATTTCCCACCAGGAAGAGGAATTAACCAAAGGCTCAGCGTGCCGGGCCGGAACCAGATTAGGGCCTGAAGCCATCCTGCGGTGTTGCGGCCAGGTCACAAGAAATCGAGTTGAAGAAAGGAGCTCAGGGGCACTGTAATTCACAAACCTGCAGAGTTATAAATGACAGCTATCATCCAAAAATAGACTGAAGTAAGGCTGCCAAGAGGACTTGAAAGCGGGGCAGAATTGCAGGAAACCGATTTCAGGAGGTAGACTGGAATTGCATTGAAAGCATAGGAAAAGAGGCAGAACGTCCACAATGATGCACTTGGCCAAAAAGGGCGTATGCGTTTTTTCCTGAATATATTCAGGAAAAAACGCATACGCCCTTTTTGGCCAACCAAGCAAGCTTGCAAAGGAAATCTGCACTACAATGAAGTCTCACTTCCCCCCGGTCAAAAGGGCCATCTGAAAAAAGTGTAAAATCCAGAAAGGCAGGACAGGCCATGGAGAACTGGGAGCCTTGTTATGCTGATGGGCGGGATGTAAATTGCCAACAACCACTTGGGAGAAGTGTATGGTGTTTCCTGAAACATCTAAAAAACAAAGCAACAGAACCTAGGGCACTTCCACTTATGGTCCTATAGCTTAGGGAAATTAAAATCAAAAAGACACAGCCACACCAAAGTTTGGAACGGCTCTGTTTACAAAAACCTCGTTTACAGTACAAGTTCAACATCGCAGAAAGTGAAAAATGGATAAAGAACTTGTGGTATTTACTTACAAAGCAATATCACTCAGCAATGAAATCTGTGTCATCAGGCCCTTAGCAGCACAATGAGTGGATTCAGGTATGATGATTCTAACTGAAATAAGTCACACAGAAAAAGAAACATCATAAGATATCAGTAATACACGGAATGGAAACTTGGCTACACAGGAACTGAATTACAGAACAGAACAGGGTCTCAAATTTAGAAAACCAACTTATTCTTGCTTAAGGGTAAAGGTGAGTTGGGGTGCTGCATAAAACCAGAGATTGAAATGAGCACAGATAAAGTTCCTTAAGCCAAATATGGTATAGACAAGAGCTACTCCTTGCTCAACGAAATGGACTCAACACCCCATATTAAACGCCTAAGAATGTACCTGACTAGTAAGTATCTTAAAACCTATGGATTGCTATGTCTCCGAAAGAGAATCAAGCATGTGTACAGGGGCATAAACGCAGCAGTGATAGGATTGGAGAGGTTCGGTGAGCAAATGAAGACCCTTTGAAGTCATATTGCATGGTACCCATTCCACGGGTTTCAACTACCCAGGTTTAAGGTATTCTTCCTTCAGCTAAAACATGCATGTGGAACCTAGAGTATGATCAACCATGTGATCGGGAGACGTGTTCAAATATGTCTCAGTTTTCCTCCCCTGGTATTCAGGTGCAACATTCCAGACGCTTTACTAACACTCTCCCCACTTGCAGAGTCAGTCCCTTTAACCTCCTGTTTGGCCCAGTTTGCAATTTCTGCGGAAGATGAACAGGAATAGCGAGAACCAATGAGAGGCTAGCTGGAGGTGTCTGGACGGGCAAATTTAACTCTCATTTCCCACCAGGAAGAGGAATTAACCAAAGGCTCAGCGTGCCGGGCCGGAACCAGATTAGGGCCTGAAGCCATCCTGCGGTGTTGCGGCCAGGTCACAAGAAAGCGAGTTGAAGAAAGGAGCTCAGGGGCACTGTAATTCACAAACCTGCAGAGTTATAAATGACAGCTATCATCCAAAAATAGACTGAAGTAAGGCTGCCAAGAGGACTTGAAAGCGGGGCAGAATTGCAGGAAACCGATTTCAGGAGGTAGACTGGAATTGCATTGAAAGCATAGGAAAAGAGGCAGAACGTCCACAATGATGCACTTGGCCAAAAAGGGCGTATGCGTTTTTTCCTGAATATATTCAGGAAAAAACGCATACGCCCTTTTTGGCCAACCAAGCAAGCTTGCAAAGGAAATCTGCACTACAATGAAGTCTCACTTCCCCCCGGTCAAAAGGGCCATCTGAAAAAAGTGTAAAATCCAGAAAGGCAGGACAGGCCATGGACAACTGGGAGCCTTGTTATGCTGATGGGCGGGATGTAAATTGCCAACAGACACTCGGGAGAAGTGTATGGTGTTTCCTGAAACATCTAAAAAACAAAGCAACAGAGCCTAGGGCACTGCCACTTATGGTCCTATAGCTTAGGGAAATTAAAATCATAAAGACACAGCCACCCCAAAGTTTGGGACGCCTCTGTTTACAAGAACCTTGTTTACAGTACAAGTTCAACATCGCAGAAAGTGAAAAATGGATAAAGAAGTTGTGGTATTTACTTACAAAGCAATATCACTCAGCAATGAAATCTATGTCATCAGGCCCTTAGCATCACAATGAGTGGATTCAGGTATGATGACTCTAACTGAAATAAGTCACACAGAAAAAGAAACATCATAAGATATCAGTAATACACGGAATGTAAACTTGGCTACACAGGAACTGAACTACAGAACAGAACAGGGTCTCAAATTTAGAAAACCAACTTATGCTTGCTTAAGGGGAAAGGTGAGTTGGGGTGCTGCATAAAACCAGAGATTGAAATGAGCACAGATAAAGTTCCTTAAGTCAAATATGGAATATACAAGAGCTACTCCTTGCTCAAAGAAATGGACTCAACACCGCATATTAAACGCCTAAGAATGTACCTGACTAGTAAGTATCTTAAAACCTATGGATTGCTATGTCTCCGAAAGAGAATCAAGCATGTGTACAGGGGCATAAACGCAGCAGTGATAGGATTGGAGAGGTTCGGTGAGCAAATGAAGACCCTTTGAAGTCATATTGCATGGTACCCATTACACGGGTCTTAACTCTCCAGGTTTAAGGTATTCTTCCTTCAGCTAAAACATGCATGTGGAACCCAAGTATGATCAACCATGTGAACGGGAGACGTGTTCAAATATGTCTCAGTTTTCCTCCCCTGGTACTCGGGTGCAACATTCCAGACGCTTTCCTAACACTCTCCCCACTTGGAGAGTCAGTCCCTTTAACCTCCTGTTCGGCTCAGTTTGCAATTTCTGCGGAAGATGAACAGGAATAGCGAGAACCAATGAGAGGCTAGCTGGAGGTGTCTGGACGGGCAAATTTAACTCTCATTTCCCACCAGGAAGAGGAATTAACCAAAGGCTCAGCGTGCCGGGCCGGAACCAGATTAGGGCCTGAAGCCATCCTGCGGTGTTGCGGCCAGGTCACAAGAAATCGAGTTGAAGAAAGGAGCTCAGGGGCACTGTAATTCACAAACCTGCAGAGTTATAAATGACAGCTATCATCCAAAAATAGACTGAAGTAAGGCTGCCAAGAGGACTTGAAAGCGGGGCAGAATTGCAGGAAACCGATTTCAGGAGGTAGACTGGAATTGCATTGAAAGCATAGGAAAAGAGGCAGAACGTCCACAATGATGCACTTGGCCAAAAAGGGCGTATGCATTTTTTCCTGAATATATTCAGGAAAAAACGCATACGCACTTTTTGGCCAACCAAGCAAGCTTGCAAAGGAAATCTGCACTACAATGAAGTCTCACTTCCCCCCGGTCAAAAGGGCCATCTGAAAAAATTGTAAAATCCAGAAAGGCAGGACAGGCCATGGAGAACTGGGAGCCTTGTTATGCTGATGGGCGGGATGTAAATTGCCAACAACCACTTGGGAGAAGTGTATGGTGTTTCCTGAAACATCTAAAAAACAAAGCAACAGAACCTAGGGCACTTCCACTTATGGTCCTATAGCTTAGGGAAATTAAAATCAAAAAGACACAGCCACACCAAAGTTTGGAACGGCTCTGTTTACAAAAACCTCGTTTACAGTACAAGTTCAACATCGCAGAAAGTGAAAAATGGATAAAGAAGTTGTGGTATTTACTTACAAAGCAATATCACTCAGCAATGAAATCTATGTCATCAGGCCCTCAGCATCACAATGAGTGGATTCAGGTATGATGATTCTAACTGAAATAAGTCACACAGAAAAAGAAACATCATAAGATATCAGTAATACACGAAATGGAAATTTGGCTACACAGGAACTGAATTCCAAAACAGAACAGGTTCTCAAATTTAGAAAACCAACTTATGCTTGCTTAAGGGTAAAGGTGAGTTGGGGTGCTGCATAAAACCAGAGATTGAAATGAGCACAGATAAAGCTCCTTAAGTCAAATATGGAATAGACAAGAGCTACTCCTTGCTCAACGAAATGGACTCAACACCGCATATTAAACGCCTAAGAATGTACCTGACTAGTAAGTATCTAAAAACCTATGGATTGCTATGTCTCCGAAAGAGAATCAAGCATGTGTACAGGGGCATAAACGCAGCAGTGATAGGATTGGAGAGGTTCGGTGAGCAAATGAAGACCCTTTGAAGTCATATTGCATGGTACCCATTCCACGGGTCTCAACTCTCCAGGTTTAAGGTATTCTTCCTTCAGCTAAAACATGCATGTGGAACCCAAGTATGATCAACCATGTGAACGGGAGACGTGTTCAAATATGTCTCAGTTTTCCTCCCCTGGTACTCGGGTGCAACATTCCAGACGCTTTACTAACACTCTCCCCACTTGGAGAGTCAGTCCCTTTAACCTCCTGTTTGGCCCAGTTTGCAATTTCTGCGGAAGATGAACAGGAATAGCGAGAACCAATGAGAGGCTAGCTGGAGGTGTCTGGACGGGCAAATTTAACTCTCATTTCCCACCAGGAAGAGGATTTAACCAAAGGCTCAGCATGCCGGGCCGGAACCAGATTAGGGCCTGAAGCCATCCTGCGGTGTTGCGGCCAGGTCACAAGAAAGCGAGTTGAAGAAAGGAGCTCAGGGGCACTGTAATTCACAAACCTGCAGAGTTATAAATGACAGCTATCGTCCAAAAATAGACTGAAGTAAGGCTGCCAAGAGGACTTGAAAGCGGGGCAGAATTGCAGGAAACCGATTTCAGGAGGTAGACTGGAATTGCATTGAAAGCATAGGAAAAGAGGCAGAACGTCCACAATGATGCACTTGGCCAAAAAGGGCGTATGCGTTTTTTCCTGAATATATTCAGGAAAAAACGCATACGCCCTTTTTGGCCAACCAAGCAAGCTTGCAAAGGAAATCTGCACTACAATGAAGTCTCACTTCCCCCCGGTCAAAAGGGCCATCTGAAAAAAGTGTAAAATCCAGAAAGGCAACAGGCCATTGAGAACTGGGAGCCTTGTTATGCTGATGGGCGGGATGTAAATTGCCAACAGACACTCGGGAGAAGTGTATGGTGTTTCCTGAAACATCTAAAAAACAAAGCAACAGAGCCTAGGGCACTTCCACTTATGGTCCTATAGCTTAGGGAAATTAAAATCAAAAAGACACAGCCACCCCAAAGTTTGGAATGGCTCTGTTTACAAGAACCTCGTTTACAGTACAAGTTCAACATCGCAGAAAGTGAAAAATGGATAAAGAACTTGTGGTACTTACGTACAATGCAGTATCACTCAGCAATGAAATCTATGTCATCAGGCCCGTAGCAGCATAATGAGTAGATTCAGGTACGATGATTCTAACTGAAATAAGTCACACAGAAAAAGAAACATCATAAGATATCACTAATACACGGAATGTAAACTTGGCTACACAGGAACTGAATTCCAAAATAGAACAGGTTCTCAAATTTAGAAAACCAACTTATGCTTGCTTAAGGGTAAAGGTGAGTTGGGGTGCTGCATAAAACCAGAGATTGAAATGAGCACAGATAAAGTTCCTTAAGTCAAATATGGAATAGACAAGAGCTACTCCTTGCTCAATGAAATGGACTCAACACCGCATATTAAACGCCTAAGAATGTACCTGACTAGTAAGTATCTTAAAACCTATGGATTGCTATGTCTCCGAAAGAGAATCAAGCATGTGTACAGGGGCATAAACGCAGCAGTGATAGGATTGGAGAGGTTCGGTGAGCAAATGAAGACCCTTTGAAGTCATATTGCATGGTACCCATTACACGGGTCTCAACTCTCCAGGTTTAAGGTATTCTTCCTTCAGCTAAAACATGCATGTGGAACCCAGAGTATGATCAACCATATGATCGGGAGACGTGTTCAAATATGTTTCAGTTTTCCTCCCCTGGTACTCCGGTGCAACATTCCAGACGCTTTACTAACACTCTCCCCACTTGGAGAGTCAGTCCCTTTAACCTCCTGTTTGGCCCAGTTTGCAATTTCTGCGGAAGATGAACAGGAATAGCGAGAACCAATGAGAGACTAGCTGGAGGTGTCTGGACGGGCAAATTTAACTCTCATTTCCCACGAGGAAGAGGAAATAACCAAAGGCTCAGCGTGCCGTGCCGGAACCAGATTAGGGCCTGAAGCCATCCTGCGGTGTTGCGGCCAGGTCACAAGAAAGCGAGTTGAAGAAAGGAGCTCAGGGGCACTGTAATTCACAAACCTGCAGAGTTATAAATGACAGCTATCGTCCAAAAATAGACTGAAGTAAGGCTGCCAAGAGGACTTGAAAGCGGGGCAGAATTGCAGGAAACCGATTTCAGGAGGTAGACTGGAATTGCATTGAAAGCATAGGAAAAGAGGCAGAACGTCCACAATGATGCACTTGGCCAAAAAGGGCGTATGCGTTTTTTTCTGAATATATTCAGGAAAAAACGCATACGCCCTTTTTGGCCAACCAAGCAAGCTTGCAAAGGAAATCTGCACTACAATGAAGTCTCACTTCTCCCCGGTCAAAAGGGCCATCTGAAAAAAGTGTAAAATCCAGAAAGGCAGGACAGGCCATGGAGAACTGGGAGCCTTGTTATGCTGATGGGCGGGATGTAAATTGCCAACAACCACTCGGGAGAAGTGTATGGTGTTTCCTGAAACATCTAAAAAACAAAGCAACAGAACCTAGGGCACTTCCACTTATGGTCCTATAGCTTAGGGAAATTAAAATCAAAAAGACACAGCCACCCCAAAGTTTGGGACGCCTCTGTTTACAAGAACCTCGTTTACAGTACAAGTTCAACATCGCAGAAAGTGAAAAATGGATAAAGAAGTTGTGGTATTTACTTACAAAGCAATATCACTCAGCAATGAAATCTGTGTCATCAGGCCCTTAGCAGCACAATGAGTGGATTCAGGTATGATGATTTTAACTGAAATAAGTCACACAGAAAAAGAAACATCATAAGATATCAGTAATACACGGAATGTAAACTTGGCTACACAGGAACTGAATTACAGAACAGAACAGGGTCTCAAATTTAGAAAACCAACTTATTCTTGCTTAAGGGTAAAGGTGAGTTGGGGTGCTGCATAAAACCAGAGATTGAAATGAGCACAGATAAAGTTCCTTAAGCCAAATATGGAATAGACAAGAGCTACTCCTTGCTCAACGAAATGGACTCAACACCCCATATTAAACGCCTAAGAATGTACCTGACTAGTAAGTATCTTAAAACCTATGGATTGCTATGTCTCCGAAAGAGAATCAAGCATGTGTACAGGGGCATAAACGCAGCAGTGATAGGATTGGAGAGGTTCGGTGAGCAAATGAAGACCCTTTGAAGTCATATTGCATGGTACCCATTCCACGGGTTTCAACTACCCAGGTTTAAGGTATTCTTCCTTCAGCTAAAACATGCATGTGGAACCTAGAGTATGATCAACCATGTGATCGGGAGACGTGTTCAAATATGTCTCAGTTTTCGTACCCTGGTACACGGGTGCAACATTCCAGACACTTTACTAACACTCTCCCCACTTGGAGAGTCAGTCCCTTTAACCTCCTGTTTGGCCCAGTTTGCAATTTCTGCGGAAGATGAACAGGAATAGCGAGAACCAATGAGAGGCTAGCTGGAGGTGTCTGGACGGGCAAATTTAACTCTCATTTCCCACCAGGAAGAGGAATTAACCAAAGGCTCAGCGTGCCGGGCCGGAACCAGATTAGGGCCTGAAGCCATCCTGCGGTGTTGCGGCCAGGTCACAAGAAAGCGAGTTGAAGAAAGGAGCTCAGGGGCACTGTAATTCACAAACCTGCAGAGTTATAAATGACAGCTATCGTCCAAAAATAGACTGAAGTAAGGCTGCCAAGAGGACTTGAAAGCGGGGCAGAATTGCAGGAAACCGATTTCAGGAGGTAGACTGGAATGGCATTGCAAGCATAGGAAAAGAGGCAGAACGTCCACAATGATGCACTTGGCCAAAAAGGACGTATGCGTTTTTTCCTGAATATATTCAGGAAAAAACGCATACGCCCTTTTTGGCCAACCAAGCAAGCTTGCAAAGGAAATCTGCACTACAATGAAGTCTCACTTCCCCCCGGTCAAAAGGGCCATCTGAAAATAGTGTAAAATCCAGAAAGGCAGGACAGGCCATGGAGAACTGGGTGCCTTGTTATGCTGATGGGCGGGATGTAAATTGCCAACAGACACTTGGGAGAAGTGTATGGTGTTTCCTGAAACATCTAAACAACAAAGCAACAGAGCCTAGGGCACTGCCACTTATGGTCCTATAGCTTAGGGAAATTAAAATCAAAAAGACACAGCCACCCCAAAGTTTGGGACGCCTCTGTTTACAAGAACCTCGTTTACAGTACAAGTTCAACATCGCAGAAAGTGAAAAATGGATAAAGAAGTTGTGGTATTTACTTACAAAGCAATATCACTCAGCAATGAAATCTGTGTCATCAGGCCCTTAGCAGCACAATGAAGGGATTCAGGTATGATGATTCTAACTGAAGTAAGTCACACAGAAAAAGAAACATCATAAGATATCAGTAATACACGGAATGGAAACTTGGCTACACAGGAACTGAATTACAGAACAGAACAGGGTCTCAAATTTAGAAAACCAACTTATGCTTGCTTAAGGGTAAAGGTGAGTTGGGGTGCTGCATAAAACCAGAGATTGAAATGAGCACAGATAAAGTTCCTTAAGCCAAATATGGAATAGACAAGAGCTACTCCTTGCTCAACGAAATGGACTCAACACCGCATATTAAACGCCTAAGAATGTACCTGACTAGTAAGTATCTTAAAACCTATGGATTGCTATGTTTCCGAAAGAGAATCAAGCATGTGTACAGGGGCATAAACGCAGCAGTGATAGGATTGGAGAGGTTCGGTGAGCAAATGAAGACCCTTTGAAGTCATATTGCATGGTACCCATTCCACGGGTTTCAACTACCCAGGTTTAAGGTATTCTTCCTTCAGCTAAAACATGCATGTGGAACCCAGAGTATGATCAACCATGTGAACGGGAGACGTGTTCAAATATGTCTCAGTTTTCCTCCCCTGGTACTCGTGTGCAACATTCCAGACGCTTTACTAACACTCTCCCGACTTGGAGAGTCAGTCCCTTTAACCTCTTGTTTGGCCCAGTTTGCAATTTCTGCGGAACATGAACAGGAATAGCGAGAACCAATGAGAGGCTAGCTGGAGGTGTCTGGACGGGCAAATTCAACTCTCATTTCCCACCAGGAAGAGGAATTAACCAAAGGCTCAGCATGCCGGGCCGGAACCAGATTAGGGCCTGAAGCCATCATGCGGTGTTGCGGCCAGGTCACAAGAAAGCGAGTTGAAGAAAGGAGCTCAGGGGCACTGTAATTCACAAACCTGCAGAGTTATAAATGACAGCTATCGTCCAAAAATAGACTGAAGTAAGGCTGCCAAGAGGACTTGAAAGCGGGGCAGAATTGCAGGAAACCGATTTCAGGAGGTAGACTGGAATTGCATTGAAAGCATAGGAAAAGAGGCAGAACGTCCACAATGATGCACTTGGCCAAAAAGGGCGTATGCGTTTTTTCCTGAATATATTCAGGAAAAAACGCATACGCCCTTTTTGGCCAACCAAGCAAGCTTGCAAAGGAAATCTGCACTACAATGAAGTCTCACTTCCCCCCGGTCAAAAGGGCCATCTGAAAAAAGTGTAAAATCCAGAAAGGCAGGACAGGCCATGGAGAACTGGGAGCCTTGTTATGCTGATGGGCGGGATGTAAATTGCCAACAGACACTCGGGAGAAGTGTATGGTGTTTCCTGAAACATCTAAAAAACAAAGCAACAGAGCCTAGGGCACTGCCACTTATGGTCCTATAGCTTAGGGAAATTAAAATCAAAAAGACACAGCCACCCCAAAGTTTGGGACGCCTCTGTTTACAAGAACCTCGTTTACAGTACAAGTTCAACATCGCAGAAAGTGAAAAATGGATAAAGAAGTTGTGGTATTTACTTACAAAGCAATATCACTCAGCAATGAAATCTATGTCATCAGGCCCTTAGCATCACAATGAGTGGATTCAGGTATGATGATTCTAACTGAAATAAGTCACACAGAAAAAGAAACATCATAAGATATCAGTAATACACGGAATGTAAACTTGGCTACACAGGAACTGAATTACAGAACAGAACAGGGTCTCAAATTTAGAAAACCAACTTATGCTTGCTTAAGGGTAAAGGTGAGTTGGGGTGCTGCATAAAACCAGAGATTGAAATGAGCACAGATAAAGTTCCTTAAGTCAAATACGGAATAGACAAGAGCTACTCCTTGCTCAACGAAATGGACTCAACACCGCATATTAAACGCCTAAGAATGTACCTGACTAGTAAGTATCGTAAAACCTATGGATTGCTATGTCTCCGAAAGAGAATCAAGCATGTGTACAGGGGCATAAACGCAGCAGTGATAGGATTGGAGAGGTTCGGTGAGCAAATGAAGACCCTTTGAAGTCATATTGCATGGTACCCATTACACGAGTCTCAACTCTCCAGGTTTAAGGTATTCTTCCTTCAGCTAAAACATGCATGTGGAACCTAAGTATGATCAACCATGTGAACGGGAGACGTGTTCAAATATGTCTCAGTTTTCCTCCCCTGGTACTCGGGTGCAACATTCCAGACGCTTTACTAACACTCTCCCCACTTGGAGAGTCAGCGCCTTTAACCTCCTGTTTGGCCCAGTTTGCAATTTCTGCGGAAGATGAACAGGAATAGCGAGAACCAATGAGAGGCTAGCTGGAGGTGTCTGGACGGGCAAATTTAACTCTCATTTCCCACCAGGAAGAGGAAATAACCAAAGGCTCAGTGTGCCGTACCGGAACCAGATTAGGGCCTGAAGCCATCCTGCGGTGTTGCGGCCAGCTCAAAAGAAAGCGAGTTGAAGAAGGGAGCTCAGGGGCACTGTAATTCACAAACCTGCAGAGTTATAAATGACAGCTATCGTCCAAAAATAGACTGAAGTAAGGCTGCCAAGAGGACTTGAAAGCGGGGCAGAATTGCAGGAAACCGATTTCAGGAGGTAGACTGGAATTGCATTGAAAGCATAGGAAAAGAGGCAGAACGTCCACAATGATGCACTTGGCCAAAAAGGGCGTATGTGTTTTTTCCTGAATATATTCAGGAAAAAACGCATACGCCCTTTTTGGCCAACCAAGCAAGCTTGCAAAGGAAATCTGCACTACAATGAAGTCTCACTTCCCCCCGGTCAAAAGGGCCATCTGAAAAAAGTGTAAAATCCAGAAAGGCAGGACAGTCCATGGAGAACAGGCAGCCTTGTTATGCTGATGGGCGGGATGTAAATTGCCAACAACCACTCGGGAGAAGTGTATGGTGTTTCCTGAAACATCTAAAAAACAAAGCAACAGAACCTAGGGCACTTCCACTTATGGTCCTATAGCTTAGGGAAATTAAAATCAAAAAGACACAGCCACCCCAAAGTTTGGAACGGCTCTGTTTACAAGAACCTCGTTTACAGTACAAGTTCAACATCGCAGAAAGTGAAAAATGGATAAAGAAGTTGTGGTATTTACTTACAAAGCAATATCACTCAGCAATGAAATCTGTGTCATCAGGCCCTTAGCAGCACAATGAGTGGATTCAGGTATGATGATTCTAACTGAAATAAGTCACACAGAAAAAGAAACATCATAAGATATCAGTAATACACGGAATGGAAACTTGGCTACACAGGAACTGAATTACAGAACAGAACAGGGTCTCAAATTTAGTAAAACAACTTATGCTTGCTTAAGGGTAAAGGTGAGTTGCGGTGCTGCATAAAACCAGAGATTGCAATGAGCACAGATAAAGTTCCTTAAGCCAAATATGGAATAGACAAGAGCTACTCCTTGCTCAACGAAATGGACTCAACACCCCATATTAAACGCCTAAGAATGTTCCTGACTAGTAAGTATCTTAAAACCTATGGATTGCTATGTCTCCGAAAGAGAATCAAGCATGTGTACAGGGGCATAAACGCAGCAGTGATAGGATTGGAGAGGTTCGGTGAGCAAATGAAGACCCTTTGAAGTCATATTGCATGGTACCCATTCCACGGGTTTCAACTACCCAGGTTTAAGGTATTCTTCCTTCAGCTAAAACATGCATGTGGAACCTAGAGTATGATCAACCATGTGATCGGGAGACGTGTTCAAATATGTCTCAGTTTTCGTACCCTGGTACTCGGGTGCAACATTCCAGACGCTTTACTAACACTCTCCCCACTTGGAGAGTCAGTCCCTTTAACCTCCTGTTTGGCCCAGTTTGCAATTTCTGCGGAAGATGAACAGGAATAGCGAGAACCAATGAGAGACTAGCTGTAGGTGTCTGGACGGGCAAATTTAACTCTCATTTCCCACCAGGAAGAGGAATTAACCAAAGGCTCAGCGTGCCGGGCCGGAACCAGATTAGGGCCTGAAGCCATCCTGCGGTGTTGCGGCCAGGTCACAAGAAAGCGAGTTGAAGAAAGGAGCTCAGGGGCACTGTAATTCACAAACCTGCAGAGTTATAAATGACAGCTATCGTCCAAAAATAGACTGAAGTAAGGCTGCCAAGAGGACTTGAAAGCGGGGCAGAATTGCAGGAAACCGATTTCAGGAGGTAGACTGGAATTGCATTGAAAGCATAGGAAAAGAGGCAGAACGTCCACAATGATGCACTTGGCCAAAAAGGGCGTATGCGTTTTTTCCTGAATATATTCAGGAAAAAACGCATACGCCCTTTTTGGCCAACCAAGCAAGCTTGCAAAGGAAATCTGCACTACAATGAAGTCTCACTTCCCCCCGGTCAAAAGGGCCATCTGAAAAAAGTGTAAAATCCAGAAAGGCAACAGGCCATTGAGAACTGGGAGCCTTGTTATGCTGATGGACGGGATGTAAATTGCCAACAGACACTTGGGAGAAGTGTATGGTGTTTCCTGAAACATCTAAAAAACAAAGCAACAGAGCCTAGGGCACTTCCACTTATGGTCCTATAGCTTAGGGAAATTAAAATCAAAAAGACACAGCCACCCCAAAGTTTGGAACGGCTCTGTTTACAAGAACCTCGTTTACAGTACAAGTTCAACATCCCAGAAAGTGAAAAATGGATAAAGAACTTGTGGTACTTACGTACAATGCAGTGTCACTCAGCAATGAAATCTATGTCATCAGGCCCGTAGCATCATAATGAGTAGATTCAGGTACGATGATTCTAACTGAAATAAGTCACACAGAAAAAGAAACATCATAAGATATCACTAATACACGGAATGTAAACTTGGCTACACAGGAACTGAATTCCAAAACAGAACAGGTTCTCAAATTTAGAAAACCAACTTATGCTTGCTTAAGGGGAAAGGTGAGTTGGGTTGCTGCATAAAACCAGAGATTGAAATGAGCACAGATAAAGTTCCTTAAGCCAAATATGGAATAGACAAGAGCTACTCCTTGCTCAACGAAATGGACTCAACACCACATATTAAACGCCTAAGAATGTACCTGACTAGTAAGTATCTTAAAATCTATGGATTGCTATGTCTCCGAAAGAGAATCAAGCATGTGTACAGGAGCATAAACGCAGCAGTGATAGGATTGGAGAGGTTCGGTGAGCAAATGAAGACCCTTTGAAGTCATATTGCATGGTAACCATTACACGGGTCTCAACTCTCCAGGTTTAAGGTATTCTTCCTTCAGCTAAAACATGCATGTGGAACCCAAGTATGATCAACCATGTGAACGGGAGACGTGTTCAAATATGTCTCAGTTTTCCTCCCCTGGAACTCGGGTGCAACATTCCAGACGCTTTACTAACACTCTCCCCACTTGGAGAGTCAGCGCCTTTAAACTCCTGTTTGGCCCAGTTTGCAATTTTTGCGGAAGATGAACAGGAATAGCGAGAACCAATGAGAGACTAGCTGGAGGTGTCTGGACGGGCAAATTTAACTCTCATTTCCCACCAGGAAAAGGAAATAACCAAAGGCTCAGCGTGCCGTGCCGGAACCAGATTAGGGCCTGAAGCCATCCTGCGGTGTTGCGGGCAGGTCACAAGAAAGCAAGTTGAAGAAAGGAGCTCAGGAGCACTGTAATTCACAAACCTGCAGAGTTATAAATGACAGCTATCATCCAAAATAGACTGAAGTAAGGCTGCCAAGAGGACTTGAAAGCGGGGCAGAATTGCAGGAAACCGATTTCAGGAGGTAGACTGGAATTACATTGAAAGCATAGGAAAAGAGGCAGAACGTCCACAATGATGCACTTGGCCAAAAAGGGCGTATGCGTTTTTTCCTGAATATATTCAGGAAAAAACGCATACGCCCTTTTTGGCCAACCAAGCAAGCTTGCAAAGGAAATCTGCACTACAATGAAGTCTCACTTCCCCCCGGTCAAAAGGGCCATCTGAAAAAAGTGTAAAATCCAGAAAGGCAACAGGCCATTGAGAACTGGGAGCCTTGTTATGCTGATGGGCGGGATGTAAATTGCCAACAACCACTCAGGAGAAGTGTATGGTGTTTCCTGAAACATCTAAAAAACAAAGCAACAGAACCTAGGGCACTTCCACTTATGGTCCTATAGCTTAGGGAAATTAAAATCAAAAAGACACAGCCACCCCAAAGTTTGGAACGGCTCTGTTTACAAGAACCTCGTTTACAGTACAAGTTCAACATCGCAGAAAGTGAAAAATGGATAAAGAAGTTGTGGTATTTACTTACAAAGCAATATCACTCAGCAATGAAATCTGTGTCATCAGGCCCTTAGCAGCAAAATGAGTGGATTCAGGTATGATGATTCTAACTGAAATAAGTCACACAGAAAAAGAAACATCATAAGATATCAGTAATACACGGAATGGAAACTTGGCTACACAGGAACTGAATTACAGAACAGAACAGGGTCTCAAATTTAGAAAACCAACTTATGCTTGCTTAAGGGTAAAGGTGAGTTGGGGTGCTGCATAAAACCAGAGATTGAAATGAGCACAGATAAAGTTCCTTAAGCCAAATATGGAATAGACAAGAGCTACTCCTTGCTCAACGAAATGGACTCAACACCACATATTAAACGCCTAAGAATGTACCTGACTAGTAAGTATCTTAAAATCTATGGATTGCTATGTCTCCGAAAGAGAATCAAGCATGTGTACAGGGGCATAAACGCAGCAGTGATAGGATTGGAGAGGTTCGGTGAGCAAATGAAGACCCTTTGAAGTCATATTTCATGGTAACCATTACACGGGTCTCAACTCTCCAGGTTTAAGGTATTCTTCCTTCAGCTAAAACATGCATGTGGAACCCAAGTATGATCAACCATGTGAACGGGAGACGTGTTCAAATATGTCTCAGTTTTCCTCCCCTGGAACTCGGGTGCAACATTCCAGACGCTTTACTAACACTCTCCCCACTTGGAGAGTCAGCGCCTTTAAACTCCTGTTTGGCCCAGTTTGCAATTTTTGCGGAAGATGAACAGGAATAGCGAGAACCAATGAGAGACTAGCTGGAGGTGTCTGGACGGGCAAATTTAACTCTCATTTCCCACCAGGAAAAGGAAATAACCAAAGGCTCAGCGTGCCGTGCCGGAACCAGATTAGGGCCTGAAGCCATCCTGCGGTGTTGCGGCCAGGTCACAAGAAAGCAAGTTGAAGAAAGGAGCTCAGGAGCACTGTAATTCACAAACCTGCAGAGTTATAAATGACAGCTATCATCCAAAATAGACTGAAGTAAGGCTGCCAAGAGGACTTGAAAGCGGGGCAGAATTGCAGGAAACCGATTTCAGGAGGTAGACTGGAATTACATTGAAAGCATAGGAAAAGAGGCAGAACGTCCACAATGATGCACTTGGCCAAAAAGGGCGTATGCGTTTTTTCCTGAATATATTCAGGAAAAAACGCATACGCCCTTTTTGGCCAACCAAGCAAGCTTGCAAAGGAAATCTGCACTACAATGAAGTCTCACTTCCCCCCGGTCAAAAGGGCCATCTGAAAAAAGTGTAAAATCCAGAAAGGCAACAGGCCATTGAGAACTGGGAGCCTTGTTATGCTGATGGGCGGGATGTAAATTGCCAACAACCACTCAGGAGAAGTGTATGGTGTTTCCTGAAACATCTAAAAAACAAAGCAACAGAACCTAGGGCACTTCCACTTATGGTCCTATAGCTTAGGGAAATTAAAATCAAAAAGACACAGCCACCCCAAAGTTTGGAACGGCTCTGTTTACAAGAACCTCGTTTACAGTACAAGTTCAACATCGCAGAAAGTGAAAAATGGATAAAGAAGTTGTGGTATTTACTTACAAAGCAATATCACTCAGCAATGAAATCTGTGTCATCAGGCCCTTAGCAGCAAAATGAGTGGATTCAGGTATGATGATTCTAACTGAAATAAGTCACACAGAAAAAGAAACATCATAAGATATCAGTAATACACGGAATGGAAACTTGGCTACACAGGAACTGAATTACAGAACAGAACAGGGTCTCAAATTTAGAAAACCAACTTATGCTTGCTTAAGGGTAAAGGTGAGTTGGGGTGCTGCATAAAACCAGAGATTGAAATGAGCACAGATAAAGTTCCTTAAGCCAAATATGGAATAGACAAGAGCTACTCCTTGCTCAACGAAATGGACTCAACACCGCATATTAAACGCCTAAGAATGTACCTGACTAGTAAGTATCTTAAAACCTATGGATTGCTATGTCTCCGAAAGAGAATCAAGCATGTGTACAGGGGCATAAACGCAGCAGTGATAGGATTGGAGAGGTTCGGTGAGCAAATGAAGACCCTTTGAAGTCATATTGCATGGTACCCATTACACGGGTCTTAACTCTCCAGGTTTAAGGTATTCTTCCTTCAGCTAAAACATGCATGTGGAACCCAAGTATGATCAACCATGTGAACGGGAGACGTGTTCAAATATGTCTCAGTTTTCCTCCCCTGGAACTCGGGTGCAACATTCCAGACGCTTTACTAACACTCTCCCCACTTGGAGAGTCAGCGCCTTTAAACTCCTGTTTGGCCCAGTTTGCAATTTTTGCGGAAGATGAACAGGAATAGCGAGAACCAATGAGAGACTAGCTGGAGGTGTCTGGACGGGCAAATTTAACTCTCATTTCCCACCAGGAAAAGGAAATAACCAAAGGCTCAGCGTGCCGTGCCGGAACCAGATTAGGGCCTGAAGCCATCCTGCGGTGTTGCGGGCAGGTCACAAGAAAGCAAGTTGAAGAAAGGAGCTCAGGAGCACTGTAATTCACAAACCTGCAGAGTTATAAATGACAGCTATCATCCAAAATAGACTGAAGTAAGGCTGCCAAGAGGACTTGAAAGCGGGGCAGAATTGCAGGAAACCGATTTCAGGAGGTAGACTGGAATTACATTGAAAGCATAGGAAAAGAGGCAGAACGTCCACAATGATGCACTTGGCCAAAAAGGGCGTATGCGTTTTTTCCTGAATATATTCAGGAAAAAACGCATACGCCCTTTTTGGCCAACCAAGCAAGCTTGCAAAGGAAATCTGCACTACAATGAAGTCTCACTTCCCCCCGGTCAAAAGGGCCATCTGAAAAAAGTGTAAAATCCAGAAAGGCAACAGGCCATTGAGAACTGGGAGCCTTGTTATGCTGATGGGCGGGATGTAAATTGCCAACAACCACTCAGGAGAAGTGTATGGTGTTTCCTGAAACATCTAAAAAACAAAGCAACAGAACCTAGGGCACTTCCACTTATGGTCCTATAGCTTAGGGAAATTAAAATCAAAAAGACACAGCCACCCCAAAGTTTGGAACGGCTCTGTTTACAAGAACCTCGTTTACAGTACAAGTTCAACATCGCAGAAAGTGAAAAATGGATAAAGAAGTTGTGGTATTTACTTACAAAGCAATATCACTCAGCAATGAAATCTGTGTCATCAGGCCCTTAGCAGCAAAATGAGTGGATTCAGGTATGATGATTCTAACTGAAATAAGTCACACAGAAAAAGAAACATCATAAGATATCAGTAATACACGGAATGGAAACTTGGCTACACAGGAACTGAATTACAGAACAGAACAGGGTCTCAAATTTAGAAAACCAACTTATGCTTGCTTAAGGGTAAAGGTGAGTTGGGGTGCTGCATAAAACCAGAGATTGAAATGAGCACAGATAAAGTTCCTTAAGCCAAATATGGAATAGACAAGAGCTACTCCTTGCTCAACGAAATGGACTCAACACCACATATTAAACGCCTAAGAATGTACCTGACTAGTAAGTATCTTAAAATCTATGGATTGCTATGTCTCCGAAAGAGAATCAAGCATGTGTACAGGGGCATAAACGCAGCAGTGATAGGATTGGAGAGGTTCGGTGAGCAAATGAAGACCCTTTGAAGTCATATTTCATGGTAACCATTACACGGGTCTCAACTCTCCAGGTTTAAGGTATTCTTCCTTCAGCTAAAACATGCATGTGGAACCCAAGTATGATCAACCATGTGAACGGGAGACGTGTTCAAATATGTCTCAGTTTTCCTCCCCTGGAACTCGGGTGCAACATTCCAGACGCTTTACTAACACTCTCCCCACTTGGAGAGTCAGCGCCTTTAAACTCCTGTTTGGCCCAGTTTGCAATTTTTGCGGAAGATGAACAGGAATAGCGAGAACCAATGAGAGACTAGCTGGAGGTGTCTGGACGGGCAAATTTAACTCTCATTTCCCACCAGGAAAAGGAAATAACCAAAGGCTCAGCGTGCCGTGCCGGAACCAGATTAGGGCCTGAAGCCATCCTGCGGTGTTGCGGCCAGGTCACAAGAAAGCAAGTTGAAGAAAGGAGCTCAGGAGCACTGTAATTCACAAACCTGCAGAGTTATAAATGACAGCTATCATCCAAAATAGACTGAAGTAAGGCTGCCAAGAGGACTTGAAAGCGGGGCAGAATTGCAGGAAACCGATTTCAGGAGGTAGACTGGAATTACATTGAAAGCATAGGAAAAGAGGCAGAACGTCCACAATGATGCACTTGGCCAAAAAGGGCGTATGCGTTTTTTCCTGAATATATTCAGGAAAAAACGCATACGCCCTTTTTGGCCAACCAAGCAAGCTTGCAAAGGAAATCTGCACTACAATGAAGTCTCACTTCCCCCCGGTCAAAAGGGCCATCTGAAAAAAGTGTAAAATCCAGAAAGGCAACAGGCCATTGAGAACTGGGAGCCTTGTTATGCTGATGGGCGGGATGTAAATTGCCAACAACCACTCAGGAGAAGTGTATGGTGTTTCCTGAAACATCTAAAAAACAAAGCAACAGAACCTAGGGCACTTCCACTTATGGTCCTATAGCTTAGGGAAATTAAAATCAAAAAGACACAGCCACCCCAAAGTTTGGAACGGCTCTGTTTACAAGAACCTCGTTTACAGTACAAGTTCAACATCGCAGAAAGTGAAAAATGGATAAAGAAGTTGTGGTATTTACTTACAAAGCAATATCACTCAGCAATGAAATCTGTGTCATCAGGCCCTTAGCAGCAAAATGAGTGGATTCAGGTATGATGATTCTAACTGAAATAAGTCACACAGAAAAAGAAACATCATAAGATATCAGTAATACACGGAATGGAAACTTGGCTACACAGGAACTGAATTACAGAACAGAACAGGGTCTCAAATTTAGAAAACCAACTTATGCTTGCTTAAGGGTAAAGGTGAGTTGGGGTGCTGCATAAAACCAGAGATTGAAATGAGCACAGATAAAGTTCCTTAAGCCAAATATGGAATAGACAAGAGCTACTCCTTGCTCAACGAAATGGACTCAACACCGCATATTAAACGCCTAAGAATGTACCTGACTAGTAAGTATCTTAAAACCTATGGATTGCTATGTCTCCGAAAGAGAATCAAGCATGTGTACAGGGGCATAAACGCAGCAGTGATAGGATTGGAGAGGTTCGGTGAGCAAATGAAGACCCTTTGAAGTCATATTGCATGGTACCCATTACACGGGTCTTAACTCTCCAGGTTTAAGGTATTCTTCCTTCAGCTAAAACATGCATGTGGAACCCAAGTATGATCAACCATGTGAACGGGAGACGTGTTCAAATATGTCTCAGTTTTCCTCCCCTAGTACTCGGGTGCAACATTCCAGACGCTTTACTAACACTCTCCCCACTTGGAGAGTCAGTCCCTTTAACCTCCTGTTTGGCCCAGTTTGCAATTTCTGCGGAAGATGAACAGGAATAGCGAGAACCAATGAGAGGCTAGCTGGAGGTGTCTGGACGGGCAAATTTAACTCTCATTTCCCACCAGGAAGAGGAATTAACCAAAGGCTCAGCATGCCGGGCCGGAACCAGATTAGGGCCTGAAGCCATCCTGCGGTGTTGCGGCCAGGTCACAAGAAAGCGAGTTGAAGAAAGGAGCTCAGGGGCACTGTAATTCACAAACCTGCAGAGTTATAAATGACAGCTATCGTCCAAAAATAGACTGAAGTAAGGCTGCCAAGAGGACTTGAAAGCGGGGCAGAATTGCAGGAAACCGATTTCAGGAGGTAGACTGGAATTGCATTGAAAGCATAGGAAAAGAGGCAGAACGTCCACAATGATGCACTTGGCCAAAAAGGGCGTATGCGTTTTTTCCTGAATATATTCAGGAAAAAACGCATACGCCCTTTTTGGCCAACCAAGCAAGCTTGCAAAGGAAATCTGCACTACAATGAAGTCTCACTTCCCCCAGTCAAAAGGGCCATCTGAAAAAAGTGTAAAATCCAGAAAGGCAGGACAGGCCATGGAGAACTGGGAGCCTTGTTATGCTGATGGGCGGGATGTAAATTGCCAACAACCACTCCGGAGAAGTGCATGGTGTTTCCTGAAACATCTAAAAAACAAAGCAACAGAACCTAGGGCACTTCCACTTATGGTCCTATAGCTTAGGGAAATTAAAATCAAAAAGACACAGCCACCCCAAAGTTTGGAACGGCTCTGTTTACAAGAACCTCGTTTACAGTACAAGTTCAACATCGCAGAAAGTGAAAAATGGATAAAGAAGTTGTGGTATTTACTTACAAAGCAATATCACTCAGCAATGAAATCTGTGTCATCAGGCCCTTAGCAGCACAATGAGTGGATTCAGGTATGATGATTCTAACTGAAATAAGTCACACAGAAAAAGAAACATCATAAGTTATCAGTAATACACGGAATGTAAACTTGGCTACACAGGAACTGAATTACAGAACAGAACAGGGTCTCAAATTTAGAAAACTAACTTATTCTTGCTTAAGGGTTAAAGGTGAGTTGGGGTGCTGCATAAAACCAGAGATTGAAATGAGCACAGATAAAGTTCCTTAAGCCAAATATGGAATAGACAAGAGCTACTCCTTGCTCAACGAAATGGACTCAACACCCAATATTAAACGCCTAAGAATGTATCTGACTAGTAAGTATCTTAAAACCTATGGATTGCTATGTCTCCGAAAGAGAATCAAGCATGTGTACAGGGGCATAAACGCAGCAGTGATAGGATTGGAGAGGTGCGGTGAGCAAATGAAGACCCTTTGAAGTCATATTGCATGGTACCCATTCCACGGGTTTCAACTACCCAGGTTTAAGGTATTCTTCCTTCAGCTAAAACATGCATGTGGAACCTAGAGTATGATCAACCATGTGATCGGGAGACGTGTTTAAATATGTCTCAGTTTTCCTCCCCTGGTACTCGGGTGCAACATTCCAGACGCTTTACTAACACTCTCCCTACTTGGAGAGTCAGTCCCTTTAACCTCCTGTTTGGCCCAGTTTGCAATTTCTGCGGAAGATGAACAGGAATAGTGAGAACCAATGAGAGGCTAGCTGGAGGTGTCTGGACGGGCAAATTTAACTCTCATTTCCCACCAGGAAGAGGAATTAACCAAAGGCTCAGCATGCCGGGCCGGAACCAGATTAGGGCCTGAAGCCATCCTGCGGTGTTGCGGCCAGGTCACAAGAAAGCGAGTTGAAGAAAGGAGCTCAGGGGCACTGTAATTCACAAACCTGCAGAGTTATAAATGACAGCTATCGTCCAAAAATAGACTGAAGTAAGGCTGCCAAGAGGACTTGAAAGCGGGGCAGAATTGCAGGAAACCGATTTCAGGAGGTAGACTGGAATTGCATTGAAAGCATAGGAAAAGAGGCAGAACGTCCACAATGATGCACTTGGCCAAAAAGGGCGTATGCGTTTTTTCCTGAATATATTCAGGAAAAAACGCATACGCCCTTTTTGGCCAACCAAGCAAGCTTGCAAAGGAAATCTGCACTACAATGAAGTCTCACTTCCCCCCGGTCAAAAGGGCCATCTGAAAAAAGTGTAAAATCCAGAAAGGCAGGACAGGCCATGGAGAACTGGGAGCCTTGTTATGCTGATGGGCGGGATGTAAATTGCCAACAACCACTCCGGAGAAGTGCATGGTGTTTCCTGAAACATCTAAAAAACAAAGCAACAGAGCCTAGGGCACTGCCACTTATGGTCCTATAGCTTAGGGAAATTAAAATCAAAAAGACACAGCCACCCCAAAGTTTGGAACGGCTCTGTTTACAAGAACCTCGTTTACAGTACAAGTTCAACATCGCAGAAAGTGAAAAATGGATAAAGAAGTTGTGGTATTTACTTACAAAGCAATATCACTCAGCAATGAAATCTGTGTCATCAGGCCCATAGCAGCACAATGAGTGGATTCAGGTATGATGATTCTAACTGAAATAAGTCACACAGAAAAAGAAACATCATAAGATATCAGTAATACACGGAATGTAAACTTGGCTACACAGGAACTGAATTACAGAACAGAACAGGGTCTCAAATTTAGAAAACCAACTTATGCTTGCTTAAGGGTAAAGGTGAGTTGGGGTGCTGCATAAAACCAGAGATTGAAATGAGCACAGATAAAGTTCCTTAAGCCAAATATGGAATAGACAAGAGCTACTCCTTGCTCAACGAAATGGACTCAACACCCCATATTAAACGCCTAAGAATGTACCTGACTAGTAAGTATCTTAAAACCTATGGATTGCTATGTCTCCGAAAGAGAATCAAGCATGTGTACAGGGGCATAAACGCAGCAGTGATAGGATTGGAGAGGTGCGGTGAGCAAATGAAGACCCTTTGAAGTCATATTGCATGGTACCCATTCCACGGGTTTCAACTACCCAGGTTTAAGGTATTCTTCCTTCAGCTAAAACATGCATGTGGAACCTAGAGTATGATCAACCATGTGATCGGGAGACGTGTTCAAATATGTCTCAGTTTTCCTCCCCTGGTACTCGGGTGCAACATTCCAGACGCTTTACTAACACTCTCCCTACTTGGAGAGTCAGTCCCTTTAACCTCCTGTTTGGCCCAGTTTGCAATTTCTGCGGAAGATGAACAGGAATAGCGAGAACCAATGAGAGGCTAGCTGGAGGTGTCTGGACGGGCAAATTTAACTCTCATTTCCCACCAGGAAGAGGAAATAACCAAAGGCTCAGCGTGCCGTACCGGAACCAGATTAGGGCCTGAAGCCATCCTGCGGTGTTGCGGCCAGCTCAAAAGAAAGCGAGTTGAAGAAAGGAGCTCAGGGGCACTGTAATGCACAAACCTGCAGAGTTATAAATGACAGCTATCGTCCAAAAATAGACTGAAGTAAGGCTGCCAAGAGGACTTGAAAGCGGGGCAGAATTGCAGGAAACCGATTTCAGGAGGTAGACTGGAATTGCATTGAAAGCATAGGAAAAGAGGCAGAACGTCCACAATGATGCACTTAGCCAAAAAGGGCGTATGCGTTTTTTCCTGAATATATTCAGGAAAAAACGCATACGCCCTTTTTGGCCAACCAAGCAAGCTTGCAAAGGAAATCTGCACTACAATGAAGTCTCACTTCCCCCCGGTCAAAAGGGCCATCTGAAAAAAGTGTAAAATCCAGAAAGGCAACAGGCCATTGAGAACTGGGAGCCTTGTTATGCTGATGGGCGGGATGTAAATTGCCAACAGACACTCGGGAGAAGTGTATGGTGTTTCCTGAAACATCTAAAAAACAAAGCAACAGAGCCTAGGGCACTGCCACTTATGGTCCTATAGCTTAGGGAAATTAAAATCAAAAAGACACAGCCACCCCAAAGTTTGGAACGGCTCTGTTTACAAGAACCTCGTTTACAGTACAAGTTCAACATCGCAGAAAGTGAAAAATGGATAAAGAAGTTGTGGTATTTACTTACAAAGCAATATCACTCAGCAATGAAATCTGTGTCATCAGGCCCTTAGCAGCACAATGAGTGGATTCAGGTATGATGATTCTAACTGAAATAAGTCACACAGAAAAAGAAACATCATAAGATATCAGTAATACACGGAATGGAAACTTGGCTACACAGGAACTGAATTACAGAACAGAACAGGGTCTCAAATTTAGAAAACCAACTTATTCTTGCTTAAGGGTAAAGGTGAGTTGGGGTGCTGCATAAAACCAGAGATTGAAATGAGCACAGATAAAGTTCCTTAAGCCAAATATGGAATAGACAAGAGCTACTCCTTGCTCAACGAAATGGACTCAACACCCCATATTAAACGCCTAAGAATGTACCTGACTAGTAAGTATCTTAAAACCTATGGATTGCTATGTCTCCGAAAGAGAATCAAGCATGTGTACAGGGGCATAAACGCAGCAGTGATAGGATTGGAGAGGTTCGGTGAGCAAATGAAGACCCTTTGAAGTCATATTGCATGGTACCCATTCCACGGGTTTCAACTACCCAGGTTTAAGGTATTCTTCCTTCAGCTAAAACATGCATGTGGAACCTAGAGTATGATCAACCATGTGATCGGGAGACGTGTTCAAATATGTCTCAGTTTTCCTCCCCTAGTACTCGGGTGCAACATTCCAGACGCTTTACTAACACTCTCCGCACTTCGAGAGTCAGTCCCTTTAACCTCCTGTTTGGCCCAGTTTGCAATTTCTGCGGAAGATGAACAGGAATAGCGAGAACCAATGAGAGGCTAGCTGGAGGTGTCTGGACGGGCAAATTTAACTCTCATTTCCCACCAGGAAGAGGAATTAACCAAAGGCTCAGCATGCCGGTCCGGAACCAGATTAGGGCCTGAAGCCATCCTGCGGTGTTGCGGCCAGGTCACAAGAAAGCGAGTTGAAGAAAGGAGCTCAGGGGCACTGTAATTCACAAACCTGCAGAGTTATAAATGACAGCTATCGTCCAAAAATAGACTGAAGTAAGGCTGCCAAGAGGACTTGAAAGCGGGGCAGAATTGCAGGAAACCGATTTCAGGAGGTAGACTGGAATTGCATTGAAAGCATAGGAAAAGAGGCAGAACGTCCACAATGATGCACTTGGCCAAAAAGGGCGTATGCGTTTTTTCCTGAATATATTCAGGAAAAAACGCATACGCCCTTTTTGGCCAACCAAGCAAGCTTGCAAAGGAAATCTGCACTACAATGAAGTCTCACTTCCCCCCGGTCAAAAGGGCCATCTGAAAAAAGTGTAAAATCCAGAAAGGCAACAGGCCATTGAGAACTGGGAGCCTTGTTATGCTGATGGGCGGGATGTAAATTGCCAACAGACACTTGGGAGAAGTGTATGGTGTTTCCTGAAACATCTAAAAAACAAAGCAACAGAGCCTAGGGCACTTCCACTTATGGTCCTATAGCTTAGGGAAATTAAAATCAAAAAGACACAGCCACCCCAAAGTTTGGAACGGCTCTGTTTACAGGAACCTCGTTTACAGTACAAGTTCAACATCGCAGAAAGTGAAAAATGGATAAACAAGTTGTGGTATTTACTTACAAAGCAATATCACTCAGCAATGAAATCTGTGTCATCAGGCCCTTAGCAGCACAATGAGTGGATTCAGGTACGATGATTCTTACTGAAATAAGTCACACAGAAAAAGAAACATCATAAGATATCAGTAATACACGGAATGTAAACTTGGCTACACAGGAACTGAATTACAGAACAGAACAGGGTCTCAAATTTAGAAAACCAACTTATTCTTGCTTAAGGGTAAAGGTGAGTTGGGGTGCTGCATAAAACCAGAGATTGAAATGAGCACAGATAAAGTTCCTTAAGCCAAATATGGAATAGACAAGAGCTACTCCTTGCTCAACGAAATGGACTCAACACCCAATATTAAACGCCTAAGAATGTAACTGACTAGTAAGTATCTTAAAACCTATGGACTGCTATGTCTCCGAAAGAGAATCAAGCATGTGTACAGGGGCATAAACGCAGCAGTGATAGGATTGGAGAGGTGCGGTGAGCAAATGAAGACCCTTTGAAGTCATATTGCATGGTACCCATTCCACGGGTTTCAACTACCCAGGTTTAAGGTATTCTTCCTTCAGCTAAAACATGCATGTGGAACCTAGAGTATGATCAACCATGTGATCGGGAGACGTGTTTAAATATGTCTCAGTTTTCCTCCCCTGGTACTCGGGTGCAACATTCCAGACGCTTTACTAACACTCTCCCTACTTGGAGAGTCAGTCCCTTTAACCTCCTGTTTGGCCCAGTTTGCAATTTCTGCGGAAGATGAACAGGAATAGCGAGAACCAATGAGAGGCTAGCTGGAGGTGTCTGGACGGGCAAATTTAACTCTCATTTCCCACCAGGTAGAGGAATTAACCAAAGGCTCAGCATGCCGGGCCGGAACCAGATTAGGGCCTGAAGCCATCCTGCGGTGTTGCGGCCAGGTCACAAGAAAGCGAGTTGAAGAAAGGAGCTCAGGGGCACTGTAATTCACAAACCTGCAGAGTTATAAATGACAGCTATCGTCCAAAAATAGACTGAAGTAAGGCTGCCAAGAGGACTTGAAAGAGGGGCAGAATTGCAAGAAACCGATTTCAGGAGGTAGACTGGAATTGTATTGAAAGCATAGGAAAAGAGGCAGAACGTCCACAATGATGCACTTGGCCAAAAAGGGTGTATGCGTTTTCTCCTGAATATATTCAGGAAAAAACGCATACGCCCTTTTTGGCCAACCAAGCAAGCTTGCAAAGGAAATCTGCACTACAATGAAGTCTCACTTCCCCCCGGCCAAAAGGGCCATCTGAAAAAAGTGTAAAATCCAGAAAGGCAACAGGCCATTGAGAACTGGGAGCCTTGTTATGCTGATGGGCGGGATGTAAATTGCCAACAGACACTTGGGAGAAGTGTATGGTGTTTCCTGAAACATCTAAAAAACAAAGCAACAGAGCCTAGGGCACTTCCACTTATGGTCCTATAGCTTAGGGAAATTAAAATAAAAAAGACACAGCCACCCCAAAGTTTGGAACGGCTCTGTTTACAAGAACCTCGTTTACAGTACAAGTTCAACATCGCAGAAAGTGAAAAATGGATAAAGAAGTTGTGGTATTTACTTACAAAGCAATATCACTCAGCAATGAAATCTGTGTCATCAGGCCCATAGCAGCACAATGAGTGGATTCAGGTATGATGATTCTAACTGAAATAAGTCACACAGAAAAAGAAACATCATAAGATATCAGTAATACACGGAATGGAAACTTGGCTACACAGGAACTGAATTACAGAACAGAAC
Source organism: Stenella coeruleoalba (assembly GCF_951394435.1). Taxonomy (NCBI): domain Eukaryota; kingdom Metazoa; phylum Chordata; class Mammalia; order Artiodactyla; family Delphinidae; genus Stenella; species Stenella coeruleoalba. The sequence goes on from NW_027646464.1 coordinate 170,856, forward strand.
AGGGTCTCAAATTTAGAAAACCAACTTATGCTTGCTTAAGGGTAAAGGTGAGTTGGGGTGCTGCATAAAACCAGAGATTGAAATGAGCACAGATAAAGTTCCTTAAGCCAAATATGGAATAGACAAGAGCTACTCCTTGCTCAACGAAATGGACTCAACACCCCATATTAAACGCCTAAGAATGTACCTGACTAGTAAGTATCTTAAAACCTATGGATTGCTATGTCTCCGAAAGAGAATTAAGCATGTGTACAGGGGCATAAACGCAGCAGTGATAGGATTGGAGAGGTGCGGTGAGCAAATGAAGACCCTTTGAAGTCATATTGCATGGTACCCATTCCACGGGTTTCAACTACCCAGGTTTAAGGTATTCTTCCTTCAGCTAAAACATGCATGTGGAACCTAGAGTATGATCAACCATGTGATCGGGAGACGTGTTCAAATATGTCTCAGTTTTCCTCCCCTGGTACTCGGGTGCAACATTCCAGACGCTTTACTAACACTCTCCCTACTTGGAGAGTCAGTCCCTTTAACCTCCTGTTTGGCCCAGTTTGCAATTTCTGCGGAAGATGAACAGGAATAGCGAGAACCAATGAGAGGCTAGCTGGAGGTGTCTGGACGGGCAAATTTAACTCTCATTTCCCACCAGGTAGAGGAATTAACCAAAGGCTCAGCATGCCGGGCCGGAACCAGATTAGGGCCTGAAGCCATCCTACGGTGTTGCGGCCAGGTCACAAGAAAGCGAGTTGAAGAAAGGAGCTCAGGGGCACTGTAATTCACAAACCTGCAGAGTTATAAATGACAGCTATCGTCCAAAAATAGACTGAAGTAAGGCTGCCAAGAGGACTTGAAAGAGGGGCAGAATTGCAAGAAACCGATTTCAGGAGGTAGACTGGAATTGTATTGAAAGCATAGGAAAAGAGGCAGAACGTCCACAATGATGCACTTGGCCAAAAAGGGTGTATGCGTTTTCTCCTGAATATATTCAGGAAAAAACGCATACGCCCTTTTTGGCCAACCAAGCAAGCTTGCAAAGGAAATCTGCACTACAATGAAGTCTCACTTCCCCCCGGCCAAAAGGGCCATCTGAAAAAAGTGTAAAATCCAGAAAGGCAACAGGCCATTGAGAACTGGGAGCCTTGTTATGCTGATGGGCGGGATGTAAATTGCCAACAGACACTTGGGAGAAGTGTATGGTGTTTCCTGAAACATCTAAAAAACAAAGCAACAGAGCCTAGGGCACTTCCACTTATGGTCCTATAGCTTAGGGAAATTAAAATAAAAAAGACACAGCCACCCCAAAGTTTGGAACGGCTCTGTTTACAAGAACCTCGTTTACAGTACAAGTTCAACATCGCAGAAAGTGAAAAATGGATAAAGAAGTTGTGGTATTTACTTACAAAGCAATATCACTCAGCAATGAAATCTGTGTCATCAGGCCCATAGCAGCACAATGAGTGGATTCAGGTATGATGATTCTAACTGAAATAAGTCACACAGAAAAAGAAACATCATAAGATATCAGTAATACACGGAATGGAAACTTGGCTACACAGGAACTGAATTACAGAACAGAACAGGGTCTCAAATTTAGAAAACCAACTTATGCTTGCTTAAGGGTAAAGGTGAGTTGGGGTGCTGCATAAAACCAGAGATTGAAATGAGCACAGATAAAGTTCCTTAAGCCAAATATGGAATAGACAAGAGCTACTCCTTGCTCAACGAAATGGACTCAACACCCCATATTAAACGCCTAAGAATGTACCTGACTAGTAAGTATCTTAAAACCTATGGATTGCTATGTCTCCGAAAGAGAATCAAGCATGTGTACAGGGGCATAAACGCAGCAGTGATAGGATTGGAGAGGTGCGGTGAGCAAATGAAGACCCTTTGAAGTCATATTGCATGGTACCCATTCCACGGGTTTCAACTACCCAGGTTTAAGGTATTCTTCCTTCAGCTAAAACATGCATGTGGAACCTAGAGTATGATCAACCATGTGATCGGGAGACGTGTTCAAATATGTCTCAGTTTTCCTCCCCTGGTACTCGGGTGCAACATTCCAGACGCTTTACTAACACTCTCCCTACTTGGAGAGTCAGTCCCTTTAACCTCCTGTTTGGCCCAGTTTGCAATTTCTGCGGAAGATGAACAGGAATAGCGAGAACCAATGAGAGGCTAGCTGGAGGTGTCTGGACGGGCAAATTTAACTCTCATTTCCCACCAGGTAGAGGAATTAACCAAAGGCTCAGCATGCCGGGCCGGAACCAGATTAGGGCCTGAAGCCATCCTACGGTGTTGCGGCCAGGTCACAAGAAAGCGAGTTGAAGAAAGGAGCTCAGGGGCACTGTAATTCACAAACCTGCAGAGTTATAAATGACAGCTATCGTCCAAAAATAGACTGAAGTAAGGCTGCCAAGAGGACTTGAAAGAGGGGCAGAATTGCAAGAAACCGATTTCAGGAGGTAGACTGGAATTGTATTGAAAGCATAGGAAAAGAGGCAGAACGTCCACAATGATGCACTTGGCCAAAAAGGGTGTATGCGTTTTCTCCTGAATATATTCAGGAAAAAACGCATACGCCCTTTTTGGCCAACCAAGCAAGCTTGCAAAGGAAATCTGCACTACAATGAAGTCTCACTTCCCCCCGGCCAAAAGGGCCATCTGAAAAAAGTGTAAAATCCAGAAAGGCAACAGGCCATTGAGAACTGGGAGCCTTGTTATGCTGATGGGCGGGATGTAAATTGCCAACAGACACTTGGGAGAAGTGTATGGTGTTTCCTGAAACATCTAAAAAACAAAGCAACAGAGCCTAGGGCACTTCCACTTATGGTCCTATAGCTTAGGGAAATTAAAATAAAAAAGACACAGCCACCCCAAAGTTTGGAACGGCTCTGTTTACAAGAACCTCGTTTACAGTACAAGTTCAACATCGCAGAAAGTGAAAAATGGATAAAGAAGTTGTGGTATTTACTTACAAAGCAATATCACTCAGCAATGAAATCTGTGTCATCAGGCCCATAGCAGCACAATGAGTGGATTCAGGTATGATGATTCTAACTGAAATAAGTCACACAGAAAAAGAAACATCATAAGATATCAGTAATACACGGAATGGAAACTTGGCTACACAGGAACTGAATTACAGAACAGAACAGGGTCTCAAATTTAGAAAACCAACTTATGCTTGCTTAAGGGTAAAGGTGAGTTGGGGTGCTGCATAAAACCAGAGATTGAAATGAGCACAGATAAAGTTCCTTAAGCCAAATATGGAATAGACAAGAGCTACTCCTTGCTCAACGAAATGGACTCAACACCCCATATTAAACGCCTAAGAATGTACCTGACTAGTAAGTATCTTAAAACCTATGGATTGCTATGTCTCCGAAAGAGAATCAAGCATGTGTACAGGGGCATAAACGCAGCAGTGATAGGATTGGAGAGGTGCGGTGAGCAAATGAAGACCCTTTGAAGTCATATTGCATGGTACCCATTCCACGGGTTTCAACTACCCAGGTTTAAGGTATTCTTCCTTCAGCTAAAACATGCATGTGGAACCTAGAGTATGATCAACCATGTGATCGGGAGATGTGTTCAAATATGTCTCAGTTTTCCTCCCCTGGTACTCGGGTGCAACATTCCAGACGCTTTACTAACACTCTCCCCACTTGGAGAGTCAGTCCCTTTAACCTCCTGTTTGGCCCAGTTTGCAATTTCTGTGGAAGATGAACAGGAATAGCGAGAACCAATGAGAGGCTAGCTGGAGATGTCTGGACGGGCAAATTTAACTCTCATTTCCCACCAGGAAGAGGAATTAACCAAAGGCTCAGCATGCCGGGCCGGAACCAGATTAGGGCCTGAAGCCATCCTGCGGTGTTGCGGCCAGGTCACAAGAAAGCGAGTTGAAGAAAGGAGCTCAGGGGCACTGTAATGCACAAACCTGCAGAGTTATAAATGACAGCTATCGTCCAAAAATAGACTGAAGTAAGGCTGCCAAGAGGACTTGAAAGCGGGGCAGAATTGCAGGAAACCGATTTCAGGAGGTAGACTGGAATTGCATTGAAAGCATAGGAAAAGAGGCAGAACGTCCACAATGATGCACTTGGCCAAAAAGGGCGTATGCATTTTTTCCTGAATATATTCAGGAAAAAACGCATACGCCCTTTTTGGCCAACCAAGCAAGCTTGCAAAGGAAATCTGCACTACAATGAAGTCTCACTTCCCCCCGGTCAAAAGGGCCATCTGAAAAAAGTGTAAAATCCAGAAAGGCAGGACAGGCCATGGAGAACTGGGAGCCTTGTTATGCTGATGGGCGGGATGTAAATTGCCAACAGACACTCGGGAGAAGTGTATGGTGTTTCCTGAAACATCTAAAAAACAAAGCAACAGAGCCTAGGGCACTTCCACTTATGGTCCTATAGCTTAGGGAAATTAAAATCAAAAAGACACAGCCACCCCAAAGTTTGGAACGGCTCTGTTTACAAGAACCTCGTTTACAGTACAAGTTCAACATCGCAGAAAGTGAAAAATGGATAAAGAAGTTGTGGTATTTACTTACAAAGCAATATCACTCAGCAATGAAATCTGTGTCATCAGGCCCTTAGCAGCACAATGAGTGGATTCAGGTATGATGATTCTAACTGAAATAAGTCACACAGAAAAAGAAACATCATAAGATATCAGTAATACACGGAATGTAAACTTGGCTACACAGGAACTGAATTACAGAACAGAACAGGGTCTCAAATTTAGAAAACCACCTTATTCTTGCTTAAGGGTAAAGGTGAGTTGGGGTGCTGCATAAAACCAGAGATTGAAATGAGCACAGATAAAGTTCCTTAAGCCAAATATGGAATAGACAAGAGCTACTCCTTGCTCAACGAAATGGACTCAACACTGCATATTAAACGCCTAAGAATGTACCTGACTAGTAAGTATCTTAAAACCTATGGATTGCTATGTCTCCGAAAGAGAATCAAGCATGTGTACAGGGGCATAAACGCAGCAGTGATAGGATTGGAGAGGTTCGGTGAGCAAATGAAGACCCTTTGAAGTCATATTGCATGGTACCCATTCCACGGGTTTCAACTACCCAGGTTTAAGGTATTCTTCCTTCAGCTAAAACATGCATGTGGAACCTAGAGTATGATCAACCATGTGATCGGGAGACGTGTTCAAATATGTCTCAGTTTTCCTCCCCTGGTACTCGGGTGCAACATTCCAGACGCTTTACTAACACTCTCCCCACTTGGAGAGTCAGTCCCTTTAACCTCCTGTTTGGCCCAGTTTGCAATTTCTGCGGAAGATGAACAGGAATAGCGAGAACCAATGAGAGGCTAGCTGGAGGTGTCTGGACGGGCAAATTTAACTCTCATTTCCCACCAGGAAGAGGAATTAACCAAAGGCTCAGCATTCCGTGCCGGAACCAGATTAGGGCCTGAAGCCATCCTGCGGTGTTGCGGCCAGGTCACAAGAAAGCGAGTTGAAGAAAGGAGCTCAGGGGCACTGTAATTCACAAACCTGCAGAGTTATAAATGACAGCTATCGTCCAAAAATAGACTGAAGTAAGGCTGCCAAGAGGACTTGAAAGCGGGGCAGAATTGCAGGAAACCGATTTCAGGAGGTAGACTGGAATTGCATTGAAAGCATAGGAAAAGAGGCAGAACGTCCACAATGATGCACTTGGCCAAAAAGGGCGTATGCGTTTTTTCCTGAATATATTCAGGAAAAGACGCATACGCCCTTTTTGGCCAACCAAGCAAGCTTGCAAAGGAAATCTGCACTACAATGAAGTCTCACTTCCCCCCGGTCAAAAGGGCCATCTGAAAAAAGTGTAAAATCCAGAAAGGCAGGACAGGCCATGGAGAACTGGGAGCCTTGTTATGCTGATGGGCGGGATGTAAATTGCCAACAGACACTCGGGAGAAGTGTATGGTGTTTCCTGAAACATCTAAAAAACAAAGCAACAGAGCCTAGGGCACTGCCACTTATGGTCCTATAGCTTAGGGAAATTAAAATCAAAAAGACACAGCCACCCCAAAGTTTGGGACGCCTCTGTTTACAAGAACCTCGTTTACAGTACAAGTTCAACATCGCAGAAAGTGAAAAATGGATAAAGAAGTTGTGGTATTTACTTACAAAGCAATATCACTCAGCAATGAAATCTATGTCATGAGGCCCTTAGCATCACAATGAGTGGATTCAGGTATGATGATTCTAACTGAAATAAGTCACACAGAAACAGAAACATCATAAGATATCAGTAATACACGGAATGTAAACTTGGCTACACAGGAACTGAATTACAGAACAGAACAGGGTCTCAAATTTAGAAAACCAACTTATGCTTGCTTAAGGGTAAAGGTGAGTTGGGGTGCTGCATAAAACCAGAGATTGAAATGAGCACAGATAAAGTTCCTTAAGTCAAATATGGAATAGACAAGAGCTACTCCTTGCTCAACGAAATGGACTCAACACCGCATATTAAACGCCTAAGAATGTACCTGACTAGTAAGTATCGTAAAACCTATGGATTGCTATGTCTCCAAAAGAGAATCAAGCATGTGTACAGGGGCTAAACGGAGCAGTGATAGGATTGGAGAGGTTCGGTGAGCAAATGAAGACCCTTTGAAGTCATATTGCATGGTACCCATTACACGAGTCTCAACCCTCCAGGTTTAAGGTATTCTTCCTTCAGCTAAAACATGCATGTGGAACCTAAGTATGATCAACCATGTGAACGGGAGACGTGTTCAAATATGTCTCAGTTTTCCTCCCCTGGTACTCGGGTGCAACATTACAGACGCTTTACTAACACTCTCCCCACTTGGAGAGTCAGCGCCTTTAACCTCCTGTTTGGCCCAGTTTGCAATTTCTGCGGAAGATGAACAGGAATAGCGAGAACCAATGAGAGGCTAGCTGGAGGTGTCTGGACGGGCAAATTTAACTCTCATTTCCCACCAGGAAGAGGAAATAACCAAAGGCTCAGTGTGCCGTACCGGAACCAGATTAGGGCCTGAAGCCATCCTGCGGTGTTGCGGCCAGCTCAAAAGAAAGCGAGTTGAAGAAAGGAGCTCAGGGGCACTGTAATTCACAAACCTGCAGAGTTATAAATGACAGCTATCGTCCAAAAATAGACTGAAGTAAGGCTGCCAAGAGGACTTGAAAGCGGGGCAGAATTGCAGGAAACCGATTTCAGGAGGTAGACTGGAATTGCATTGAAAGCATAGGAAAAGAGGCAGAACGTCCACAATGATGCACTTGGCCAAAAAGGGCGTATGCGTTTTTTCCTGAATATATTCAGGAAAAAACGCATACGCCCTTTTTGGCCAACCAAGCAAGCTTGCAAAGGAAATCTGCACTACAATGAAGTCTCACTTCCCCCCGGTCAAAAGGGCCATCTGAAAAAAGTGTAAAATCCAGAAAGGCAGGACAGGCCATGGAGAACAGGCAGCCTTGTTATGCTGATGGGCGGGATGTAAATTGCCAACAGACACTCGGGAGAAGTGTATGGTGTTTCCTGAAACATCTAAAAAACAAAGCAACAGAGCCTAGGGCACTTCCACTTATGGTCCTATAGCTTAGGGAAATTAAAATCAAAAAGACACAGCCACCCCAAAGTTTGGAACGGCTCTGTTTACAAGAACCTCGTTTACAGTACAAGTTCAACATTGCAGAAAGTGAAAAATGGATAAAGAAGTTGTGGTATTGACTTACAAAGCAATATCACTCAGCAATGAAATCTATGTCATCAGGCCCTTAGCAGCACAATGAGTGGATTCAGGTATGATGATTCTAACTGAAATAAGTCACACAGAAAAAGAAACATCATAAGATATCAGTAATACACGGAATGGAAACTTGGCTACACAGGAACTGAATTACAGAACAGAACAGGGCCTCAAATTTAGAAAAACAACTTATGCTTGCTTAAGGGTAAAGGTGAGTTGGGGTGCTGCATAAAACCAGAGATTGAAATGAGCACAGATAAAGTTCCTTAACCCAAATATGGAATAGACAAGAGCTACTCCTTGCTCAACGAAATGGACTCAACACCACATATTAAACGCCTAAGAATGTACCTGACTTGTAAGTATCTTAAAACCTATGGATTGCTACGTCTCCGAAAGAGAATCAAGCATGTGTACAGGGGCATAAACGCAGCAGTGATAGGATTGGAGAGGTTCGGTGAGCAAATGAAGACCCTTTGAAGTCATATTGCATGGTACCCATTCCACGGGTTTCAACTACCCAGGTTTAAGGTATTCTTCCTTCAGCTAAAACATGCATGTGGAACCTAGAGTATGATCAACCATGTGATCGGGAGACGTGTTCAAATATGTCTCAGTTTTCCTCCCCTGGTACTCGGGTGCAACATTCCAGACGCTTTACTAACACTCTCCCCACTTGGAGAGTCAGCGCCTTTAACCTCCTGTTTGGCCCCGTTTGCAATTTCTGCGGAAGATGAATAGGAATAGCGAGAACCAATGAGAGGCTAGCTGGAGGTGTCTGGACGGGCAAATTTAACTCTCATTTCCCACCAGGAAGAGGAAATAACCAAAGGCTCAGCGTGCCGTACCAGAACCAGATTAGGGCCTGAAGCCATCCTGCGGTGTTGCGGCCAGCTCAAAAGAAAGCGAGTTGAACAAAGGAGCTCAGGGGCACTGTAATTCACAAACCTGCAGAGTTATAAATGACAGCTATCGTCCAAAAATAGACTGAAGTAAGGCTGCCAAGAGGACTTGAAAACGGGGCAGAATTGCAGGAAACCGATTTCAGGAGGTAGACTGGAATTGCATTGAAAGCATAGGAAAAGAGGCAGAACGTCCACAATGATGCACTTGGCCAAAAAGGGCGTATGCGTTTTTTCCTGAATATATTCAGAAAAAAACGCATACGCCCTTTTTGGCCAACCAAGCAAGCTTGCAAAGGAAATCTGCACTACAATGAAGTCTCACTTCCCCCCGGTCAAAAGGGCCATCTGAAAAAAGTGTAAAATCCAGAAAGGCAGGACAGGCCATGGAGAACTGGGAGCCTTGTTATGCTGATGGGCGGGATGTAAATTGCCAACAGACACTCGGGAGGAGTGTATGGTGTTTCCTGAAACATCTAAAAAACAAAGCAACAGAGCCTAGAGCACTGCCACTTATGGTCCTATAGCTTAGGGAAATTAAAATCAAAAAGACACAGCCACCCCAAAGTTTGGGACGCCTCTGTTTACAAGAACCTCGTTTACAGTACAAGTTCAACATCGCAGAAAGTGAAAAATGGATAAAGAAGTTGTGGTATTTACTTACAAAGCAATATCACTCAGCAATGAAATATGTGTCATCAGGCCCTTAGCAGCACAATGAGTGGATTCAGGTATGATGATTCTAACTGAAGTAAGTCACACAGAAAAAGAAACATCATAAGATATCAGTAATACACGGAATGTAAACTTGGCTACACAGGAACTGAATTACAGAACAGAACAGGGTCTCAAACTTAGAAAACCAACTCATGCTTGCTTAAGGGTAAAGGTGAGTTGGGGTGCTGCATAAAACGAGAGATTGAAATGAGCACAGATAAAGTTCCTTAAGTCAAATATGGAATAGACAAGAGCTACTCCTTGCTCAACAAATTGGACTCAACACCCCATATTAAACGCCTAAGAATGTACCTGACTAGTAAGTATCTTAAAACCTATGGATTGCTATGTCACCGAAAGAGAATCAAGCATGTGTACAGGGGCATAAACGCAGCAGTGATAGGATTGGAGAGGTGCGGTGAGCAAATGAAGACCCTTTGAAGTCATATTGCATGGTACCCATTCCACGGGTTTCAACTACCCAGGTTTAAGGTATTCTTCCTTCAGCTAAAACATGCATGTGGAACCCAAGTATGATCAACCATGTGAACGGGAGACGTGTTCAAATATGTCTCAGTTTTCCTCCCCTGGTACTCGGATGCAACATTCCAGACGCTTTACTAACACTCTCCCCACTTGGAGAGTCAGTCCCTTTAACCTCCTGTTTGGCCCAGTTTGCAATTTCTGCGGAAGATGAACAGGAATAGCGAGAACCAATGAGAGGCTAGCTGGAGGTGTCTGGATGGGCAAATTTAACTCTCATTTCCCACCAGGAAGAGGAATTAACCAAAGGCTCAGCATGCCGGGCCGGAACCAGATTAGGGCCTGAAGCCATCCTGCGGTGTTGCGGCCAGGTCACAAGAAAGCGAGTTGAAGAAAGGAGCTCAGGGGCACTGTAATTCACAAACCTGCAGAGTTATAAATGACAGCTATCGTCCAAAAATAGACTGAAGTAAGGCTGCCAAGAGGACTTGAAAGCGGGGCAGAATTGCAGGAAACCGATTTCAGGAGGTAGACTGGAATTGCATTGAAAGCATAGGAAAAGAGGCAGAACGTCCACAATGATGCACTTGGCCAAAAAGGGCGTATGCGTTTTTTCCTGAATATATTCAGGAAAAAACGCATACGCCCTTTTTGGCCAACCAAGCAAGCTTGCAAAGGAAATCTGCACTACAATGAAGTCTCACTTCCCCCCGGTCAAAAGGGCCATCTGAAAAAAGTGTAAAATCCAGAAAGGCAACAGGCCATTGAGAACTGGGAGCCTTGTTATGCTGATGGGCGGGATGTAAATTGCCAACAGACACTCGGGAGAAGTGTATGGTGTTTCCTGAAACATCTAAAAAACAAAGCAACAGAGCCTAGGGCACTGCCACTTATGGTCCTATAGCTTAGGGAAATTAAAATCAAAAAGACACAGCCACCCCAAAGTTTGGAACGGCTCTGTTTACAAGAACCTCGTTTACAGTACAAGTTCAACATCGCAGAAAGTGAAAAATGGATAAAGAACTTGTGGTACTTACGTACAATGCAGTATCACTCAGCAATGAAATCTATGTCATCAGGCCCGTAGCAGCAAAATGAGTAGATTCAGGTACGATGATTCTAACTGAAATAAGTCACACAGAAAAAGAAACATCATAAGATATCACTAATACACGGAATGTAAACTTGGATACACAGGAACTGAATTCCAAAACAGAACAGGTTCTCAAATTTAGAAAACCAACTTATGCTTGCTTAAGGGTAAAGGTGAGTTGGGGTGCTGCATAAAACCAGAGATTGAAATGAGCACAGATAAAGTTCCTTAAGTCAAATATGGAATAGACAAGAGCTACTCCTTGCTCAACAAAATGGACTCAACACCGCATATTAAACGCCTAAGAATGTACCTGACTAGTAAGTATCTTAAAACCTATGGATTGCTATGTCTCCGAAAGAGAATCAAGCATGTGTACAGGGGCATAAACGCAGCAGTGATAGGATTGGAGAGGTTCGGTGAGCAAATGAAGACCCTTTGAAGTCATATTGCATGGTACCCATTACACGGGTCTCAACTCTCCAGGTTTAAGGTATTCTTCCTTCAGCTAAAACATGCATGTGGAACCCAAGTATGATCATCCATGTGAACGGTAGACGTGTTCAAATATGTCTCAGTTTTCCTCCCCTGGTACTCGGGTGCAACATTCCAGACGCTTTACTAACACTCTCCCCACTTGGAGAGTCAGTCCCTTTAACCTCCTGTTTGGCCCAGTTTGCAATTTCTGCGGAAGATGAACAGGAATAGCGAGAACCAATGAGAGGCTAGCTGGAGGTGTCTGGACGGGCAAATTTAACTCTCATTTCCCACCAGGAAGAGGATTTAACCAAAGGCTCAGCATGCCGGGCCGGAACCAGATTAGGGCCTGAAGCCATCCTGCGGTGTTGCGGCCAGGTCACAAGAAAGCGAGTTGAAGAAAGGAGCTCAGGGGCACTGTAATTCACAAACCTGCAGAGTTATAAATGACAGCTATCGTCCAAAAATAGACTGAAGTAAGGCTGCCAAGAAGACTTGAAAGCGGGGCAGAATTGCAGGAAACCGATTTCAGGAGGTAGACTGGAATTGCATTGAAAGCATAGGAAAAGAGGCAGAACGTCCACAATGATGCACTTGGCCAAAAAGGGCCTATGCGTTTTTTCCTGAATATATTCAGGAAAAAACGCATACGCCCTTTTTGGCCAACCAAGCAAGCTTGCAAAGGAAATCTGCACTACAATGAAGTCTCACTTCCCCCCGGTCAAAAGGGCCATCTGAAAAAAGTGTAAAATCCAGAAAGGCAACAGGCCATTGAGAACTGGGAGCCTTGTTATGCTGATGGGCGGGATGTAAATTGCCAACAGACACTCGGGAGAAGTGTATGGTGTTTCCTGAAACATCTAAAAAACAAAGCAACAGAGCCTAGGGCACTTCCACTTATGGTCCTATAGCTTAGGGAAATTAAAATCAAAAAGACACAGCCACCCCAAAGTTTGGAACGGCTCTGTTTACAAGAACCTCGTTTACAGTACAAGTTCAACATCGCAGAAAGTGAAAAATGGATAAAGAACTTGTGGTACTTACGTACAATGCAGTATCACTCAGCAATGAAATCTATGTCATCAGGCCCGTAGCAGCATAATGAGTAGATTCAGGTACGATGATTCTAATTGAAATAAGTCACACAGAAAAAGAAACATCATAAGATATCACTAATACACGGAATGTAAACTTGGCTACACAGGAACTGAATTCCAAAACAGAACAGGTTCTCAAATTTAGAAAACCAACTTATGCTTGCTTAAGGGTAAAGGTGAGTTGGGGTGCTGCATAAAACCAGAGATTGAAATGAGCACAGATAAAGTTCCTTAAGTCAAATATGGAATAGACAAGAGCTACTCCTTGCTCAACGAAATGGACTCAACACCGCATATTAAACGCCTAAGAATGTACCTGACTAGTAAGTATCTTAAAACCTATGGATTGCTATGTCTCCGAAAGAGAATCAAGCATGTGTACAGGGGCATAAACGCAGCAGTGATAGGATTGGAGAGGTTCGGTGAGCAAATGAAGACCCTTTGAAGTCATATTGCATGGTACCCATTACACGGGTCTCAACTCTCCAGGTTTAAGGTATTCTTCCTTCAGCTAAAACATGCATGTGGAACCCAGAGTATGATCAACCATATGATCGGGAGACGTGTTCAAATATGTCTCAGTTTTCCTCCCCTGGTACTCGGGTGCAACATTCCAGACGCTTTACTAACACTCTCCCCACTTGGAGAGTCAGTCCCTTTAACCTCCTGTTTGGCCCAGTTTGCAATTTCTGCGGAAGATGAACAGGAATAGCGAGAACCAATGAGAGACTAGCTGGAGGTGTCTGGACGGGCAAATTTAACTCTCATTTCCCACCAGGAAGAGGAAATAACCAAAGGCTCAGCGTGCCGTGCCGGAACCAGATTAGGGCCTGAAGCCATCCTGCGGTGTTGCGGCCAGGTCACAAGAAAGCGAGTTGAAGAAAGGAGCTCAGGGGCACTGTAATTCACAAACCTGCAGAGTTATAAATGACAGCTATCGTCCAAAAATAGACTGAAGTAAGGCTGCCAAGAGGACTTGAAAGCGGGGCAGAATTGCAGGAAACCGATTTCAGGAGGTAGACTGGAATTGCATTGAAAGCATAGGAAAAGAGGCAGAACGTCCACAATGATGCACTTGGCCAAAAAGGGCGTATGCGTTTTTTCCTGAATATATTCAGGAAAAAACGCATACGCCCTTTTTGGCCAACCAAGCAAACTTGCAAAGGAAATCTGCACTACAATGAAGTCTCACTTCTCCCCGGTCAAAAGGGCCATCTGAAAAAAGTGTAAAATCCAGAAAGGCAGGACAGGCCATGGAGAACTGGGAGCCTTGTTATGCTGATGGGCGGGATGTAAATTGCCAACAACCACTCGGGAGAAGTGTATGGTGTTTCCTGAAACATCTAAAAAACAAAGCAACAGAACCTAGGGCACTTCCACTTATGGTCCTATAGCTTAGGGAAATTAAAATCAAAAAGACACAGCCACCCCAAAGTTTGGGACGCCTCTGTTTACAAGAACCTCGTTTACAGTACAAGTTCAACATCGCAGAAAGTGAAAAATGGATAAAGAAGTTGTGGTATTTACTTACAAAGCAATATCACTCAGCAATGAAATCTGTGTCATCAGGCCCTTAGCAGCACAATGAGTGGATTCAGGTATGATGATTTTAACTGAAATAAGTCACACAGAAAAAGAAACATCATAAGATATCAGTAATACACGGAATGTAAACTTGGCTACACAGGAACTGAATTACAGAACAGAACAGGGTCTCAAATTTAGAAAACCAACTTATTCTTGCTTAAGGGTAAAGGTGAGTTGGGGTGCTGCATAAAACCAGAGATTGAAATGAGCACAGATAAAGTTCCTTAAGCCAAATATGGAATAGACAAGAGCTACTCCTTGCTCAACGAAATGGACTCAACACCCCATATTAAACGCCTAAGAATGTACCTGACTAGTAAGTATCTTAAAACCTATGGATTGCTATGTCTCCGAAAGAGAATCAAGCATGTGTACAGGGGCATAAACGCAGCAGTGATAGGATTGGAGAGGTTCGGTGAGCAAATGAAGACCCTTTGAAGTCATATTGCATGGTACCCATTCCACGGGTTTCAACTACCCAGGTTTAAGGTATTCTTCCTTCAGCTAAAACATGCATATGGAACCTAGAGTATGATCAACCATGTGATCGGGAGACGTGTTCAAATATGTCTCAGTTTTCGTACCCTGGTACACGGGTGCAACATTCCAGACGCTTTACTAACACTCTCCCCACTTGGAGAGTCAGTCCCTTTAACCTCCTGTTTGGCCCAGTTTGCAATTTCTGCGGAAGATGAACAGGAATAGCGAGAACCAATGAGAGGCTAGCTGGAGGTGTCTGGACGGGCAAATTTAACTCTCATTTCCCACCAGGAAGAGGAATTAACCAAAGGCTCAGCGTGCCGTGCCGGAACCAGATTAGGGCCTGAAGCCATCCTGCGGTGTTGCGGCCAGGTCACAAGAAAGCGAGTTGAAGAAAGGAGCTCAGGGGCACTGTAATTCACAAACCTGCAGAGTTATAAATGACAGCTATCGTCCAAAAATAGACTGAAGTAAGGCTGCCAAGAGGACTTGAAAGCGGGGCAGAATTGCAGGAAACCGATTTCAGGAGGTAGACTGGAATTGCATTGCAAGCATAGGAAAAGAGGCAGAACGTCCACAATGATGCACTTGGCCAAAAAGGACGTATGCGTTTTTTCCTGAATATATTCAGGAAAAAACGCATACGCCCTTTTTGGCCAACCAAGCAAGCTTGCAAAGGAAATCTGCACTACAATGAAGTCTCACTTCCCCCCGGTCAAAAGGGCCATCTGAAAAAAGTGTAAAATCCAGAAAGGCAGGACAGGCCATGGAGAACTGGGTGCCTTGTTATGCTGATGGGCGGGATGTAAATTGCCAACAGACACTTGGGAGAAGTGTATGGTGTTTCCTGAAACATCTAAAAAACAAAGCAACAGAGCCTAGGGCACTGCCACTTATGGTCCTATAGCTTAGGGAAATTAAAATCAAAAAGACACAGCCACCCCAAAGTTTGGGACGCCTCTGTTTACAAGAACCTCGTTTACAGTACAAGTTCAACATCGCAGAAAGTGAAAAATGGATAAAGAAGTTGTGGTATTTACTTACAAAGCAATATCACTCAGCAATGAAATCTGTGTCATCAGGCCCTTAGCAGCACAATGAAGGGATTCAGGTATGATGATTCTAACTGAAGTAAGTCACACAGAAAAAGAAACATCATAAGATATCAGTAATACACGGAATGTAAACTTGGCTACACAGGAACTGAATTACAGAAGAGAACAGAGACTCAAATTTAGAAAACCAACTTATGCTTGCTTAAGGGTAAAGGTGAGTTGGGGTGCTGCATAAAACCAGAGATTGAAATGAGCACAGATAAAGTTCCTTAAGCCAAATATGGAATAGACAAGAGCTACTCCTTGCTCAACGAAATGGACTCAACACCGCATATTAAACGCCTAAGAATGTACCTGACTAGTAAGTATCTTAAAACCTATGGATTGCTATGTTTCCGAAAGAGAATCAAGCATGTGTACAGGGGCATAAACGCAGCAGTGATAGGATTGGAGAGGTTCGGTGAGCAAATGAAGACCCTTTGAAGTCATATTGCATGGTACCCATTCCACGGGTTTCAACTACCCAGGTTTAAGGTATTCTTCCTTCAGCTAAAACATGCATGTGGAACCTAGAGTATGATCAACCATGTGATCGGGAGACGTGTTCAAATATGTCTCAGTTTTCGTACCCTGGTACTCGGGTGCAACATTCCAGACGCTTTACTAACACTCTCCCCACTTGGAGAGTCAGTCCCTTTAACCTCCTGTTTGGCCCAGTTTGCAATTTCTGCGGAAGATGAACAGGAATAGCGAGAACCAATGAGAGGCTAGCTGGAGGTGTCTGGACGGGCAAATTTAACTCTCATTTCCCACCAGGAAGAGGAAATAACCAAAGGCTCAGCGTGCCGTGCCGGAACCAGATTAGGGCCTGAAGCCATCCTGCGGTGTTGCGGCCAGCTCAAAAGAAAGCGAGTTGAAGAAAGGAGCTCAGGGGCACTGTAATTCACAAACCTGCAGAGTTATAAATGACAGCTATCGTCCAAAAATAGACTGAAGTAAGGCTGCCAAGAGGACTTGAAAGCAGGGCAGAATTGCAGGAAACCGATTTCAGGAGGTAGACTGGAATTGCATTGAAAGCATAGGAAAAGAAGCAGAACGTCCACAATGATGCACTTGGCCAAAAAGGGCGTATGCGTTTTTTCCTGAATATATTCAGGAAAAAACGCATACGCCCTTTTTGGCCAACCAAGCAAGCTTGCAAAGGAAATCTGCACTACAATGAAGTCTCACTTCCCCCCGGTCAAAAGGGCCATCTGAAAAAAGTGTAAAATCCAGAAAGGCAGGACAGGCCATGGAGAACTGGGAGCCTTGTTATGCTGATGGGCGGGATGTAAATTGCCAAGAACCACTCGGGAGAAGTGTATGGTGTTTCCTGAAACATGTAAAAAACAAAGCAACAGAACCTAGGGCACTTCCACTTATGGTCCTATAGCTTAGGGAAATTAAAATCAAAAAGACACAGCCACCCCAAAGTTTGGAACGGCTCTGTTTACAAGAACCTCGTTTACAGTACAAGTTCAACATCGCAGAAAGTGAAAAATGGATAAAGAAGTTGTGGTATTTACTTACAAAGCAATATCACTCAGCAATGAAATCTATGTCATCAGGCCCTTAGCAGCACAATGAGTGGATTCAGGTACGATGATTCTAACTGAAATAAGTCACACAGAAAAAGAAACATCATAAGATATCACTAATACACGGAATGTAAACTTGGATACACAGGAACTGAATTCCAAAACAGAACAGGGTCTAAAATTTAGAAAACCAACTTATGCTTGCTTAAGGGTAAAGGTGAGTTGGGGTGCTGCATAAAACCAGAGATTGAAATGAGCACAGATAAAGTTCCTTAAGTCAAATATGGAATAGACAAGAGCTACTCCTTGCTCAACGAAATGGACTCAACACCGCATATTAAACGCCTAAGAATGTACCTGACTAGTAAGTATCGTAAAACCTATGGATTGCTATGTCTCCGAAAGAGAATCAAGCATGTGTACAGGGGCATAAACGCAGCAGTGATAGGATTGGAGAGGTTCGGTGAGCAAATGAAGACCCTTTGAAGTCATATTGCATTTTACCCATTACACGGGTCTCAACTCTCCAGGTTTAAGGTATTCTTCCTTCAGCTAAAACATGCATGTGGATCCCAAGTATGATCAACCATGTGAATGGGAGACGTGTTCAAATATGTCTCAGTTTTCCTCCCCTGGTACTCGGGTGCAACATTCCAGACGCTTTACTAACACTCTCCCCACTTGGAGAGTCAGCGCCTTTAACCTCCTGTTTGGCCCAGTTTGCAATTTCTGCGGAAGATGAACAGGAATAGCGAGAACCAATGAGAGGCTAGCTGGAGGTGTCTGGACGGGCAAATTTAACTCTCATTTCCCACCAGGAAGAGGAAATAACCAAAGGCTCAGCGTGCCGTACCGGAACCAGATTAGGGCCTGAAGCCACCATGCAGTTTTGCGGCCAGCTCAAAAGAAAGCGAGTTGAAGAAAGGAGCTCAGGGGCACTGTAATTCACAAACCTGCAGAGTTATAAATGACAGCTATCGTCCAAAAATAGACCGAAGTAAGGCTGCCAAGAGGACTTGAAAGCGGGGCAGAATTGCAGGAACCCGATTTCAGGAGGTAGACTGGAATTGCATTGAAAGCATAGGAAAAGAGGCAGAACGTCCACAATGATGCACTTGGCCAAAAAGGGCGTATGCGTTTTTTCCTGAATATATTCAGGAAAAGACGCATACGCCCTTTTTGGCCAACCAAGCAAGCTTGCAAAGGAAATCTGCACTACAATGAAGTCTCACTTCCCCCCGGTCAAAAGGGCCATCTGAAAAAAGTGTAAAATCCAGAAAGGCAGGACAGGCCATGGAGAACTGGGAGCCTTGTTATGCTGATGGGCGGGATGTAAATTGCCAACAGACACTCGGGAGAAGTGTATGGTGTTTCCTGAAACATCTAAAAAACAAAGCAACAGAGCCTAGGGCACTGCCACTTATGGTCCTATAGCTTAGGGAAATTAAAATCAAAAAGACACAGCCACCCCAAAGTTTGGGACGCCTCTGTTTACAAGAACCTCGTTTACAGTACAAGTTCAACATCGCAGAAAGTGAAAAATGGATAAAGAAGTTGTGGTATTTACTTACAAAGCAATATCACTCAGCAATGAATTCTATGTCATCAGGCCCTTAGCATCACAATGAGTGGATTCAGGTATGATGATTCTAACTGAAATAAGTCACACAGAAAAAGAAACATCATAAGATATCAGTAATACACGGAATGTAAACTTGGCTACACAGGAACTGAATTACAGAACAGAACAGGGTCTCAAATTTAGAAAACCAACTTATGCTTGCTTAAGGGGTAAGGTGAGTTGGGGTGCTGCATAAAACCAGAGATTGAAATGAGCACAGATAAAGTTCCTTAAGCCAAATATGGAATAGACAAGAGCTACTCCTTGCTCAACGAAACGGACTCAAAACCCCATATTAAACCCCTAAGAATGTACCTGACTAGTAAGTATCTTAAAACCTATGGATTGCTATGTCTCCGAAAGAGAATCAAGCATGTGTACAGGGGCATAAACGCAGCAGTGATAGGATTGGAGAGGTTCGGTGAGCAAATGAAGACCCTTTGAATTTATATTGCATGGTACCCATTACACGGGTCTCAACTCTCCAGGTTTAAGGTATTCTTCCTTCAGCTAAAACATGCATGTGGAACCCAGAGTATGATCAACCATGTGAACGGGAGACGTGTTCAAATATGTCTCAGTTTTCCTCCCCTGGTACTCGGGTGCAACATTCCAGACGCTTTACTAACACTCTCCCGACTTGGAGAGTCAGTCCCTTTAACCTCCTGTTTGGCCCAGTTTGCAATTTCTGCGGAAGATGAACAGGAATAGCGAGAACCAATGAGAGGCTAGCTGGAGGTGTCTGGACGGGCAAATTTAACTCTCATTTCCCACCAGGAAGAGGAATTAACCAAAGGCTCAGCATGCCGGGCCGGAACCAGATTAGGGCCTGAAGCCATCCTGCGGTGTTGCGGCCAGGTCACAAGAAAGCGAGTTGAAGAAAGGAGCTCAGGGGCACTGTAATTCACAAACCTGCAGAGTTATAAATGACAGCTATCGTCCAAAAATAGACTGAAGTAAGGCTGCCAAGAGGACTTGAAAGTGGGGCAGAATTGCAGGAAACCAATTTCAGGAGGTAGACTGGAATTGCATTGAAAGCATAGGAAAAGAGGCAGAACGTCCACAATGATGCACTTGGCCAAAAAGGGCGTATGCGTTTTTTCCTGAATATATTCAGGAAAAAACACATACGCCCTTTTTGGCCAACCAAGCAAGCTTGCAAAGGAAATCTGCACTACAATGAAGTCTCACTTCCCCCCGGTCAAAAGGGCCATCTGAAAAAAGTGTAAAATCCAGAAAGGCAGGACAGGCCATGGAGAACTGGGAGCCTTGTTATGCTGATGGGCGGGATGTAAATTGCCAACAGACACTCGGGAGAAGTGTATGGTGTTTCCTGAAACATCTAAAAAACAAAGCAACAGAGCCTAGGGCACTGCCACTTATGGTCCTATAGCTTAGGGAAATTAAAATCAAAAAGACACAGCCACCCCAAAGTTTGGGACGCCTCTGTTTACAAGAACCTCGTTTACAGTACAAGTTCAACATCGCAGAAAGTGAAAAATGGATAAAGAAGTTGTGGTATTCACTTACAAAGCAATATCACTCAGCAATGAAATCTATGTCATCAGGCCCTTAGCATCACAATGAGTGGATTCAGGTATGATGATTCTAACTGAAATAAGTCACACAGAAAAAGAAACATCATAAGATATCACTAATACACGGAATGTAAACTTGCCTACACAGGAACTGAATTACAGAACAGAACAGGGTCTCAAATTTAGAAAACCAACTTATGCTTGCTTAAGGGTAAAGGTGAGTTGGGGTGCTGCATAAAACCAGAGATTGAAATGAGCACAGATAAAGTTCCTTAAGTCAAATATGGAATAGACAAGAGCTACTCCTTGCTCAACGAAATGGACTCAACACCCCATATTAAACGCCTAAGAATGTTCCTGACTAGTAAGTATCTTAAAACCTATGGATTGCTATGTCTCCAAAAGAGAATCAAGCATGTGTACAGGGGCATAAACGCAGCAGTGATAGGATTGGAGAGGTTCGGTGAGCAAAGGAAGACCCTTTGAAGTCATATTGCATGGTACCCATTCCACGGGTTTCAACTACCCAGGTTTAAGGTATTCTTCCTTCAGCTAAAACATGCATGTGGAACCCAAGTATGATCAACCATGTGATCGGGAGACGTGTTCAAATATGTCTCAGTTTTCCTCCCCTGGTACTCGGGTGCAACATTCCAGACGCTTTACTAACACTCTCCCCACTTGGAGAGTCAGCGCCTTTAACCTCCTGTTTGGCCCAGTTTGCAATTTCTGCGGAAGATGAACAGGAATAGCGAGAACCAATGAGAGGCTAGCTGGAGGTGTCTGGACGGGCAAATTTAACTCTCATTTCCCACCAGGAAGAGGAAATAACCAAAGGCTCAGCGTGCCGTACCGGAACCAGATTAGGGCCTGAAGCCACCATGCAGTTTTGCGGCCAGCTCAAAAGAAAGCGAGTTGAAGAAAGGAGCTCAGGGGCACTGTAATTCACAAACCTGCAGAGTTATAAATGACAGCTATCGTCCAAAAATAGACCGAAGTAAGGCTGCCAAGAGGACTTGAAAGCGGGGCAGAATTGCAGGAACCCGATTTCAGGAGGTAGACTGGAATTGCATTGAAAGCATAGGAAAAGAGGCAGAACGTCCACAATGATGCACTTGGCCAAAAAGGGCGTATGCGTTTTTTCCTGAATATATTCAGGAAAAGACGCATACGCCCTTTTTGGCCAACCAAGCAAGCTTGCAAAGGAAATCTGCACTACAATGAAGTCTCACTTCCCCCCGGTCAAAAGGGCCATCTGAAAAAAGTGTAAAATCCAGAAAGGCAGGACAGGCCATGGAGAACTGGGAGCCTTGTTATGCTGATGGGCGGGATGTAAATTGCCAACAGACACTCGGGAGAAGTGTATGGTGTTTCCTGAAACATCTAAAAAACAAAGCAACAGAGCCTAGGGCACTGCCACTTATGGTCCTATAGCTTAGGGAAATTAAAATCAAAAAGACACAGCCACCCCAAAGTTTGGGACGCCTCTGTTTACAAGAACCTCGTTTACAGTACAAGTTCAACATCGCAGAAAGTGAAAAATGGATAAAGAAGTTGTGGTATTTACTTACAAAGCAATATCACTCAGCAATGAATTCTATGTCATCAGGCCCTTAGCATCACAATGAGTGGATTCAGGTATGATGATTCTAACTGAAATAAGTCACACAGAAAAAGAAACATCATAAGATATCAGTAATACACGGAATGTAAACTTGGCTACACAGGAACTGAATTACAGAACAGAACAGGGTCTCAAATTTAGAAAACCAACTTATGCTTGCTTAAGGGGTAAGGTGAGTTGGGGTGCTGCATAAAACCAGAGATTGAAATGAGCACAGATAAAGTTCCTTAAGCCAAATATGGAATAGACAAGAGCTACTCCTTGCTCAACGAAACGGACTCAAAACCCCATATTAAACCCCTAAGAATGTACCTGACTAGTAAGTATCTTAAAACCTATGGATTGCTATGTCTCCGAAAGAGAATCAAGCATGTGTACAGGGGCATAAACGCAGCAGTGATAGGATTGGAGAGGTTCGGTGAGCAAATGAAGACCCTTTGAATTTATATTGCATGGTACCCATTACACGGGTCTCAACTCTCCAGGTTTAAGGTATTCTTCCTTCAGCTAAAACATGCATGTGGAACCCAGAGTATGATCAACCATGTGAACGGGAGACGTGTTCAAATATGTCTCAGTTTTCCTCCCCTGGTACTCGGGTGCAACATTCCAGACGCTTTACTAACACTCTCCCGACTTGGAGAGTCAGTCCCTTTAACCTCCTGTTTGGCCCAGTTTGCAATTTCTGCGGAAGATGAACAGGAATAGCGAGAACCAATGAGAGGCTAGCTGGAGGTGTCTGGACGGGCAAATTTAACTCTCATTTCCCACCAGGAAGAGGAATTAACCAAAGGCTCAGCATGCCGGGCCGGAACCAGATTAGGGCCTGAAGCCATCCTGCGGTGTTGCGGCCAGGTCACAAGAAAGCGAGTTGAAGAAAGGAGCTCAGGGGCACTGTAATTCACAAACCTGCAGAGTTATAAATGACAGCTATCGTCCAAAAATAGACTGAAGTAAGGCTGCCAAGAGGACTTGAAAGTGGGGCAGAATTGCAGGAAACCAATTTCAGGAGGTAGACTGGAATTGCATTGAAAGCATAGGAAAAGAGGCAGAACGTCCACAATGATGCACTTGGCCAAAAAGGGCGTATGCGTTTTTTCCTGAATATATTCAGGAAAAAACACATACGCCCTTTTTGGCCAACCAAGCAAGCTTGCAAAGGAAATCTGCACTACAATGAAGTCTCACTTCCCCCCGGTCAAAAGGGCCATCTGAAAAAAGTGTAAAATCCAGAAAGGCAGGACAGGCCATGGAGAACTGGGAGCCTTGTTATGCTGATGGGCGGGATGTAAATTGCCAACAGACACTCGGGAGAAGTGTATGGTGTTTCCTGAAACATCTAAAAAACAAAGCAACAGAGCCTAGGGCACTGCCACTTATGGTCCTATAGCTTAGGGAAATTAAAATCAAAAAGACACAGCCACCCCAAAGTTTGGGACGCCTCTGTTTACAAGAACCTCGTTTACAGTACAAGTTCAACATCGCAGAAAGTGAAAAATGGATAAAGAAGTTGTGGTATTCACTTACAAAGCAATATCACTCAGCAATGAAATCTATGTCATCAGGCCCTTAGCATCACAATGAGTGGATTCAGGTATGATGATTCTAACTGAAATAAGTCACACAGAAAAAGAAACATCATAAGATATCACTAATACACGGAATGTAAACTTGCCTACACAGGAACTGAATTACAGAACAGAACAGGGTCTCAAATTTAGAAAACCAACTTATGCTTGCTTAAGGGTAAAGGTGAGTTGGGGTGCTGCATAAAACCAGAGATTGAAATGAGCACAGATAAAGTTCCTTAAGTCAAATATGGAATAGACAAGAGCTACTCCTTGCTCAACGAAATGGACTCAACACCCCATATTAAACGCCTAAGAATGTTCCTGACTAGTAAGTATCTTAAAACCTATGGATTGCTATGTCTCCAAAAGAGAATCAAGCATGTGTACAGGGGCATAAACGCAGCAGTGATAGGATTGGAGAGGTTCGGTGAGCAAAGGAAGACCCTTTGAAGTCATATTGCATGGTACCCATTCCACGGGTTTCAACTACCCAGGTTTAAGGTATTCTTCCTTCAGCTAAAACATGCATGTGGAACCCAAGTATGATCAACCATGTGATCGGGAGACGTGTTCAAATATGTCTCAGTTTTCCTCCCCTGGTACTCGGGTGCAACATTCCAGACGCTTTACTAACACTCTCCCCACTTGGAGAGTCAGCGCCTTTAACCTCCTGTTTGGCCCAGTTTGCAATTTCTGCGGAAGATGAACAGGAATAGCGAGAACCAATGAGAGGCTAGCTGGAGGTGTCTGGACGGGCAAATTTAACTCTCATTTCCCACCAGGAAGAGGAAATAACCAAAGGCTCAGCGTGCCGTACCGGAACCAGATTAGGGCATGAAGCCATCCTGCGGTGTTGCGGCCAGCTCAAAAGAAAGCGAGTTGAACAAAGGAGCTCAGGGGCACTGTAATTCACAAACCTGCAGAGTTATAAATGACAGCTATCGTCCAAAAATAGACTGAAGTAAGACTGCCAAGAGGACTTGAAAGCGGGGCAGAATTGCAGGAAACCGATTTCAGGAGGTAGACTGGAATTGCATTGAAAGCATAGGAAAAGAGGCAGAACGTCCACAATGATGCACTTGGCCAAAAAGGGCGTATGCGTTTTTTCCTGAATATATTCAGGAAAAAACGCATACGCCCTTTTTGGCCAACCAAGCAAGCTTGCAAAGGAAATCTGCACTACAATGAAGTCTCACTTCCCCCCGGTCAAAAGGGCCATCTGAAAAAAGTGTAAAATCCAGAAAGGCAGGACAGGCCATGGAGAACTGGGAGCCTTGTTATGCTGATGGGCGGGATGTAAATTGCCAAGAACCACTCGGGAGAAGTGTATGGTGTTTCCTGAAACATCTAAAAAACAAAGCAACAGAGCCTAGGGCACTTCCACTTATGGTCCTATAGCTTAGGGAAATTAAAATCAAAAAGACACAGCCACCCCAAAGTTTGGAACGGCTCTGTTTACAAGAACCTCGTTTACAGTACAAGTTCAACATCGCAGAAAGTGAAAAATGGATAAAGAACTTCTGGTACTTACATACAATGCAGTATCACTCAGCAATGAAATCTATGTCATCAGGCCCGTAGCAGCACAATGAGTGGATTCAAGTATGATGATTCTAACTGAAGTAAGTCACACAGAAAAAGAAACATCATAAGATATCAGTAATACACGGAATGTAAACTTGGCTACACAGGAACTGAATTACAGAACAGAACAGGGACTCAAATTTAGAAAACCAACTTATGCTTGCTTAAGGGGAAAGGTGAGTTGGGGTGTTGCATAAAACCAGAGATTGAAATGAGCACAGATAAAGTTCCTTAAGTCAAATATGGAATAGACAAGAGCTACTCCTTGCTCAACGAAATGGACTCAACACCGCATATTAAACGCCTAAGAATGTACCTGACTAGTAAGTATCTTAAAACCTATGGATTGCTATGTCTCCGAAAGAGAATCAAGCATGTGTACAGGGGCATAAACGCAGCAGTGATAGGATTGGAGACGTTCGGTGAGCAAATGAAGACCCTTTGAAGTCATATTGCATGGTACCCATTCCACGGGTTTCAACTACCCAGGTTTAAGGTATTCTTCCTTCAGTTAAAACATGCATGTGGAACCTAGAGTATGATCAACCATGTGATCGGGAGACGTGTTCAAATATGTCTCAGTTTTCGTACCCTGGTACTCGGGTGCAACATTCCAGACGCTTTACTAACACTCTCCCGACTTGGAGAGTCAGTCCCTTTAACCTCCTGTTTGGCCCAGTTTGCAATTTCTGCGGAAGATGAACAGGAATAGCGAGAACCAATGAGAGGCTAGCTGGAGGTGTCTGGACGGGCAAATTTAACTCTCATTTCCCACCAGGAAGAGGAAGTAACCAAAGGCTCAGCATTCCGTGCCGGAACCAGATTAGGGCCTGAAGCCATCCTGCGGTGTTGCGGCCAGGTCACAAGAAAGCGAGTTGAAGAAAGGAGCTCAGGGGCACTGTAATTCACAAACCTGCAGAGTTATAAATGACAGCTATCGTCCAAAAATAGACTGAAGTAAGGCTGCCAAGAGGACTTGAAAGCGGGGCAGAATTGCAGGAAACCGATTTCAGGAGGTAGACTGGAATTGCATTGAAAGCATAGGAAAAGAGGCAGAACGTCCACAATGATGCACTTGGCCAAAAAGGGCGTATGCGTTTTTTCCTGAATATATTCAGGAAAAAACGCATACGCCCTTTTTGGCCAACCAAGCAAGCTTGCAAAGGAAATCTGCACTACAATGAAGTCTCACTTCCCCCCGGTCAAAAGGGCCATCTGAAAAAAGTGTAAAATCCAGAAAGGCAACAGGCCATTGAGAACTGGGAGCCTTGTTATGCTGATGGGCGGGATGTAAATTGCCAACAGACACTCGGGAGAAGTGTATGGTGTTTCCTGAAACATCTAAAAAACAAAGCAACAGAGCCTAGGGCACTTCCACTTATGGTCCTATAGCTTAGGGAAATTAAAATCAAAAAGACACAGCCACCCCAAAGTTTGGAACGGCTCTGTTTACAAGAACCTCGTTTACAGTACAAGTTCAACATCGCAGAAAGTGAAAAATGGATAAAGAACTTCTGGTACTTACATACAATGCAGTATCACTCAGCAATGAAATCTATGTCATCAGGCCCGTAGCAGCACAATGAGTGGATTCAAGTATGATGATTCTAACTGAAGTAAGTCACACAGAAAAAGAAACATCATAAGATATCAGTAATACACGGAATGTAAACTTGGCTACACAGGAACTGAATTACAGAACAGAACAGGGACTCAAATTTAGAAAACCAACTTATGCTTGCTTAAGGGGAAAGGTGAGTTGGGGTGTTGCATAAAACCAGAGATTGAAATGAGCACAGATAAAGTTCCTTAAGTCAAATATGGAATAGACAAGAGCTACTCCTTGCTCAACGAAATGGACTCAACACCGCATATTAAACGCCTAAGAATGTACCTGACTAGTAAGTATCTTAAAACCTATGGATTGCTATGTCTCCGAAAGAGAATCAAGCATGTGTACAGGGGCATAAACGCAGCAGTGATAGGATTGGAGACGTTCGGTGAGCAAATGAAGACCCTTTGAAGTCATATTGCATGGTACCCATTCCACGGGTTTCAACTACCCAGGTTTAAGGTATTCTTCCTTCAGTTAAAACATGCATGTGGAACCTAGAGTATGATCAACCATGTGATCGGGAGACGTGTTCAAATATGTCTCAGTTTTCGTACCCTGGTACTCGGGTGCAACATTCCAGACGCTTTACTAACACTCTCCCGACTTGGAGAGTCAGTCCCTTTAACCTCCTGTTTGGCCCAGTTTGCAATTTCTGCGGAAGATGAACAGGAATAGCGAGAACCAATGAGAGGCTAGCTGGAGGTGTCTGGACGGGCAAATTTAACTCTCATTTCCCACCAGGAAGAGGAAGTAACCAAAGGCTCAGCATTCCGTGCCGGAACCAGATTAGGGCCTGAAGCCATCCTGCGGTGTTGCGGCCAGGTCACAAGAAAGCGAGTTGAAGAAAGGAGCTCAGGGGCACTGTAATTCACAAACCTGCAGAGTTATAAATGACAGCTATCGTCCAAAAATAGACTGAAGTAAGGCTGCCAAGAGGACTTGAAAGCGGGGCAGAATTGCAGGAAACCGATTTCAGGAGGTAGACTGGAATTGCATTGAAAGCATAGGAAAAGAGGCAGAACGTCCACAATGATGCACTTGGCCAAAAAGGGCGTATGCGTTTTTTCCTGAATATATTCAGGAAAAAACGCATACGCCCTTTTTGGCCAACCAAGCAAGCTTGCAAAGGAAATCTGCACTACAATGAAGTCTCACTTCCCCCCGGTCAAAAGGGCCATCTGAAAAAAGTGTAAAATCCAGAAAGGCAACAGGCCATTGAGAACTGGGAGCCTTGTTATGCTGATGGGCGGGATGTAAATTGCCAACAGACACTCGGGAGAAGTGTATGGTGTTTCCTGAAACATCTAAAAAACAAAGCAACAGAGCCTAGGGCACTTCCACTTATGGTCCTATAGCTTAGGGAAATTAAAATCAAAAAGACACAGCCACCCCAAAGTTTGGAACGGCTCTGTTTACAAGAACCTCGTTTACAGTACAAGTTCAACATCGCAGAAAGTGAAAAATGGATAAAGAACTTGTGGTACTTACGTACAATGCAGTATCACTCAGCAATGAAATCTATGTCATCAGGCCCGTAGCAGCATAATGAGTAGATTCAGGTACGATGATTCTAACTGAAATAAGTCACACAGAAAAAGAAACATCATAAGATATCACTAATACACGGAATGTAAACTTGGCTACACAGGAACTGAATTCCAAAACAGAACAGGTTCTCAAATTTAGAAAACCAACTTATGCTTGCTTAAGGGTAAAGGTGAGTTGGGGTGCTGCATAAAACCAGAGATTGAAATGAGCACAGATAAAGTTCCTTAAGTCAAATATGGAATAGACAAGAGCTACTCCTTGCTCAACGAAATGGACTCAACACCGCATATTAAACGCCTAAGAATGTACCTGACTAGTAAGTATCTTAAAACCTATGGATTGCTATGTCTCCGAAAGAGAATCAAGCATGTGTACAGGGGCATAAACGCAACAGTGATAGGATTGGAGAGGTTCGGTGAGCAAATGAAGACCCTTTGAAGTCATATTGCATGGTACCCATTACACGGGTCTCAACTCTCCAGGTTTAAGGTATTCTTCCTTCAGCTAAAACATGCATGTGGAACCCAGAGTATGATCAACCATATGATCGGGAGACGTGTTCAAATATGTCTCAGTTTTCCTCCCCTGGTACTCGGGTGCAACATTCCAGACGCTTTACTAACACTCTCCCCACTTGGAGAGTCAGTCCCTTTAACCTCCTGTTTGGCCCAGTTTGCAATTTCTGCGGAAGATGAACAGGAATAGCGAGAACCAATGAGAGACTAGCTGGAGGTGTCTGGACGGGCAAATTTAACTCTCATTTCCCACCAGGAAGAGGAAACAACCAAAGGCTCAGCGTGCCGTGCCGGAACCAGATTAGGGCCTGAAGCCATCCTGCGGTGTTGCGGCCAGGTCACAAGAAAGCGAGTTGAAGAAAGGAGCTCAGGGGCACTGTAATTCACAAACCTGCAGAGTTATAAATGACAGCTATCGTCCAAAAATAGACTGAAGTAAGGCTGCCAAGAGGACTTGAAAGCGGGGCAGAATTGCAGGAAACCGATTTCAGGAGGTAGACTGGAATTGCATTGAAAGCATAGGAAAAGAGGCAGAACGTCCACAATGATGCACTTGGCCAAAAAGGGCGTATGCGTTTTTTCCTGAATATATTCAGGAAAAAACGCATACGCCCTTTTTGGCCAACCAAGCAAGCTTGCAAAGGAAATCTGCACTACAATGAAGTCTCACTTCTCCCCGGTCAAAAGGGCCATCTGAAAAAAGTGTAAAATCCAGAAAGGCAGGACAGGCCATGGAGAACTGGGAGCCTTGTTATGCTGATGGGCGGGATGTAAATTGCCAACAACCACTCGGGAGAAGTGTATGGTGTTTCCTGAAACATCTAAAAAACAAAGCAACAGAACCTAGGGCACTTCCACTTATGGTCCTATAGCTTAGGGAAATTAAAATCAAAAAGACACAGCCACCCCAAAGTTTGGGACGCCTCTGTTTACAAGAACCTCGTTTACAGTACAAGTTCAACATCGCAGAAAGTGAAAAATGGATAAAGAAGTTGTGGTATTTACTTACAAAGCAATATCACTCAGCAATGAAATCTGTGTCATCAGGCCCTTAGCAGCACAATGAGTGGATTCAGGTATGATGATTTTAACTGAAATAAGTCACACAGAAAAAGAAACATCATAAGATATCAGTAATACACGGAATGTAAACTTGGCTACACAGGAACTGAATTACAGAACAGAACAGGGTCTCAAATTTAGAAAACCAACTTATTCTTGCTTAAGGGTAAAGGTGAGTTGGGGTGCTGCATAAAACCAGAGATTGAAATGAGCACAGATAAAGTTCCTTAAGCCAAATATGGAATAGACAAGAGCTACTCCTTGCTCAACGAAATGGACTCAACACCCCATATTAAACGCCTAAGAATGTACCTGACTAGTAAGTATCTTAAAACCTATGGATTGCTATGTCTCCGAAAGAGAATCAAGCATGTGTACAGGGGCATAAACGCAGCAGTGATAGGATTGGAGAGGTTCGGTGAGCAAATGAAGACCCTTTGAAGTCATATTGCATGGTACCCATTCCACGGGTTTCAACTACCCAGGTTTAAGGTATTCTTCCTTCAGCTAAAAAATGCATGTGGAACCTAGAGTATGATCAACCAT
The DNA here is from genome assembly GCF_951394435.1 of Stenella coeruleoalba. Lineage (NCBI taxonomy): Eukaryota > Metazoa > Chordata > Mammalia > Artiodactyla > Delphinidae > Stenella > Stenella coeruleoalba. Next base: position 201,278 of record NW_027646464.1, read on the forward strand.
GTGATCGGGAGACGTGTTCAAATATGTCTCAGTTTTCGTACCCTAGTACTCGGGTGCAACATTCCAGACGCTTTACTAACACTCTCCCGACTTGGAGAGTCAGTCCCTTTAACCTCCTGTTTGGCCCAGTTTGCAATTTCTGCGGAAGATGAACAGGAATAGCGAGAACCAATGAGAGGCTAGCTGGAGGTGTCTGGACGGGCAAATTTAACTCTCATTTCCCACCAGGAAGAGGAAATAACCAAAGGCTCAGCGTGCCGTGCCGGAACCAGATTAGGGCCTGAAGCCATCCTGCGGTGTTGCGGCCAGCTCAAAAGAAAGCGAGTTGAAGAAAGGAGCTCAGGGGCACTGTAATTCACAAACCTGCAGAGTTATAAATGACAGCTATCGTCCAAAAATAGACTGAAGTAAGGCTGCCAAGAGGACTTGAAAGCAGGGCAGAATTGCAGGAAACCGATTTCAGGAGGTAGACTGGAATTGCATTGAAAGCATAGGAAAAGAGGCAGAACGTCCACAATGATGCACTTGGCCAAAAAGGGCGTATGCGTTTTTTCCTGAATATATTCAGGAAAAAACGCATACGCCCTTTTTGGCCAACCAAGCAAGCTTGCAAAGGAAATCTGCACTACAATGAAGTCTCACTTCCCCCCGGTCAAAAGGGCCATCTGAAAAAAGTGTAAAATCCAGAAAGGCAGGACAGGCCATGGAGAACTGGGAGCCTTGTTATGCTGATGGGCGGGATGTAAATTGCCAAGAACCACTCGGGAGAAGTGTATGGTGTTTCCTGAAACATGTAAAAAACAAAGCAACAGAACCTAGGGCACTTCCACTTATGGTCCTATAGCTTAGGGAAATTAAAATCAAAAAGACACAGCCACCCCAAAGTTTGGAACGGCTCTGTTTACAAGAACCTCGTTTACAGTACAAGTTCAACATCGCAGAAAGTGAAAAATGGATAAAGAAGTTGTGGTATTTACTTACAAAGCAATATCACTCAGCAATGAAATCTATGTCATCAGGCCCTTAGCAGCACAATGAGTGGATTCAGGTACGATGATTCTAACTGAAATAAGTCACACAGAAAAAGAAACATCATAAGATATCACTAATACACGGAATGTAAACTTGGATACACAGGAACTGAATTCCAAAACAGAACAGGGTCTAAAATTTAGAAAACCAACTTATGCTTGCTTAAGGGTAAAGGTGAGTTGGGGTGCTGCATAAAACCAGAGATTGAAATGAGCACAGATAAAGTTCCTTAAGTCAAATATGGAATAGACAAGAGCTACTCCTTGCTCAACGAAATGGACTCAACACCGCATATTAAACGCCTAAGAATGTACCTGACTAGTAAGTATCGTAAAACCTATGGATTGCTATGTCTCCGAAAGAGAATCAAGCATGTGTACAGGGGCATAAACGCAGCAGTGATAGGATTGGAGAGGTTCGGTGAGCAAATGAAGACCCTTTGAAGTCATATTGCATGGTACCCATTACACGGGTCTCAACTCTCCAGGTTTAAGGTATTCTTCCTTCAGCTAAAACATGCATGTGGATCCCAAGTATGATCAACCATGTGAACGGGAGACGTGTTCAAATATGTCTCAGTTTTCCTCCCCTGGTACTCGGGTGCAACATTCCAGACGCTTTACTAACACTCTCCCCACTTGGAGAGTCAGCGCCTTTAACCTCCTGTTTGGCCCAGTTTGCAATTTCTGCGGAAGATGAACAGGAATAGCGAGAACCAATGAGAGGCTAGCTGGAGGTGTCTGGACGGGCAAATTTAACTCTCATTTCCCACCAGGAAGAGGAAATAACCAAAGGCTCAGCGTGCCGTACCGGAACCAGATTAGGGCCTGAAGCCACCATGCAGTGTTGCGGCCAGCTCAAAAGAAAGCGAGTTGAAGAAAGGAGCTCAGGGGCACTGTAATTCACAAACCTGCAGAGTTATAAATGACAGCTATCGTCCAAAAATAGACTGAAGTAAGGCTGCCAAGAGGACTTGAAAGCGGGGCAGAATTGCAGGAAACCGATTTCAGGAGGTAGACTGGAATTGCATTGAAAGCATAGGAAAAGAGGCAGAACGTCCACAATGATGCACTTGGCCAAAAAGGGCGTATGCGTTTTTTCCTGAATATATTCAGGAAAAAACGCATACGCCCTTTTTGGCCAACCAAGCAAGCTTGCAAAGGAAATCTGCACTACAATGAAGTCTCACTTCCCCCCGGTCAAAAGGGCCATCTGAAAAAAGTGTAAAATCCAGAAAGGCAGGACAGGCCATGGAGAACTGGGAGCCTTGTTATGCTGATGGGTGGGATGTAAATTGCCAACAGACACTCGGGAGAAGTGTATGGTGTTTCCTGAAACATCTAAAAAACAAAGCAACAGAGCCTAGGGCACTGCCACTTATGGTCCTATAGCTTAGGGAAATTAAAATCAAAAAGACACAGCCACCCCAAAGTTTGGGACGCCTCTGTTTACAAGAACCTCGTTTACAGTACAAGTTCAACATCGCAGAAAGTGAAAAATGGATAAAGAAGTTGTGGTATTTACTTACAAAGCAATATCACTCAGCAATGAATTCTATGTCATCAGGCCCTTAGCATCACAATGAGTGGATTCAGGTATGATGATTCTAACTGAAATAAGTCACACAGAAAAAGAAACATCATAAGATATCAGTAATACACGGAATGTAAACTTGGCTACACAGGAACTGAATTACACAACAGAACAGGGTCTCAAATTTAGAAAACCAACTTATGCTTGCTTAAGGGGAAAGGTGAGTTGGGGTGCTGCATAAAACCAGAGATTGAAATGAGCACAGATAAAGTTCCTTAAGCCAAATATGGAATAGACAAGAGCTACTCCTTGCTCAACGAAATGGACTCAAAACCCCATATTAAACCCCTAAGAATGTACCTGACTAGTAAGTATCTTAAAACCTATGGATTGCTATGTCTCCAAAAGAGAAACAAGCGTGTGTACAGGGGAATAAACACAGCAGTGATAGGATTGGAGAGGTTCGGTGAGCAAATGAAGACCCTTTGAAGTTATATTGCATGGTACCCATTACACGGGTCTCAACTCTCCAGGTTTAAGGTATTCTTCCTTCAGCTAAAACATGCATGTGGAACCCAGAGTATGATCAACCATGTGAACGGGAGACGTGTTCAAATATGTCTCAGTTTTCCTCCCCTGGTACTCGGGTGCAACATTCCAGACGCTTTACTAACACTCTCCCGACTTGGAGAGTCAGTCCCTTTAACCTCCTGTTTGGCCCAGTTTGCAATTTCTGCGGAAGATGAACAGGAATAGCGAGAACCAATGAGAGGCTAGCTGGAGGTGTCTGGACGGGCAAATTTAACTCTCATTTCCCACCAGGAAGAGGAATTAACCAAAGGCTCAGCATGCCGGGCCGGAACCAGATTAGGGCCTGAAGCCATCCTGCGGTGTTGCGGCCAGGTCACAAGAAAGCGAGTTGAAGAAAGGAGCTCAGGGGCACTGTAATTCACAAACCTGCAGAGTTATAAATGACAGCTATCATCCAAAAATAGACTGAAGTAAGGCTGCCAAGAGGACTTGAAAGCGGGGCAGAATTGCAGGAAACCGATTTCAGGAGGTAGACTGGAATTGCATTGAAAGCATAGGAAAAGAGGCAGAACGTCCACAATGATGCACTTGGCCAAAAAGGGCGTATGCGTTTTTTCCTGAATATATTCAGGAAAAAACACATACGCCCTTTTTGGCCAACCAAGCAAGCTTGCAAAGGAAATCTGCACTACAATGAAGTCTCACTTCCCCCCGGTCAAAAGGGCCATCTGAAAAAAGTGTAAAATCCAGAAAGGCAGGACAGGCCATGGAGAACTGGGAGCCTTGTTATGCTGATGGGCGGGATGTAAATTGCCAACAGACACTCGGGAGAAGTGTATGGTGTTTCCTGAAACATCTAAAAAACAAAGCAACAGAGCCTAGGGCACTTCCACTTATGGTCCTATAGCTTAGGGAAATTAAAATCAAAAAGACACAGCCACCCCAAAGTTTGGGACGCCTCTGTTTACAAGAACCTCGTTTACAGTACAAGTTCAACATCGCAGAAAGTGAAAAATGGATAAAGAAGTTGTGGTATTCACTTACAAAGCAATATCACTCAGCAATGAAATCTATGTCATCAGGCCCTTAGCATCACAATGAGTGGATTCAGGTATGATGATTCTAACTGAAATAAGTCACACAGAAAAAGAAACATCATAAGATATCACTAATACACGGAATGTAAACTTGCCTACACAGGAACTGAATTACAGAACAGAACAGGGTCTCAAATTTAGAAAACCAACTTATGCTTGCTTAAGGGGAAAGGTGAGTTGGGGTGCTGCATAAAACCAGAGATTGAAATGAGCACAGATAAAGTTCCTTAAGCCAAATATGGAATAGACAAGAGCTACTCCTTGCTCAACGAAATGGACTCAACACCCCATATTAAACGCCTAAGAATGTTCCTGACTAGTAAGTATCTTAAAACCTATGGATTGCTATGTCTCCAAAAGAGAATCAAGCATGTGTACAGGGGCATAAACGCAGCAGTGATAGGATTGGAGAGGTTCGGTGAGCAAAGGAAGACCCTTTGAAGTCATATTGCATGGTACCCATTCCACGGGTTTCAACTACCCAGGATTAAGGTAGTCTTCCTTCAGCTAAAACATGCATGTGGAACCCAAGTATGATCAACCATGTGATCGGGAGACGTGTTCAAATATGTCTCAGTTTTCCTCCCCTGGTACTCGGGTGCAACATTCCAGACGCTTTACTAACACTCTCCCCACTTGGAGAGTCAGCGCCTTTAACCTCCTGTTTGGCCCAGTTTGCAATTTCTGCGGAAGATGAACAGGAATAGCGAGAACCAATGAGAGGCTAGCTGGAGGTGTCTGGACGGGCAAATTTAGCTCTCATTTCCCACCAGGAAGAGGAAATAACCAAAGGCTCAGCGTGCCGTACCGGAACCAGATTAGGGCATGAAGCCATCCTGCGGTGTTGCGGCCAGCTCAAAAGAAAGCGAGTTGAACAAAGGAGCTCAGGGGCACTGTAATTCACAAACCTGCAGAGTTATAAATGACAGCTATCGTCCAAAAATAGACTGAAGTAAGGCTGCCAAGAGGACTTGAAAGCGGGGCAGAATTGCAGGAAACCGATTTCAGGAGGTAGTTGGAATTGCATTGAAAGCATAGGAAAAGAGGCAGAACGTCCACAATGATGCACTTGGCCAAAAAGGGCGTATGCGTTTTTTTCCTGAATATATTCAGGAAAAAACGCATACGCCCTATTTGGCCAACCAAGCAAGCTTGCAAAGGAAATCTGCACTACAATGAAGTCTCACTTCCCCCCGGTCAAAAGGGCCATCTGAAAAAAGTGTAAAATCCAGAAAGGCAGGACAGGCCATGGAGAACTGGGAGCCTTGTTATGCTGATGGGCGGGATGTAAATTGCCAACAGACACTCGGGAGAAGTGTATGGTGTTTCCTGAAACATCTAAAAAACAAAGCAACAGAGCCTAGGGCACTTCCACTTATGGTCCTATAGCTTAGGGAAATTAAAATCAAAAAGACAGAGCCACCCCAAAGTTTGGAACGGCTCTGTTTACAAGAACCTCGTTTACAGTACAAGTTCAACATCGCAGAAAGTGAAAAATGGATAAAGAACTTGTGGTACTTACGTACAATGCAGTATCACTCAGCAATGAAATCTATGTCATCAGGCCCATAACAGCATAATGAGTAGATTCAGGTACGATGATTCTAACTGAAATAAGTCACACAGAAAAAGAAACATCATAAGATATCAGTAATACACGGAATGTAAACTTGGCTACACAGGAACTGAATTCCAAAACAGAACAGGGTCTCAAATTTAGAAAACCAACTTATGCTTGCTTAAGGGTAAAGGTGAGTTGGGGTGCTGCATAAAACCAGAGATTGAAATGAGCACAGATAAAGTTCCTTAAGCCAAATATGGAATAGACAAGAGCTACTCCTTGCTCAACGAAATGGACTCAACACCGCATATTAAACGCCTAAGAATGTACCTGACTAGTAAGTATCTTAAAACCTATGGATTGCTATGTCTCCGAAAGAGAATCAAGCATGTGTACAGGGGCATAAACGCAGCAGTGATAGGATTGGAGACGTTCGGTGAGCAAATGAAGACCCTTTGAAGTCATATTGCATGGTACCCATTCCACGGGTTTCAACTACCCAGGTTTAAGGTATTCTTCCTTCAGTTAAAACATGCATGTGGAACCTAGAGTATGATCAACCATGTGATCGGGAGACGTGTTCAAATATGTCTCAGTTTTCGTACCCTGGTACTCGGGTGCAACATTCCAGACGCTTTACTAACACTCTCCCGACTTGGAGAGTCAGTCCCTTTAACCTCCTGTTTGGCCCAGTTTGCAATTTCTGCGGAAGATGAACAGGAATAGCGAGAACCAATGAGAGACTAGCTGGAGGTGTCTGGACGGGCAAATTTAACTCTCATTTCCCACCAGGAAGAGGAATTAACCAAAGGCTCAGTGTGCCGTGCCGGAACCAGATTAGGTCCTGAAGCCATCCTGCGGTGTTGCGGCCAGGTCACAAGAAAGCGAGTTGAAGAAAGGAGCTCAGGGGCACTGTAATTCACAAACCTGCAGAGTTATAAATGACAGCTATCGTCCAAAAATAGACTGAAGTAAGGCTGCCAAGAGGACTTGAAAGCGGGGCAGAATTGCAGGAAACCGATTTCAGGAGGTAGTTGGAATTGCATTGAAAGCATAGGAAAAGAGGCAGAACGTCCACAATGATGCACTTGGCCAAAAAGGGCGTATGCGTTTTTTTCCTGAATATATTCAGGAAAAAACGCATACGCCCTATTTGGCCAACCAAGCAAGCTTGCAAAGGAAATCTGCACTACAATGAAGTCTCACTTCCCCCCGGTCAAAAGGGCCATCTGAAAAAAGTGTAAAATCCAGAAAGGCAGGACAGGCCATGGAGAACTGGGAGCCTTGTTATGCTGATGGGCGGGATGTAAATTGCCAACAACCACTCGGGAGAAGTGTATGGTGTTTCCTGAAACATCTAAAAAACAAAGCAACAGAGCCTAGGGCACTTCCACTTATGGTCCTATAGCTTAGGGAAATTAAAATCAAAAAGACAGAGCCACCCCAAAGTTTGGAACGGCTCTGTTTACAAGAACCTCGTTTACAGTACAAGTTCAACATCGCAGAAAGTGAAAAATGGATAAAGAACTTGTGGTACTTACGTACAATGCAGTATCACTCAGCAATGAAATCTATGTCATCAGGCCCATAACAGCATAATGAGTAGATTCAGGTACGATGATTCTAACTGAAATAAGTCACACAGAAAAAGAAACATCATAAGATATCAGTAATACACGGAATGTAAACTTGGCTACACAGGAACTGAATTCCAAAACAGAACAGGGTCTCAAATTTAGAAAACCAACTTATGCTTGCTTAAGGGTAAAGGTGAGTTGGGGTGCTGCATAAAACCAGAGATTGAAATGAGCACAGATAAAGTTCCTTAAGCCAAATATGGAATAGACAAGAGCTACTCCTTGCTCAACGAAATGGACTCAACACCGCATATTAAACGCCTAAGAATGTACCTGACTAGTAAGTATCTTAAAACCTATGGATTGCTATGTCTCCAAAAGAGAATCAAGCATGTGTACAGGGGCATAAACGCAGCAGTGATAGGATTGGAGAGGTTCGGTGAGCAAAGGAAGACCCTTTGAAGTCATATTGCATGGTACCCATTCCACGGGTTTCAACTACCCAGGATTAAGGTAGTCTTCCTTCAGCTAAAACATGCATGTGGAACCCAAGTATGATCAACCATGTGATCGGGAGACGTGTTCAAATATGTCTCAGTTTTCCTCCCCTGGTACTCGGGTGCAACATTCCAGACGCTTTACTAACACTCTCCCCACTTGGAGAGTCAGCGCCTTTAACCTCCTGTTTGGCCCAGTTTGCAATTTCTGCGGAAGATGAACAGGAATAGCGAGAACCAATGAGAGGCTAGCTGGAGGTGTCTGGACGGGCAAATTTAGCTCTCATTTCCCACCAGGAAGAGGAAATAACCAAAGGCTCAGCGTGCCGTACCGGAACCAGATTAGGGCATGAAGCCATCCTGCGGTGTTGCGGCCAGCTCAAAAGAAAGCGAGTTGAACAAAGGAGCTCAGGGGCACTGTAATTCACAAACCTGCAGAGTTATAAATGACAGCTATCGTCCAAAAATAGACTGAAGTAAGGCTGCCAAGAGGACTTGAAAGCGGGGCAGAATTGCAGGAAACCGATTTCAGGAGGTAGTTGGAATTGCATTGAAAGCATAGGAAAAGAGGCAGAACGTCCACAATGATGCACTTGGCCAAAAAGGGCGTATGCGTTTTTTTCCTGAATATATTCAGGAAAAAACGCATACGCCCTATTTGGCCAACCAAGCAAGCTTGCAAAGGAAATCTGCACTACAATGAAGTCTCACTTCCCCCCGGTCAAAAGGGCCATCTGAAAAAAGTGTAAAATCCAGAAAGGCAGGACAGGCCATGGAGAACTGGGAGCCTTGTTATGCTGATGGGCGGGATGTAAATTGCCAACAGACACTCGGGAGAAGTGTATGGTGTTTCCTGAAACATCTAAAAAACAAAGCAACAGAGCCTAGGGCACTTCCACTTATGGTCCTATAGCTTAGGGAAATTAAAATCAAAAAGACAGAGCCACCCCAAAGTTTGGAACGGCTCTGTTTACAAGAACCTCGTTTACAGTACAAGTTCAACATCGCAGAAAGTGAAAAATGGATAAAGAACTTGTGGTACTTACGTACAATGCAGTATCACTCAGCAATGAAATCTATGTCATCAGGCCCATAACAGCATAATGAGTAGATTCAGGTACGATGATTCTAACTGAAATAAGTCACACAGAAAAAGAAACATCATAAGATATCAGTAATACACGGAATGTAAACTTGGCTACACAGGAACTGAATTCCAAAACAGAACAGGGTCTCAAATTTAGAAAACCAACTTATGCTTGCTTAAGGGTAAAGGTGAGTTGGGGTGCTGCATAAAACCAGAGATTGAAATGAGCACAGATAAAGTTCCTTAAGCCAAATATGGAATAGACAAGAGCTACTCCTTGCTCAACGAAATGGACTCAACACCGCATATTAAACGCCTAAGAATGTACCTGACTAGTAAGTATCTTAAAACCTATGGATTGCTATGTCTCCGAAAGAGAATCAAGCATGTGTACAGGGGCATAAACGCAGCAGTGATAGGATTGGAGACGTTCGGTGAGCAAATGAAGACCCTTTGAAGTCATATTGCATGGTACCCATTCCACGGGTTTCAACTACCCAGGTTTAAGGTATTCTTCCTTCAGTTAAAACATGCATGTGGAACCTAGAGTATGATCAACCATGTGATCGGGAGACGTGTTCAAATATGTCTCAGTTTTCGTACCCTGGTACTCGGGTGCAACATTCCAGACGCTTTACTAACACTCTCCCGACTTGGAGAGTCAGTCCCTTTAACCTCCTGTTTGGCCCAGTTTGCAATTTCTGCGGAAGATGAACAGGAATAGCGAGAACCAATGAGAGACTAGCTGGAGGTGTCTGGACGGGCAAATTTAACTCTCATTTCCCACCAGGAAGAGGAATTAACCAAAGGCTCAGTGTGCCGTGCCGGAACCAGATTAGGTCCTGAAGCCATCCTGCGGTGTTGCGGCCAGGTCACAAGAAAGCGAGTTGAAGAAAGGAGCTCAGGGGCACTGTAATTCACAAACCTGCAGAGTTATAAATGACAGCTATCGTCCAAAAATAGACTGAAGTAAGGCTGCCAAGAGGACTTGAAAGCGGGGCAGAATTGCAGGAAACCGATTTCAGGAGGTAGTTGGAATTGCATTGAAAGCATAGGAAAAGAGGCAGAACGTCCACAATGATGCACTTGGCCAAAAAGGGCGTATGCGTTTTTTTCCTGAATATATTCAGGAAAAAACGCATACGCCCTATTTGGCCAACCAAGCAAGCTTGCAAAGGAAATCTGCACTACAATGAAGTCTCACTTCCCCCCGGTCAAAAGGGCCATCTGAAAAAAGTGTAAAATCCAGAAAGGCAGGACAGGCCATGGAGAACTGGGAGCCTTGTTATGCTGATGGGCGGGATGTAAATTGCCAACAACCACTCGGGAGAAGTGTATGGTGTTTCCTGAAACATCTAAAAAACAAAGCAACAGAGCCTAGGGCACTTCCACTTATGGTCCTATAGCTTAGGGAAATTAAAATCAAAAAGACAGAGCCACCCCAAAGTTTGGAACGGCTCTGTTTACAAGAACCTCGTTTACAGTACAAGTTCAACATCGCAGAAAGTGAAAAATGGATAAAGAACTTGTGGTACTTACGTACAATGCAGTATCACTCAGCAATGAAATCTATGTCATCAGGCCCATAACAGCATAATGAGTAGATTCAGGTACGATGATTCTAACTGAAATAAGTCACACAGAAAAAGAAACATCATAAGATATCAGTAATACACGGAATGTAAACTTGGCTACACAGGAACTGAATTCCAAAACAGAACAGGGTCTCAAATTTAGAAAACCAACTTATGCTTGCTTAAGGGTAAAGGTGAGTTGGGGTGCTGCATAAAACCAGAGATTGAAATGAGCACAGATAAAGTTCCTTAAGCCAAATATGGAATAGACAAGAGCTACTCCTTGCTCAACGAAATGGACTCAACACCGCATATTAAACGCCTAAGAATGTACCTGACTAGTAAGTATCTTAAAACCTATGGATTGCTATGTCTCCAAAAGAGAATCAAGCATGTGTACAGGGGCATAAACGCAGCAGTGATAGGATTGGAGAGGTTCGGTGAGCAAATGAAGACCCTTTGAAGTCATATTGCATGGTACCCATTACACGGGTCTTAACTCTCCAGGTTTAAGGTATTCTTCCTTCAGCTAAAACATGCATGTGGAACCCAAGTATGATGAACCATGTGAACGGGAGACGTGTTCAAATATGTCTCAGTTTTCCTCCCCTGGTACTCGGGTGCAACATTCCAGACGCTTTACTAACACTCTCCCCACTTGGAGAGTCAGCGCCTTTAACCTCCTGTTTGGCCCAGTTTGCAATTTCTGCGGAAGATGAACAGGAATAGCGAGAACCAATGAGAGGCTAGCTGGAGGTGTCTGGACGGGCAAATTTAACTCTCATTTCCCACCAGGAAGAGGAAATAACCAAAGGCTCAGCGTGCCGTGCCGGAACCAGATTAGGGCCTGAAGCCATCCTGCGGTGTTGCGGCCAGGTCACAAGAAAGCGAGTTGAAGAAAGGAGCTCAGGGGCACTGTAATTCACAAACCTGCAGAGTTATAAATGACAGCTATCGTCCAAAAATAGACTGAAGTAAGGCTGCCAAGAGGACTTGAAAGCGGGGCAGCATTGCAGGAAACCGATTTCAGGAGGTAGACTGGAATTGCATTGAAAGCATAGGAAAAGAGGCAGAACGTCCACAATGATGCACTTGGCCAAAAAGGGCGTATGCGTTTTTTCCTGAATATATTCAGGAAAAAACGCATACGCCCTTTTTGGCCAACCAAGCAAGCTTGCAAAGGAAATCTGCACTACAATGAAGTCTCACTTCCCCCCGGTCAAAAGGGCCATCTGAAAAAAGTGTAAAATCCAGAAAGGCAACAGGCCATTGAGAACTGGGAGCCTTGTTATGCTGATGGGCGGGATGTAAATTGCCAACAGACACTTGGGAGAAGTGTATGGTGTTTCCTGAAACATCTAAAAAACAAAGCAACAGAGCCTAGGGCACTTCCACTTATGGTCCTATAGCTTAGGGAAATTAAAATCAAAAAGACACAGCCACCCCAAAGTTTGGAACGGCTCTGTTTACAAGAACCTCATTTACAGTACAAGTTCAACATCGCAGAAAGTGAAAAATGGATAAAGAAGTTGTGGTATTTACTTACAAAGCAATATCACTCAGCAATGAAATCTGTGTCATCAGGCCCGTAGCAGCACAATGAGTGGATTCAGGTATGATGATTCTAACTGAAATAAGTCACACAGAAAAAGAAACATCATAAGATATCAGTAATACATGGAATGTAAACTTGGCTACACAGGAACTGAATTACAGAACAGAACAGGGTCTCAAATTTAGAAAACCAACTTATGCTTGCTTAAGGGGAAAGGTGAGTTGGGGTGCTGCATAAAACCAGAGATTGAAATGAGCACAGATAAAGTTCCTTAAGCCAAATATGGAATAGACAAGAGCTACTCCTTGCTCAACGAAATGGACTCAACACCCCATATTAAACGCCTAAGAATGTTCCTGACTAGTAAGTATCTTAAAACCTATGGATTGCTATGTCTCCAAAAGAGAATCAAGCATGTGTACAGGGGCATAAACGCAGCAGTGATAGGATTGGAGAGGTTCGGTGTGCAAATGAAGACACTTTGAAGTCATATTGCATGGTACCCATTCCACGGGTTTCAACTACCCAGGTTTAAGGTATTCTTCCTTCAGCTAAAACATGCATGTGGAACCTAGAGTATGATCAACCATGTGATCGGGAGACGTGTTCAAATATGTCTCAGTTTTCGTACCCTGGTACTCGGGTGCAACATTCCAGACGCTTTACTAACACTCTCCCGACTTGGAGAGTCAGTCCCTTTAACCTCCTGTTTGGCCCAGTTTGCAATTTCTGCGGAAGATGAACAGGAATAGCGAGAACCAATGAGAGACTAGCTGGAGGTGTCTGGACGGGCAAATTTAACTCTCATTTCCCACCAGGAAGAGGAATTAACCAAAGGCTCAGCGTGCCGTGCCGGAACCAGATTAGGTCCTGAAGCCATCCTGCGGTGTTGCAGCCAGGTCACAAGAAAGCGAGTTGAAGAAAGGAGCTCAGGGGCACTGTAATTCACAAACCTGCAGAGTTATAAATGACAGCTATCGTCCAAAAATAGACTGAAGTAAGGCTGCCAAGAGGACTTGAAAGCGGGGCAGAATTGCAGGAAACCGATTTCAGGAGGTAGACTGGAATTGCATTGAAAGCATAGGAAAAGAGGCAGAACGTCCACAATGATGCACTTGGCCAAAAAGGGCGTATGCGTTTTTTCCTGAATATATTCAGGAAAAAACGCATACGCCCTTTTTGGCCAACCAAGCAAGCTTGCAAAGGAAATCTGCACTACAATGAAGTCTCACTTCCCCCCGGTCAAAAGGGCCATCTGAAAAAAGTGTAAAATCCAGAAAGGCAGGACAGGCCATGGAGAACTGGGAGCCTTGTTATGCAGATGGGCGGGATGTAAATTGCCAACAACCACTCGGGAGAAGTGTATGGTGTTTCCTGAAACATCTAAAAAACAAAGCAACAGAGCCTAGGGCACTTCCACTTATGGTCCTATAGCTTAGGGAAATTAAAATCAAAAAGACACAGCCACCCCAAAGTTTGGAACGGCTCTGTTTACAAGAACCTCGTTTACAGTACAAGTTCAACATCGCAGAAAGTGAAAAATGGATAAAGAAGTTGTGGTACTTACTTACAAAGCAATATCACTCAGCAATGAAATCTGTGTCATCAGGCCCTTAGCAGCACAATGAATGGATTCAGGTATGATGATTCTAACTGAAGTAAGTCACACAGAAAAAGAAACATCATAAGATATCAGTAATACACGGAATGTAAACTTGGCTACACAGGAACTGAATTACAGAACAGAACAGGGTCTCAAATTTAGAAAACCAACTTATGCTTGCTTAAGGGTAAAGGTGAGTTGGGGTGCTGCATAAAACCAGAGATTGAAATGAGCACAGATAAAGTTCCTTAAGCCAAATATGGAATAGACAAGAGCTACTCCTTGCTCAACGAAATGGACTCAACACCGCATATTAAACGCCTAAGAATGTACCTGACTAGTAAGTATCTTAAAAACCTATGGATTGCTATGTCTCCGAAAGAGAATCAAGCATGTGTACAGGGGCATAAACGCAGCAGTGATAGGATTGGAGAGTTTCGGTGAGCAAATGAAGACCCTTTGAAGTCATATTGCATGGTACCCATTACACGGGTCTTAACTCTCCAGGTTTAAGGTATTCTTCCTTCAGCTAAAACATGCATGTGGAACCCAAGTATGGTCAACCATGTGAACGGGAGACGTGTTCAAATATGTCTCAGTTTTCCTCCCCTGGTACTCGGGTGCAACATTCCAGACGCTTTACTAACACTCTCCCCACTTGGAGAGTCAGCGCCTTTAACCTCCTGTTTGGCCCAGTTTGCAATGTCTGCGGAGGATGAACAGGAATAGCGAGAACCAATGAGAGACTAGCTGGAGGTGTCTGGACGGGCAAATTTAACTCTCATTTCCCACCAGGAAGAGGAAATAACCAAAGGCTCAGCGTGCCGTGCCGGAACCAGATTAGGGCCTGAAGCCATCCTGCGGTGTTGCGGCCAGGTCACAAGAAAGCAAGTTGAAGAAAGGAGCTCAGGGGCACTGTAATTCACAAACCTGCAGAGTTATAAATGACAGCTATCGTCCAAAAATAGACTGAAGTAAGGCTGCCAAGAGGACTTGAAAGCGGGGCAGAATTGCAGGAAACCGATTTCAGGAGGTAGACTGGAATTGCATTGAAAGCATAGGAAAACAGGCAGAGCGTCCACAATGATGCACTTGGCCAAAAAGAGCATATGCGTTTATTCCTGAATGTATTCAGGGAAAAACGCATACGCCCTTTTTGGCCAACCAAGCAAGCTTGCAAAGGAAATCTGCACTACAATGAAGTCTCACTTCCCCCCGGTCAAAAGGGCCATCTTAAAAAAGTGTAAAATCCAGAAAGGCAGAACAGGCCATGGAGAACTGGGAGCCTTGTTATGCTGATGGGCGGGATGTAAATTGCCAACAACCACTCGGGAGAAGTGTATGGTGTTTCCTGAAACATCTAAAAAACAAAGCAACAGAACCTAGGGCACTTCCACTTATGGTCCTATAGCTTAGGGAAATTAAAAGCAAAAAGACACAGCCACCCCAAAGTTTGGAACGGCTCCGTTTACAAGAACCTCGTTTACAGTACAAGTTCAACATCGCAGAAAGTGAAAAATGGATAAAGAAGTTGTGGTATTTACTTACAAAGCAATATCACTCAGCAATGAAATCTGTGTCATCAGGCCCTTAGCAGCACAATGAGTGGATTCAGGTATGATGATTCTAACTGAAGTAAGTCACACAGAAAAAGAAACATCATAAGATATCAGTAATACACGGAATGTAAACTTGGCTACACAGGAACTGAATTACAGAACAGAACAGGGTCTCAACTTTAGAAAACCAACTTATGCTTGCTTAAGGGGAAAGGTGAGTTGGGGTGCTGCATAAAACCAGAGATTGAAATGAGCACAGATAAAGTTCCTTAAGTCAAATATGGAATAGACAAGAGCTACTCCTTGCTCAACGAAATGGACTCAACACCGCATATTAAACGCCTAAGAATGTACCTGACTAGTAAGTATCGTAAAACCTATGGTTTGCTATGTCTCCGAAAGAGAATCAAGCATGTGTACAGGGGCATAAACGCAGCAGTGATAGGATTGGAGAGGTTCGGTGAGCAAATGAAGACCCTTTGAAGTCATATTGCATGGTACCCATTCCACGGGTTTCAACTACCCAGGTTTAAGGTATTCTTCCTTCAGCTAAAACATGCATGTGGAACCTAGAGTATGATCAACCATTTGATCGGGAGACGTGTTCAAATATGTCTCAGTTTTCGTACCCTGGTACTCGGGTGCAACATTCCAGACGCTTTACTAACACTCTCCCGACTTGGAGAGTCAGTCCCTTTAACCTCCTGTTTGGCCCAGTTTGCAATTTCTGCGGAAGATGAACAGGAATAGCGAGAACCAATGAGAGACTAGCTGGAGGTGTCTGGACGGGCAAATTTAACTCTCATTTCCCACCAGGAAGAGGAAATAACCAAAGGCTCAGCGTGCCGTGCCGGAACCAGATTAGGGCCTGAAGACATCCTGCGGTGTTGCGGCCAGGTCACAAGAAAGCGAGTTGAAGAAAGGAGCTCAGGGGCACTGTAATTCCCAAACCTGCAGAGTTATAAATGACAGCTATCGTCCAAAAATAGACTGAAGTAAGGCTGCCAAGAGGACTTGAAAGTGGGGCAGAATTGCAGGAAACCGATTTCAGGAGGTAGACTGGAATTGCATTGAAAGCATAGGAAAAGAGGCAGAACGTCCACAATGATGCACTTGGCCAAAAAGGGCGTATGCGTTTTTTCCTGAATATATTCAGGAAAAAACGCATACGCCCTTTTTGGCCAACCAAGCAAGCTTGCAAAGGAAATCTGCACTACAATGAAGTCTCACTTCCCCCCGGTCAAAAGGGCCATCTGAAAAAAGTGTAAAATCCAGAAAGGCAGGACAGGCCATGGAGAACTGGGAGCCTTGTTATGCAGATGGGCGGGATGTAAATTGCCAACAACCACTCGGGAGAAGTGTATGGTGTTTCCTGAAACATCTAAAAAACAAAGCAACAGAGCCTAGGGCACTTCCACATATGGTCCTATAGCTTAGGGAAATTAAAATCAAAAAGACACAGCCACCCCAAAGTTTGGGACGCCTCTGTTTACAAGAACCTCATTTACAGTACAAGTTCAACATCGCAGAAAGTGAAAAATGGATAAAGAAGTTGTGGTATTTACTTACAAAGCAATATCACTCAGCAATGAATTCTATGTCATCAGGCCCTTAGCATCACAATGAGTGGATTCAGGTATGATGATTCTAACTGAAATAAGTCACACAGAAAAAGAAACATCATAAGATATCAGTAATACACGGAATGTAAACTTGGCTACACAGGAACTGAATTACAGAACAGAACAGGGTCTCAAATTTAGAAAACCAACTTATGCTTGCTTAAGGGGAAAGGTGAGTTGGGGTGCTGCATAAAACCAGAGATTGAAATGAGCACAGATAAAGTTCCTTAAGCCAAATATGGAATAGACAAGAGCTACTCCTTGCTCAACGAAATGGACTCAAAACCCCATATTAAACCCCTAAGAATGTACCTGACTAGTAAGTATCTTAAAACCTATGGATTGCTATGTCTCCAAAAGAGAATCAAGCGTGTGTACAGGGGCATAAACACAGCAGTGATAGGATTGGAGAGGTTCGGTGAGCAAATGAAGACCCTTTGAAGTTATATTGCATGGTAACCATTACACGGGTCTCAACTCTCCAGTTTTAAGGTATTCTTCCTTCAGCAAAAACATGCATGTGGAACCCAGAGTATGATCAACCATGTGAATGGGAGACGTGTTCAAATATGTCTCAGTTTTCCTCCCCTGGTACTCGGGTGCAACATTCCAGACGCTTTACTAACACTCTCCCGACTTGGAGAGTCAGTCCCTTTAACCTCCTGTTTGGCCCAGTTTGCAATTTCTGCGGAAGATGAACAGGAATAGCGAGAACCAATGAGAGGCTAGCTGGAGGTGTCTGGACGGGCAAATTTAACTCTCATTTCCCACCAGGAAGAGGAATTAACCAAAGTCTCAGCATGCCGGGCCGGAACCAGATTAGGGCCTGAAGCCATCCTGCGGTGTTGCAGCCAGGTCACAAGAAAGCGAGTTGAAGAAAGGAGCTCAGGGGCACTGTAATTCACAAACCTGCAGAGTTATAAATGACAGCTATCGTCCAAAAATAGACTGAAGTAAGGCTGCCAAGAGGACTTGAAAGCGGGGCAGAATTGCAGGAAACCGATTTTAGGAGGTAGACTGGAATTGCATTGAAAGCATAGGAAAAGAGGCAGAACGTCCACAATGATGCACTTGGCCAAAAAGGGCGTATGCGTTTTTTCCTGAATATATTCAGGAAAAAACGCATACGCCCTTTTTGGCCAACCAAGCAAGCTTGCAAAGGAAATCTGCACTACAGTGAAGTCTCACTTCCCCCCGGTCAAAAGGGCCATCTGAAAAAAGTGTAAAATCCAGAAAGGCAACAGGCCATTGAGAACTGGGAGCCTTGTTATGCTGATGGGCGGGATGTAAATTGCCAACAGACACTTGGGAGAAGTGTATGGTGTTTCCTGAAACATCTAAAAAACAAAGCAACAGAGCCTAGGGCACTTCCACTTATGGTCCTATAGCTTAGGGAAATTAAAATCAAAAAGACACAGCCACCCCAAAGTTTGGAACGGCTCTGTTTACAAGAACCTCGTTTACAGTACAAGTTCAACATCGCAGAAAGTGAAAAATGGATAAAGAACTTGTGGTACTTACGTACAATGCAGTATCACTCAGCAATGAAATCTATGTCATCAGGCCCGTAGCAGCATAATGAGTAGATTCAGGTACGATGATTCTAATTGAAATAAGTCACACAGAAAAAGAAACATCATAAGATATCACTAATACACGGAATGTAAACTTGCCTACACAGGAACTGAATTACAGAACAGAACAGGGTCTCAAATTTAGAAAACCAACTTATGCTTGCTTAAGGGTAAAGGTGAGTTGGGGTGCTGCATAAAACCAGAGATTGAAATGAGCACAGATAAAGTTCCTTAAGTCAAATATGGAATAGACAAGAGCTACTCCTTGCTCAACGAAATGGACTCAACACCGCATATTAAACGCCTAAGAATGTACCTGACTAGTAAGTATCTTAAAACCTATGGATTGCTATGTCTCCGAAAGAGAATCAAGCATGTGTACAGGGGCATAAACGCAGCAGTGATAGGATTGGAGAGGTTCGGTGAGCAAATGAAGACCCTTTGAAGTCATATTGCATGGTACCCATTACACGGGTCTCAACTCTCCAGGTTTAAGGTATTCTTCCTTCAGCTAAAACATGCATGTGGAACCCAGAGTATGATCAACCATATGATCGGGAGACGTGTTCAAATATGTCTCAGTTTTCCTCCCCTGGTACTCGGGTGCAACATTCCAGACGCTTTACTGACACTCTCCCGACTTGGAGAGTCAGTCCCTTTAACCTCCTGTTTGGCCCAGTTTGCAATTTCTGCGGAAGATGAACAGGAATAGCGAGAACCAATGAGAGACTAGCTGGAGGTGTCTGGACGGGCAAATTTAACTCTCATTTCCCACCAGGAAGAGGAATTAACCAAAGGCACAGCGTGCCGTGCCGGAACCAGATTAGGGCCTGAAGCCATCCTGCGGTGTTGCGGCCAGCTCAAAAGAAAGCGAGTTGAAGAAAGGAGCTCAGGGGCACTGTAATTCACAAACCTGCAGAGTTATAAATGACAGCTATCGTCCAAAAATAGACTGAAGTAAGGCTGCCAAGAGGACTTGAAAGCGGGGCAGAATTGCAGGAAACCGATTTCAGGAGGTAGACTGGAATTGCATTGAAAGCATAGGAAAAGAGGCAGAACGTCCACAATGATGCACTTGGCCAAAAAGGGCGTATGCGTTTTTTCCTGAATATATTCAGGAAAAAACGCATACGCCCTTTTTGGCCAACCAAGCAAGCTTGCAAAGGAAATCTGCACTACAATGAAGTCTCACTTCTCCCCGGTCAAAAGGGCCATCTGAAAAAAGTGTAAAATCCAGAAAGGCAGGACAGGCCATGGAGAACTGGGAGCCTTGTTATGCTGATGGGCGGGATGTAAATTGCCAACAACCACTCGGGAGAAGTGTATGGTGTTTCCTGAAACATCTAAAAAACAAAGCAACAGAACCTAGGGCACTTCCACTTATGGTCCTATAGCTTAGGGAAATTAAAATCAAAAAGACACAGCCACCCCAAAGTTTGGGACGCCTCTGTTTACAAGAACCTCGTTTACAGTACAAGTTCAACATCGCAGAAAGTGAAAAATGGATAAAGAAGTTGTGGTATTTACTTACAAAGCAATATCACTCAGCAATGAAATCTGTGTCATCAGGCCCTTAGCAGCACAATGAGTGGATTCAGGTATGATGATTTTAACTGAAATAAGTCACACAGAAAAAGAAACATCATAAGATATCAGTAATACACGGAATGTAAACTTGGCTACACAGGAACTGAATTACAGAACAGAACAGGGTCTCAAATTTAGAAAACCAACTTATTCTTGCTTAAGGGTAAAGGTGAGTTGGGGTGCTGCATAAAACCAGAGATTGAAATGAGCACAGATAAAGTTCCTTAAGCCAAATATGGAATAGACAAGAGCTACTCCTTGCTCAACGAAATGGACTCAACACCCCATATTAAACGCCTAAGAATGTACCTGACTAGTAAATATCTTAAAACCTATGGATTGCTATGTCTCCGAAAGAGAATCAAGCATGTGTACAGGGGCATAAACGCAGCAGTGATAGGATTGGAGAGGTTCGGTGAGCAAATGAAGACCCTTTGAAGTCATATTGCATGGTACCCATTCCACGGGTTTCAACTACCCAGGTTTAAGGTATTCTTCCTTCAGCTAAAACATGCATATGGAACCTAGAGTATGATCAACCATGTGATCGGGAGACGTGTTCAAATATGTCTCAGTTTTCGTACCCTGGTACACGGGTGCAACATTCCAGACGCTTTACTAACACTCTCCCCACTTGGAGAGTCAGTCCCTTTAACCTCCTGTTTGGCCCAGTTTGCAATTTCTGCGGAAGATGAACAGGAATAGCGAGAACCAATGAGAGGCTAGCTGGAGGTGTCTGGACGGGCAAATTTAACTCTCATTTCCCACCAGGAAGAGGAATTAACCAAAGGCTCAGCGTGCCGTGCCGGAACCAGATTAGGGCCTGAAGCCATCCTGCGGTGTTGCGGCCAGGTCACAAGAAAGCGAGTTGAAGAAAGGAGCTCAGGGGCACTGTAATTCACAAACCTGCAGAGTTATAAATGACAGCTATCGTCCAAAAATAGACTGAAGTAAGGCTGCCAAGAGGACTTGAAAGCGGGGCAGAATTGCAGGAAACCGATTTCAGGAGGTAGACTGGAATTGCATTGCAAGCATAGGAAAAGAGGCAGAACGTCCACAATGATGCACTTGGCCAAAAAGGACGTATGCGTTTTTTCCTGAATATATTCAGGAAAAAACGCATACGCCCTTTTTGGCCAACCAAGCAAGCTTGCAAAGGAAATCTGCACTACAATGAAGTCTCACTTCCCCCCGGTCAAAAGGGCCATCTGAAAAAAGTGTAAAATCCAGAAAGGCAGGACAGGCCATGGAGAACTGGGTGCCTTGTTATGCTGATGGGCGGGATGTAAATTGCCAACAGACACTTGGGAGAAGTGTATGGTGTTTCCTGAAACATCTAAAAAACAAAGCAACAGAGCCTAGGGCACTGCCACTTATGGTCCTATAGCTTAGGGAAATTAAAATCAAAAAGACACAGCCACCCCAAAGTTTGGGACGCCTCTGTTTACAAGAACCTCGTTTACAGTACAAGTTCAACATCGCAGAAAGTGAAAAATGGATAAAGAAGTTGTGGTATTTACTTACAAAGCAATATCACTCAGCAATGAAATCTGTGTCATCAGGCCCTTAGCAGCACAATGAAGGGATTCAGGTATGATGATTCTAACTGAAGTAAGTCACACAGAAAAAGAAACATCATAAGATATCAGTAATACACGGAATGTAAACTTGGCTACACAGGAACTGAATTACAGAAGAGAACAGAGACTCAAATTTAGAAAACCAACTTATGCTTGCTTAAGGGTAAAGGTGAGTTGGGGTGCTGCATAAAACCAGAGATTGAAATGAGCACAGATAAAGTTCCTTAAGCCAAATATGGAATAGACAAGAGCTACTCCTTGCTCAACGAAATGGACTCAACACCGCATATTAAACGCCTAAGAATGTACCTGACTAGTAAGTATCTTAAAACCTATGGATTGCTATGTTTCCGAAAGAGAATCAAGCATGTGTACAGGGGCATAAACGCAGCAGTGATAGGATTGGAGAGGTTCGGTGAGCAAATGAAGACCCTTTGAAGTCATATTGCATGGTACCCATTCCACGGGTTTCAACTACCCAGGTTTAAGGTATTCTTCCTTCAGCTAAAACATGCATGTGGAACCTAGAGTATGATCAACCATGTGATCGGGAGACGTGTTCAAATATGTCTCAGTTTTCGTACCCTGGTACTCGGGTGCAACATTCCAGACGCTTTACTAACACTCTCCCCACTTGGAGAGTCAGTCCCTTTAACCTCCTGTTTGGCCCAGTTTGCAATTTCTGCGGAAGATGAACAGGAATAGCGAGAACCAATGAGAGGCTAGCTGGAGGTGTCTGGACGGGCAAATTTAACTCTCATTTCCCACCAGGAAGAGGAAATAACCAAAGGCTCAGCGTGCCGTGCCGGAACCAGATTAGGGCCTGAAGCCATCCTGCGCTGTTGCGGCCAGCTCAAAAGAAAGCGAGTTGAAGAAAGGAGCTCAGGGGCACTGTAATTCACAAACCTGCAGAGTTATAAATGACAGCTATCGTCCAAAAATAGACTGAAGTAAGGCTGCCAAGAGGACTTGAAAGCAGGGCAGAATTGCAGGAAACCGATTTCAGGAGGTAGACTGGAATTGCATTGAAAGCATAGGAAAAGAAGCAGAACGTCCACAATGATGCACTTGGCCAAAAAGGGCGTATGCGTTTTTTCCTGAATATATTCAGGAAAAAACGCATACGCCCTTTTTGGCCAACCAAGCAAGCTTGCAAAGGAAATCTGCACTACAATGAAGTCTCACTTCCCCCCGGTCAAAAGGGCCATCTGAAAAAAGTGTAAAATCCAGAAAGGCAGGACAGGCCATGGAGAACTGGGAGCCTTGTTATGCTGATGGGCGGGATGTAAATTGCCAAGAACCACTCGGGAGAAGTGTATGGTGTTTCCTGAAACATGTAAAAAACAAAGCAACAGAACCTAGGGCACTTCCACTTATGGTCCTATAGCTTAGGGTAATTAAAATCAAAAAGACACAGCCACCCCAAAGTTTGGAACGGCTCTGTTTACAAGAACCTCGTTTACAGTACAAGTTCAACATCGCAGAAAGTGAAAAATGGATAAAGAAGTTGTGGTATTTACTTACAAAGCAATATCACTCAGCAATGAAATCTATGTCATCAGGCCCTTAGCAGCACAATGAGTGGATTCAGGTACGATGATTCTAACTGAAATAAGTCACACAGAAAAAGAAACATCATAAGATATCACTAATACACGGAATGTAAACTTGGATACACAGGAACTGAATTCCAAAACAGAACAGGGTCTAAAATTTAGAAAACCAACTTATGCTTGCTTAAGGGTAAAGGTGAGTTGGGGTGCTGCATAAAACCAGAGATTGAAATGAGCACAGATAAAGTTCCTTAAGTCAAATATGGAATAGACAAGAGCTACTCCTTGCTCAACGAAATGGACTCAACACCGCATATTAAACGCCTAAGAATGTACCTGACTAGTAAGTATCGTAAAACCTATGGATTGCTATGTCTCCGAAAGAGAATCAAGCATGTGTACAGGGGCATAAACGCAGCAGTGATAGGATTGGAGAGGTTCGGTGAGCAAATGAAGACCCTTTGAAGTCATATTGCATGGTACCCATTACACGGGTCTCAACTCTCCAGGTTTAAGGTATTCTTCCTTCAGCTAAAACATGCATGTGGATCCCAAGTATGATCAACCATGTGAACGGGAGACGTGTTCAAATATGTCTCAGTTTTCCTCCCCTGGTACTCGGGTGCAACATTCCAGACGCTTTACTAACACTCTCCCCACTTGGAGAGTCAGCGCCTTTAACCTCCTGTTTGGCCCAGTTTGCAATTTCTGCGGAAGATGAACAGGAATAGCGAGAACCAATGAGAGGCTAGCTGGAGGTGTCTGGACGGGCAAATTTAACTCTCATTTCCCACCAGGAAGAGGAAATAACCAAAGGCTCAGCGTGCCGTACCGGAACCAGATTAGGGCCTGAAGCCACCATGCAGTTTTGCGGCCAGCTCAAAAGAAAGCGAGTTGAAGAAAGGAGCTCAGGGGCACTGTAATTCACAAACCTGCAGAGTTATAAATGACAGCTATCGTCCAAAAATAGACTGAAGTAAGGCTGCCAAGAGGACTTGAAAGCGGGGCAGAATTGCAGGAAACCGATTTCAGGAGGTAGACTGGAATTGCATTGAAAGCATAGGAAAAGAGGCAGAACGTCCACAATGATGCACTTGGCCAAAAAGGGCGTATGCGTTTTTTCCTGAATATATTCAGGAAAAGACGCATACGCCCTTTTTGGCCAACCAAGCAAGCTTGCAAAGGAAATCTGCACTACAATGAAGTCTCACTTCCCCCCGGTCAAAAGGGCCATCTGAAAAAAGTGTAAAATCCAGAAAGGCAGGACAGGGCATGGAGAACTGGGAGCCTTGTTATGCTGATGGGCGGGATGTAAATTGCCAACAGACACTCGGGAGAAGTGTATGGTGTTTCCTGAAACATCTAAAAAACAAAGCAACAGAGCCTAGGGCACTGCCACTTATGGTCCTATAGCTTAGGGAAATTAAAATCAAAAAGACACAGCCACCCCAAAGTTTGGGACGCCTCTGTTTACAAGAACCTCGTTTACAGTACAAGTTCAACATCGCAGAAAGTGAAAAATGGATAAAGAAGTTGTGGTATTTACTTACAAAGCAATATCACTCAGCAATGAATTCTATGTCATCAGGCCCTTAGCATCACAATGAGTGGATTCAGGTATGATGATTCTAACTGAAATAAGTCACACAGAAAAAGAAACATCATAAGATATCAGTAATACACGGAATGTAAACTTGGCTACACAGGAACTGAATTACAGAACAGAACAGGGTCTCAAATTTAGAAAACCAACTTATGCTTGCTTAAGGGGTAAGGTGAGTTGGGGTGCTGCATAAAACCAGAGATTGAAATGAGCACAGATAAAGTTCCTTAAGCCAAATATGGAATAGACAAGAGCTACTCCTTGCTCAACGAAACGGACTCAAAACCCCATATTAAACCCCTAAGAATGTACCTGACTAGTAAGTATCTTAAAACCTATGGATTGCTATGTCTCCAAAAGAGAATCAAGCGTGTGTACAGGGGAATAAACACAGCAGTGATAGGATTGGAGAGGTTCGGTGAGCAAATGAAGACCCTTTGAAGTTATATTGCATGGTACCCATTACACGGGTCTCAACTCTCCAGGTTTAAGGTATTCTTCCTTCAGCTAAAACATGCATGTGGAACCCAGAGTATGATCAACCATGTGAACGGGAGACGTGTTCAAATATGTCTCAGTTTTCCTCCCCTGGTACTCGGGTGCAACATTCCAGACGCTTTACTAACACTCTCCCGACTTGGAGAGTCAGTCCCTTTAACCTCCTGTTTGGCCCAGTTTGCAATTTCTGCGGAAGATGAACAGGAATAGCGAGAACCAATGAGAGGCTAGCTGGAGGTGTCTGGACGGGCAAATTTAACTCTCATTTCCCACCAGGAAGAGGAATTAACCAAAGGCTCAGCATGCCGGGCCGGAACCAGATTAGGGCCTGAAGCCATCCTGCGGTGTTGCGGCCAGGTCACAAGAAAGCGAGTTGAAGAAAGGAGCTCAGGGGCACTGTAATTCACAAACCTGCAGAGTTATAAATGACAGCTATCGTCCAAAAATAGACTGAAGTAAGGCTGCCAAGAGGACTTGAAAGTGGGGCAGAATTGCAGGAAACCGATTTCAGGAGGTAGACTGGAATTGCATTGAAAGCATAGGAAAAGAGGCAGAACGTCCACAATGATGCACTTGGCCAAAAAGGGCGTATGCGTTTTTTCCTGAATATATTCAGGAAAAAACACATACGCCCTTTTTGGCCAACCAAGCAAGCTTGCAAAGGAAATCTGCACTACAATGAAGTCTCACTTCCCCCCGGTCAAAAGGGCCATCTGAAAAAAGTGTAAAATCCAGAAAGGCAGGACAGGCCATGGAGAACTGGGAGCCTTGTTATGTTGATGGGCGGGATGTAAATTGCCAACAGACACTCGGGAGAAGTGTATGGTGTTTCCTGAAACATCTAAAAAACAAAGCAACAGAGCCTAGGGCACTTCCACTTATGGTCCTATAGCTTAGGGAAATTAAAATCAAAAAGACACAGCCACCCCAAAGTTTGGGACGCCTCTGTTTACAAGAACCTCGTTTACAGTACAAGTTCAACATCGCAGAAAGTGAAAAATGGATAAAGAAGTTGTGGTATTCACTTACAAAGCAATATCACTCAGCAATGAAATCTATGTCATCAGGCCCTTAGCATCACAATGAGTGGATTCAGGTATGATGATTCTAACTGAAATAAGTCACACAGAAAAAGAAACATCATAAGATATCACTAATACACGGAATGTAAACTTGCCTACACAGGAACTGAATTACAGAACAGAACAGGGTCTCAAATTTAGAAAACCAACTTATGCTTGCTTAAGGGTAAAGGTGAGTTGGGGTGCTGCATAAAACCAGAGATTGAAATGAGCACAGATAAAGTTCCTTAAGTCAAATATGGAATAGACAAGAGCTACTCCTTGCTCAACGAAATGGACTCAACACCCCATATTAAACGCCTAAGAATGTTCCTGACTAGTAAGTATCTTAAAACCTATGGATTGCTATGTCTCCAAAAGAGAATCAAGCATGTGTACAGGGGCATAAACGCAGCAGTGATAGGATTGGAGAGGTTCGGTGAGCAAATGAAGACCCTTTGAAGTCATATTGCATGGTACCCATTACACGGGTCTCAACTCTCCAGGTTTAAGGTATTCTTCCTTCAGCTAAAACATGCATGTGGATCCCAAGTATGATCAACCATGTGAACGGGAGACGTGTTCAAATATGTCTCAGTTTTCCTCCCCTGGTACTCGGGTGCAACATTCCAGACGCTTTACTAACACTCTCCCCACTTGGAGAGTCAGCGCCTTTAACCTCCTGTTTGGCCCAGTTTGCAATTTCTGCGGAAGATGAACAGGAATAGCGAGAACCAATGAGAGGCTAGCTGGAGGTGTCTGGACGGGCAAATTTAACTCTCATTTCCCACCAGGAAGAGGAAATAACCAAAGGCTCAGCGTGCCGTACCGGAACCAGATTAGGGCCTGAAGCCACCATGCAGTGTTGCGGCCAGCTCAAAAGAAAGCGAGTTGAAGAAAGGAGCTCAGGGGCACTGTAATTCACAAACCTGCAGAGTTATAAATGACAGCTATCGTCCAAAAATAGACTGAAGTAAGGCTGCCAAGAGGACTTGAAAGCGGGGCAGAATTGCAGGAAACCGATTTCAGGAGGTAGACTGGAATTGCATTGAAAGCATAGGAAAAGAGGCAGAACGTCCACAATGATGCACTTGGCCAAAAAGGGCGTATGCGTTTTTTCCTGAATATATTCAGGAAAAAACGCATACGCCCTTTTTGGCCAACCAAGCAAGCTTGCAAAGGAAATCTGCACTACAATGAAGTCTCACTTCCCCCCCGGTCAAAATGGCAATCTGAAAAAAGTGTAAAATCCAGAAAGGCAGGACAGGCCATGGAGAACTGGGAGCCTTGTTATGCTGATGGGTGGGATGTAAATTGCCAACAACCACTCGGGAGAAGTGTATGGTGTTTCCTGAAACATCTAAAAAACAAAGCAACAGAACCTAGGGCACTTCCACTTATGGTCCTATAGCTTAGGGAAATTAAAATCAAAAAGACACAGCCACCCCAAAGTTTGGAACGGCTCTGTTTACAAGAACCTCGTTTACAGTACAAGTTCAACATCGCAGAAAGTGAAAAATGGATAAAGAAGTTGTGGTATTCACTTACAAAGCAATATCACTCAGCAATGAAATCTATGTCATCAGGCCCTTAGCATCACAATGAGTGGATTCAGGTATGATGATTCTAACTGAAATAAGTCACACAGAAAAAGAAACATCATAAGATATAACTAATACACGGAATGTAAACTTGCCTACACAGGAACTGAATTACAGAACAGAACAGGGTCTCAAATTTAGAAAACCAACTTATGCTTGCTTAAGGGGAAAGGTGAGTTGGGGTGCTGCATAAAACCAGAGATTGAAATGAGCACAGATAAAGTTCCTTAAGCCAAATATGGAATAGACAAGAGCTACTCCTTGCTCAACGAAATGGACTCAACACCCCATATTAAACGCCTAAGAATGTTCCTGACTAGTAAGTATCTTAAAACCTATGGATTGCTATGTCTCCAAAAGAGAATCAAGCATGTGTACAGGGGCATAAACGCAGCAGTGATAGGATTGGAGAGGTTCGGTGAGCAAAGGAAGACCCTTTGAAGTCATATTGCATGGTACCCATTCCACGGGTTTCAACTACCCAGGTTTAAGGTAGTCTTCCTTCAGCTAAAACATGCATGTGGAACCCAAGTATGATCAACCATGTGATCGGGAGACGTGTTCAAATATGTCTCAGTTTTCCTCCCCTGGTACTCGGGTGCAACATTCCAGACGCTTTACTAACACTCTCCCCACTTGGAGAGTCAGCGCCTTTAACCTCCTGTTTGGCCCAGTTTGCAATTTCTGCGGAAGATGAACAGGAATAGCGAGAACCAATGAGAGGCTAGCTGGAGGTGTCTGGACGGGCAAATTTAACTCTCATTTCCCACCAGGAAGAGGAAATAACCAAAGGCTCAGCGTGCCGTACCGGAACCAGATTAGGGCCTGAAGCCACCATGCAGTTTTGCGGCCAGCTCAAAAGAAAGCGAGTTGAAGAAAGGAGCTCAGGGGCACTGTAATTCACAAACCTGCAGAGTTATAAATGACAGCTATCGTCCAAAAATAGACTGAAGTAAGGCTGCCAAGAGGACTTGAAAGCGGGGCAGAATTGCAGGAAACCGATTTCAGGAGGTAGACTGGAATTGCATTGAAAGCATAGGAAAAGAGGCAGAACGTCCACAATGATGCACTTGGCCAAAAAGGGCGTATGCGTTTTTTCCTGAATATATTCAGGAAAAAACGCATACGCCCTTTTTGGCCAACCAAGCAAGCTTGCAAAGGAAATCTGCACTACAATGAAGTCCCACTTCCCCCCGGTCAAAAGGGCCATCTGAAAAAAGTGTAAAATCCAGAAAGGCAGGACAGGCCATGGAGAACTGGGAGCCTTGTTATGCTGATGGGCGGGATGTAAATTGCCAACAACCACTCGGGAGAAGTGTATGGTGTTTCCTGAAACATCTAAAAAACAAAGCAACAGAGCCTGGGGCACTTCCACTTATGGTCCTATAGCTTAGGGAAATTAAAATCAAAAAGACACAGCCACCCCAAAGTTTGGAACGGCTCTGTTTACAAGAACCTCGTTTACAGTACAAGTTCAACATCGCAGAAAGTGAAAAATGGATAAAGAACTTGTGGTACTTACGTACAATGCAGTATCACTCAGCAATGAAATCTATGTCATCAGGCCCATAACAGCATAATGAGTAGATTCAGGTACGATGATTCTAACTGAAATAAGTCACACAGAAAAAGAAACATCATAAGATATCAGTAATACACGGAATGTAAACTTGGCTACACAGGAACTGAATTCCAAAACAGAACAGGGTCTCAAATTTAGAAAACCAACTTATGCTTGCTTAAGGGTAAAGGTGAGTTGGGGTGCTGCATAAAACCAGAGATTGAAATGAGCACAGATAAAGTTCCTTAAGCCAAATATGGAATAGACAAGAGCTACTCCTTGCTCAACGAAATGGACTCAACACCGCATATTAAACGCCTAAGAATGTACCTGACTAGTAAGTATCTTAAAACCTATGGATTGCTATGTCTCCGAAAGAGAATCAAGCATGTGTACAGGGGCATAAACGCAGCAGTGATAGGATTGGAGAGGTTCGGTGAGCAAATGAAGACCCTTTGAAGTCATATTGCATGGTACCCATTCCACGGGTTTCAACTACCCAGGTTTAAGGTATTCTTCCTTCAGTTAAAACATGCATGTGGAACCTAGAGTATGATCAACCATGTGATCGGGAGACGTGTTCAAATATGTCTCAGTTTTCGTACCCTGGTACTCGGGTGCAACATTCCAGACGCTTTACTAACACTCTCCCCACTTGGAGAGTCAGTCCCTTTAACCTCCTGTTTGGCCCAGTTTGCAATTTCTGCGGAAGATGAACAGGAATAGCGAGAACCAATGAGAGGCTAGCTGGAGGTGTCTGGACGGGCAAATTTAACTCTCATTTCCCACCAGGAAGAGGAAGTAACCAAAGGCTCAGTGTGCCGTGCCGGAACCAGATTAGGTCCTGAAGCCATCCTGTGGTGTTGCGGCCAGGTCACAAGAAAGCGAGTTGAAGAAAGGAGCTCAGGGGCACTGTAATTCACAAACCTGCAGAGTTATAAATGACAGCTATCGTCCAAAAATAGACTGAAGTAAGGCTGCCAAGAGGACTTGAAAGCGGGGCAGAATTGCAGGAAACCGATTTCAGGAGGTAGTTGGAATTGCATTGAAAGCATAGGAAAAGAGGCAGAACGTCCACAATGATGCACTTGGCCAAAAAGGGCGTATGCGTTTTTTTCCTGAATATATTCAGGAAAAAACGCATACGCCCTATTTGGCCAACCAAGCAAGCTTGCAAAGGAAATCTGCACTACAATGAAGTCTCACTTCCCCCCGGTCAAAAGGGCCATCTGAATAAAGTGTAAAATCCAGAAAGGCAGGACAGGCCATGGAGAACTGGGAGCCTTGTTATGCTGATGGGCGGGATGTAAATTGCCAACAACCACTCGGGAGAAGTGTATGGTGTTTCCTGAAACATCTAAAAAACAAAGCAACAGAGCCTAGGGCACTTCCACTTATGGTCCTATAGCTTAGGGAAATTAAAATCAAAAAGACAGAGCCACCCCAAAGTTTGGAACGGCTCTGTTTACAAGAACCTCGTTTACAGTACAAGTTCAACATCGCAGAAAGTGAAAAATGGATAAAGAACTTGTGGTACTTACGTACAATGCAGTATCACTCAGCAATGAAATCTATGTCATCAGGCCCATAACAGCATAATGAGTAGATTCAGGTACGATGATTCTAACTGAAATAAGTCACACAGAAAAAGAAACATCATAAGATATCAGTAATACACGGAATGTAAACTTGGCTACACAGGAACTGAATTCCAAAACAGAACAGGGTCTCAAATTTAGAAAACCAACTTATGCTTGCTTAAGGGTAAAGGTGAGTTGGGGTGCTGCATAAAACCAGAGATTGAAATGAGCACAGATAAAGTTCCTTAAGCCAAATATGGAATAGACAAGAGCTACTCCTTGCTCAACGAAATGGACTCAACACCGCATATTAAACGCCTAAGAATGTACCTGACTAGTAAGTATCTTAAAACCTATGGATTGCTATGTCTCCAAAAGAGAATCAAGCATGTGTACAGGGGCATAAACGCAGCAGTGATAGGATTGGAGAGGTTCGGTGAGCAAATGAAGACCCTTTGAAGTCATATTGCATGGTACCCATTACACGGGTCTTAACTCTCCAGGTTTAAGGTATTCTTCCTTCAGCTAAAACATGCATGTGGAACCCAAGTATGATGAACCATGTGAACGGGAGACGTGTTCAAATATGTCTCAGTTTTCCTCCCCTGGTACTCGGGTGCAACATTCCAGACGCTTTACTAACACTCTCCCCACTTGGAGAGTCAGTCCCTTTAACCTCCTGTTTGGCCCAGTTTGCAATTTCTGCGGAAGATGAACAGGAATAGCGAGAACCAATGAGAGGCTAGCTGAGGTGTCTGGACGGGCAAATTTAACTCTCATTTCCCACCAGGAAGAGGAAATAACCAAAGGCTCAGCGTGCCGTGCCGGAACCAGATTAGGGCCGGAAGCCATCCTGCGGTGTTGCGGCCAGGTCACAAGAAAGCGAGTTGAAGAAAGGAGCTCAGGGGCACTGTAATTCACAAACCTGCAGAGTTATAAATGACAGCTATCGTCCAAAAATAGACTGAAGTAAGGCTGCCAAGAGGACTTGAAAGCGGGGCAGAATTGCAGGAAACCGATTTCAGGAGGTAGACTGGAATTGCATTGAAAGCATAGGAAAAGAGGCAGAACGTCCACAATGATGCACTTGGCCAAAAAGGGCGTATGCGTTTTTTCCTGAATATATTCAGGAAAAAACGCATACGCCCTTTTTGGCCAACCAAGCAAGCTTGCAAAGGAAATCTGCACTACAATGAAGTCTCACTTCCCCCCGGTCAAAAGGGCCATCTGAAAAAAGTGTAAAATCCAGAAAGGCAACAGGCCATTGAGAACTGGGAGCCTTGTTATGCTGATGGGCGGGATGTAAATTGCCAACAGACACTTGGGAGAAGTGTATGGTGTTTCCTGAAACATCTAAAAAACAAAGCAACAGAGCCTAGGGCACTTCCACTTATGGTCCTATAGCTTAGGGAAATTAAAATCAAAAAGACACAGCCACCCCAAAGTTTGGAACGGCTCTGTTTACAAGAACCTCATTTACAGTACAAGTTCAACATCGCAGAAAGTGAAAAATGGATAAAGAAGTTGTGGTATTTACTTACAAAGCAATATCACTCAGCAATGAAATCTGTGTCATCAGGCCCGTAGCAGCACAATGAGTGGATTCAGGTATGATGATTCTAACTGAAATAAGTCACACAGAAAAAGAAACATCATAAGATATCAGTAATACATGGAATGTAAACTTGGCTACACAGGAACTGAATTACAGAACAGAACAGGGTCTCAAATTTAGAAAACCAACTTATGCTTGCTTAAGGGGAAAGGTGAGTTGGGGTGCTGCATAAAACCAGAGATTGAAATGAGCACAGATAAAGTTCCTTAAGCCAAATATGGAATAGACAAGAGCTACTCCTTGCTCAACGAAATGGACTCAACACCCCATATTAAACGCCTAAGAATGTTCCTGACTAGTAAGTATCTTAAAACCTATGGATTGCTATGTCTCCAAAAGAGAATCAAGCATGTGTACAGGGGCATAAACGCAGCAGTGATAGGATTGGAGAGGTTCGGTGTGCAAATGAAGACACTTTGAAGTCATATTGCATGGTACCCATTCCACGGGTTTCAACTACCCAGGTTTAAGGTATTCTTCCTTCAGCTAAAACATGCATGTGGAACCTAGAGTATGATCAACCATGTGATCGGGAGACGTGTTCAAATATGTCTCAGTTTTCGTACCCTGGTACTCGGGTGCAACATTCCAGACGCTTTACTAACACTCTCCCGACTTGGAGAGTCAGTCCCTTTAACCTCCTGTTTGGCCCAGTTTGCAATTTCTGCGGAAGATGAACAGGAATAGCGAGAACCAATGAGAGACTAGCTGGAGGTGTCTGGACGGGCAAATTTAACTCTCATTTCCCACCAGGAAGAGGAATTAACCAAAGGCTCAGCGTGCCGTGCCGGAACCAGATTAGGTCCTGAAGCCATCCTGCGGTGTTGCGGCCAGGTCACAAGAAAGCGAGTTGAAGAAAGGAGCTCAGGGGCACTGTAATTCACAAACCTGCAGAGTTATAAATGACAGCTATCGTCCAAAAATAGACTGAAGTAAGGGTGCCAAGAGGACTTGAAAGCGGGGCAGAATTGCAGGAAACCGATTTCAGGAGGTAGACTGGAATTGCATTTAAAGCATAGGAAAAGAGGCAGAACGTCCACAATGATGCACTTGGCCAAAAAGGGCGTATGCGTTTTTTCCTGAATATATTCAGGAAAAAACGCATACGCCCTTTTTGGCCAACCAAGCAAGCTTGCAAAGGAAATCTGCACTACAATGAAGTCTCACTTCCCCCCGGTCAAAAGGGCCATCTGAAAAAAGTGTAAAATCCAGAAAGGCAGGACAGGCCATGGAGAACTGGGAGCCTTGTTATGCAGATGGGCGGGATGTAAATTGCCAACAACCACTCGGGAGAAGTGTATGTTGTTTCCTGAAACATCTAAAAAACAAAGCAACAGAGCCTAGGGCACTTCCACTTATGGTCCTATAGCTTAGGGAAATTAAAATCAAAAAGACACAGCCACCCCAAAGTTTGGAACGGCTCTGTTTACAAGAACCTCGTTTACAGTACAAGTTCAACATCGCAGAAAGTGAAAAATGGATAAAGAACTTGTGGTACTTACGTACAATGCAGTATCACTCAGTAATGAAATCTATGTCATCAGGCCCATAACAGCATAATGAGTAGATTCAGGTACGATGATTCTAACTGAAATAAGTCACACAGAAAAAGAAACATCATAAGATATCAGTAATACACGGAATGTAAACTTGGCTACACAGGAACTGAATTCCAAAACAGAACAGGGTCTCAAATTTAGAAAACCAACTTATGCTTGCTTAAGGGTAAAGGTGAGTTGGGTTGCTGCATAAAACCAGAGATTGAAATGAGCACAGATAAAGTTCCTTAAGCCAAATATGGAATAGACAAGAGCTACTCCTTGCTCAACGAAATGGACTCAACACCGCATATTAAACGCCTAAGAATGTACCTGACTAGTAAGTATCTTAAAACCTATGGATTGCTATGTCTCCAAAAGAGAATCAAGCATGTGTACAGGGGCATAAACGCAGCAGTGATAGGATTGGAGAGGTTCGGTGAGCAAATGAAGACCCTTTGAAGTCATATTGCATGGTACCTATTACACGGGTCTTAACTCTCCAGGTTTAAGGTATTCTTCCTTCAGCTAAAACATGCATGTGGAACCCAAGTATGATGAACCATGTGAACGGGAGACGTGTTCAAATATGTCTCAGTTATCCTCCCCTGGTACTCGGGTGCAACATTCCAGACGCTTTACTAACACTCTCCCCACTTGGAGAGTCAGTGCCTTTAACCTCCTGTTTGGCCCAGTTTGCAATTTCTGCGGAAGATGAACAGGAATAGCGAGAACCAATGAGAGGCTAGCTGGAGGTGTCTGGACGGGCAAATTTAACTCTCATTTCCCACCAGGAAGAGGAAATAACCAAAGGCTCAGCGTGCCGTGCCGGAACCAGATTAGGGCCTGAAGCCATCCTGCGGTGTTGCGGCCAGGTCACAAGAAAGCGAGTTGAAGAAAGGAGCTCAGGGGCACTGTAATTCACAAACCTGCAGAGTTATAAATGACAGCTATCGTCCAAAAATAGACTGAAGTAAGGCTGCCAAGAGGACTTGAAAGCGGGGCAGCATTGCAGGAAACCGATTTCAGGAGGTAGACTGGAATTGCATTGAAAGCATAGGAAAAGAGGCAGAACGTCCACAATGATGCACTTGGCCAAAAAGGGCGTATGCGTTTTTTCCTGAATATATTCAGGAAAAAACGCATACGCCCTTTTTGGCCAACCAAGCAAGCTTGCAAAGGAAATCTGCACTACAATGAAGTCTCACTTCCCCCCGGTCAAAAGGGCCATCTGAAAAAAGTGTAAAATCCAGAAAGGCAACAGGCCATTGAGAACTGGGAGCCTTGTTATGCTGATGGGCGGGATGTAAATTGCCAACAACCACTCGGGAGAAGTGTATGGTGTTTCCTGAAACATCTAAAAAACAAAGCAACAGAGCCTAGGGCACTTCCACTTATGGTCCTATAGCTTAGGGAAATTAAAATCAAAAAGACACAGCCACCCCAAAGTTTGGAATGGCTCTGTTTACAAGAACCTCGTTTACAGTACAAGTTCAACATCGCAGAAAGTGAAAAATGGATAAAGAACTTGTGGTACTTACGTACAATGCAGTATCACTCAGCAATGAAATCTATGTCATCAGGCCCGTAGCAGCATAATGAGTAGATTCAGGTACGATGATTGTAACTGAAATAAGTCACACAGAAAAAGAAACATCATAAGATATCACTAATACACGGAATGTAAACTTGGCTACACAGGAACTGAATTCCAAAACAGAACAGGGTCTCAAATTTAGAAAACCAACTTATGCATGCTTAAGGGGAAAGGTGAGTTGGGTTGCTGCATAAAACCAGAGATTGAAATGAGCACAGATAAAGTTCCTTAAGCCACATATGGAATAGACAAGAGCTACTCCTTGCTCAACGAAATGGACTCAACACCGCATATTAAACGCCTAAGAATGTACCTGACTAGTAAGTATCTTAAAACCTATGGATTGCTATGTCTCCGAAAGAGAATCAAGCATGTGTACAGGGGCATAAACGCAGCAGTGATAGGATTGGAGAGGTTCGGTGAGCAAATGAAGACCCTTTGAAGTCATATTGCATGGTACCCATTCCACGGGTTTCAACTACCCAGGTTTAAGGTATTCTTCCTTCAGCTAAAACATGCATGTGGAACCCAAGTATGACCAACCATGTGATCGGGAGACGTGTTCAAATATGTCTCAGTTTTCCTCCCCTGGTACTCGGGTGCAACATTCCAGACGCTTTACTAACACTCTCCCCACTTGGAGAGTCAGCGCCTTTAACCTCCTGTTTGGCCCAGTTTGCAATTTCTGCGGAAGATGAACAGGAATAGCGAGAACCAATGAGAGGCTAGCTGGAGGTGTCTGGACGGGCAAATTTAACTCTCATTTCCCACCAGGAAGAGGAATTAACCAAAGGCTCAGCGTGCCGTACCGGAACCAGATTAGAGCCTGAAGCCATCCTGCGGTGTTGCGGCCAGCTCAAAAGAAAGCGAGTTGAACAAAGGAGCTCAGGGGAACTGTAATTCACAAACCTGCAGAGTTATAAATGACAGCTATCGTCCAAAAATAGACTGAAGTAAGGCTGCCAAGAGGACTTGAAAGCGGGGCAGAATTGCAGGAAACCGATTTCAGGAGGTAGACTGGAATTGCATTGAAAGCATAGGAAAAGAGGCAGAACGTCCACAATGATGCACTTGGCCAAAAAGGGCGTATGCGTTTTTTCCTGAATATATTCAGGAAAAAACGCATACGCCCTTTTTGGCCAACCAAGCAAGCTTGCAAAGGAAATCTGCACTACAATGAAGTCTCACTTCCCCCCGGTCAAAAGGGCCATCTGAAAAAAGTGTAAAATCCAGAAAGGCAGGACAGGCCATGGAGAACTGGGAGCCTTGTTATGCTGATGGGCGGGATGTAAATTGCCAACAACCACTCGGGAGAAGTGTATGGTGTTTCCTGAAACATCTAAAAAACAAAGCAACAGAACCTAGGGCACTTCCACTTATGGTCCTATAGCTTAGGGAAATTAAAATCAAAAAGACACAGCCACCCCAAAGTTTGGGACGCCTCTGTTTACAAGAACCTCGTTTACAGTACAAGTTCAACATCGCAGAAAGTGAAAAATGGATAAAGAAGTTGTGGTACTTACTTACAAAGCAATATCACTCAGCAATGAAATCTGTGTCATCAGGCCCTTAGCAGCACAATGAATGGATTCAGGTATGATGATTCTAACTGAAGTAAGTCACACAGAAAAAGAAACATCATAAGATATCAGTAATACACGGAATGTAAACTTGGCTACACAGGAACTGAATTACAGAACAGAACAGGGTCTCAAATTTAGAAAACCAACTTATGCTTGCTTAAGGGTAAAGGTGAGTTGGGGTGCTGCATAAAACCAGAGATTGAAATGAGCACAGATAAAGTTCCTTAAGTCAAATATGGAATAGACAAGAGCTACTCCTTGCTCAACGAAATGGACTCAACACCGCATATTAAACGCCTAAGAATGTACCTGACTAGTAAGTATCTTAAAAACCTATGGATTGCTATGTCTCCGAAAGAGAATCAAGCATGTGTACAGGGGCATAAACGCAGCAGTGATAGGATTGGAGAGGTTCGGTGAGCAAATGAAGACCCTTTGAAGTCATATTGCATGGTACCCATTACACGGGTCTTAACTCTCCAGGTTTAAGGTATTCTTCCTTCAGCTAAAACATGCATGTGGAACCCAAGTATGGTCAACCATGTGAACGGGAGACGTGTTCAAATATGTCTCAGTTTTCCTCCCCTGGTACTCGGGTGCAACATTCCAGACGCTTTACTAACACTCTCCCCACTTGGAGAGTCAGCGCCTTTAACCTCCTGTTTGGCCCAGTTTGCAATGTCTGCGGAGGATGAACAGGAATAGCGAGAACCAATGAGAGACTAGCTGGAGGTGTCTGGACGGGCAAATTTAACTCTCATTTCCCACCAGGAAGAGGAAATAACCAAAGGCTCAGCGTGCCGTGCCGGAACCAGATTAGGGCCTGAAGCCATCCTGCGGTGTTGCGGCCAGGTCACAAGAAAGCAAGTTGAAGAAAGGAGCTCAGGGGCACTGTAATTCACAAACCTGCAGAGTTATAAATGACAGCTATCGTCCAAAAATAGACTGAAGTAAGGCTGCCAAGAGGACTTGAAAGCGGGGCAGAATTGCAGGAAACCGATTTCAGGAGGTAGACTGGAATTGCATTGAAAGCATAGGAAAACAGGCAGAGCGTCCACAATGATGCACTTGGCCAAAAAGAGCATATGCGTTTATTCCTGAATGTATTCAGGGAAAAACGCATACGCCCTTTTTGGCCAACCAAGCAAGCTTGCAAAGGAAATCTGCACTACAATGAAGTCTCACTTCCCCCCGGTCAAAAGGGCCATCTTAAAAAAGTGTAAAATCCAGAAAGGCAGAACAGGCCATGGAGAACTGGGAGCCTTGTTATGCTGATGGGCGGGATGTAAATTGCCAACAACCACTCGGGAGAAGTGTATGGTGTTTCCTGAAACATCTAAAAAACAAAGCAACAGAACCTAGGGCACTTCCACTTATGGTCCTATAGCTTAGGGAAATTAAAAGCAAAAAGACACAGCCACCCCAAAGTTTGGAACGGCTCCGTTTACAAGAACCTCGTTTACAGTACAAGTTCAACATCGCAGAAAGTGAAAAATGGATAAAGAAGTTGTGGTATTTACTTACAAAGCAATATCACTCAGCAATGAAATCTGTGTCATCAGGCCCTTAGCAGCACAATGAGTGGATTCAGGTATGATGATTCTAACTGAAGTAAGTCACACAGAAAAAGAAACATCATAAGATATCAGTAATACACGGAATGTAAACTTGGCTACACAGGAACTGAATTACAGAACAGAACAGGGTCTCAACTTTAGAAAACCAACTTATGCTTGCTTAAGGGGAAAGGTGAGTTGGGGTGCTGCATAAAACCAGAGATTGAAATGAGCACAGATAAAGTTCCTTAAGTCAAATATGGAATAGACAAGAGCTACTCCTTGCTCAACGAAATGGACTCAACACCGCATATTAAACGCCTAAGAATGTACCTGACTAGTAAGTATCGTAAAACCTATGGTTTGCTATGTCTCCGAAAGAGAATCAAGCATGTGTACAGGGGCATAAACGCAGCAGTGATAGGATTGGAGAGGTTCGGTGAGCAAATGAAGACCCTTTGAAGTCATATTGCATGGTACCCATTCCACGGGTTTCAACTACCCAGGTTTAAGGTATTCTTCCTTCAGCTAAAACATGCATGTGGAACCTAGAGTATGATCAACCATTTGATCGGGAGACGTGTTCAAATATGTCTCAGTTTTCGTACCCTGGTACTCGGGTGCAACATTCCAGACGCTTTACTAACACTCTCCCGACTTGGAGAGTCAGTCCCTTTAACCTCCTGTTTGGCCCAGTTTGCAATTTCTGCGGAAGATGAACAGGAATAGCGAGAACCAATGAGAGACTAGCTGGAGGTGTCTGGACGGGCAAATTTAACTCTCATTTCCCACCAGGAAGAGGAAATAACCAAAGGCTCAGCGTGCCGTGCCGGAACCAGATTAGGGCCTGAAGACATCCTGCGGTGTTGCGGCCAGGTCACAAGAAAGCGAGTTGAAGAAAGGAGCTCAGGGGCACTGTAATTCACAAACCTGCAGAGTTATAAATGACAGCTATCGTCCAAAAATAGACTGAAGTAAGGCTGCCAAGAGGACTTGAAAGTGGGGCAGA
Organism: Stenella coeruleoalba; assembly: GCF_951394435.1. Taxonomy (NCBI): domain Eukaryota; kingdom Metazoa; phylum Chordata; class Mammalia; order Artiodactyla; family Delphinidae; genus Stenella; species Stenella coeruleoalba. The sequence goes on from NW_027646464.1 coordinate 241,202, forward strand.
ATTGCAGGAAACTGATTTCAGGAGGTAGACTGGAATTGCATTGAAAGCATAGGAAAAGAGGCAGAACGTCCACAATGATGCACTTGGCCAAAAAGGGCGTATGCGTTTTTTCCTGAATATATTCAGGAAAAAACGCATACGCCCTTTTTGGCCAACCAAGCAAGCTTGCAAAGGAAATCTGCACTACAATGAAGTCTCACTTCCCCCCGGTCAAAAGGGCCATCTGAAAAAAGTGTAAAATCCAGAAAGGCAGGACAGACCATGGAGAACTGGGAGCCTTGTTATGCAGATGGGCGGGATGTAAATTGCCAACAACCACTCGGGAGAAGTGTATGGTGTTTCCTGAAACATCTAAAAAACAAAGCAACAGAGCCTAGGGCACTTCCACTTATGGTCCTATAGCTTAGGGAAATTAAAATCAAAAAGACACAGCCACCCCAAAGTTTGGGACGCCTCTGTTTACAAGAACCTCATTTACAGTACAAGTTCAACATCGTAGAAAGTGAAAAATGGATAAAGAAGTTGTGGTATTTACTTACAAAGCAATATCACTCAGCAATGAATTCTATGTCATCAGGCCCTTAGCATCACAATGAGTGGATTCAGGTATGATGATTCTAACTGAAATAAGTCACACAGAAAAAGAAACATCATAAGATATCAGTAATACACGGAATGTAAACTTGGCTACACAGGAACTGAATTACAGAACAGAACAGGGTCTCAAATTTAGAAAACCAACTTATGCTTGCTTAAGGGGAAAGGTGAGTTGGGGTGCTGCATAAAACCAGAGATTGAAATGAGCACAGATAAAGTTCCTTAAGCCAAATATGGAATAGACAAGAGCTACTCCTTGCTCAACGAAATGGACTCAAAACCCCATATTAAACCCCTAAGAATGTACCTGACTAGTAAGTATCTTAAAACCTATGGATTGCTATGTCTCCAAAAGAGAATCAAGCGTGTGTACAGGGGCATAAACACAGCAGTGATAGGATTGGAGAGGTTCGGTGAGCAAATGAAGACCCTTTGAAGTTATATTGCATGGTAACCATTACACGGGTCTCAACTCTCCAGTTTTAAGGTATTCTTCCTTCAGCAAAAACATGCATGTGGAACCCAGAGTATGATCAACCATGTGAATGGGAGACGTGTTCAAATATGTCTCAGTTTTCCTCCCCTGGTACTCGGGTGCAACATTCCAGACGCTTTACTAACACTCTCCCGACTTGGAGAGTCAGTCCCTTTAACCTCCTGTTTGGCCCAGTTTGCAATTTCTGCGGAAGATGAACAGGAATAGCGAGAACCAATGAGAGGCTAGCTGGAGGTGTCTGGACGGGCAAATTTAACTCTCATTTCCCACCAGGAAGAGGAATTAACCAAAGTCTCAGCATGCCGGGCCGGAACCAGATTAGGGCCTGAAGCCATCCTGCGGTGTTGCAGCCAGGTCACAAGAAAGCGAGTTGAAGAAAGGAGCTCAGGGGCACTGTAATTCACAAACCTGCAGAGTTATAAATGACAGCTATCGTCCAAAAATAGACTGAAGTAAGGCTGCCAAGAGGACTTGAAAGCGGGGCAGAATTGCAGGAAACCGATTTCAGGAGGTAGACTGGAATTGCATTGAAAGCATAGGAAAAGAGGCAGAACGTCCACAATGATGCACTTGGCCAAAAAGGGCGTATGCGTTTTTTCCTGAATATATTCAGGAAAAAACGCATACGCACTTTTTGGCCAACCAAGCAAGCTTGCAAAGGAAATCTGCACTACAGTGAAGTCTCACTTCCCCCCGGTCAAAAGGGCCATCTGAAAAAAGTGTAAAATCCAGAAAGGCAACAGGCCATTGAGAACTGGGAGCCTTGTTATGCTGATGGGCGGGATGTAAATTGCCAACAGACACTTGGGAGAAGTGTATGGTGTTTCCTGAAACATCTAAAAAACAAAGCAACAGAGCCTAGGGCACTTCCACTTATGGTCCTATAGCTTAGGGAAATTAAAATCAAAAAGACACAGCCACCCCAAAGTTTGGAACGGCTCTGTTTACAAGAACCTCGTTTACAGTACAAGTTCAACATCGCGGAAAGTGAAAAATGGATAAAGAAGTTGTGGTATTCACTTACAAAGCAATATCACTCAGCAATGAAATCTATGTCATCAGGCCCTTAGCATCACAATGAGTGGATTCAGGTATGATGATTCTAACTGAAATAAGTCACACAGAAAAAGAAACATCATAAGATATCACTAATACACGGAATGTAAACTTGCCTACACAGGAACTGAATTACAGAACAGAACAGGGTCTCAAATTTAGAAAACCAACTTATGCTTGCTTAAGGGTAAAGGTGAGTTGGGGTGCTGCATAAAACCAGAGATTGAAATGAGCACAGATAAAGTTCCTTAAGCCAAATATGGAATAGACAAGAGCTACTCCTTGCTCAACGAAATGGACTCAACACCCCAAATTAAACGCCTAAGAATGTACCTGACTAGTAAGTATCTTAAAACCTATGGATTGCTATGTCTCCAAAAGAGAATCAAGCATGTGTACAGGGGCATAAACGCAGCAGTGATAGGATTGGAGAGGTTCGGTGAGCAAATGAAGACCCTTTGAAGTCATATTGCATGGTACCCATTCCACGGGTTTCAACTACCCAGGTTTTAGGTATTCTTCCTTCAGCTAAAACATGCATGTGGAACCCAAGTATGATCAACCATGTGAACGGGAGACGTGTTCAAATATGTCTCAGTTTTCCTCCCCTGCTACTCGGGTGCAACATTCCAGACGCTTTACTAACACTCTCCCCACTTGGAGAGTCAGCGCCTTTAACCTCCTCTTTGGCCCAGTTTGCAATTTCTGCGGAAGATGAACAGGAATAGCGAGAACCAATGAGAGGCTAGCTGGAGGTGTCTGGACGGGCAAATTTAACTCTCATTTCCCACCAGGAAGAGGAAATAACCAAAGGCTCAGCGTGCCGTACCGGAACCAGATTAGGGCCTGAAGCCATCCTGCGGTGTTGCGGTCAGCTCAAAAGAAAGCGAGTTGAACAAAGGAGCTCAGGGGCACTGTAGTTCACAAACCTGCAGAGTTATAAATGACAGCTATCGTCCAAAAATAGACTGAAGTAAGGCTGCCAAGAGGACTTGAAAGCGGGGCAGAATTGCAGGAAACCGATTTCAGGAGGTAGACTGGAATTGCATTGAAAGCATAGGAAAAGAGGCAGAACGTCCACAATGATGCACTTGGCCAAAAAGGGCGTATGCGTTTTTTCCTGAATATATTCAGGAAAAAACGCATACGCCCTTTTTGGCCAACCAAGCAAGCTTGCAAAGGAAATCTGCACTACAATGAAGTCTCACTTCCCCCCGGTCAAAAGGGCCATCTGAAAAAAGTGTAAAATCCAGAAAGGCAGGACAGGCCATGGAGAACTGGGAGCCTTGTTATGCTGATGGGTGGGATGTAAATTGCCAACAACCACTCGGGAGAAGTGTATGGTGTTTCCTGAAACATCTAAAAAACAAAGCAACAGAACCTAGGGCACTTCCACTTATGGTCCTATAGCTTAGGGAAATTAAAATCAAAAAGACACAGCCACCCCAAAGTTTGGAACGGCTCTGTTTACAAGAACCTCGTTTACAGTACAAGTTCAACATCGCAGAAAGTGAAAAATGGATAAAGAAGTTGTGGTATTTACTTACAAAGCAATATCACTCAGCAATGAAATCTGTGTCATCAGGCCCTTAGCAGCACAATGAGTGGATTCAGGTATGATGATTCTAACTGAAGTAAGTCACACAGAAAAAGAAACATCATAAGATATCAGTAATACACGGAATGTAAACTTGGCTACACAGGAACTGAATTACAGAACAGAACAGGGTCTCAAATTTAGAAAACCAACTTATGCTTGCTTAAGGGTAAAGGTGAGTTGGGGTGCTGCATAAAACCAGAGATTGAAATGAGCACAGATAAAGTTCCTTAAGCCAAATATGGAATAGACAAGAGCTACTCCTTGCTCAACGAAATGGACTCAACACCGCATATTAAACGCCTAAGAATGTACCTGAGTAGTAAGTATCTTAAAAACCTATGGATTGCTATGTCTCCGAAAGAGAATCAAGCATGTGTACAGGGGCATAAACGCAGCAGTGATAGGATTGGAGAGGTTCGGTGAGCAAATGAAGACCCTTTGAAGTCATATTGCATGGTACCCATTACACGGGTCTTAACTCTCCAGGTTTAAGGTATTCTTCCTTCAGCTAAAACATGCATGTGGAACCCAAGTATGATCAACCATGTGAACGGGAGACGTGTTCAAATATGTCTCAGTTTTCCTCCCCTGGTACTCGGGTGCAACATTCCAGACGCTTTACTAACACTCTCCCCACTTGGAGAGTCAGCGCCTTTAACCTCCTGTTTGGCCCAGTTTGCAATTTCTGTGGAAGATGAACAGGAATAGCGAGAACCAATGAGAGGCTAGCTGGAGGTGTATGGACGGGCAAATTTAACTCTCATTTCCCACCAGGAAGAGGAAATAACCAAAGGCTCAGCGTGCCGTGCCGGAACCAGATTAGGGCCTGAAGCCATCCTGCGGTGTTGTGGCCAGGTCACAAGAAAGCGAGTTGAAGAAAGGAGCTCAGGGGCACTGTAATTCACAAACCTGCAGAGTTATAAATGACAGCTATCGTCCAAAAATAGACTGAAGTAAGGCTGCCAAGAGGACTTGAAAGCGGGGCAGCATTGCAGGAAACCGATTTCAGGAGGTAGACTGGAATTGCATTGAAAGCATAGGAAAAGAGGCAGAACGTCCACAATGATGCACTTGGCCAAAAAGGGCGTATGCGTTTTTTCCTGAATATATTCAGGGAAAAACGCATACGCCCTTTTTGGCCAACCAAGCAAGCTTGCAAAGGAAATCTGCACTACAATGAAGTCTCACTTCCCCCCGGTCAAAAGGGCCATCTGAAAGAAGTGTAAAATCCAGAAAGGCAGGACAGGCCATGGAGAACTGGGAGCCTTGTTATGCTGATGGGCGGGATGTAAATTGCCAACAACCACTCGGGAGAAGTGTATGGTGTTTCCTGAAACATCTAAAAAACAAAGCAACAGAACCTAGGGCACTTCCACTTATGGTCCTATAGCTTAGGGAAATTAAAATCAAAAAGACACAGCCACCCCAAAGTTTGGGACGCCTCTGTTTACAAGAACCTCGTTTACAGTACAAGTTCAACATCGCAGAAAGTGAAAAATGGATAAAGAAGTTGTGGTATTTACTTACAAAGCAATATCACTCAGCAATGAAATCTGTGTCATCAGGCCCTTAGCAGCACAACGAGTGGATTCAGGTATGATGATTCTAACTGAAGTAAGTCACACAGAAAATGAAACATCATAAGATATCAGTAATACACGGAATGTAAACTTGGCTACACAGGAACTGAATTACAGAACAGAACAGGGTCTCAAATTTAGAAAACCAACTTATGCTTGCTTAAGGGTAAAGGTGAGTTGGGGTGCTGCATAAAACCAGAGATTGAAATGAGCACAGATAAAGTTCCTTAAGTCAAATATGGAATAGACAAGAGCTACTCCTTGCTCAACGAAATGGACTCAACACCGCATATTAAACGCCTAAGAATGTACCTGACTAGTAAGTATCTTAAAAACCTATGGATTGCTATGTCTCCGAAAGAGAATCAAGCATGTGTACAGGGGCATAAACGCAGCAGTGATAGGATTGGAGAGGTTCGGTGAGCAAATGAAGACCCTTTGAAGTCATATTGCATGGTACCCATTACACGGGTCTCAACTCTCCAGGTTTAAGGTATTCTTCCTTCAGCTAAAACATGCATGTGGAACCCAAGTATGGTCAACCATGTGAACGGGAGACGTGTTCAAATATGTCTCAGTTTTCCTCCCCTGGTACTCGGGTGCAACATTCCAGACGCTTTACTAACACTCTCTCCACTTGGAGAGTCAGCGCCTTTAACCTCCTGTTTGGCCCAGTTTGCAATTTCTGCGGAAGATGAACAGGAATAGCGAGAACCAATGAGAGACTAGCTGGAGGTGTCTGGACGGGCAAATTTAACTCTCATTTCCCACCAGGAAGAGGAAATAACCAAAGGCTCAGCGTGCCGTGCCGGAACCAGATTAGGGCCTGAAGCCATCCTGCGGTGTTGCGGCCAGGTCACAAGAAAGCAAGTTGAAGAAAGGAGCTCAGGGGCACTGTAATTCACAAACCTGCAGAGTTATAAATGACAGCTATCGTCCAAAAATAGACTGAAGTAAGGCTGCCAAGAGGACTTGAAAGCGGGGCAGAATTGCAGGAAACCGATTTCAGGAGGTAGACTGGAATTGCATTGAAAGCATAGGAAAACAGGCAGAGCGTCCACAATGATGCACTTGGCCAAAAAGAGCATATGCGTTTATTCCTGAATGTATTCAGGGAAAAACGCATACGCCCTTTTTGGCCAACCAAGCAAGCTTGCAAAGGAAATCTGCACTACAATGAAGTCTCACTTCCCCCCGGTCAAAAGGGCCATCTTAAAAAAGTGTAAAATCCAGAAAGGCAGAACAGGCCATGGAGAACTGGGAGCCTTGTTATGCTGATGGGCGGGATGTAAATTGCCAACAACCACTCGGGAGAAGTGTATGGTGTTTCCTGAAACATCTAAAAAACAAAGCAACAGAACCTAGGGCACTTCCACTTATGGTCCTATAGCTTAGGGAAATTAAAATCAAAAAGACACAGCCACCCCAAAGTTTGGGACGCCTCTGTTTACAAGAACCTCATTTACAGTACAAGTTCAACATCGCAGAAAGTGAAAAATGGATAAAGAAGTTGTGGTATTTACTTACAAAGCAATATCACTCAGCAATGAATTCTATGTCATCAGGCCCTTAGCATCACAATGAGTGGATTCAGGTATGATGATTCTAACTGAAATAAGTCACACAGAAAAAGAAACATCATAAGATATCAGTAATACACGGAATGTAAACTTGGCTACACAGGAACTGAATTACAGAACAGAACAGGGTCTCAAATTTAGAAAACCAACTTATGCTTGCTTAAGGGGAAAGGTGAGTTGGGGTGCTGCATAAAACCAGAGATTGAAATGAGCACAGATAAAGTTCCTTAAGCCAAATATGGAATAGACAAGAGCTAGTCCTTGCTCAACGAAATGGACTCAAAACCCCATATTAAACCCCTAAGAATGTACCTGACTAGTAAGTATCTTAAAACCTATGGATTGCTATGTCTCCAAAAGAGAATCAAGCGTGTGTACAGGGGCATAAACACAGCAGTGATAGGATTGGAGAGGTTCGGTGAGCAAATGAAGACCCTTTGAAGTTATATTGCATGGTAACCATTACACGGGTCTCAACTCTCCAGTTTTAAGGTATTCTTCCTTCAGCAAAAACATGCATGTGGAACCCAGAGTATGATCAACCATGTGAATGGGAGACGTGTTCAAATATGTCTCAGTTTTCCTCCCCTGGTACTCGGGTGCAACATTCCAGACGCTTTACTAACACTCTCCCGACTTGGAGAGTCAGTCCCTTTAACCTCCTGTTTGGCCCAGTTTGCAATTTCTGCGGAAGATGAACAGGAATAGCGAGAACCAATGAGAGGCTAGCTGGAGGTGTCTGGACGGGCAAATTTAACTCTCATTTCCCACCAGGAAGAGGAATTAACCAAAGTCTCAGCATGCCGGGCCGGAACCAGATTAGGGCCTGAAGCCATCCTGCGGTGTTGCAGCCAGGTCACAAGAAAGCGAGTTGAAGAAAGGAGCTCAGGGGCACTGTAATTCACAAACCTGCAGAGTTATAAATGACAGCTATTGTCCAAAAATAGACTGAAGTAAGGCTGCCAAGAGGACTTGAAAGCGGGGCAGAATTGCAGGAAACCGATTTCAGGAGGTAGACTGGAATTGCATTGAAAGCATAGGAAAAGAGGCAGAACGTCCACAATGATGCACTTGGCCAAAAAGGGCGTATGCGTTTTTTCCTGAATATATTCAGGAAAAAACGCATACGCACTTTTTGGCCAACCAAGCAAGCTTGCAAAGGAAATCTGCACTACAGTGAAGTCTCACTTCCCCCCGGTCAAAAGGGCCATCTGAAAAAAGTGTAAAATCCAGAAAGGCAACAGGCCATTGAGAACTGGGAGCCTTGTTATGCTGATGGGCGGGATGTAAATTGCCAACAGACACTTGGGAGAAGTGTATGGTGTTTCCTGAAACATCTAAAAAACAAAGCAACAGAGCCTAGGGCACTTCCACTTATGGTCCTATAGCTTAGGGAAATTAAAATCAAAAAGACACAGCCACCCCAAAGTTTGGAACGGCTCTGTTTACAAGAACCTCGTTTACAGTACAAGTTCAACATCGCGGAAAGTGAAAAATGGATAAAGAAGTTGTGGTATTCACTTACAAAGCAATATCACTCAGCAATGAAATCTATGTCATCAGGCCCTTAGCATCACAATGAGTGGATTCAGGTATGATGATTCTAACTGAAATAAGTCACACAGAAAAAGAAACATCATAAGATATCACTAATACACGGAATGTAAACTTGCCTACACAGGAACTGAATTACAGAACAGAACAGGGTCTCAAATTTAGAAAACCAACTTATGCTTGCTTAAGGGTAAAGGTGAGTTGGGGTGCTGCATAAAACCAGAGATTGAAATGAGCACAGATAAAGTTCCTTAAGCCAAATATGGAATAGACAAGAGCTACTCCTTGCTCAACGAAATGGACTCAACACCCCAAATTAAACGCCTAAGAATGTTCCTGACTAGTAAGTATCTTAAAACCTATGGATTGCTATGTCTCCAAAAGAGAATCAAGCATGTGTACAGGGGCATAAACGCAGCAGTGATAGGATTGGAGAGGTTCGGTGAGCAAATGAAGACCCTTTGAAGTCATATTGCATGGTACCCATTCCACGGGTTTCAACTACCCAGGTTTTAGGTATTCTTCCTTCAGCTAAAACATGCATGTGGAACCCAAGTATGATCAACCATGTGAACGGGAGACGTGTTCAAATATGTCTCAGTTTTCCTCCCCTGCTACTCGAGTGCAACATTCCAGACGCTTTACTAACACTCTCCCCACTTGGAGAGTCAGCGCCTTTAACCTCCTGTTTGGCCCAGTTTGCAATTTCTGCGGAAGATGAACAGGAATAGCGAGAACCAATGAGAGGCTAGCTGGAGGTGTCTGGACGGGCAAATTTAACTCTCATTTCCCACCAGGAAGAGGAAATAACCAAAGGCTCAGCGTGCCGTACCGGAACCAGATTAGGGCCTGAAGCCATCCTGCGGTGTTGCGGTCAGCTCAAAAGAAAGCGAGTTGAACAAAGGAGCTCAGGGGCACTGTAGTTCACAAACCTGCAGAGTTATAAATGACAGCTATCGTCCAAAAATAGACTGAAGTAAGGCTGCCAAGAGGACTTGAAAGCGGGGCAGAATTGCAGGAAACCGATTTCAGGAGGTAGACTGGAATTGCATTGAAAGCATAGGAAAAGAGGCAGAACGTCCACAATGATGCACTTGGCCAAAAAGGGCGTATGCGTTTTTTCCTGAATATATTCAGGAAAAAACGCATACGCCCTTTTTGGCCAACCAAGCAAGCTTGCAAAGGAAATCTGCACTACAATGAAGTCTCACTTCCCCCCGGTCAAAAGGGCCATCTGAAAAAAGTGTAAAATCCAGAAAGGCAGGACAGGCCATGGAGAACTGGGAGCCTTGTTATGCTGATGGGTGGGATGTAAATTGCCAACAACCACTCGGGAGAAGTGTATGGTGTTTCCTGAAACATCTAAAAAACAAAGCAACAGAACCTAGGGCACTTCCACTTATGGTCCTATAGCTTAGGGAAATTAAAATCAAAAAGACACAGCCACCCCAAAGTTTGGAACGGCTCTGTTTACAAGAACCTCGTTTACAGTACAAGTTCAACATCGCAGAAAGTGAAAAATGGATAAAGAAGTTGTGGTATTTACTTACAAAGCAATATCACTCAGCAATGAAATCTGTGTCATCAGGCCCTTAGCAGCACAATGAGTGGATTCAGGTATGATGATTCTAACTGAAGTAAGTCACACAGAAAAAGAAACATCATAAGATATCAGTAATACACGGAATGTAAACTTGGCTACACAGGAACTGAATTACAGAACAGAACAGGGTCTCAAATTTAGAAAACCCACTTATGCTTGCTTAAGGGGAAAGGTGAGTTGGGTTGCTGCATAAAACCAGAGATTGAAATGAGCACAGATAAAGTTCCTTAAGCCAAATATGGAATAGACAAGAGCTACTCCTTGCTCAACGAAATGGACTCAACACCGCATATTAAACGCCTAAGAATGTACCTGACTAGTAAGTATCTTAAAACCTATGGATTGCTATGTCTCCGAAAGAGAATCAAGCATGTGTACAGGGGCATAAACACAGCAGTGATAAGATTGGAGAGGTTCGGTGAGCAAATGAAGACCCTTTGAAGTCATATTGCATGGTACCCATTCCACGGGTTTCAACTACCCAGGTTTTAGGTATTCTTCCTTCAGCTAAAACATGCATGTGGAACCCAAGTATGATCAACCATGTGAACGGGAGACGTGTTCAAATATGTCTCAGTTTTCCTCCCCTGGTACTCGGGTGCAACATTCCAGACGCTTTACTAACACTCTCCCCACTTGGAGAGTCAGCGCCTTTAACCTCCTGTTTGGCCCAGTTTGCAATTTCTGCGGAAGATGAACAGGAATAGCGAGAACCAATGAGAGGCTAGCTGGAGGTGTATGGACGGGCAAATTTAACTCTCATTTCCCACCAGGAAGAGGAATTAACCAAAGGCTCAGCGTGCCGTACCGGAACCAGATTAGAGCCTGAAGCCATCCTGCGGTGTTGCGGCCAGGTCAAAAGAAAGCGAGTTGAAGAAAGGAGCTCAGGGGCACTGTAATTCACAAACCTGCAGAGTTATAAATGACAGCTATCGTCCAAAAATAGACTGAAGTAAGGCTACCAAGAGGACTTGAAAGCGGGGCAGAATTGCAGGAAACCGATTTCAGGAGGTAGACTGGAATTGCATTGAAAGCATAGGAAAAGAGGCAGAACGTCCACAATGATGCACTTGGCCAAAAAGGGCGTATGCGTTTTTTCCTGAATATATTCAGGAAAAAACGCATACGCCCTTTTTGGCCAACCAAGCAAGCTTGCAAAGGAAATCTGCACTACAATGAAGTCTCACTTCCCCCCGGTCAAAAGGGCCATCTGAAAAAAGTGTAAAATCCAGAAAGGCAGGACAGGCCATGGAGAACTGGGAGCCTTGTTATGCTGATGGGCGGGATGTAAATTGCCAACAACCACTCGGGAGAAGTGTATGGTGTTTCCTGAAACATCTAAAAAACAAAGCAACAGAACCTAGGGCACTTCCACTTATGGTCCTATAGCTTAGGGAAATTAAAATCAAAAAGACACAGCCACCCCAAAGTTTGGGACGCCTCTGTTTACAAGAACCTCGTTTACAGTACAAGTTCAACATCGCAGAAAGTGAAAAATGGATAAAGAAGTTGTGGTATTTACTTACAAAGCAATATCACTCAGCAATGAAATCTGTGTCATCAGGCCCTTAGCAGCACAACGAGTGGATTCAGGTATGATGATTCTAACTGAAGTAAGTCACACAGAAAAAGAAACATCATAAGATATCAGTAATACATGGAATGTAAACTTGGCTACACAGGAACTGAATTACAGAACAGAACAGGGTCTCAAATTTAGAAAACCAACTTATGCTTGCTTAAGGGGAAAGGTGAGTTGGGGTGCTGCATAAAACCAGAGATTGAAATGAGCACAGATAAAGTTCCTTAAGTCAAATATGGAATAGACAAGAGCTACTCCTTGCTCAACGAAATGGACTCAACACCGCATATTAAACGCCTAAGAATGTACCTGACTAGTAAGTATCTTAAAAACCTATGGATTGCTATGTCTCCGAAAGAGAATCAAGCATGTGTACAGGGGCATAAACGCAGCAGTGATAGGATTGGAGAGGTTCGGTGAGCAAATGAAGACCCTTTGAAGTCATATTGCATGGTACCCATTACACGGGTCTTAACTCTCCAGGTTTAAGGTATTCTTCCTTCAGCTAAAACATGCATGTGGAACCCAAGTATGGTCAACCATGTGAACGGGAGACGTGTTCAAATATGTCTCAGTTTTCCTCCCCTGGTACTCGGGTGCAACATTCCAGACGCTTTACTAACACTCTCCCCACTTGGAGAGTCAGCGCCTTTAACCTCCTGTTTGGCCCAGTTTGCAATTTCTGCGGAAGATGAACAGGAATAGCGAGAACCAATGAGAGACTAGCTGGAGGTGTCTGGACGGGCAAATTTAACTCTCATTTCCCACCAGGAAGAGGAAATAACCAAAGGCTCAGCGTGCCGTGCCGGAACCAGATTAGGGCCTGAAGCCATCCTGCGGTGTTGCGGCCAGGTCACAAGAAAGCAAGTTGAAGAAAGGAGCTCAGGGGCACTGTAATTCACAAACCTGCAGAGTTATAAATGACAGCTATCGTCCAAAAATAGACTGAAGTAAGGCTGCCAAGAGGACTTGAAAGCGGGGCAGAATTGCAGGAAACCGATTTCAGGAGGTAGACTGGAATTGCATTGAAAGCATAGGAAAACAGGCAGAGCGTCCACAATGATGCACTTGGCCAAAAAGAGCATATGCGTTTATTCCTGAATGTATTCAGGGAAAAACGCATACGCCCTTTTTGGCCAACCAAGCAAGCTTGCAAAGGAAATCTGCACTACAATGAAGTCTCACTTCCCCCCGGTCAAAAGGGCCATCTTAAAAAAGTGTAAAATCCAGAAAGGCAGAACAGGCCATGGAGAACTGGGAGCCTTGTTATGCTGATGGGCGGGATGTAAATTGCCAACAACCACTCGGGAGAAGTGTATGGTGTTTCCTGAAACATCTAAAAAACAAAGCAACAGAACCTAGGGCACTTCCACTTATGGTCCTATAGCTTAGGGAAATTAAAAGCAAAAAGACACAGCCACCCCAAAGTTTGGAACGGCTCCGTTTACAAGAACCTCGTTTACAGTACAAGTTCAACATCGCAGAAAGTGAAAAATGGATAAAGAAGTTGTGGTATTTACTTACAAAGCAATATCACTCAGCAATGAAATCTGTGTCATCAGGCCCTTAGCAGCACAATGAGTGGATTCAGGTATGATGATTCTAACTGAAGTAAGTCACACAGAAAAAGAAACATCATAAGATATCAGTAATACACGGAATGTAAACTTGGCTACACAGGAACTGAATTACAGAACAGAACAGGGTCTCAACTTTAGAAAACCAACTTATGCTTGCTTAAGGGGAAAGGTGAGTTGGGGTGCTGCATAAAACCAGAGATTGAAATGAGCACAGATAAAGTTCCTTAAGTCAAATATGGAATAGACAAGAGCTACTCCTTGCTCAACGAAATGGACTCAACACCGCATATTAAACGCCTAAGAATGTACCTGACTAGTAAGTATCGTAAAACCTATGGTTTGCTATGTCTCCGAAAGAGAATCAAGCATGTGTACAGGGGCATAAACGCAGCAGTGATAGGATTGGAGAGGTTCGGTGAGCAAATGAAGACCCTTTGAAGTCATATTGCATGGTACCCATTCCACGGGTTTCAACTACCCAGGTTTAAGGTATTCTTCCTTCAGCTAAAACATGCATGTGGAACCTAGAGTATGATCAACCATTTGATCGGGAGACGTGTTCAAATATGTCTCAGTTTTCGTACCCTGGTACTCGGGTGCAACATTCCACACGCTTTACTAACACTCTCCCGACTTGGAGAGTCAGTCCCTTTAACCTCCTGTTTGGCCCAGTTTGCAATTTCTGCGGAAGATGAACAGGAATAGCGAGAACCAATGAGAGACTAGCTGGAGGTGTCTGGACGGGCAAATTTAACTCTCATTTCCCACCAGGAAGAGGAAATAACCAAAGGCTCAGCGTGCCGTGCCGGAACCAGATTAGGGCCTGAAGCCATCCTGCGGTGTTGCGGCCAGGTCACAAGAAAGCGAGTTGAAGAAAGGAGCTCAGGGGCACTGTAATTCACAAACCTGCAGAGTTATAAATGACAGCTATCGTCCAATAATAGACTGAAGTAACGCTGCCAAGAGGACTTGAAAGTGGGGCAGAATTGCAGGAAACCGATTTCAGGAGGTAGACTGGAATTGCATTGAAAGCATAGGAAAAGAGGCAGAACGTCCACAATGATGCACTTGGCCAAAAAGGGCGTATGCGTTTTTTCCTGAATATATTCAGGAAAAAACGCATACGCCCTTTTTGGCCAACCAAGCAAGCTTGCAAAGGAAATTTGCACTACAATGAAGTCTCACTTCCCCCCGGTCAAAAGGGCCATCTGAAAAAAGTGTAAAATCCAGAAAGGCAGGACAGGCCATGGAGAACTGGGAGCCTTGTTATGCAGATGGGCGGGATGTAAATTGCCAACAACCACTCGGGAGAAGTGTATGGTGTTTCCTGAAACATCTAAAAAACAAAGCAACAGAGCCTAGGGCACTTCCACTTATGGTCCTATAGCTTAGGGAAATTAAAATCAAAAAGACACAGCCACCCCAAAGTTTGGGACGCCTCTGTTTACAAGAACCTCATTTACAGTACAAGTTCAACATCGCAGAAAGTGAAAAATGGATAAAGAAGTTGTGGTATTTACTTACAAAGCAATATCACTCAGCAATGAAATCTATGTCATCAGGCCCTTAGCATCACAATGAGTGGATTCAGGTATGATGATTCTAACTGAAATAAGTCACACAGAAAAAGAAACATCATAAGATATCAGTAATACACGGAATGTAAACTTGGCTACACAGGAACTGAATTACAGAACAGAACAGGGTCTCAAATTTAGAAAACCAACTTATGCTTGCTTAAGGGGAAAGGTGAGTTGGGGTGCTGCATAAAACCAGAGATTGAAATGAGCACAGATAAAGTTCCTTAAGCCAAATATGGAATAGACAAGAGCTACTCCTTGCTCAACGAAATGGACTCAAAACCCCATATTAAACCCCTAAGAATGTACCTGACTAGTAAGTATCTTAAAACCTATGGATTGCTATGTCTCCAAAAGAGAATCAAGCGTGTGTACAGGGGCATAAACACAGCAGTGATAGGATTGGAGAGGTTCGGTGAGCAAATGAAGAACCTTTGAAGTTATATTGCATGGTAACCATTACACGGGTCTCAACTCTCCAGTTTTAAGGTTTTCTTCCTTCAGCAAAAACATGCATGTGGAACCCAGAGTATGATCAACCATGTGAATGGGAGACGTGTTCAAATATGTCTCAGTTTTCCTCCCCTGGTACTCGGGTGCAACATTCCAGACGCTTTACTAACACTCTCCCGACTTGGAGAGTCAGTCCCTTTAACCTCCTGTTTGGCCCAGTTTGCAATTTCTGCGGAAGATGAACAGGAATAGCGAGAACCAATGAGAGGCTAGCTGGAGGTGTCTGGACGGGCAAATTTAACTCTCATTTCCCACCAGGAAGAGGAATTAACCAAAGTCTCAGCATGCCGGGCCGGAACCAGATTAGGGCCTGAAGCCATCCTGCGGTGTTGCAGCCAGGTCACAAGAAAGCGAGTTGAAGAAAGGAGCTCAGGGGCACTGTAATTCACAAACCTGCAGAGTTATAAATGACAGCTATCGTCCAAAAATAGACTGAAGTAAGGCTGCCAAGAGGACTTGAAAGCGGGGCAGAATTGCAGGAAACCGATTTCAGGAGGTAGACTGGAATTGCATTGAAAGCATAGGAAAAGAGGCAGAACGTCCACAATGATGCACTTGGCCAAAAAGGGCGTATGCGTTTTTTCCTGAATATATTCAGGAAAAAACGCATACGCCCTTTTTGGCCAACCAAGCAAGCTTGCAAAGGAAATCTGCACTACAATGAAGTCTCACTTCCCCCCGGTCAAAAGGGCCATCTGAAAAAAGTGTAAAATCCAGAAAGGCAGGACAGGCCATGGAGAACTGGGAGCCTTGTTATGCTGATGGGTGGGATGTAAATTGCCAGCAACCACTCGGGAGAAGTGTATGGTGTTTCCTGAAACATCTAAAAAACAAAGCAACAGAACCTAGGGCACTTCCACTTATGGTCCTATAGCTTAGGGAAATTAAAATCAAAAAGACACAGCCACCCCAAAGTTTGGAACGGCTCTGTTTACAAGAACCTCGTTTACAGTACAAGTTCAACATCGCAGAAAGTGAAAAATGGATAAAGAAGTTGTGGTATTTACTTACAAAGCAATATCACTCAGCAATGAAATCTGTGTCATCAGGCCCTTAGCAGCACAATGAGTGGATTCAGGTATGATGATTCTAACTGAAGTAAGTCACACAGAAAAAGAAACATCATAAGATATCAGTAATACACGGAATGTAAACTTGGCTACACAGGAACTGAATTACAGAACAGAACAGGGTCTCAAATTTAGAAAACCAACTTATGCTTGCTTAAGGGTAAAGGTGAGTTGGGGTGCTGCATAAAACCAGAGATTGAAATGAGCACAGATAAAGTTCCTTAAGCCAAATATGGAATAGACAAGAGCTACTCCTTGCTCAACGAAATGGACTCAACACCGCATATTAAACGCCTAAGAATGTACCTGAGTAGTAAGTATCTTAAAAACCTATGGATTGCTATGTCTCCGAAAGAGAATCAAGCATGTGTACAGGGGCATAAACGCAGCAGTGATAGGATTGGAGAGGTTCGGTGAGCAAATGAAGACCCTTTGAAGTCATATTGCATGGTACCCATTACACGGGTCTTAACTCTCCAGGTTTAAGGTATTCTTCCTTCAGCTAAAACATGCATGTGGAACCCAAGTATGATCAACCATGTGAACGGGAGACGTGTTCAAATATGTCTCAGTTTTCCTCCCCTGGTACTCGGGTGCAACATTCCAGACGCTTTACTAACACTCTCCCCACTTGGAGAGTCAGCGCCTTTAACCTCCTGTTTGGCCCAGTTTGCAATTTCTGTGGAAGATGAACAGGAATAGCGAGAACCAATGAGAGGCTAGCTGGAGGTGTATGGACGGGCAAATTTAACTCTCATTTCCCACCAGGAAGAGGAAATAACCAAAGGCTCAGCGTGCCGTGCCGGAACCAGATTAGGGCCTGAAGCCATCCTGCGGTGTTGCGGCCAGGTCACAAGAAAGCGAGTTGAAGAAAGGAGCTCAGGGGCACTGTAATTCACAAACCTGCAGAGTTATAAATGACAGCTATCGTCCAAAAATAGACTGAAGTAAGGCTGCCAAGAGGACTTGAAAGCGGGGCAGCATTGCAGGAAACCGATTTCAGGAGGTAGACTGGAATTGCATTGAAAGCATAGGAAAAGAGGCAGAACGTCCACAATGATGCACTTGGCCAAAAAGGGCGTATGCGTTTTTTCCTGAATATATTCAGGGAAAAACGCATACGCCCTTTTTGGCCAACCAAGCAAGCTTGCAAAGGAAATCTGCACTACAATGAAGTCTCACTTCCCCCCGGTCAAAAGGGCCATCTGAAAGAAGTGTAAAATCCAGAAAGGCAGGACAGGCCATGGAGAACTGGGAGCCTTGTTATGCTGATGGGCGGGATGTAAATTGCCAACAACCACTCGGGAGAAGTGTATGGTGTTTCCTGAAACATCTAAAAAACAAAGCAACAGAACCTAGGGCACTTCCACTTATGGTCCTATAGCTTAGGGAAATTAAAATCAAGAAGACACAGCCACCCCAAAGTTTGGAACGGCTCTGTTTACAAGAACCTCGTTTACAGTACAAGTTCAACATCGCAGAAAGTGAAAAATGGATAAAGAAGTTGTGGTATTTACTTACAAAGCAATATCACTCAGCAATGAAATCTGTGTCATCAGGCCCGTAGAAGCACAATGAGTGGATTCAGGTATGATGATTCTAACTGAAGTAAGTCACACAGAAAAAGAAACATCATAAGATATCAGTAATACACGGAATGTAAACTTGGCTACACAGGAACTGAATTACAGAACAGAACAGGGTCTCAAATTTAGAAAACCCACTTATGCTTGCTTAAGGGGAAAGGTGAGTTGGGTTGCTGCATAAAACCAGAGATTGAAATGAGCACAGATAAAGTTCCTTAAGCCAAATATGGAATAGACAAGAGCTACTCCTTGCTCAACGAAATGGACTCAACACCGCATATTAAACGCCTAAGAATGTACCTGACTAGTAAGTCTCTTAAAACCTATGGATTGCTATGTCTCCGAAAGAGAATCAAGCATGTGTACAGGGGCATAAACACAGCAGTGATAAGATTGGAGAGGTTCGGTGAGCAAATGAAGACCCTTTGAAGTCATATTGCATGGTACCCATTCCACGGGTTTCAAATACCCAGGTTTAAGGTATTCTTCCTTCAGCTAAAACATGCATGTGGAACCCAAGTATGATCAACCATGTGAACGGGAGACGTGTTCAAATATGTCTCAGTTTTCCTCCCCTGGTACTCGGGTGCAACATTCCAGACGCTTTACTAACACTCTCCCCACTTGGAGAGTCAGCGCCTTTAACCTCCTGTTTGGCCCAGTTTGCAATTTCTGCGGAAGATGAACAGGAATAGCGAGAACCAATGAGAGGCTAGCTGGAGGTGTCTGGACGGGCAAATTTAACTCTCATTTCCCACCAGGAAGAGGAATTAACCAAAGGCTCAGCGTGCCGTACCGGAACCAGATTAGAGCCTGAAGCCATCCTGCGGTGTTGCGGCCAGGTCAAAAGAAAGCGAGTTGAAGAAAGGAGCTCAGGGGCACTGTAATTCACAAACCTGCAGAGTTATAAATGACAGCTATCGTCCAAAAATAGACTGAAGTAAGGCTACCAAGAGGACTTGAAAGCGGGGCAGAATTGCAGGAAACCGATTTCAGGAGGTAGACTGGAATTGCATTGAAAGCATAGGAAAAGAGGCAGAACGTCCACAATGATGCACTTGGCCAAAAAGGGCGTATGCGTTTTTTCCTGAATATATTCAGGAAAAAACGCATACGCCCTTTTTGGCCAACCAAGCAAGCTTGCAAAGGAAATCTGCACTACAATGAAGTCTCACTTCCCCCCGGTCAAAAGGGCCATCTGAAAAAAGTGTAAAATCCAGAAAGGCAGGACAGGCCATGGAGAACTGGGAGCCTTGTTATGCAGATGGGCGGGATGTAAATTGCCAACAACCACTCGGGAGAAGTGTATGGTGTTTCCTGAAACATCTAAAAAACAAAGCAACAGAGCCTAGGGCACTTCCACTTATGGTCCTATAGCTTAGGGAAATTAAAATCAAAAAGACACAGCCACCCCAAAGTTTGGGACGCCTCTGTTTACAAGAACCTCATTTACAGTACAAGTTCAACATCGCAGAAAGTGAAAAATGGATAAAGAAGTTGTGGTATTTACTTACAAAGCAATATCACTCAGCAATGAAATCTATGTCATCAGGCCCTTAGCATCACAATGAGTGGATTCAGGTATGATGATTCTAACTGAAATAAGTCACACAGAAAAAGAAACATCATAAGATATCAGTAATACACGGAATGTAAACTTGGCTACACAGGAACTGAATTACAGAACAGAACAGGGTCTCAAATTTAGAAAACCAACTTATGCTTGCTTAAGGGGAAAGGTGAGTTGGGGTGCTGCATAAAACCAGAGATTGAAATGAGCACAGATAAAGTTCCTTAAGCCAAATATGGAATAGACAAGAGCTACTCCTTGCTCAACGAAATGGACTCAAAACCCCATATTAAACCCCTAAGAATGTACCTGACTAGTAAGTATCTTAAAACCTATGGATTGCTATGTCTCCAAAAGAGAATCAAGCGTGTGTACAGGGGCATAAACACAGCAGTGATAGGATTGGAGAGGTTCGGTGAGCAAATGAAGAACCTTTGAAGTTATATTGCATGGTAACCATTACACGGGTCTCAACTCTCCAGTTTTAAGGTTTTCTTCCTTCAGCAAAAACATGCATGTGGAACCCAGAGTATGATCAACCATGTGAATGGGAGACGTGTTCAAATATGTCTCAGTTTTCCTCCCCTGGTACTCGGGTGCAACATTCCAGACGCTTTACTAACACTCTCCCGACTTGGAGAGTCAGTCCCTTTAACCTCCTGTTTGGCCCAGTTTGCAATTTCTGCGGAAGATGAACAGGAATAGCGAGAACCAATGAGAGGCTAGCTGGAGGTGTCTGGACGGGCAAATTTAACTCTCATTTCCCACCAGGAAGAGGAATTAACCAAAGTCTCAGCATGCCGGGCCGGAACCAGATTAGGGCCTGAAGCCATCCTGCGGTGTTGCAGCCAGGTCACAAGAAAGCGAGTTGAAGAAAGGAGCTCAGGGGCACTGTAATTCACAAACCTGCAGAGTTATAAATGACAGCTATCGTCCAAAAATAGACTGAAGTAAGGCTGCCAAGAGGACTTGAAAGCGGGGCAGAATTGCAGGAAACCGATTTCAGGAGGTAGACTGGAATTGCATTGAAAGCATAGGAAAAGAGGCAGAACGTCCACAATGATGCACTTGGCCAAAAAGGGCGTATGCGTTTTTTCCTGAATATATTCAGGAAAAAACGCATACGCCCTTTTTGGCCAACCAAGCAAGCTTGCAAAGGAAATCTGCACTACAATGAAGTCTCACTTCCCCCCGGTCAAAAGGGCCATCTGAAAAAAGTGTAAAATCCAGAAAGGCAGGACAGGCCATGGAGAACTGGGAGCCTTGTTATGCAGATGGGCGGGATGTAAATTGCCAACAACCACTCGGGAGAAGTGTATGGTGTTTCCTGAAACATCTAAAAAACAAAGCAACAGAGCCTAGGGCACTTCCACTTATGGTCCTATAGCTTAGGGAAATTAAAATCAAAAAGACACAGCCACCCCAAAGTTTGGAACGGCTCTGTTTACAAGAACCTCGTTTACAGTACAAGTTCAACATCGCAGAAAGTGAAAAATGGATAAAGAAGTTGTGGTATTCACTTACAAAGCAATATCACTCAGCAATGAAATCTATGTCATCAGGCCCTTAGCATCACAATGAGTGGATTCAGGTATGATGATTCTAACTGAAATAAGTCACACAGAAAAAGAAACATCATAAGATATCACTAATACACGGAATGTAAACTTGCCTACACAGGAACTGAATTACAGAACAGAACAGGGTCTCAAATTTAGAAAACCAACTTATGCTTGCTTAAGGGTAAAGGTGAGTTGGGGTGCTGCATAAAACCAGAGATTGAAATGAGCACAGATAAAGTTCCTTAAGCCAAATATGGAATAGACAAGAGCTACTCCTTGCTCAACGAAATGGACTCAACACCCCATATTAAACGCCTAAGAATGTTCCTGACTAGTAAGTATCTTAAAACCTATGGATTGCTATGTCTCCAAAAGAGAATCAAGAATGTGTACAGGGGCATAAACGCAGCAGTGATAGGATTGGAGAGGTTCGGTGAGCAAATGAAGACCCTTTGAAGTCATATTGCATGGTACCCATTCCACGGGTTTCAACTACCCAGGTTTTAGGTATTCTTCCTTCAGCTAAAACATGCCTGTGGAACCCAAGTATGATCAACCATGTGAACAGGAGACGTGTTCAAATATGTCTCAGTTTTCCTCCCCTGCTACTCGGGTGCAACATTCCAGACGCTTTACTAACACTCTCCCCACTTGGAGAGTCAACGCCTTTAACCTCCTGTTTGGCCCAGTTTGCAATTTCTGCGGAAGATGAACAGGAATAGCGAGAACCAATGAGAGGCTAGCTGGAGGTGTCTGGACGGGCAAATTTAACTCTCATTTCCCACCAGGAAGAGGAAATAACCAAAGGCTCAGCGTGCCGTACCGGAACCAGATTAGAGCCTGAAGCCATCCTGCGGTGTTGCGGCCAGCTCAAAAGAAAGCGAGTTGAACAAAGGAGCTCAGGGGCACTGTAGTTCACAAACCTGCAGAGTTATAAATGACAGCTATCGTCCAAAAATAGACTGAAGTAAGGCTGCCAAGAGGACTTGAAAGCGGGGCAGAATTGCAGGAAACCGATTTCAGGAGGTAGACTGGAATTGCATTGAAAGCATAGGAAAAGAGGCAGAACGTCCACAATGATGCACTTGGCCAAAAAGGGCGTATGCGTTTTTTCCTGAATATATTCAGGAAAAAACGCATACGCCCTTTTTGGCCAACCAAGCAAGCTTGCAAAGGAAATCTGCACTACAATGAAGTCTCACTTCCCCCCGGTCAAAAGGGCCATCTGAAAAAAGTGTAAAATCCAGAAAGGCAGGACAGGCCATGGAGAACTGGGAGCCTTGTTATGCTGATGGGTGGGATGTAAATTGCCAGCAACCACTCGGGAGAAGTGTATGGTGTTTCCTGAAACATCTAAAAAACAAAGCAACAGAACCTAGGGCACTTCCACTTATGGTCCTATAGCTTAGGGAAATTAAAATCAAAAAGACACAGCCACCCCAAAGTTTGGAACGGCTCTGTTTACAAGAACCTCGTTTACAGTACAAGTTCAACATCGCAGAAAGTGAAAAATGGATAAAGAAGTTGTGGTATTTACTTACAAAGCAATATCACTCAGCAATGAAATCTGTGTCATCAGGCCCTTAGCAGCACAATGAGTGGATTCAGGTATGATGATTCTAACTGAAGTAAGTCACACAGAAAAAGAAACATCATAAGATATCAGTAATACACGGAATGTAAACTTGGCTACACAGGAACTGAATTACAGAACAGAACAGGGTCTCAAATTTAGAAAACCAACTTATGCTTGCTTAAGGGTAAAGGTGAGTTGGGGTGCTGCATAAAACCAGAGATTGAAATGAGCACAGATAAAGTTCCTTAAGCCAAATATGGAATAGACAAGAGCTACTCCTTGCTCAACGAAATGGACTCAACACCGCATATTAAACGCCTAAGAATGTACCTGAGTAGTAAGTATCTTAAAAACCTATGGATTGCTATGTCTCCGAAAGAGAATCAAGCATGTGTACAGGGGCATAAACGCAGCAGTGATAGGATTGGAGAGGTTCGGTGAGCAAATGAAGACCCTTTGAAGTCATATTGCATGGTACCCATTACACGGGTCTTAACTCTCCAGGTTTAAGGTATTCTTCCTTCAGCTAAAACATGCATGTGGAACCCAAGTATGATCAACCATGTGAACGGGAGACGTGTTCAAATATGTCTCAGTTTTCCTCCCCTGGTACTCGGGTGCAACATTCCAGACGCTTTACTAACACTCTCCCCACTTGGAGAGTCAGTCCCTTTAACCTCCTGTTTGGCCCAGTTTGCAATTTCTGCGGAAGATGAACAGGAATAGCGAGAACCAATGAGAGACTAGCTGGAGGTGTCTGGACGGGCAAATTTAACTCTCATTTCCCACCAGGAAGAGGAATTAACCAAAGGCTCAGCGTGCCGTGCCGGAACCAGATTAGGTCCTGAAGCCATCCTGCGGTGTTGCGGCCAGGTCACAAGAAAGCGAGTTGAAGAAAGGAGCTCAGGGGCACTGTAATTCACAAACCTGCAGAGTTATAAATGACAGCTATCGTCCAAAAATAGACTGAAGTAAGGCTGCCAAGAGGACTTGAAAGCGGGGCAGCATTGCAGGAAACCGATTTCAGGAGGTAGACTGGAATTGCATTGAAAGCATAGGAAAAGAGGCAGAACGTCCACAATGATGCACTTGGCCAAAAAGGGCGTATGCGTTTTTTCCTGAATATATTCAGGGAAAAACGCATACGCCCTTTTTGGCCAACCAAGCAAGCTTGCAAAGGAAATCTGCACTACAATGAAGTCTCACTTCCCCCCGGTCAAAAGGGCCATCTGAAAGAAGTGTAAAATCCAGAAAGGCAGGACAGGCCATGGAGAACTGGGAGCCTTGTTATGCTGATGGGCGGGATGTAAATTGCCAACAACCACTCGGGAGAAGTGTATGGTGTTTCCTGAAACATCTAAAAAACAAAGCAACAGAACCTAGGGCACTTCCACTTATGGTCCTATAGCTTAGGGAAATTAAAATCAAGAAGACACAGCCACCCCAAAGTTTGGAACGGCTCTGTTTACAAGAACCTCGTTTACAGTACAAGTTCAACATCGCAGAAAGTGAAAAATGGATAAAGAAGTTGTGGTATTTACTTACAAAGCAATATCACTCAGCAATGAAATCTGTGTCATCAGGCCCGTAGAAGCACAATGAGTGGATTCAGGTATGATGATTCTAACTGAAGTAAGTCACACAGAAAAAGAAACATCATAAGATATCAGTAATACACGGAATGTAAACTTGGCTACACAGGAACTGAATTACAGAACAGAACAGGGTCTCAAATTTAGAAAACCCACTTATGCTTGCTTAAGGGGAAAGGTGAGTTGGGTTGCTGCATAAAACCAGAGATTGAAATGAGCACAGATAAAGTTCCTTAAGCCAAATATGGAATAGACAAGAGCTACTCCTTGCTCAACGAAATGGACTCAACACCGCATATTAAACGCCTAAGAATGTACCTGACTAGTAAGTCTCTTAAAACCTATGGATTGCTATGTCTCCGAAAGAGAATCAAGCATGTGTACAGGGGCATAAACACAGCAGTGATAAGATTGGAGAGGTTCGGTGAGCAAATGAAGACCCTTTGAAGTCATATTGCATGGTACCCATTCCACGGGTTTCAAATACCCAGGTTTAAGGTATTCTTCCTTCAGCTAAAACATGCATGTGGAACCCAAGTATGATCAACCATGTGAACGGGAGACGTGTTCAAATATGTCTCAGTTTTCCTCCCCTGGTACTCGGGTGCAACATTCCAGACGCTTTACTAACACTCTCCCCACTTGGAGAGTCAGTCCCTTTAACCTCCTGTTTGGCCCAGTTTGCAATTTCTGCGGAAGATGAACAGGAATAGCGAGAACCAATGAGAGGCTAGCTGGAGGTGTCTGGACGGGCAAATTTAACTCTCATTTCCCACCAGGAAGAGGAATTAACCAAAGGCTCAGCGTGCCGTACCGGAACCAGATTAGAGCCTGAAGCCATCCTGCGGTGTTGCGGCCAGGTCAAAAGAAAGCGAGTTGAAGAAAGGAGCTCAGGGGCACTGTAATTCACAAACCTGCAGAGTTATAAATGACAGCTATCGTCCAAAAATAGACTGAAGTAAGGCTACCAAGAGGACTTGAAAGCGGGGCAGAATTGCAGGAAACCGATTTCAGGAGGTAGACTGGAATTGCATTGAAAGCATAGGAAAAGAGGCAGAACGTCCACAATGATGCACTTGGCCAAAAAGGGCGTATGCGTTTTTTCCTGAATATATTCAGGAAAAAACGCATACGCCCTTTTTGGCCAACCAAGCAAGCTTGCAAAGGAAATCTGCACTACAATGAAGTCTCACTTCCCCCCGGTCAAAAGGGCCATCTGAAAAAAGTGTAAAATCCAGAAAGGCAGGACAGGCCATGGAGAACTGGGAGCCTTGCTATGCTGATGGGCGGGATGTAAATTGCCAACAACCACTCGGGAGAAGTGTATGGTGTTTCCCGAAACATCTAAAAAACAAAGCAACAGAACCTAGGGCACTTCCACTTATGGTCCTATAGCTTAGGGAAATTAAAATCAAAAAGACACAGCCACCCCAAAGTTTGGGACGCCTCTGTTTACAAGAACCTCGTTTACAGTACAAGTTCAACATCGCAGAAAGTGAAAAATGGATAAAGAAGTTGTGGTATTTACTTACAAAGCAATATCACTCAGCAATGAAATCTGTGTCATCAGGCCCTTAGCAGCACAACGAGTGGATTCAGGTATGATGATTCTAACTGAAGTAAGTCACACAGAAAAAGAAACATCATAAGATATCACTAATACATGGAATGTAAACTTGGCTACACAGGAACTGAATTACAGAACAGAACAGGGTCTCAAATTTAGAAAACCAACTTATGCTTGCTTAAGGGTAAAGGTGAGTTGGGGTGCTGCATAAAACCAGAGATTGAAATGAGCACAGATAAAGTTCCTTAAGTCAAATATGGAATAGACAAGAGCTACTCCTTGCTCAACGAAATGGACTCAACACCGCATATTAAACGCCTAAGAATGTACCTGACTAGTAAGTATCTTAAAAACCTATGGATTGCTATGTCTCCGAAAGAGAATCAAGCATGTGTAGAGGGGCATAAACGCAGCAGTGATAGGATTGGAGAGGTTCGGTGAGCAAATGAAGACCCTTTGAAGTCATATTGCATGGTACCCATTCCACGGGTCTTAACTCTCCAGGTTTAAGGTATTCTTCCTTCAGCGAAAACATGCATGTGGAACCCAAGTATGGTCAACCATGTGAACGGGAGACGTGTTCAAATATGTCTCAGTTTTCCTCCCCTGGTACTCGGGTGCAACATTCCAGACGCTTTACTAACACTCTCCCCAATTGGAGAGTCAGCGCCTTTAACCTCCTGTTTGGCCCAGTTTGCAATTTCTGCGGAAGATGAACAGGAATAGCGAGAACCAATGAGAGACTAGCTGGAGGTGTCTGGACGGGCAAATTTAACTCTCATTTCCCACCAGGAAAAGGAAATAACCAAAGGCTCAGCGTGCGGTGCCGGAACCAGATTAGGGCCTGAAGCCATCCTGCGGTGTTGCGGCCAGGTCACAAGAAAGCAAGTTGAAGAAAGGAGCTCAGGGGCACTGTAATGCACAAACCTGCAGAGTTATAAATGACAGCTATCGTCCAAAAATAGACTGAAGTAAGGCTGCCAAGAGGACTTGAAAGAGGGGCAGAATTGCAGGAAACCGATTTCAGGAGGTAGACTGGAATTGCATTGAAAGCATAGGAAAAGAGGCAGAACGTCCACAATGATGCACTTGGCCAAAAAGGGCGTATGCGTTTTTTCCTGAATATATTCAGGAAAAAACGCATACGCCCTTTTTGGCCAACCAAGCAAGCTTGCAAAGGAAATCTGCACTACAATGAAGTCTCACTTCCCCCCGGTCAAAAGGGCCATCTGAAAAAAGTGTAAAATCCAGAAAGGCAGGACAGGCCATTGAGAACTGGGAGCCTTGTTATGCTGATGGGCGGGATGTAAATTGCGAACAGACACTCGGGAGAAGTGTATGGTGTTTCCTGAAACATCTAAAAAACAAAGCAACAGAGCCTAGGGCACTTCCACTTATGGTCCTATAGCTTAGGGAAATTAAAATCAAAAAGACACAGCCACCCCAAAGTTTGGGACGCCTCTGTTTACAAGAACCTCGTTTACAGTACAAGTTCAACATCGCAGAAAGTGAAAAATGGATAAAGAAGTTGTTGTATTTACTTACAAAGCAATATCACTCAGCAATGAAATCTGTGTCATCAGGCCCTTAGCAGCACAACGAGTGGATTCAGGTATGATGATTCTAACTGAAGTAAGTCACACAGAAAAAGAAACATCATAAGATATCAGTAATACATGGAATGTAAACTTGGCTACACAGGAACTGAATTACAGAACAGAACAGGGTCTCAAATTTAGAAAACCAACTTATGCTTGCTTAAGGGTAAAGGTGAGTTGGGGTGCTGCATAAAACCAGAGATTGAAATGAGCACAGATAAAGTTCCTTAAGTCAAATATGGAATAGACAAGAGCTACTCCTTGCTCAACGAAATGGACTCAACACCGCATATTAAACGCCTAAGAATGTACCTGACTAGTAAGTATCTTAAAAACCTATGGATTGCTATGTCTCCGAAAGAGAATCAAGCATGTGTACAGGGGCATAAACGCAGCAGTGATAGGATTGGAGAGGTTCGGTGAGCAAATGAAGACCCTTTGAAGTCATATTGCATGGTACCCATTCCACGGGTCTTAACTCTCCAGGTTTAAGGTATTCTTCCTTCAGCTAAAACATGCATGTGGAACCCAAGTATGGTCAACCATGTGAACAGGAGACGTGTTCAAATATGTCTCAGTTTTCCTCCCCTGGTACTCGGGTGCAACATTCCAGACGCTTTACTAAAACTCTCCCCAATTGGAGAGTCAGCGCCTTTAACCTCCTGTTTGGCCCAGTTTGCAATTTCTGCGGAAGATGAACAGGAATAGCGAGAACCAATGAGAGACTAGCTGGAGGTGTCTGGACGGGCAAATTTAACTCTCATTTCCCACCAGGAAAAGGAAATAACCAAAGGCTCAGCGTGCGGTGCCGGAACCAGATTAGGGCCTGAAGCCATCCTGCGGTGTTGCGGCCAGGTCACAAGAAAGCAAGTTGAAGAAAGGAGCTCAGGGGCACTGTAATGCACAAACCTGCAGAGTTATAAATGACAGCTATCGTCCAAAAATAGACTGAAGTAAGGCTGCCAAGAGGACTTGAAAGCGGGGCAGAATTACAGGAAACCGATTTCAGGAGGTAGACAGGAATTGCATTGAAAGCATAGGAAAAGAGGCAGAACGTCCACAATGATGCACTTGGCCAAAAAGGGCGTATGCGTTTTTTCCTGAATATATTCAGGAAAAAACGCATACGCCCTTTTTGGCCAACCAAGCAAGCTTGCAAAGGAAATCTGCACTACAATGAAGTCTCACTTCCCCCCGGTCAAAAGGGCCATCTGAAAAAAGTGTAAAATCCAGAAAGGCAGGACAGGCCATGGAGAACTGGGAGCCTTGTTATGCTGATGGGCGGGATGTAAATTGCCAACAACCACTCGGGAGAAGTGTATGGTGTTTCCTGAAACATCTAAAAAACAAAGCAACAGAGCCTAGGGCACTTCCACTTATGGTCCTATAGCTTAGGGAAATTAAAATCAAAAAGACACAGCCACCCCAAAGTTTGGGACGCCTCTGTTTACAAGAACCTCGTTTACAGTACAAGTTCAACATCGCAGAAAGTGAAAAATGGATAAAGAAGTTGTTGTATTTACTTACAAAGCAATATCACTCAGCAATGAAATCTGTGTCATCAGGCCCTTAGCAGCACAACGAGTGGATTCAGGTATGATGATTCTAACTGAAGTAAGTCACACAGAAAAAGAAACATCATAAGATATCAGTAATACATGGAATGTAAACTTGGCTACACAGGAACTGAATTACAGAACAGAACAGGGTCTCAAATTTAGAAAACCAACTTATGCTTGCTTAAGGGTAAAGGTGAGTTGGGGTGCTGCATAAAACCAGAGATTGAAATGAGCACAGATAAAGTTCCTTAAGTCAAATATGGAATAGACAAGAGCTACTCCTTGCTCAACGAAATGGACTCAACACCGCATATTAAACGCCTAAGAATGTACCTGACTAGTAAGTATCTTAAAAACCTATGGATTGCTATGTCTCCGAAAGAGAATCAAGCATGTGTACAGGGGCATAAACGCAGCAGTGATAGGATTGGAGAGGTTCGGTGAGCAAATGAAGACCCTTTGAAGTCATATTGCATGGTACCCATTCCACGGGTCTTAACTCTCCAGGTTTAAGGTATTCTTCCTTCAGCTAAAACATGCATGTGGAACCCAAGTATGGTCAACCATGTGAACAGGAGACGTGTTCAAATATGTCTCAGTTTTCCTCCCCTGGTACTCGGGTGCAACATTCCAGACGCTTTACTAAAACTCTCCCCAATTGGAGAGTCAGCGCCTTTAACCTCCTGTTTGGCCCAGTTTGCAATTTCTGCGGAAGATGAACAGGAATAGCGAGAACCAATGAGAGACTAGCTGGAGGTGTCTGGACGGGCAAATTTAACTCTCATTTCCCACCAGGAAAAGGAAATAACCAAAGGCTCAGCGTGCGGTGCCGGAACCAGATTAGGGCCTGAAGCCATCCTGCGGTGTTGCGGCCAGGTCACAAGAAAGCAAGTTGAAGAAAGGAGCTCAGGGGCACTGTAATGCACAAACCTGCAGAGTTATAAATGACAGCTATCGTCCAAAAATAGACTGAAGTAAGGCTGCCAAGAGGACTTGAAAGCGGGGCAGAATTACAGGAAACCGATTTCAGGAGGTAGACAGGAATTGCATTGAAAGCATAGGAAA
This sequence comes from Stenella coeruleoalba, assembly GCF_951394435.1. Lineage (NCBI taxonomy): Eukaryota > Metazoa > Chordata > Mammalia > Artiodactyla > Delphinidae > Stenella > Stenella coeruleoalba. The sequence goes on from NW_027646464.1 coordinate 271,268, forward strand.
AGAGGCAGAACGTCCACAATGATGCACTTGGCCAAAAAGGGCGTATGCGTTTTTTCCTGAATATATTCAGGAAAAAACGCATACGCCCTTTTTGGCCAACCAAGCAAGCTTGCAAAGGAAATCTGCACTACAATGAAGTCTCACTTCCCCCCGGTCAAAAGGGCCATCTGAAAAAAGTGTAAAATCCAGAAAGGCAGGACAGGCCATGGAGAACTGGGAGCCTTGTTATGCTGATGGGCGGGATGTAAATTGCCAACAACCACTCGGGAGAAGTGTATGGTGTTTCCTGAAACATCTAAAAAACAAAGCAACAGAACCTAGGGCACTTCCACTTATGGTCCTATAGCTTAGGGAAATTAAAATCAAAAAGACACAGCCACCCCAAAGTTTGGGACGCCTCTGTTTACAAGAACCTCGTTTACAGTACAAGTTCAACATCGCAGAAAGTGAAAAATGGATAAAGAAGTTGTGGTATTTACTTACAAAGCAATATCACTCAGCAATGAAATCTGTGTCATCAGGCCCTTAGCAGCACAATGAGTGGATTCAGGTATGATGATTCTAACTGAAGTAAGTCACACAGAAAAAGAAACATCATAAGATATCAGTAATACACGGAATGTAAACTTGGCTACACAGGAACTGAATTACAGAACAGAACAGGGTCTCAAATTTAGAAAACCAACTTATGCTTGCTTAAGGGTAAAGGTGAGTTGGGGTGCTGCATAAAACCAGAGATTGAAATGAGCACAGATAAAGTTCCTTAAGTCAAATATGGAATAGACAAGAGCTACTCCTTGCTCAACGAAATGGACTCAACACCGCATATTAAACGCCTAAGAATGTACCTGACTAGTAAGTATCTTAAAAACCTATGGATTGCTATGTCTCTAAAAGAGAATCAAGCATGTGTACAGGGGCATAAACGCAGCAGTGATAGGATTGGAGAAGTTCGGTGAGCAAATGAAGACCCTTTGAAGTCATATTGCATGGTACCCATTACACGGGTCTTAACTCTCCAGGTTTAAGGTAATCTTCCTTCAGCTAAAACATGCATGTGGAACCCAAGTATGGTCAACCATGTGAACGGGAGACGTGTTCAAATATGTCTCAGTTTTCCTCCCCTGGTACTCGGGTGCAACATTCCAGACGCTTTACTAACACTCTCCCGACTTGGAGAGTCAGTCCCTTTAACCTCCTGTTTGGCCCAGTTTGCAATTTCTGCGGAAGATGAACAGGAATAGCGAGAACCAATGAGAGACTAGCTGCAGGTGTCTGGACGGGCAAATTTAACTCTCATTTCCCACCAGGAAGAGGAAATAACCAAAGGCTCAGCGTGCCGTGCCGGAACCAGATTAGGGCCTGAAGCCATCCTGCGGTGTTGCGGCCAGGTCACAAGAAAGCGAGTTGAAGAAAGGAGCTCAGGGGCACTGTAATGCACAAACCTGCAGAGTTATAAATGACAGCTATCGTCCAAAAATAGACTGAAGTAAGGCTGCCAAGAGGACTTGAAAGCGGGGCAGAATTGCAGGAAACCGATTTCAGGAGGTAGACTGGAATTGCATTGAAAGCATAGGAAAAGAGGCAGAACGTCCACAATGATGCACTTGGCCAAAAAGGGCGTATGCGTTTTTTCCTGAATATATTCAGGAAAAAACGCATACGCCCTTTTTGGCCAACCAAGCAAGCTTGCAAAGGAAATCTGCACTACAATGAAGTCTCACTTCCCCCCGGTCAAAAGGGCCATCTGAAAAAAGTGTAAAATCCAGAAAGGCAGGACAGGCCATGGAGAACTGGGAGCCTTGTTATGCTGATGGGCGGGATGTAAATTGCCAACAACCACTCGGGAGAAGTGTATGGTGTTTCCTGAAACATCTAAAAAACAAAGCAACAGAACCTAGGGCACTTCCACTTATGGTCCTATAGCTTAGGGAAATTAAAATCAAAAAGACACAGCCACCCCAAAGTTTGGAACGGCTCCGTTTACAAGAACCTCGTTTACAGTACAAGTTCAACATCGCAGAAAGTGAAAAATGGATAAAGAAGTTGTGGTATTTACTTACAAAGCAATATCACTCAGCAATGAAATCTGTGTCATCAGGCCCTTAGCAGCACAATGAGTGGATTCAGGTATGATGATTCTAACTGAAGTAAGTCACACAGAAAATGAAACATCATAAGATATCAGTAATACACGGAATGTAAACTTGGCTACACAGGAACTGAATTACAGAACAGAACAGGGTCTCAAATTTAGAAAACCAACTTATGCTTGCTTAAGGGGAAAGGTGAGTTGGGGTGCTGCATAAAACCAGAGATTGAAATGAGCACAGATAAAGTTCCTTAAGTCAAATATGGAATAGACAAGAGCTACTCCTTGCTCAACGAAATGGACTCAACACCGCATATTAAACGCCTAAGAATGTACCTGACTAGTAAGTATCTTAAAACCTATGGTTTGCTCTGTCTCCGAAAGAGAATCAAGCATGTGTACAGGGGCATAAACGCAGCAGTGATAGGATTGGAGAGGTTCGGTGAGCAAATGAAGACCCTTTGAAGTCATATTGCATGGTACCCATTCCACGGGTTTCAACTACCCAGGTTTAATGTATTCTTCCTTCAGCTAAAACATGCATGTGGAACCTAGAGTATGATCAACCATTTGATCGGGAGACGTGTTCAAATATGTCTCAGTTTTCGTACCCTGGTACTCGGGTGCAACATTCCAGACGCTTTACTAACACTCTCCCGACTTGGAGAGTCAGTCCCTTTAACCTCCTGTTTGGCCCAGTTTGCAATTTCTGCGAAAGATGAACAGGAATAGCGAGAACCAATGAGAGACTAGCTGGAGGTGTCTGGACGGGGAAATTTAACTCCCATTTCCCACCAGGAAGAGGAAATAACCAAAGGCTCAGCGTGCCGTGCCGGAACCAGATTAGGGCCTGAAGCCATCCTGCGGTGTTGCGGCCAGGTCACAAGAAAGCGAGTTGAAGAAAGGAGCTCAGGGGCACTGTAATTCACAAACCTGCAGAATTATAAATGACAGCTATCATCCAAAAATAGACTGAAGTAAGGCTGCCAAGAGGACTTGAAAACGGGGCAGAATTGCAGGAAACCGATTTCAGGAGGTAGACTGGAATTGCATTGAAAGCATAGGAAAAGAGGCAGAACGTCCACAATGATGCACTTGGCCAAAAAGGGCGTATGCGTTTTTTCCTGAATATATTCAGGAAAAAACGCATACGCCCTTTTTGGCCAACCAAGCAAGCTTGCAAAGGAAATCTGCACTACAATGAAGTCTCACTTTCCCCCGGTCAAAAGGGCCATCTGAAAAAAGTGTAAAATCCAGAAAGGCAGGACAGGCCATGGAGAACTGGGAGCCTTGTTATGCTGATGGGCGGGATGTAAATTGCCAACAGACACTCGGAAGAAGTGTATGGTGTTTCCTGAAACATCTAAAAAACAAAGCAACAGAGCCTAGGGCACTGCCACTTATGGTCCTATAGCTTAGGGAAATTAAAATCAAAAAGACACAGCCACCCCAAAGTTTGGCACGCCTCTGTTTACAAGAACCTCGTGTACAGTACAAGTTCAACATCGCAGAAAGTGAAAAATGGATAAAGAAGTTGTGGTATTTACTTACAAAGCAATATCACTCAGCAATGAATTCTATGTCATCAGGCCCTTAGCATCACAATGAGTGGATTCAGGTATGATGATTCTAACTGAAATAAGTCACACAGAAAAAGAAACATCATAAGATATCAGTAATACACGGAATGTAAACTTGGCTACACAGGAACTGAATTACAGAACAGAACAGGGTCTCAAATTTAGAAAACCAACTTATGCTTGCTTAAGGGGAAAGGTGAGTTGGGGTGCTGCATAAAACCAGAGATTGAAATGAGCACAGATAAAGTTCCTTAAGCCAAATATGGAATAGACAAGAGCTACTCCTTGCTCAACGAAATGGACTCAAAACCCCATATTAAACCCCTAAGAATGTACCTGACTAGTAAGTATCTTAAAACCTATGGATTGCTATGTCTCCAAAAGTGAATCAAGCGTGTGTACAGGGGAATAAACACAGCAGTGATAGGATTGGAGAGGTTCGGTGAGCAAATGAAGACCCTTTGAAGTTATATTGCATGGTACCCATTACACGTGTCTCAACTCTCCAGTTTTAAGGTATTCTTCCTTCAGCTAAAACATGCATGTGTAACCCAGAGTATGATCAACCATGTGAACGGGAGACGTGTTCAAATATGTCTCAGTTTTCCTCCCCTGGTACTCGGGTGCAACATTCCAGACGCTTTACTAACACTCTCCCGACTTGGAGAGTCAGTCCCTTTAACCTCCTGTTTGGCCCAGTTTGCAATTTCTGCGGAAGATGAACAGGAATAGCGAGAACCAATGAGAGGCTAGCTGGAGGTGTCTGGACGGGCAAATTTAACTCTCATTTCCCACCAGGAAGAGGAATTAACCAAAGGCTCAGCATGCCGGGCCGGAACCAGATTAGGGCCTGAAGCCATCATGCGGTGTTGCAGCCAGGTCACAAGAAAGCGAGTTGAAGAAAGGAGCTCAGGGACACTGTAATTCACAAACCTGCAGAGTTATAAATGACAGCTATCGTCCAAAAATAGACTGAAGTAAGGCTGCCAAGAGGACTTGAAAGCGGGGCAGAATTGCAGGAAACCGATTTCAGGAGGTAGACTGGAATTGCATTGAAAGCATAGGAAAAGAGGCAGAACGTCCACAATGATGCACTTGGCCAAAAAGGGCGTATGTGTTTTTTCCTGAATATATTCAGGAAAAAACGCATACGCCCTTTTTGGCCAACCAAGCAAGCTTGCAAAGGAAATCTGCACTACAATGAAGTCTCACTTCCCCCCGGTCAAAAGGGCCATCTGAAAAAAGTGTAAAATCCAGAAAGGCAACAGGCCATTGAGAACTGGGAGCCTTGTTATGCTGATGGGCGGGATGTAAATTGCAAACAGACACTTGGGAGAAGTGTATGGTGTTTCCTGAAACATCTAAAAAACAAAGCAACAGAGCCTAGGGCACTTCCACTTATGGTCCTATAGCTTAGGGAAATTAAAATCAAAAAGACACAGCCACCCCAAAGTTTGGAACGGCTCTGTTTACAAGAACCTCGTTTACAGTACAAGTTCAACATCGCAGAAAGTGAAAAATGGATAAAGAAGTTGTGGTATTCACTTACAAAGCAATATCACTCAGCAATGAAATCTATGTCATCAGGCCCTTAGCATCGCAATGAGTGGATTCAGGTATGATGATTCTAACTGAAATAAGTCACACAGAAAAAGAAACATCATAAGATATCACTAATACACGGAATGTAAACTTGCCTACACAGGAACTGTATTACAGAACAGAACAGGGTCTCAAATTTAGAAAACCAACTTATGCTTGCTTAAGGGTAAAGGTGAGTTGGGGTGCTGCATAAAACCAGAGATTGAAATGAGCACAGATAAAGTTCCTTAAGCCAAATATGGAATAGACAAGAGCTACTCCTTGCTCAACGAAATGGACTCAACACCCCATATTAAACGCCTAAGAATGTTCCTGACTAGTAAGTATCTTAAAACCTATGGATTGCTATGTCTCCAAAAGAGAATCCAGCATGTGTACAGGGGCATAAACGCAGCAGTGATAGGATTGGAGAGGTTCGGTGAGCAAATGAAGACCCTTTGAAGTCATATTGCATGGTACCCATTCCACGGGTTTCAACTACCCAGGTTTAAGGTATTCTTCCTTCAGCTAAAACATGCATGTGGAACCTAGAGTATGATCAACCATGTGATCGGGAGACGTGTTCAAATATGTCTCAGTTTTCGTACCCTGGTACTCGGGTGCAACATTCCAGACGCTTTACTAACACTCTCCCGACTTGGAGAGTCAGTCCCTTTAATCTCCTGTTTGGCCCAGTTTGCAATTTCTGCGGAAGATGAACAGGAATAGCGAGAACCAATGAGAGGCTAGCTGGAGGTGTCTGGACGGGCAAATTTAACTCTCATTTCCCACCAGGAAGAGGAATTAACCAAAGGCTCAGCGTGCCGGGCCGGAACCAGATTAGGTCCTGAAGCCATCCTGCGGTGTTGCGGCCAAGTCACAAGAAAGCGAGTTGAAGAAAGGAGCTCAGGGGCACTGTAATTCACAAACCTGCAGAGTTATAAATGACAGCTATCGTCCAAAAATAGACTGAAGTAAGGCTACCAAGAGGACATGAAAGCGGGGCAGAATTGCAGGAAACCGATTTCAGGAGGTAGACTGGAATTGCATTGAAAGCATAGGAAAAGAGGCAGAACGTCCACAATGATGCACTTGGCCAAAAAGGGCGTATGCGTTTTTTTCCTGAATATATTCAGGAAAAAACGCATACGCCCTTTTTGGCCAACCAAGCAAGCTTGCAAAGGAAATCTGCACTACAATGAAGTCTCACTTCCCCCCGGTCAAAAGGGCCATCTGAAAAAAGTGTAAAATCCAGAAAGGCAGGACAGGCCATGGAGAACTGGGAGCCTTGTTATGCTGATGGGCGGGATGTAAATTGCCAACAACCACTCGGGAGAAGTGTATGGTGTTTCCTGAAACATCTAAAAAACAAAGCAACAGAGCCTAGGGCACTTCCACTTATGGTCCTATAGCTTAGGGAAATTAAAATCAAAAAGACACAGCCACCCCAAAGTTTGGAACGGCTCTGTTTACAAGAACCTCGTTTACAGTACAAGTTCAACATCGCAGAAAGTGAAAAATGGATAAAGAACTTGTGGTACTTACGTACAATGCAGTATCACTCAGCAATGAAATCTATGTCATCAGGCCCGTAGCAGCATAATGAGTAGATTCAGGTACGATGATTCTAACTGAAATAAGTCACACAGAAAAAGAAACATCATAAGATATCAGTAATACACGGAATGTAAACTTGGCTACACAGGAACTGAATTCCAAAACACAACAGGGTCTCAAATTTAGAAAACCAACTTATGCTTGCTTAAGGGTAAAGGTGAGTTGGGTTGCTGCATAAAACCAGAGATTGAAATGAGCACAGATAAAGTTCCTTAAGCCAAATATGGAATAGACAAGAGCTACTCCTTGCTCAACGAAATGGACTCAACACCGCATATTAAACGCCTAAGAATGTACCTGACTAGTAAGTATCTTAAAACCTATGGATTGCTATGTCTCCAAAAGAGAATCAAGCATGTGTACAGGGGCATAAACGCAGCAGTGATAGGATTGGAGAGGTTCGGTGAGCAAATGAAGACCCTTTGAAGTCATATTGCATGGTACCCATTCCACGGGTTTCAACTACCCAGGTTTTAGGTATTCTTCCTTCAGCTAAAACATGCATGTGGAACCCAAGTATTATCAACCATGTGAACGGGAGACGTGTTCAAATATGTCTCAGTTTTCCTCCCCTGGTACTCGGGTGCAACATTCCAGACGCTTTACTAACACTCTCCCCACTTGGAGAGTCAGCGCCTTTAACCTCCTGTTTGGCCCAGTTTGCAATTTCTGCGGAAGATGAACAGGAATAGCGAGAACCAATGAGAGGCTAGCTGGAGGTGTCTGGACGGGCAAATTTAACTCTCATTTCCCACCAGGAAGAGGAAATAACCAAAGGCTCAGCGTGCCGTACCGGAACCAGATTAGGGCCTGAAGCCATCCTGCGGTGTTGCGGCCAGCTCAAAAGAAAGCGAGTTGAACAAAGGAGCTCAGGGGCACTGTAGTTCACAAACCTGCAGAGTTATAAATGACAGCTATCGTCCAAAAATATACTGAAGTAAGGCTGCCAAGAGGACTTGAAAGCGGGGCAGAATTGCAGGAAACCGATTTCAGGAGGTAGACTGGAATTGCATTGAAAGCATAGGAAAAGAGGCAGAACGTCCACAATGATGCACTTGGCCAAAAAGGGCGTATGCGTTTTTTCCTGAATATATTCAGGAAAAAACGCATACGCCCTTTTTGGCCAACCAAGCAAGCTTGCAAAGGAAATCTGCACTACAATGAAGTCTCACTTCCCCCCGGTCAAAAGGGCCATCTGAAAAAAGTGTAAAATCCAGAAAGGCAGGACAGGCCATGAAGAACTGGGAGCCTTGTTATGCAGATGGGTGGGATGTAAATTGCCAACAACCACTCGGGAGAAGTGTATGGTGTTTCCTGAAACATCTAAAAAACAAAGCAACAGAGCCTAGGGCACTTCCACTTATGGTCCTATAGCTTAGGGAAATTAAAATCAAAAAGACACAGCCACCCCAAAGTTTGGAACGGCTCTGTTTACAAGAACCTCGTTTACAATACAAGTTCAACATCGCAGAAAGTGAAAAATGGATAAAGAAGTTGTGGTATTCACTTACAAAGCAATATCACTCAGCAATGAAATCTATGTCATCAGACCCTTAGCATCACAATGAGTGGATTCAGGTATGATGATTCTAACTGAAGTAAGTCACACAGAAAAAGAAACATCATAAGATATCACTAATACACGGAATGTAAACTTGGCTACACAGGAACTGAATTACAGAACAGAACAGGGTCTCAAATTTAGAAAACCAACTTATGCTTGCTTAAGGGGAAAGGTGAGTTGGGGTGCTGCATAAAACCAGAGATTGAAATGAGCACAGATAAAGTTCCTTAAGCCAAATATGGAATAGACAAGAGCTACTCCTTGCTCAACGAAATGGACTCAACACCCCATATTAAACGCCTAAGAATGTTCCTGACTAGTAAGTATCTTAAAACCTATGGATTGCTATGTCTCCAAAAGAGAATCAAGCATGTGTACAGGGGCATAAACGCAGCAGTGATAGGATTGGAGAGGTTCGGTGTGCAAATGAAGACACTTTGAAGTCATATTGCATGGTACCCATTCCACGGGTTTCAACTACCCAGGTTTAAGGTATTCTTCCTTCAGCTAAAACATGCATGTGGAACCTAGAGTATGATCAACCATGTGATCGGGAGACGTGTTCAAGTATGTCTCAGTTTTTGTACCCTAGTACTCGGGTGCAACATTCCAGACGCTTTACTAACGCTCTCCCGACTTGGAGAGTCAGTCCCTTTAACCTCCTGCTTGGCCCAGTTTGCAATTTCTGCGGAAGATGAACAGGAATAGCGAGAACCAATGAGAGACTAGCTGGAGGTGTCTGGACGGGCAAATTTAACTCTCATTTCCCACCAGGAAGAGGAATTAACCAAAGGCTCAGCGTGCCGTGCCGGAACCAGATTAGGGCCTGAAGCCATCCTGCGGTGTTGCGGCCAGGTCACAAGAAAGCGAGTTGAAGAAAGGAGCTCAGGGGCACTGTAATTCACAAACCTGCAGAGTTATAAATGACAGCTATCGTCCAAAAATAGACTGAAGTAAGGCTGCCAAGAGGACTTGAAAGCGGGGCAGAATTGCAGGAAACCGATTTCAGGAGGTAGACTGGAATTGCATTGAAAGCATAGGAAAAGAGGCAGAACGTCCACAATGATGCACTTGGCCAAAAAGGGCGTATGCGTTTTTTCCTGAATATATTCAGGAAAAAACGCATACGCCCTTTTTGGCCAACCAAGCAAGCTTGCAAAGGAAATCTGCACTACAATGAAGTCTCACTTCCCCCCGGTCAAAAGGGCCATCTGAAAAAAGTGTAAAATCCAGAAAGGCAGGACAGGCCATGGAGAACTGGGAGCCTTGTTATGCTGATGGGCGGGATGTAAATTGCCAACAGACACTCAGGAGAAGTGTATGGTGTTTCCTGAAACATCTAAAAAACAAAGCAACAGAGCCTAGGGCACTTCCACTTATGGTCCTATAGCTTAGGGAAATTAAAATCAAAAAGACACAGCCACCCCAAAGTTTGGAACGGCTCTGTTTACAAGAACCTCGTTTACAGTACAAGTTCAACATCGCAGAAAGTGAAAAATGGATAAAGAACTTGTGGTACTTACGTACAATGCAGTATCACTCAGCAATGAAATCTATGTCATCAGGCCCGTAGCAGCATAATGAGTAGATTCAGGTACGATAATTCTAACTGAAATAAGTCACACAGAAAAAGAAACATCATAAGATATCACTAATACACGGAATGTAAACTTGGCTACACAGGAACTGAATTCCAAAACAGAACAGGGTCTCAAATTTAGAAAACACACTTATGCTTGCTTAAGGGGAAAGGTGAGTTGGGTTGCTGTATAAAACCAGAGATTGAAATGAGCACAGATAAAGTTCCTTAAGCCAAATATGGAATAGACAAGAGCTACTCCTTGCTCAACGAAATGGACTCAACACCGCATATTAAACGCCTAAGAATGTACCTGACTAGTAAGTATCTTAAAACCTATGGATTGCTATGTCTCCGAAAGAGAATCAAGCATGTGTACAGGGGCATAAACGCAGCAGTGATAGGATTGGAGAGGTTCGGTGAGCAAATGAAGACCCTTTGAAGTCATATTGCATGGTACCCATTCCACGGGTTTCAACTACCCAGGTTTTAGGTATTCTTCCTTCAGCTAAAACATGCATGTGGAACCCAAGTATGATCAACCATGTGAACGGGAGACGTGTTCAAATATGTCTCAGTTTTCCTCCCCTGGTACTCGGGTGCAACATTCCAGACGCTTTACTAACACTCTCCCCACTTGGAGAGTCAGCGCCTTTAACCTCCTGTTTGGCCCAGTTTGCAATTTCTGCGGAAGATGAACAGGAATAGCGAGAACCAATGAGAGACTAGCTGGAGGTGTCTGGACGGGCAAATTTAACTCTCATTTCCCACCAGGAAGAGGAAATAACCAAAGGCTCAGCGTGCCGTGCCGGAACCAGATTAGGGCCTGAAGCCATCCTGCGGTGTTGCGGCCAGGTCACAAGAAAGCGAGTTGAAGAAAGGAGCTCAGGGGCACTGTAATTCACAAACCTGCAGAGTTATAAATGACAGCTATCGTCCAAAAATACACTGAAGTAAGGCTGCCAAGAGGACTTGAAAGCGGGGCAGAATTGCAGGAAACCGATTTCAGGAGGTAGACTGGAATTGCATTGAAAGCATAGGAAAAGAGGCAGAACGTCCACAATGATGCACTTGGCCAAAAAGGGCGTATGCGTTTTTTCCTGAATATATTCAGGAAAAAACGCATACGCCCTTTTTGGCCAATCAAGCAAGCTTGCAAAGGAAATCTGCACTACAATGAAGTCTCACTTCCCCCCGGTCAAAAGGGCCATCTGAAAAAAGTGTAAAATCCAGAAAGGCAGGACAGGCCATGGAGAACTGGGAGCCTTGTTATGCTGATGGGCGGGATGTAAATTGCCAACAACCACTCGGGAGAAGTGTATGGTGTTTCCTGAAACATCTAAAAAACAAAGCAACAGAACCTAGGGCACTTCCACTTATGGTCCTATAGCTTAGGGAAATTAAAATCAATAAGACACAGCCACCCCAAAGTTTGGGACGCCTCTGTTTACAAGAACATCGTTTACAGTACAAGTTCAACATCGCAGAAAGTGAAAAATGGATAAAGAATTTGTGGTATTTACTTACAAAGCAATATCACTCAGCAATGAAATCTGTGTCATCAGGCCCGTAGCAGCACAATGAGTGGATTCAGGTATGATGATTCTAACTGAAGTAAGTCACACAGAAAAAGAAACATCATAAGATATCAGTAATACACGGAATGTAAACTTGGCTACACAGGAACTGAATTACAGAACAGAACAGGGACTCAAATTTAGAAAACCAACTTATGCTTGCTTAAGGGTAAAGGTGAGTTGGGGTGCTGCATAAAACCAGAGATTGAAATGAGCACAGATAAAGTTCCTTAAGTCAAATATGGAATAGACAAGAGCTACTCCTTGCTCTACGAAATGGACTCAACACCGCATATTAAACGCCTAAGAATGTACCTGACTAGTAAGTATCTTAAAAACCTATGGATTGCTATGTCTCCGAAAGAGAATCAAGCATGTGTACAGGGGCATAAACGCAGCAGTGATAGGATTGGAGAGGTTCGGTGAGCAAATGAAGACCCTTTGAAGTCATATTGCATGGTACCCATTACACGGGTCTTAACTCTCCAGGTTTAAGGTATTCTTCCTTCAGCTAAAACATGCATGTGGAACCCAAGTATGATCAACCATGTGAATGGGAGACGTGTTCAAATATGTCTCAGTTTTCCTCCCCTGGTACTCGGGTGCAACATTCCAGACGCTTTACTAACACTCTCCCCACTTGGAGAGTCAGTGCCTTTAACCTCCTGTTTGGCCCAGTTTGCAATTTCTGCGGAAGATGAACAGGAATAGCGAGAACCAATGAGAGACTAGCTGGAGGTGTCTGGACGGGCAAATTTAACTCTCATTTCCCACCAGGAAAAGGAAATAACCAAAGGCTCATCGTGCCGTACCGGAACCAGATTAGGGCCTGAAGCCATCCTGCGGTGTTGCGGCCAGCTCAAAAGAAAGCGAGTTGAACAAAGGAGCTCAGGGGCACTGTAATTCACAAACCTGCAGAGTTATAAATGACAGCTATCGTCCAAAAATAGACTGAAGTAAGGCTGCCAAGAGGACTTGAAAGCGGGGCAGAATTGCAGGAAACCGATTTCAGGAGGTAGACTGGAATTGCACTGAAAGCATAGGAAAAGAGGCAGAACGTCCACAATGATGCACTTGGCCAAAAAGGGCGTATGCGTTTTTTCCTGAATATATTCAGGAAAAAACGCATACGCCCTTTTTGGCCAACCAAGCAAGCTTGCAAAGGAAATCTGCACTACAATGAAGTCTCACTTCCCCCCGGTCAAAAGGGCCATCTGAAAAAAGTGTAAAATCCAGAAAGGCAGGACAGGCCATGGAGAACTGGGAGCCTTGTTATGCTGATGGGCGGGATGTAAATTGCCAACAGACACTCGGGAGAAGTGTATGGTGTTTCCTGAAACATCTAAAAAACAAAGCAACAGAACCTAGGGCACTTCCACTTATGGTCCTATAGCTTAGGGAAATTAAAATCAAAAAGACACAGCCACCCCAAAGTTTGGAACGGCTCTGTTTACAAGAACCTCGTTTACAGTACAAGTTCAACATCGCAGAAAGTGAAAAATGGATAAAGAAGTTGTGGTATTTACCTACCAAGCAATATCACTCAGCAATGAAATCTGTGTCATCAGGCCCTTAGCAGCACAATGAGTGGATTCAGGTACGATGATTCTAACTGAAATAAGTCACACAGAAAAAGAAACATCATAAGATATCAGTAATACACGGAATGTAAACTTGGCTACACAGGAACTGAATTACAGAACAGAACAGGGTCTCAAATTTAGAAAACCAACTTATGCTTGCTTAAGGGTAAAGGTGAGTTGGGGTGCTGCATAAAACCAGAGATTGAAATGAGCACAGATAAAGTTCCTTAAGTCAAATATGGAATAGACAAGAGCTACTCCTTGCTCAACGAAATGGACTCAACACCGCATATTAAACGCCTAAGAATGTACCTGACTAGTAAGTATCTTCAAACCTATGGATTGCTATGTCTCCGAAAGAGAATCAAGCATGTGTACAGGGGCATAAACGCAGCAGTGATAGGATTGGAGAGGTTCGGTGAGCAAATGAAGACCCTTTGAAGTCATATTGCATGGTACCCATTGCACGGGTCTCAACTCTCCAGGTTTAAGGTATTCTTCCTTCAGCTAAAAATGCATGTGGAACCCAAGTATGATCAACCATGTGAACGGGAGACGTGTTCAAATATGTCTCAGTTTTCCTCCCCTGGTACTCGGGTGCAACATTCCAGACGCTTTACTAACACTCTCCCCACTTGGAGAGTCAGCGCCTTTAACCTCCTGTTTGGCCCAGTTTGCAATTTCTGCGGAAGATGAACAGGAATACCGAGAACCAATGAGAGACTAGCTGGAGGAGTCTGGACGGGCAAATTTAACTCTCATTTCCCACCAGGAAGAGGAAATAACCAAAGGCTCAGCGTGCCGTGCCGGAACCAGATTAGGGCCTGAAGCCATCCTGCGGTGTTGCGGCCAGGTCACAAGAAAGCAAGTTGAAGAAAGGAGCTCAGGGGCACTGTAATTCACAAACCTGCAGAGTTATAAATGACAGCTATCGTCCAAAAATAGACTGAAGTAAGGCTGCCAAGAGGACTTGAAAGCGGGGCAGAATTGCAGGAAACCGATTTCAGGAGGTAGACTGGAATTGCACTGAAAGCATAGGAAAAGAGGCAGAACGTCCACAATGATGCACTTGGCCAAAAAGGGCGTATGCGTTTTTTCCTGAATATATTCAGGAAAAAACGCATACGCCCTTTTTGGCCAACCAAGCAAGCTTGCAAAGGAAATCTGCACTACAATGAAGTCTCACTTCCCCTCGGTCAAAAGGGCCATCTGAAAAAAGTGTAAAATCCAGAAAGGCAGGACAGGCCATGGAGAACTGGGAGCCTTGTTAATCTGATGGGCGGGATGTAATTTGCCAACAACCACTCGGGAGAAGTATATGGTGTTTCCTGAAACATCTAAAAAACAAAGCAACAGAACCTAGGGCACTTCCACTTATGGTCCTATAGCTTAGGGAAATTAAAATCAAAAAGACACAGCCACCCCAAAGTTTAGAATGGCTCTGTTTACAAGAACCTCGTTTACAGTACAAGTTCAACATCGCAGAAAGTGAAAAATGGATAAAGAAGTTGTGGTATTTACTTACAAAGCAATATCACTCAGCAATAAAATCTATGTCATCAGGCCCTTAGCAGCACAATGAGTGGATTCAGGTATGATGATTCTAACTGAAATAAGTCACACAGAAAAGAAACATCATAAGATATCAGTAATACACGGAATGTAAACTTGGCTACACAGGAACTGAATTACAGAACAGAACAGGGTCTCAAATTTAGAAAACCAACTTATGCTTGCTTAAGGGAAAGGTGAGTTGGGGTGCTGCATAAAAGCAGAGATTGAAATGAGCACAGATAAAGTTCCTTAAGTCAAATATGGAATAGACAAGAGCTACTCCTTGCTCAACGAAATGGACTCAACACCCCATATTAAACGCCTAAGAATGTACCTGACTAGTAAGTATCTTAAAACCTATGGATTTCTATGTTTCCAAAAGAGAATCAAGCGTGTGTACAGGGGCATAAACGCAGCAGTGATAGGATTGGAGAGGTTCGGTGAGCAAATGAAGACCCTTTGAAGTCATATTGCATGGTACCCATTACACGGGTCTGAACTCTCCAGGTTTAAGGTATTCTTCCTTCAGCTAAAACATGCATGTGGAACCCAAGTATGATCAACCATGTGAACGGGAGACGTGTTCAAATATGTCTCAGTTTTCCTCCCCTGGTACTCGGGTGCAACATTCCAGACGCTTTACTAACACTCTCCCGACTTGGAGAGTCAGCGCCTTTAACCTCCTGTTTGGCCCAGTTTGCAATTTCTGCGGAAGATGAACAGGAATAGCGAGAACCAATGAGAGACTAGCTGGAGGTGTCTGGACGGGCAAATTTAACTCTCATTTCCCACCAGGAAGAGGAAATAACCAAAGGCTCAGCGTGCCGTACCGGAACCAGATTAGGGCCTGAAGCCATCCTGCGGTGTTGCGGCCAGCTCAAAAGAAAGCGAGTTGAAGAAAGGAGCTCAGGGGCACTGTAATTCACAAACCTGCAGAGTTATAAATGACAGCTATCGTCCAAAAATAGACTGAAGTAAGGCTGCCAAGAGGACTTGAAAGCGGGGCAGAATTGCAGGAAACCGATTTCAGGAGGTAGACTGGAATTGCATTGAAAGCATAGGAAAAGAGGCAGAACGTCCACAATGATGCACTTGGCCAAAAAGGGCGTATGCGTTTTTTCCTGAATATATTCAGGAAAAAACGCATACGCCCTTTTTGGCCAACCAAGCAAGCTTGCAAAGGAAATCTGCACTACAATGAAGTCTCACTTCCCCCCGGTCAAAAGGGCCATCTGAAAAAAGTGTAAAATCCAGAAAGGCAGGACAGGCCATGGAGAACTGGGAGCCTTGTTATGCTGATGGGCGGGATGTAAATTGCCAACAACCACTCGGGAGAAGTGTATGGTGTTTCCTGAAACATCTAAAAAACAAAGCAACAGAGCCTAGGGCACTGCCACTTATGGTCCTATAGCTTAGGGAAATTAAAATCAAAAAGACACAGCCACCCCAAAGTTTGGGACGCCTCTGTTTACAAGAACCTCGTTTACAGTACAAGTTCAACATCGCAGAAAGTGAAAAATGGATAAAAAAGTTGTGGTATTTACTTACAAAGCAATATCACTCAGCAATGAATTCTATGTCATCAGGCCCTTAGCATCACAATGAGTGGATTCAGGTATGATGATTCTAACTGAAATAAGTCACACAGAAAAAGAAACATCATAAGATATCAGTAATACACGGAATGTAAACTTGGCTACACAGGAACTGAATTACAGAACAGAACAGGGTCTCAAATTTAGAAAACCAACTTATGCTTGCTTAAGGGTAAAGGTGAGTTGGGGTGCTGCATAAAACCAGAGATTGAAATGAGCACAGATAAAGTTCCTTAAGCCAAATATGGAATAGACAAGAGCTACTCCTTGCTCAACGAAATGGACTCAAAACCCCATATTAAACCCCTAAGAATGTACCTGACTAGTAAGTATCTTAAAACCTATGGATTGCTATGTCTCCAAAAGAGAATCAAGCGTGTGTACAGGGGAATAAACGCAGCAGTGATAGGATTGGAGAGGTTCGGTGAGCAAATGAAGACCCTTTGAAGTCATATTGCATGGTACCCATTACACGGGTCTCAACTCTCCAGGTTTAAGGTATTCTTCCTTCAGCTAAAACATGCATGTGGAACCCAGAGTATGATCAACCATGTGATCGGGAGACGTGTTCAAATATGTCTCAGTTTTCCTCCCCTGGTACTCGGGTGCAACATTCCAGACGCTTTACTAACACTCTCCCGACTTGGAGAGTCAGTCCCTTTAACCTCCTGTTTGGCCGAGTTTGCAATTTCTGCGGAAGATGAACAGGAATAGCGAGAACCAATGAGAGGGTAGCTGGAGGTGTCTGGACGGGAAAATTTAACTCTCATTTTCCACCAGGAAGAGGAATTAACCAAAGGCTCAGCATGCCGGGCCGGAAACAGATTAGGGCCTGAAGCCATCCTGCGGTGTTGCGGCCAGCTCACAAGAAAGCGAGTTGAAGAAAGGAGCTCAGGGGCACTGTAATTCACAAACCTGCAGAGTTATAAATGACAGCTATCGTCCAAAAATAGACTGAAGTAAGGCTGCCAAGAGGACTTGAAAGCGGGGCAGAATTGCAGGAAACCGATTTCAGGAGGTAGACTGGAATTGCATTGAAAGCATAGGAAAAGAGGCAGAACGTCCACAATGATGCACTTGGCCAAAAAGGGCGTATGCGTTTTTTCCTGAATATATTCAGGAAAAAACGCATACGCCCTTTTTGGCCAACCAAGCAAGCTTGCAAAGGAAATCTGCACTACAATGAAGTCTCACTTCCCCCCGGTCAAAAGGGCCATCTGAAAAAAGTGTAAAATCCAGAAAGGCAAAGGCCATTGAGAACTGGGAGCCTTGTTATGCTGATGGGCGGGATGTAAATTGCCAACAGACACTTGGGAGAAGTGTATAGTGTTTCCTGAAACATCTAAAAAACAAAGCAACAGAGCCTAGGGCACTTCCACTTATGGTCCTATAGCTTAGGGAAATTAAAATCAAAAAGACACAGCCACCCCAATGTTTGGAACGGCTCTGTTTACAAGAACCTCGTTTACAGTACAAGTTCAACATCGCAGAAAGTGAAAAATGGATAAAGAAGTTGTAGTATTCACTTACAAAGCAATATCACTCAGCAATGAAATCTGTGTCATCAGGCCCGTAGCAGCACAATGAGTGGATTCAGGTATGATGATTCTAACTGAAATAAGTCACACAGAAAAAGAAACATCATAAGATATCACTAATACACGGAATGTAAACTTGGCTACACAGGAACTGAATTCCAAAACAGAACAGGGTCTCAAATTTAGAAAACCAACTTATGCTTGCTTAAGTGTAAAGGTGAGTTGGGGTGCTGCATAAAACCAGAGATTGAAATGAGCACAGATAAAGTTCCTTAAGCCAAATATGGAATAGACAAGAGCTACTCCTTGCTCAACGAAATGGACTCAACACCGCATATTAAACGCCTAAGAATGTACCTGACTAGTAAGTATCTTAAAACCTATGGATTGCTATGTCTCCGAAAGAGAATCAAGCATGTGTACAGGGGCATAAACGCAGCAGTGATAGGATTGGAGAGGTTCGGTGAGCAAATGAAGACCCTTTGAAGTCATATTGCATGGTACCCATTCCACGGGTTTCAACTACCCAGGTTTTAGGTATTCTTCCTTCAGCTAAAACATGCATGTGGAACCCAAGTATGATCAACCATGTGAACGGGAGACGTGTTCAAATATGTCTCAGTTTTCCTCCCCTGGTACTCGGGTGCAACATTCCAGACGCTTTACTAACACTCTCCCCACTTGGAGAGTCAGCGCCTTTAACCTCCTGTTTGGCCCAGTTTGCAATTTCTGCGGAAGATGAACAGGAATAGCGAGAACCAATGAGAGGCTAGCTGAAGGTGTCTGGACGGGCAAATTTAACTCTCATTTCCCACCAGGAAGAGGAAATAACCAAAGGCTTAGCATGCCGTACCAGAACCAGATTAGGGCCTGAAGCCATCCGGCGGTGTTGCGGCCAGCTCAAAAGAAAGCCAGTTGAAGAAAGGAGCTCAGGGGCACTGTAATTCACAAACCTGCAGAGTTATAAATGACAGCTATCGTCCAAAAATAGACTGAAGTAAGGCTGCCAAGAGGACTTGAAAGCGGGGCAGAATTGCAGGAAACCGATTTCAGGAGGTAGACTGGAATTGCATTGAAAGCATAGGAAAAGAGGCAGAACGTCCACAATGATGCACTTGGCCAAAAAGGGCGTATGCGTTTTTTCCTGAATATATTCAGGAAAAAACGCATACGCCCTTTTTGGCCAACCAAGCAAGCTTGCAAAGGAAATCTGCACTACAATGAAGTCTCACTTCCCCCCGGTCAAAAGGGCCATCTGAAAAAAGTGTAAAATCCAGAAAGGCAGGACAGGCCATGGAGAACTGGGAGCCTTGTTATGCTGATGGGCGGGATGTAAATTGCCAAGAACCACTCGGGAGAAGTGTATGGTGTTTCCTGAAACATGTAAAAAACAAAGCAACAGAACCTAGGGCACTTCCACTTATGGTCCTATAGCTTAGGGAAATTAAAATCAAAAAGACACAGCCACCCCAAAGTTTGGAACGGCTCCGTTTACAAGAACCTCGTTTACAGTACAAGTTCAACATCGCAGAAAGTGAAAAATGGATAAAGAAGTTGTGGTATTTACTTACAAAGAAATATCACCAATCAATGAAATCTGTGTCATCAGGCCCTTAGCAGCACAATGAGTGGATTCAGGTATGATGATTCTAACTGAAGTAAGTCACACAGAAAAAGAAACATCATAAGATATCAGTAATACACGGAATGTAAACTTGGCTACACAGGAACTGAATTACAGAACAGAACAGGGTCTCAAATTTAGAAAACCAACTTATGCTTGCTTAAGGGGAAAGGTGAGTTGGGGTGCTGCATAAAACCAGAGATTGCAATGAGCACAGATAAAGTTCCTTAAGTCAAATATGGAATAGACAAGAGCTACTCCTTGCTCAACGAAATGGACTCAACACCGCATATTAAACGCCTAAGAATGTACCTGACTAGTAAGTATCTTAAAACCTATGGATTGCTATGTCTCCGAAAGAGAATCAAGCATGTGTACAGGGGCATAAACGCAGCAGTGATAGGATTGGAGAGGTTCGGTGAGCAAATGAAGACCCTTTGAAGTCATATTGCATGGTACCCATTCCACGGGTTTCAACTACCCAGGTTTTAGGTATTCTTCCTTCAGATAAAACATGCATGTGGAACCCAGAGTATGATCAACCATGTGATCGGGAGACGTGTTCAAATATGTCTCAGTTTTCCTCCCCTGGTACTCGGGTGCAACATTCCAGACGCTTTACTAACACTCTCCCCACTTGGAGAGTCAGCGCCTTTAACCTCCTGTTTGGCACAGTTTGCAATTTCTGCGGAAGATGAACAGGAATAGCGAGAACCAATGAGAGGCTAGCTGGAGGTGTCTGGACGGGCAAATTTAACTCTCATTTCCCAACAGGAAGAGGAAATAACCAAAGGCTCAGCGTGCTGTACCAGAACCAGATTAGGGCCTGAAGTCATCCTGCGGTGTTGCGGCCAGCTCAAAAGAAAGCGAGTTGAAGAAAGGAGCTCAGGGGCACTGTAATTCACAAACCTGCAGAGTTATAAATGACAGCTATCGTCCAAAAATAGACTGAAGTAAGGCTGCCAAGAGGACTTGAAAGCAGGGCAGAATTGCAGGAAACCGATTTCAGGAGGTAGACTGGAATTGCATTGAAAGCATAGGAAAAGAGGCAGAACGTCCACAATGATGCACTTGGCCAAAAAGGGCGTATGCGTTTTTTCCTGAATATATTCAGGAAAAAACGCATACGCCCTTTTTGGCCAACCAAGCAAGCTTGCAAAGGAAATCTGCACTACAATGAAGTCTCACTTCCCCCCGGTCAAAAGGGCCATCTGAAAAAAGTGTAAAATCCAGAAAGGCAGGACAGGCCATGGAGAACTGGGAGCCTTGTTATGCTGATGGGCGGGATGTAAATTGCCAACAACCACTCGGGAGAAGTGTATGGTGTTTCCTGAAACATCTAAAAAACAAAGCAACAGAACCTAGGGCACTTCCACTTATGGTCCTATAGCTTAGGGAAATTAAAATCAAAAAGACACAGCCACCCCAAAGTTTGGAACGGCTCCGTTTACAAGAACCTCGTTTACAGTACAAGTTCAACATCGCAGAAAGTGAAAAATGGATAAAGAAGTTGTGGTATTTACTTACAAAGCAATATCACCAATCAATGAAATCTGTGTCATCAGGCCCTTAGCAGCACAATGAGTGGATTCAGGTATGATGATTCTAACTGAAGTAAGTCACACAGAAAAAGAAACATCATAAGATATCAGTAATACACGGAATGTAAACTTGGCTACACAGGAACTGAATTACAGAACAGAACAGGGTCTCAAATTTAGAAAACCAACTTATGCTTGCTTAAGGGTAAAGGTGAGTTGGGGTGCTGCATAAAACCAGAGATTGCAATGAGCACAGATAAAGTTCCTTAAGTCAAATATGGAATAGACAAGAGCTACTCCTTGCTCAACGAAATGGACTCAACACCGCATATTAAACGCCTAAGAATGTACCTGACTAGTAAGTATCTTAAAACCTATGGATTGCTATGTCTCCGAAAGAGAATCAAGCATGTGTACAGGGGCATAAACGCAGCAGTGATAGGATTGGAGAGGTTCGGTGAGCAAATGAAGACCCTTTGAAGTCATATTGCATGGTACCCATTCCACGGGTTTCAACTACCCAGGTTTTAGGTATTCTTCCTTCAGATAAAACATGCATGTGGAACCCAGAGTATGATCAACCATGTGATCGGGAGACGTGTTCAAATATGTCTCAGTTTTCCTCCCCTGGTACTCGGGTGCAACCTTCCAGACGCTTTACTAACACTCTCCCCACTTGGAGAGTCAGCGCCTTTAACCTCCTGTTTGGCACAGTTTGCAATTTCTGCGGAAGATGAACAGGAATAGCGAGAACCAATGAGAGGCTAGCTGGAGGTGTCTGGACGGGCAAATTTAACTCTCATTTCCCAACAGGAAGAGGAAATAACCAAAGGCTCAGCGTGCTGTACCAGAACCAGATTAGGGCCTGAAGTCATCCTGCGGTGTTGCGGCCAGCTCAAAAGAAAGCGAGTTGAAGAAAGGAGCTCAGGGGCACTGTAATTCACAAACCTGCAGAGTTATAAATGACAGCTATCGTCCAAAAATATACTGAAGTAAGGCTGCCAAGAGGACTTGAAAGCAGGGCAGAATTGCAGGAAACCGATTTCAGGAGGTAGACTGGAATTGCATTGAAAGCATAGGAAAAGAGGCAGAACGTCCACAATGATGCACTTGGCCAAAAAGGGCGTATGCGTTTTTTCCTGAATATATTCAGGAAAAAACGCATACGCCCTTTTTGGCCAACCAAGCAAGCTTGCAAAGGAAATCTGCACTACAATGAAGTCTCACTTCCCCCCGGTCAAAAGGGCCATCTGAAAAAAGTGTAAAATCCAGAAAGGCAGGACAGGCCATGGAGAACTGGGAGCCTTGTTATGCTGATGGGCGGGATGTAAATTGCCAACAACCACTCGGGAGAAGTGTATGGTGTTTCCTGAAACATCTAAAAAACAAAGCAACCGAACCTAGGGCACTTCCACTTATGGTCCTATAGCTTAGGGAAATTAAAATCAAAAAGACACAGCCACCCCAAAGTTTGGAACGGCTCCGTTTACAAGAACCTCGTTTACAGTACAAGTTCAACATCGCAGAAAGTGAAAAATGGATAAAGAAGTTGTGGTATTTACTTACAAAGCAATATCACTCAGCAATGAAATCTGTGTCATCAGGCCCTTAGCATCACAATGAGTGGATTCAGGTATGATGATTCTAACTGAAATAAGTCACACAGAAAAAGAAACATCATAAGATATCACTAATACACGGAATGTAAACTTGGCTACACAGGAACTGAATTCCAAAACAGAACAGGGTCTCAAATTTAGAAAACCAACTTATGCTTGCTTAAGGGGAAAGGTGAGTTGGGTTGCTGCATAAAACCAGGGATTGAAATGAGCACAGATAAAGTTCCTTAAGCCAAATATGGAATAGACAAGAGCTACTCCTTGCTCAACGAAATGGACTCAACACCGCATATTAAACGCCTAAGAATGTACCTGACTAGTAAGTATCTTAAAACCTATGGATTGCTATGTCTCCGAAAGAGAATCAAGCATGTGTACAGGGGCATAAACGCAGCAGTGATAGGATTGGAGAGGTTCGGTGAGCAAATGAAGACCCTTTGAAGTCATATTGCATGGTACCCATTCCACGGGTTTCAACTACCCAGGTTTTAGGTATTCTTCCTTCAGCTAAAACATGCATGTGGAACCCAAGTATGATCAACCATGTGAACGGGAGACGTGTTCAAATATGTCTCAGTTTTCCTCCCCTGGTACTCGGGTGCAACATTCCAGACGCTTTACTAACACTCTCCCCACTTGGAGAGTCAGCGCCTTTAACCTCCTGTTTGGCCCAGTTTGCAATTTCTGCGGAAGATGAACAGGAATAGCGAGAACCAATGAGAGGCTAGCTGGAGGTGTCTGGACGGGCAAATTTAACTCTCATTTCCCACCAGGAAGAGGAAATAACCAAAGGCTAAGCGTGCCGTACCGGAACCAGATTAGGGCCTGAAGCCATCCTGCGGTGTTGCGGCCAGCTCAAAAGAAAGCGAGTTGAAGAAAGGAGCTCAGGGGCACTGTAATTCACAAACCTGCAGAGTTATAAATGACAGCTATCGTCCAAAAATAGACTGAAGTAAGGCTGCCAAGAGGACTTGAAACCGGGGCAGAATTGCAGGAAACCGATTTCAGGAGGTAGACTGGAATTGCATTGAAAGCATAGGAAAAGAGGCAGAACGTCCACAATGATGCACTTGGCCAAAAAGGGCGTATGCGTTTTTTCCTGAATATATTCAGGAAAAAACGCATACGCCCTTTTTGGCCAACCAAGCAAGCTTGCAAAGGAAATCTGCACTACAATGAAGTCTCACTTCCCTCCGGTCAAAAGGGCCATCTGAAAAAAGTGTAAAATCCAGAAAGGCAGGACAGGCCATGGAGAACTGGGAGCCTTGTTATGCTGATGGGCGGGATGTAAATTGCCAACAGACACTCGGGAGAAGTGTATGGTGTTTCCTGAAACATCTAAAAAACAAAGCAACAGAACCTAGGGCACTTCCACTTATGGTCCTATAGCTTAGGGAAATTAAAATCAAAAAGACACAGCCACCCCAAAGTTTGGAACGGCTCTGTTTACAAGAACCTCGTTTACAGTACAAGTTCAACATCGCAGAAAGTGAAAAATGGATAAAGAAGTTGTGGTATTTACTTACAAAGCAATATCACTCAGCAATGAAATCTGTGTCATCAGGCCCTTAGCAGCACAATGAGTGGATTCAGGTATGATGATTCTAACTGAAGTAAGTCACACAGAAAAAGAAACATCATAAGATATCAGTAATACACGGAATGTAAACTTGGCTACACAGGAACTGAATTACAGAACAGAACAGGGTCTCAAATTTAGAAAACCAACTTATGCTTGCTTAAGGGTAAAGGTGAGTTGGGGTGCTGCATAAAACCAGAGATTGAAATGAGCACAGATAAAGTTCCTTAAGTCAAATATGGAATAGACAAGAGCTACTCCTTGCTCAACGAAATGGACTCAACACCGCATATTAAACGCCTAAGAATGTACCTGACTAGTAAGTATCTTAAAACCTATGGATTGCTATGTCTCCGAAAGAGAATCAAGCATGTGTACAGGGGCATAAACGCAGCACTGATAGGATTGGAGAGGTTCGGTGAGCAAATGAAGACCCTTTGAAGTCATATTGCATGGTACCCATTACACGGGTCTGAACTCTCCAGGTTTAAGGTATTCTTCCTTCAGCTAAAACATGCATGTGGAACCCAAGTATGATCAACCATGTGAACGGGAGACGTGTTCAAATATGTCTCAGTTTTCCTCCCCTGGTACTCGGGTGCAACATTCCAGACGCTTTACTAACACTCTCCCCACTTGGAGAGTCAGCGCCTTTAACCTCCTGTTTGGCCCAGTTTGCAATTTCTGCGGAAGATGAACAGGAATAGCGAGAACCAATGAGAGACTAGCTGGAGGTGTCTGGACGGGCAAATTTAACTCTCATTTCCCACCAGGAAGAGGAAATAACCAAAGGCTCAGCATGCCGGGCCGGAACCAGATTAGGGCCTGAAGCCATCCTGCGGTGTTGCGGCCAGGTCACAAGAAAGCAAGTTGAAGAAAGGAGCTCAGGGGCACTGTAATTCACAAACCTGCAGAGTTATAAATGACAGCTATCGTCCAAAAATAGACTGAAGTAAGGCTGCCAAGAGGACTTGAAAGCGGGGCAGAATTGCAGGAAACCGATTTCAGGAGGTAGACTGGAATTGCATTGAAAGCATAGGAAAAGAGGCAGAACGTCCACAATGATGCACTTGGCCAAAAAGGGCGTATGCGTTTTTTCCTGAATATATTCAGGAAAAAACGCATACGCCCTTTTTGGCCAACCAAGCAAGCTTGCAAAGGAAATCTGCACTACAATGAAGTCTCACTTCCCCCCGGTCAAAAGGGCCATCTGAAAAAAGTGTAAAATCCAGAAAGGCAGGACAGGCCATGGAGAACTGGGAGCCTTGTTATGCTGATGGGCGGGATGTAAATTGCCAACAACCACTCGGGAGAAGTGTATGGTGTTTCCTGAAACATCTAAAAAACAAAGCAACCGAACCTAGGGCACTTCCACTTATGGTCCTATAGCTTAGGGAAATTAAAATCAAAAAGACACAGCCACCCCAAAGTTTGGAACGGCTCTGTTTACAAGAACCTCGTTTACACTACAAGTTCAACATCACAGAAAGTGAAAAATGGATAAAGAAGTTGTGGTATTTACTTACAAAGCAATATCACTCAGCAATGAAATCTGTGTCATCAGGCCCTTAGCAGCACAATGAGTGGATTCAGGTATGATGATTCTAACTGAAATAAGTCACACAGAAAAAGAAACATCATAAGATATCAGTAATACACGGAATGTAAACTTGGCTACACAGGAACTGAATTACAGAACAGAACAGGGTCTCAAATTTAGAAAACCAACTTATGCTTGCTTAAGGGGAAAGGTGAGTTGGGGTGCTGCATAAAACCAGAGATTGAAATGAGCACAGATAAAGTTCCTTAAGTCAAATATGGAATAGACAAGAGCTACTCCTTGCTCTACGAAATGGACTCAACACCGCATATTAAACGCCTAAGAATGTACCTGACTAGTAAGTATCTTAAAAACCTATGGATTGCTATGTCTCCGAAAGAGAATCAAGTATGTGTACAGGGGCATAAACGCAGCAGTGATAGGATGGAGAGGTTCGGTGAGCAAATGAAGACCCTTTGAAGTCATATTGCATGGTACCCATTACACGGGTCTTAACTCTCCAGGTTTAAGGTATTCTTCCTTCAGCTAAAACATGCATGTGGAACCCAAGTATGATCAACCATGTGAATGGGAGACGTGTTCAAATATGTCTCAGTTTTCCTCCCCTGGTACTCGGGTGCAACATTCCAGACGCTTTACTAACACTCTCCCCACTTGGAGAGTCAGTGCCTTTAACCTCCTGTTTGGCCCAGTTTGCAATTTCTGCGGAAGATGAACAGGAATAGCGAGAACCAATGAGAGACTAGCTGGAGGTGTCTGGACGGGCAAATTTAACTCTCATTTCCCACCAGGAAAAGGAAATAACCAAAGGCTCATCGTGCCGTACCGGAACCAGATTAGGGCCTGAAGCCATCCTGCGGTGTTGCGGCCAGCACAAAAGAAAGCGAGTTGAACAAAGGAGCTCAGGGGCACTGTAATTCACAAACCTGCAGAGTTATAAATGACAGCTATCGTCCAAAAATAGACTGAAGTAAGGCTGCCAAGAGGACTTGAAAGCGGGGCAGAATTGCAGGAAACCGATTTCAGGAGGTAGACTGGAATTGCACTGAAAGCATAGGAAAAGAGGCAGAACGTCCACAATGATGCACTTGGCCAAAAAGGGCGTATGCGTTTTTTCCTGAATATATTCAGGAAAAAACGCATACGCCCTTTTTGGCCAACCAAGCAAGCTTGCAAAGGAAATCTGCACTACAATGAAGTCTCACTTCCCCCCGGTCAAAAGGGCCATCTGAAAAAAGTGTAAAATCCAGAAAGGCAGGACAGGCCATGGAGAACTGGGAGCCTTGTTATGCTGATGGGCGGGATGTAAATTGCCAACAGACACTCGGGAGAAGTGTATGGTGTTTCCTGAAACATCTAAAAAACAAAGCAACAGAACCTAGGGCACTTCCACTTATGGTCCTATAGCTTAGGGAAATTAAAATCAAAAAGACACAGCCACCCCAAAGTTTGGAACGGCTCTGTTTACAAGAACCTCGTTTACAGTACAAGTTCAACATCGCAGAAAGTGAAAAATGGATAAAGAAGTTGTGGTATTTACCTACCAAGCAATATCACTCAGCAATGAAATCTGTGTCATCAGGCCCTTAGCAGCACAATGAGTGGATTCAGGTACGATGATTCTAACTGAAATAAGTCACACAGAAAAAGAAACATCATAAGATATCAGTAATACACGGAATGTAAACTTGGCTACACAGGAACTGAATTACAGAACAGAACAGGGTCTCAAATTTAGAAAACCAACTTATGCTTGCTTAAGGGTAAAGGTGAGTTGGGGTGCTGCATAAAACCAGAGATTGAAATGAGCACAGATAAAGTTCCTTAAGTCAAATATGGAATAGACAAGAGCTACTCCTTGCTCAACGAAATGGACTCAACACCGCATATTAAACGCCTAAGAATGTACCTGACTAGTAAGTATCTTCAAACCTATGGATTGCTATGTCTCCGAAAGAGAATCAAGCATGTGTACAGGGGCATAAACGCAGCAGTGATAGGATTGGAGAGGTTCGGTGAGCAAATGAAGACCCTTTGAAGTCATATTGCATGGTACCCATTGCACGGGTCTCAACTCTCCAGGTTTAAGGTATTCTTCCTTCAGCTAAAAATGCATGTGGAACCCAAGTATGATCAACCATGTGAACGGGAGACGTGTTCAAATATGTCTCAGTTTTCCTCCCCTGGTACTCGGGTGCAACATTCCAGACGCTTTACTAACACTCTCCCCACTTGGAGAGTCAGCGCCTTTAACCTCCTGTTTGGCCCAGTTTGCAATTTCTGCGGAAGATGAACAGGAATACCGAGAACCAATGAGAGACTAGCTGGAGGAGTCTGGACGGGCAAATTTAACTCTCATTTCCCACCAGGAAGAGGAAATAACCAAAGGCTCAGCGTGCCGTGCCGGAACCAGATTAGGGCCTGAAGCCATCCTGCGGTGTTGCGGCCAGGTCACAAGAAAGCAAGTTGAAGAAAGGAGCTCAGGGGCACTGTAATTCACAAACCTGCAGAGTTATAAATGACAGCTATCGTCCAAAAATAGACTGAAGTAAGGCTGCCAAGAGGACTTGAAAGCGGGGCAGAATTGCAGGAAACCGATTTCAGGAGGTAGACTGGAATTGCACTGAAAGCATAGGAAAAGAGGCAGAACGTCCACAATGATGCACTTGGCCAAAAAGGGCGTATGCGTTTTTTCCTGAATATATTCAGGAAAAAACGCATACGCTCTTTTTGGCCAACCAAGCAAGCTTGCAAAGGAAATCTGCACTACAATGAAGTCTCACTTCCCCTCGGTCAAAAGGGCCATCTGAAAAAAGTGTAAAATCCAGAAAGGCAGGACAGGCCATGGAGAACTGGGAGCCTTGTTAATCTGATGGGCGGGATGTAATTTGCCAACAACCACTCGGGAGAAGTATATGGTGTTTCCTGAAACATCTAAAAAACAAAGCAACAGAACCTAGGGCACTTCCACTTATGGTCCTATAGCTTAGGGAAATTAAAATCAAAAAGACACAGCCACCCCAAAGTTTAGAATGGCTCTGTTTACAAGAACCTCGTTTACAGTACAAGTTCAACATCGCAGAAAGTGAAAAATGGATAAAGAAGTTGTGGTATTTACTTACAAAGCAATATCACTCAGCAATGAAATCTATGTCATCAGGCCCTTAGCAGCACAATGAGTGGATTCAGGTATGATGATTCTTACTGAAATAAGTCACACAGAAAAAGAAACATCATAAGATATCACTAATACACGGAATGTAAACTTGGCTACACAGGAACTGAATTCCAAAACAGAACAGGGTCTCAAATTTAGAAAACCAACTTATGCTTGCTTAAGTGTAAAGGTGAGTTGGGGTGCTGCATAAAACCAGAGATTGAAATGAGCACAGATAAAGTTCCTTAAGTCAAATATGGAATAGACAAGAGCTACTCCTGGCTCAACGAAATGGACTCAACACCGCATATTAAACGCCTAAGAATGTACCTGACTAGTAAGTATCTTAAAACCTATGGATTGCTATGTCTCCGAAAGAGAATCAAGCATGTGTACAGGGGCATAAACGCAGCAGTGATAGGATTGGAGAGGTTCGGTGAGCAAATGAAGACCCTTTGAAGTCATATTGCATGGTACCCATTCCACGGGTTTCAACTACCCAGGTTTAAGGTATTCTTCCTTCAGCTAAAACATGCATGTGGAACCTAGAGTATGATCAACCATGTGATCGGGAGACGTGTTCAAATATGTCTCAGTTTTCCTCCCCTGGTACTCGGGTACAACATTCCAGACGCTTTACTAACACTCTCCCCACTTGGAGAGTCAGTCCCTTTAACCTCCTGTTTGGCCCAGTTTGCAATTTCTGCGGAAGATGAACAGGAATAGCGAGAACCAATGAGAGGCTAGCTGGAGGTGTCTGGACGGGCAAATTTAACTCTCATTTCCCACCAGGAAGAGGAATTAACCAAAGGCTCAGCATGCCGTGCCGGAACCAGATTAGGGCCTGAAGCCATCCTGCGGTGTTGCGGCCAGCTCAAAAGAAAGCGAGTTGAAGAAAGGAGCTCAGGGGCACTGTAATTCACAAACCTGCAGAGTTATAAATGACAGCTATCGTCCAAAAATAGACTGAAGTAAGGCTGCCAAGAGGACTTGAAAGCGGGGCAGAATTGCAGGAAACCGATTTCAGGAGGTAGACTGGAATTGCATTGAAAGCATAGGAAAAGAGGCAGAACGTCCACAATGATGCACTTGGCCAAAAAGGGCGTATGCGTTTTTTCCTGAATATATTCAGGAAAAAACGCATACGCCCTTTTTGGCCAACCAAGCAAGCTTGCAAAGGAAATCTGCACTACAATGAAGTCTCACTTCCCCCCGGGCAAAAGGGCCATCTGAAAAAAGTGTAAAATCCAGAAAGGCAGGACAGGCCATGGAGAACTGGGAGCCTTGTTATGCTGATGGGTGGGATGTAAATTGCCAACAGACACTCGGGAGAAGTGTATGGTGTTTCCTGAAACATCTAAAAAACAAAGCAACAGAGCCTAGGGCACTGCCACTTATGGTCCTATAGCTTAGGGAAATTAAAATCAAAAAGACACAGCGACCCCAAAGTTTGGGACGCCTCTGTTTACAAGAACCTCGTTTACAGTACAAGTTCAACATCGCAGAAAGTGAAAAATGGATAAAGAAGTTGTGGTATTTACTTACAAAGCAATATCACTCAGCAATGAAATCTATGTCATCAGACCCTTAGCATCACAATGAGTGGATTCAGGTATGATGATTCTAACTGAAATAAGTCACACAGAAAAAGAAACATCATAAGATATCAGTAATACATGGAATGTAAACTTGGCTACACAGGAACTGAATTACAGAACAGAACAGGGTCTCAAATTTAGAAAACCAACTTATGCTTGCTTAAGGGGAAAGGTGAGTTGGGGTGCTGCATAAAACCAGAGATTGAAATGAGCACAGATAAAGTTCCTTAAGTCAAATATGGAATAGACAAGAGCTACTCCTTGCTCAACGAAATGGACTCAACACCGCATATTAAACGCCTAAGAATGTACCTGACTAGTAAGTATCGGAAAACCTATGGATTGCTATGTCTCCAAAAGAGAATCAAGCATGTGTACAGGGGCATAAACGCAGCAGTGATAGGATTGGAGAGGTTCGGTGAGCAAATGAAGACCCTTTGAAGTCATATTGCATGGTACCCATTACACGGGTCTGAACTCTCCAGGTTTAAGGTATTCTTCCTTCAGCTAAAACATGCATGTGGAACCCAAGTATGATCAACCATGTGAACGGGAGACGTGTTCAAATATGTCTCAGTTTTCCTCCCCTGGTACTCGGGTGCAACATTCCAGACGCTTTACTAACACTCTCCCGACTTGGAGAGTCAGCGCCTTTAACCTCCTGTTTGGCCCAGTTTGCAATTTCTGCGGAAGATGAACAGGAATAGCGAGAACCAATGAGAGACTAGCTGGAGGTGTCTGGACGGGCAAATTTAACTCTCATTTCCCACCAGGAAGAGGAAATAACCAAAGGCTCAGCGTGCCGTACCGGAACCAGATTAGGGCCTGAAGCCATCCTGCGGTGTTGCGGCCAGCTCAAAAGAAAGCGAGTTGAAGAAAGGAGCTCAGGGGCAC
The DNA here is from genome assembly GCF_951394435.1 of Stenella coeruleoalba. Lineage (NCBI taxonomy): Eukaryota > Metazoa > Chordata > Mammalia > Artiodactyla > Delphinidae > Stenella > Stenella coeruleoalba. The sequence continues at coordinate 302,701 of NW_027646464.1, forward strand.
TGTAATTCACAAACCTGCAGAGTTATAAATGACAGCTATCGTCCAAAAATAGACTGAAGTAAGGCTGCCAAGAGGACTTGAAAGCGGGGCAGAATTGCAGGAAACCGATTTCAGGAGGTAGACTGGAATTGCATTGAAAGCATAGGAAAAGAGGCAGAACGTCCACAATGATGCACTTGGCCAAAAAGGGCGTATGCGTTTTTTCCTGAATATATTCAGGAAAAAACGCATACGCCCTTTTTGGCCAACCAAGCAAGCTTGCAAAGGAAATCTGCACTACAATGAAGTCTCACTTCCCCCCGGTCAAAAGGGCCATCTGAAAAAAGTGTAAAATCCAGAAAGGCAGGACAGGCCATGGAGAACTGGGAGCCTTGTTATGCTGATGGGCGGGATGTAAATTGCCAACAACCACTCGGGAGAAGTGTATGGTGTTTCCTGAAACATCTAAAAAACAAAGCAACAGAGCCTAGGGCACTGCCACTTATGGTCCTATAGCTTAGGGAAATTAAAATCAAAAAGACACAGCCACCCCAAAGTTTGGGACGCCTCTGTTTACAAGAACCTCGTTTACAGTACAAGTTCAACATCGCAGAAAGTGAAAAATGGATAAAAAAGTTGTGGTATTTACTTACAAAGCAATATCACTCAGCAATGAATTCTATGTCATCAGGCCCTTAGCATCACAATGAGTGGATTCAGGTATGATGATTCTAACTGAAATAAGTCACACAGAAAAAGAAACATCATAAGATATCAGTAATACACGGAATGTAAACTTGGCTACACAGGAACTGAATTACAGAACAGAACAGGGTCTCAAATTTAGAAAACCAACTTATGCTTGCTTAAGGGTAAAGGTGAGTTGGGGTGCTGCATAAAACCAGAGATTGAAATGAGCACAGATAAAGTTCCTTAAGCCAAATATGGAATAGACAAGAGCTACTCCTTGCTCAACGAAATGGACTCAAAACCCCATATTAAACCCCTAAGAATGTACCTGACTAGTAAGTATCTTAAAACCTATGGATTGCTATGTCTCCAAAAGAGAATCAAGCGTGTGTACAGGGGCATAAACGCAGCAGTGATAGGATTGGAGAGGTTCGGTGAGCAAATGAAGACCCTTTGAAGTCATATTGCATGGTACCCATTACACGGGTCTCAACTCTCCAGGTTTAAGGTATTCTTCCTTCAGCTAAAACATGCATGTGGAACCCAGAGTATGATCAACCATGTGATCGGGAGACGTGTTCAAATATGTCTCAGTTTTCCTCCCCTGGTACTCGGGTGCAACATTCCAGACGCTTTACTAACACTCTCCCGACTTGGAGAGTCAGTCCCTTTAACCTCCTGTTTGGCCCAGTTTGCAATTTCTGCGGAAGATGAACAGGAATAGCGAGAACCAATGAGAGGCTAGCTGGAGGTGTCTGGACGGGCAAATTTAACTCTCATTTCCCACCAGGAAGAGGAATTAACCAAAGGCTCAGCATGCCGGGCCGGAAACAGATTAGGGCCTGAAGCCATCCTGCGGTGTTGCGGCCAGCTCACAAGAAAGCGAGTTGAAGAAAGGAGCTCAGGGGCACTGTAATTCACAAACCTGCAGAGTTATAAATGACAGCTATCGTCCAAAAATAGACTAAAGTAAGGCTGCCAAGAGGACTTGAAAGCGGGGCAGAATTGCAGGAAACCGATTTCAGGAGGTAGACTGGAATTGCATTGAAAGCATAGGAAAAGAGGCAGAACGTCCACAATGATGCACTTGGCCAAAAAGGGCGTATGCGTTTTTTCCTGAATATATTCAGGAAAAAACGCATACGCCCTTTTTGGCCAACCAAGCAAGCTTGCAAAGGAAATCTGCACTACAATGAAGTCTCACTTCCCCCCGGTCAAAAGGGCCATCTGAAAAAAGTGTAAAATCCAGAAAGGCAGGACAGGCCATGGAGAACTGGGAGCCTTGTTATGCTGATGGGCGGGATGTAAATTGCCAACAGACACTCGGGAGAAGTGTATGGTGTTTCCTGAAACATCTAAAAGCAAAGCAACAGAGCCTAGGGCACTGCCACTTATGGTCCTATAGCTTAGGGAAATTAAAATCAAAAAGACACAGCCACCCCAAAGTTTGGAACGGCTCTGTTTACAAGAACCTCGTTTACAGTACAAGTTCAACATCGCAGAAAGTGAAAAAAGGATAAAGAAGTTGTGGTATTTACTTACAAAGCAATATCACTCAGCAATGAAATCTGTGTCATCAGGCCCGTAGCAGCACAATGAGTGGATTCAGGTATGATGATTCTAACTGAAATAAGTCACACAGAAAAGAAACATCATAAGATATCAGTAATACACGGAATGTAAACTTGGCTACACAGGAACTGAATTACAGAACAGAACAGGGTCTCAAATTTAGAAAACCAACTTATGCTTGCTTAAGGGAAAGGTGAGTTGGGGTGCTGCATAAAAGCAGAGATTGAAACGAGCACAGATAAAGTTCCTTAAGTCAAATATGGAATAGACAAGAGCTACTCCTTGCTCAACGAAATGGACTCAACACCCCATATTAAACGCCTAAGAATGTACCTGACTAGTAAGTATCTTAAAACCTATGGATTTCTATGTTTCCAAAAGAGAATCAAGCGTGTGTACAGGGGCATAAACGCAGCAGTGATAGGATTGGAGAGGTTCGGTGAGCAAATGAAGACCCTTTGAAGTCATATTGCATGGTACCCATTACACGGGTCTGAACTCTCTAGGTTTAAGGTATTCTTCCTTCAGCTAAAACATGCATGTGGAACCCAAGTATGATCAACCATGTGAACGGGAGACGTGTTCAAATATGTCTCAGTTTTCCTCCCCTGGTACTCGGGTGCAACATTCCAGACGCTTTACTAACACTCTCCCGACTTGGAGAGTCAGCGCCTTTAACCTCCTGTTTGGCCCAGTTTGCAATTTCTGCGGAAGATGAACAGGAATAGCGAGAACCAATGAGAGACAAGCTGGAGGTGTCTGGACGGGCAAATTTAACTCTCATTTCCCACCAGGAAGAGGAAATAACCAAAGGCTCAGCGTGCCGTACCGGAACCAGATTAGGGCCTGAAGCCATCCTGCGGTGTTGCGGCCAGGTCACAAGAAAGCGAGTTGAAGAAAGGAGCTCAGGGGCACTGTAATTCACAAACCTGCAGAGTTATAAATGACAGCTATCGTCCAAAAATAGACTGAAGTAAGGCTGCCAAGAGGACTTGAAAGCGGGGCAGAATTGCAGGAAACCGATTTCAGGAGGTAGACTGGAATTGCATTGAAAGCATAGGAAAAGAGGCAGAACGTCCACAATGATGCACTTGGCCAAAAAGGGCGTATGCGTTTTTTCCTGAATATATTCAGGAAAAAACGCATACGCCCTTTTTGGCCAACCAAGCAAGCTTGCAAAGGAAATCTGCACTACAATGAAGTCTCACTTCCCCCCGGTCAAAAGGGCCATCTGAAAAAAGTGTAAAATCCAGAAAGGCAGGACAGGCCATGGAGAACTGGGAGCCTTGTTATGCTGATGGGCGGGATGTAAATTGCCAACAACCACTCGGGAGAAGTGTATGGTGTTTCCTGAAACATCTAAAAAACAAAGCAACAGAGCCTAGGGCACTTCCACTTATGGTCCTATAGCTTAGGGAAATTAAAATCAAAAAGACACAGCCACCCCAAACTTTCAAACGGCTCTGTTTACAAGAACCTCGTTTACAGTACAAGTTCAACATCGCAGAAAGTGAAAAATGGATAAAGAAGTTGTGGTATTTACTTACAAAGCAATATCACTCAGCAATGAAATCTATGTCATCAGGCCCTTAGCATCACAATGAGTGGATTCAGGTATGATGATTCTAACTGAAATAAGTCACACAGAAAAAGAAACATCATAAGATATCAGTAATACACGGAATGTAAACTTGGCTACACAGGAACTGAATTACAGAACAGAACAGGGTCTCAAATTTAGAAAACCAACTTATGCTTGCTTAAGGGGAAAGGTGAGTTGGGGTGCTGCATAAAACCAGAGATTGAAATGAGCACAGATAAAGTTCCTTAAGTCAAATATGGAATAGACAAGAGCTACTCCTTGCTCAACGAAATGGACTCAACACCGCATATTAAACGCCTAAGAATGTACCTGACTAGTAAGTATCTTAAAACCTATGGATTGCTATGTCTCCGAAAGAGAATCAAGCATGTGTACAGGGGCATAAACGCAGCACTGATAGGATTGGAGAGGTTCGGTGAGCAAATGAAGACCCTTTGAAGTCATATTGCATGGTACCCATTACACGGGTCTGAACTCTCCAGGTTTAAGGTATTCTTCCTTCAGCTAAAACATGCATGTGGAACCCAAGTATGATCAACCATGTGAACGGGAGACGTGTTCAAATATGTCTCAGTTTTCCTCCCCTGGTACTCGGGTGCAACATTCCAGACGCTTTACTAACACTCTCCCCACTTGGAGAGTCAGCGCCTTTAACCTCCTGTTTGGCCCAGTTTGCAATTTCTGCGGAAGATGAACAGGAATAGCGAGAACCAATGAGAGACTAGCTGGAGGTGTCTGGACGGGCAAATTTAACTCTCATTTCCCACCAGGAAGAGGAAATAACCAAAGGCTCAGCATGCCGGGCCGGAACCAGATTAGGGCCTGAAGCCATCCTGCGGTGTTGCGGCCAGGTCACAAGAAAGCAAGTTGAAGAAAGGAGCTCAGGGGCACTGTAATTCACAAACCTGCAGAGTTATAAATGACAGCTATCGTCCAAAAATAGACTGAAGTAAGGCTGCCAAGAGGACTTGAAAGCGGGGCAGAATTGCAGGAAACCGATTTCAGGAGGTAGACTGGAATTGCATTGAAAGCATAGGAAAAGAGGCAGAACGTCCACAATGATGCACTTGGCCAAAAAGGGCGTATGCGTTTTTTCCTGAATATATTCAGGAAAAAACGCATACGCCCTTTTTGGCCAACCAAGCAAGCTTGCAAAGGAAATCTGCACTACAATGAAGTCTCACTTCCCCCCGGTCAAAAGGGCCATCTGAAAAAAGTGTAAAATCCAGAAAGGCAGGACAGGCCATGGAGAACTGGGAGCCTTGTTATGCTGATGGGCGGGATGTAAATTGCCAACAACCACTCGGGAGAAGTGTATGGTGTTTCCTGAAACATCTAAAAAACAAAGCAACCGAACCTAGGGCACTTCCACTTATGGTCCTATAGCTTAGGGAAATTAAAATCAAAAAGACACAGCCACCCCAAAGTTTGGAACGGCTCTGTTTACAAGAACCTCGTTTACACTACAAGTTCAACATCACAGAAAGTGAAAAATGGATAAAGAAGTTGTGGTATTTACTTACAAAGCAATATCACTCAGCAATGAAATCTGTGTCATCAGGCCCTTAGCAGCACAATGAGTGGATTCAGGTATGATGATTCTAACTGAAATAAGTCACACAGAAAAAGAAACATCATAAGATATCAGTAATACACGGAATGTAAACTTGGCTACACAGGAACTGAATTACAGAACAGAACAGGGTCTCAAATTTAGAAAACCAACTTATGCTTGCTTAAGGGGAAAGGTGAGTTGGGGTGCTGCATAAAACCAGAGATTGAAATGAGCACAGATAAAGTTCCTTAAGTCAAATATGGAATAGACAAGAGCTACTCCTTGCTCTACGAAATGGACTCAACACCGCATATTAAACGCCTAAGAATGTACCTGACTAGTAAGTATCTTAAAAACCTATGGATTGCTATGTCTCCGAAAGAGAATCAAGCATGTGTACAGGGGCATAAACGCAGCAGTGATAGGATTGGAGAGGTTCGGTGAGCAAATGAAGACCCTTTGAAGTCATATTGCATGGTACCCATTACACGGGTCTTAACTCTCCAGGTTTAAGGTATTCTTCCTTCAGCTACAACATGCATGTGGAACCCAAGTATGATCAACCATGTGAATGGGAGACGTGTTCAAATATGTCTCAGTTTTCCTCCCCTGGTACTCGGGTGCAACATTCCAGACGCTTTACTAACACTCTCCCCACTTGGAGAGTCAGTGCCTTTAACCTCCTGTTTGGCCCAGTTTGCAATTTCTGCGGAAGATGAACAGGAATAGCGAGAACCAATGAGAGACTAGCTGGAGGTGTCTGGACGGGCAAATTTAACTCTCATTTCCCACCAGGAAAAGGAAATAACCAAAGGCTCATCGTGCCGTACCGGAACCAGATTAGGGCCTGAAGCCATCCTGCGGTGTTGCGGCCAGCACAAAAGAAAGCGAGTTGAACAAAGGAGCTCAGGGGCAGTGTAATTCACAAACCTGCAGAGTTATAAATGACAGCTATCGTCCAAAAATAGACTGAAGTAAGGCTGCCAAGAGGACTTGAAAGCGGGGCAGAATTGCAGGAAACCGATTTCAGGAGGTAGACTGGAATTGCACTGAAAGCATAGGAAAAGAGGCAGAACGTCCACAATGATGCACTTGGCCAAAAAGGGCGTATGCGTTTTTTCCTGAATATATTCAGGAAAAAACGCATACGCCCTTTTTGGCCAACCAAGCAAGCTTGCAAAGGAAATCTGCACTACAATGAAGTCTCACTTCCCCCCGGTCAAAAGGGCCATCTGAAAAAAGTGTAAAATCCAGAAAGGCAGGACAGGCCATGGAGAACTGGGAGCCTTGTTATGCTGATGGGCGGGATGTAAATTGCCAACAGACACTCGGGAGAAGTGTATGGTGTTTCCTGAAACATCTAAAAAACAAAGCAACAGAACCTAGGGCACTTCCACTTATGGTCCTATAGCTTAGGGAAATTAAAATCAAAAAGACACAGCCACCCCAAAGTTTGGAACGGCTCTGTTTACAAGAACCTCGTTTACAGTACAAGTTCAACATCGCAGAAAGTGAAAAATGGATAAAGAAGTTGTGGTATTTACCTACCAAGCAATATCACTCAGCAATGAAATCTGTGTCATCAGGCCCTTAGCAGCACAATGAGTGGATTCAGGTACGATGATTCTAACTGAAATAAGTCACACAGAAAAAGAAACATCATAAGATATCAGTAATACACGGAATGTAAACTTGGCTACACAGGAACTGAATTACAGAACAGAACAGGGTCTCAAATTTAGAAAACCAACTTATGCTTGCTTAAGGGTAAAGGTGAGTTGGGGTGCTGCATAAAACCAGAGATTGAAATGAGCACAGATAAAGTTCCTTAAGTCAAATATGGAATAGACAAGAGCTACTCCTTGCTCAACGAAATGGACTCAACACCGCATATTAAACGCCTAAGAATGTACCTGACTAGTAAGTATCTTCAAACCTATGGATTGCTATGTCTCCGAAAGAGAATCAAGCATGTGTACAGGGGCATAAACGCAGCAGTGATAGGATTGGAGAGGTTCGGTGAGCAAATGAAGACCCTTTGAAGTCATATTGCATGGTACCCATTGCACGGGTCTCAACTCTCCAGGTTTAAGGTATTCTTCCTTCAGCTAAAAATGCATGTGGAACCCAAGTATGATCAACCATGTGAACGGGAGACGTGTTCAAATATGTCTCAGTTTTCCTCCCCTGGTACTCGGGTGCAACATTCCAGACGCTTTACTAACACTCTCCCCACTTGGAGAGTCAGCGCCTTTAACCTCCTGTTTGGCCCAGTTTGCAATTTCTGCGGAAGATGAACAGGAATACCGAGAACCAATGAGAGACTAGCTGGAGGAGTCTGGACGGGCAAATTTAACTCTCATTTCCCACCAGGAAGAGGAAATAACCAAAGGCTCAGCGTGCCGTGCCGGAACCAGATTAGGGCCTGAAGCCATCCTGCGGTGTTGCGGCCAGGTCACAAGAAAGCAAGTTGAAGAAAGGAGCTCAGGGGCACTGTAATTCACAAACCTGCAGAGTTATAAATGACAGCTATCGTCCAAAAATAGACTGAAGTAAGGCTGCCAAGAGGACTTGAAAGCGGGGCAGAATTGCAGGAAACCGATTTCAGGAGGTAGACTGGAATTGCACTGAAAGCATAGGAAAAGAGGCAGAACGTCCACAATGATGCACTTGGCCAAAAAGGGCGTATGCGTTTTTTCCTGAATATATTCAGGAAAAAACGCATACGCCCTTTTTGGCCAACCAAGCAAGCTTGCAAAGGAAATCTGCACTACAATGAAGTCTCACTTCCCCTCGGTCAAAAGGGCCATCTGAAAAAAGTGTAAAATCCAGAAAGGCAGGACAGGCCATGGAGAACTGGGAGCCTTGTTAATCTGATGGGCGGGATGTAATTTGCCAACAACCACTCGGGAGAAGTATATGGTGTTTCCTGAAACATCTAAAAAACAAAGCAACAGAACCTAGGGCACTTCCACTTATGGTCCTATAGCTTAGGGAAATTAAAATCAAAAAGACACAGCCACCCCAAAGTTTAGAATGGCTCTGTTTACAAGAACCTCGTTTACAGTACAAGTTCAACATCGCAGAAAGTGAAAAATGGATAAAGAAGTTGTGGTATTTACTTACAAAGCAATATCACTCAGCAATGAAATCTATGTCATCAGGCCCTTAGCAGCACAATGAGTGGATTCAGGTATGATGATTCTTACTGAAATAAGTCACACAGAAAAAGAAACATCATAAGATATCACTAATACACGGAATGTAAACTTGGCTACACAGGAACTGAATTCCAAAACAGAACAGGGTCTCAAATTTAGAAAACCAACTTATGCTTGCTTAAGTGTAAAGGTGAGTTGGGGTGCTGCATAAAACCAGAGATTGAAATGAGCACAGATAAAGTTCCTTAAGTCAAATATGGAATAGACAAGAGCTACTCCTGGCTCAACGAAATGGACTCAACACCGCATATTAAACGCCTAAGAATGTACCTGACTAGTAAGTATCTTCAAACCTATGGATTGCTATGTCTCCGAAAGAGAATCAAGCATGTGTACAGGGGCATAAACGCAGCAGTGATAGGATTGGAGAGGTTCGGTGAGCAAATGAAGACCCTTTGAAGTCATATTGCATGGTACCCATTCCACGGGTTTCAACTACCCAGGTTTAAGGTATTCTTCCTTCAGCTAAAACATGCATGTGGAACCTAGAGTATGATCAACCATGTGATCGGGAGACGTGTTCAAATATGTCTCAGTTTTCCTCCCCTGGTACTCGGGTACAACATTCCAGACGCTTTACTAACACTCTCCCCACTTGGAGAGTCAGTCCCTTTAACCTCCTGTTTGGCCCAGTTTGCAATTTCTGCGGAAGATGAACAGGAATAGCGAGAACCAATGAGAGGCTAGCTGGAGGTGTCTGGACGGGCAAATTTAACTCTCATTTCCCACCAGGAAGAGGAATTAACCAAAGGCTCAGCATGCCGTGCCGGAACCAGATTAGGGCCTGAAGCCATCCTGCGGTGTTGCGGCCAGCTCAAAAGAAAGCGAGTTGAAGAAAGGAGCTCAGGGGCACTGTAATTCACAAACCTGCAGAGTTATAAATGACAGCTATCGTCCAAAAATAGACTGAAGTAAGGCTGCCAAGAGGACTTGAAAGCGGGGCAGAATTGCAGGAAACCGATTTCAGGAGGTAGACTGGAATTGCATTGAAAGCATAGGAAAAGAGGCAGAACGTCCACAATGATGCACTTGGCCAAAAAGGGCGTATGCGTTTTTTCCTGAATATATTCAGGAAAAAACGCATACGCCCTTTTTGGCCAACCAAGCAAGCTTGCAAAGGAAATCTGCACTACAATGAAGTCTCACTTCCCCCCGGGCAAAAGGGCCATCTGAAAAAAGTGTAAAATCCAGAAAGGCAGGACAGGCCATGGAGAACTGGGAGCCTTGTTATGCTGATGGGCGGGATGTAAATTGCCAACAGACACTCGGGAGAAGTGTATGGTGTTTCCTGAAACATCTAAAAAACAAAGCAACAGAACCTAGGGCACTTCCACTTATGGTCCTATAGCTTAGGGAAATTAAAATCAAAAAGACACAGCCACCCCAAAGTTTGGAACGGCTCTGTTTACAAGAACCTCGTTTACAGTACAAGTTCAACATCGCAGAAAGTGAAAAATGGATAAAGAAGTTGTGGTATTTACCTACCAAGCAATATCACTCAGCAATGAAATCTGTGTCATCAGGCCCTTAGCAGCACAATGAGTGGATTCAGGTACGATGATTCTAACTGAAATAAGTCACACAGAAAAAGAAACATCATAAGATATCAGTAATACACGGAATGTAAACTTGGCTACACAGGAACTGAATTACAGAACAGAACAGGGTCTCAAATTTAGAAAACCAACTTATGCTTGCTTAAGGGTAAAGGTGAGTTGGGGTGCTGCATAAAACCAGAGATTGAAATGAGCACAGATAAAGTTCCTTAAGTCAAATATGGAATAGACAAGAGCTACTCCTTGCTCAACGAAATGGACTCAACACCGCATATTAAACGCCTAAGAATGTACCTGACTAGTAAGTATCTTCAAACCTATGGATTGCTATGTCTCCGAAAGAGAATCAAGCATGTGTACAGGGGCATAAACGCAGCAGTGATAGGATTGGAGAGGTTCGGTGAGCAAATGAAGACCCTTTGAAGTCATATTGCATGGTACCCATTACACGGGTCTTAACTCTCCAGGTTTAAGGTATTCTTCCTTCAGCTACAACATGCATGTGGAACCCAAGTATGATCAACCATGTGAATGGGAGACGTGTTCAAATATGTCTCAGTTTTCCTCCCCTGGTACTCGGGTGCAACATTCCAGACGCTTTACTAACACTCTCCCCACTTGGAGAGTCAGTGCCTTTAACCTCCTGTTTGGCCCAGTTTGCAATTTCTGCGGAAGATGAACAGGAATAGCGAGAACCAATGAGAGACTAGCTGGAGGTGTCTGGACGGGCAAATTTAACTCTCATTTCCCACCAGGAAAAGGAAATAACCAAAGGCTCATCGTGCCGTACCGGAACCAGATTAGGGCCTGAAGCCATCCTGCGGTGTTGCGGCCAGCACAAAAGAAAGCGAGTTGAACAAAGGAGCTCAGGGGCACTGTAATTCACAAACCTGCAGAGTTATAAATGACAGCTATCGTCCAAAAATAGACTGAAGTAAGGCTGCCAAGAGGACTTGAAAGCGGGGCAGAATTGCAGGAAACCGATTTCAGGAGGTAGACTGGAATTGCACTGAAAGCATAGGAAAAGAGGCAGAACGTCCACAATGATGCACTTGGCCAAAAAGGGCGTATGCGTTTTTTCCTGAATATATTCAGGAAAAAACGCATACGCCCTTTTTGGCCAACCAAGCAAGCTTGCAAAGGAAATCTGCACTACAATGAAGTCTCACTTCCCCCCGGTCAAAAGGGCCATCTGAAAAAAGTGTAAAATCCAGAAAGGCAGGACAGGCCATGGAGAACTGGGAGCCTTGTTATGCTGATGGGCGGGATGTAAATTGCCAACAGACACTCGGGAGAAGTGTATGGTGTTTCCTGAAACATCTAAAAAACAAAGCAACAGAACCTAGGGCACTTCCACTTATGGTCCTATAGCTTAGGGAAATTAAAATCAAAAAGACACAGCCACCCCAAAGTTTGGAACGGCTCTGTTTACAAGAACCTCGTTTACAGTACAAGTTCAACATCGCAGAAAGTGAAAAATGGATAAAGAAGTTGTGGTATTTACCTACCAAGCAATATCACTCAGCAATGAAATCTGTGTCATCAGGCCCTTAGCAGCACAATGAGTGGATTCAGGTACGATGATTCTAACTGAAATAAGTCACACAGAAAAAGAAACATCATAAGATATCAGTAATACACGGAATGTAAACTTGGCTACACAGGAACTGAATTACAGAACAGAACAGGGTCTCAAATTTAGAAAACCAACTTATGCTTGCTTAAGGGTAAAGGTGAGTTGGGGTGCTGCATAAAACCAGAGATTGAAATGAGCACAGATAAAGTTCCTTAAGTCAAATATGGAATAGACAAGAGCTACTCCTTGCTCAACGAAATGGACTCAACACCGCATATTAAACGCCTAAGAATGTACCTGACTAGTAAGTATCTTCAAACCTATGGATTGCTATGTCTCCGAAAGAGAATCAAGCATGTGTACAGGGGCATAAACGCAGCAGTGATAGGATTGGAGAGGTTCGGTGAGCAAATGAAGACCCTTTGAAGTCATATTGCATGGTACCCATTGCACGGGTCTCAACTCTCCAGGTTTAAGGTATTCTTCCTTCAGCTAAAAATGCATGTGGAACCCAAGTATGATCAACCATGTGAACGGGAGACGTGTTCAAATATGTCTCAGTTTTCCTCCCCTGGTACTCGGGTGCAACATTCCAGACGCTTTACTAACACTCTCCCCACTTGGAGAGTCAGCGCCTTTAACCTCCTGTTTGGCCCAGTTTGCAATTTCTGCGGAAGATGAACAGGAATACCGAGAACCAATGAGAGACTAGCTGGAGGAGTCTGGACGGGCAAATTTAACTCTCATTTCCCACCAGGAAGAGGAAATAACCAAAGGCTCAGCGTGCCGTGCCGGAACCAGATTAGGGCCTGAAGCCATCCTGCGGTGTTGCGGCCAGGTCACAAGAAAGCAAGTTGAAGAAAGGAGCTCAGGGGCACTGTAATTCACAAACCTGCAGAGTTATAAATGACAGCTATCGTCCAAAAATAGACTGAAGTAAGGCTGCCAAGAGGACTTGAAAGCGGGGCAGAATTGCAGGAAACCGATTTCAGGAGGTAGACTGGAATTGCACTGAAAGCATAGGAAAAGAGGCAGAACGTCCACAATGATGCACTTGGCCAAAAAGGGCGTATGCGTTTTTTCCTGAATATATTCAGGAAAAAACGCATACGCCCTTTTTGGCCAACCAAGCAAGCTTGCAAAGGAAATCTGCACTACAATGAAGTCTCACTTCCCCTCGGTCAAAAGGGCCATCTGAAAAAAGTGTAAAATCCAGAAAGGCAGGACAGGCCATGGAGAACTGGGAGCCTTGTTAATCTGATGGGCGGGATGTAATTTGCCAACAACCACTCGGGAGAAGTATATGGTGTTTCCTGAAACATCTAAAAAACAAAGCAACAGAACCTAGGGCACTTCCACTTATGGTCCTATAGCTTAGGGAAATTAAAATCAAAAAGACACAGCCACCCCAAAGTTTAGAATGGCTCTGTTTACAAGAACCTCGTTTACAGTACAAGTTCAACATCGCAGAAAGTGAAAAATGGATAAAGAAGTTGTGGTATTTACTTACAAAGCAATATCACTCAGCAATGAAATCTATGTCATCAGGCCCTTAGCAGCACAATGAGTGGATTCAGGTATGATGATTCTTACTGAAATAAGTCACACAGAAAAAGAAACATCATAAGATATCACTAATACACGGAATGTAAACTTGGCTACACAGGAACTGAATTCCAAAACAGAACAGGGTCTCAAATTTAGAAAACCAACTTATGCTTGCTTAAGTGTAAAGGTGAGTTGGGGTGCTGCATAAAACCAGAGATTGAAATGAGCACAGATAAAGTTCCTTAAGTCAAATATGGAATAGACAAGAGCTACTCCTGGCTCAACGAAATGGACTCAACACCGCATATTAAACGCCTAAGAATGTACCTGACTAGTAAGTATCTTCAAACCTATGGATTGCTATGTCTCCGAAAGAGAATCAAGCATGTGTACAGGGGCATAAACGCAGCAGTGATAGGATTGGAGAGGTTCGGTGAGCAAATGAAGACCCTTTGAAGTCATATTGCATGGTACCCATTCCACGGGTTTCAACTACCCAGGTTTAAGGTATTCTTCCTTCAGCTAAAACATGCATGTGGAACCTAGAGTATGATCAACCATGTGATCGGGAGACGTGTTCAAATATGTCTCAGTTTTCCTCCCCTGGTACTCGGGTACAACATTCCAGACGCTTTACTAACACTCTCCCCACTTGGAGAGTCAGTCCCTTTAACCTCCTGTTTGGCCCAGTTTGCAATTTCTGCGGAAGATGAACAGGAATAGCGAGAACCAATGAGAGGCTAGCTGGAGGTGTCTGGACGGGCAAATTTAACTCTCATTTCCCACCAGGAAGAGGAATTAACCAAAGGCTCAGCATGCCGTGCCGGAACCAGATTAGGGCCTGAAGCCATCCTGCGGTGTTGCGGCCAGCTCAAAAGAAAGCGAGTTGAAGAAAGGAGCTCAGGGGCACTGTAATTCACAAACCTGCAGAGTTATAAATGACAGCTATCGTCCAAAAATAGACTGAAGTAAGGCTGCCAAGAGGACTTGAAAGCGGGGCAGAATTGCAGGAAACCGATTTCAGGAGGTAGACTGGAATTGCATTGAAAGCATAGGAAAAGAGGCAGAACGTCCACAATGATGCACTTGGCCAAAAAGGGCGTATGCGTTTTTTCCTGAATATATTCAGGAAAAAACGCATACGCCCTTTTTGGCCAACCAAGCAAGCTTGCAAAGGAAATCTGCACTACAATGAAGTCTCACTTCCCCCCGGGCAAAAGGGCCATCTGAAAAAAGTGTAAAATCCAGAAAGGCAGGACAGGCCATGGAGAACTGGGAGCCTTGTTATGCTGATGGGCGGGATGTAAATTGCCAACAGACACTCGGGAGAAGTGTATGGTGTTTCCTGAAACATCTAAAAAACAAAGCAACAGAACCTAGGGCACTTCCACTTATGGTCCTATAGCTTAGGGAAATTAAAATCAAAAAGACACAGCCACCCCAAAGTTTGGAACGGCTCTGTTTACAAGAACCTCGTTTACAGTACAAGTTCAACATCGCAGAAAGTGAAAAATGGATAAAGAAGTTGTGGTATTTACCTACCAAGCAATATCACTCAGCAATGAAATCTGTGTCATCAGGCCCTTAGCAGCACAATGAGTGGATTCAGGTACGATGATTCTAACTGAAATAAGTCACACAGAAAAAGAAACATCATAAGATATCAGTAATACACGGAATGTAAACTTGGCTACACAGGAACTGAATTACAGAACAGAACAGGGTCTCAAATTTAGAAAACCAACTTATGCTTGCTTAAGGGTAAAGGTGAGTTGGGGTGCTGCATAAAACCAGAGATTGAAATGAGCACAGATAAAGTTCCTTAAGTCAAATATGGAATAGACAAGAGCTACTCCTTGCTCAACGAAATGGACTCAACACCGCATATTAAACGCCTAAGAATGTACCTGACTAGTAAGTATCTTCAAACCTATGGATTGCTATGTCTCCGAAAGAGAATCAAGCATGTGTACAGGGGCATAAACGCAGCAGTGATAGGATTGGAGAGGTTCGGTGAGCAAATGAAGACCCTTTGAAGTCATATTGCATGGTACCCATTGCACGGGTCTCAACTCTCCAGGTTTAAGGTATTCTTCCTTCAGCTAAAAATGCATGTGGAACCCAAGTATGATCAACCATGTGAACGGGAGACGTGTTCAAATATGTCTCAGTTTTCCTCCCCTGGTACTCGGGTGCAACATTCCAGACGCTTTACTAACACTCTCCCCACTTGGAGAGTCAGCGCCTTTAACCTCCTGTTTGGCCCAGTTTGCAATTTCTGCGGAAGATGAACAGGAATACCGAGAACCAATGAGAGACTAGCTGGAGGAGTCTGGACGGGCAAATTTAACTCTCATTTCCCACCAGGAAGAGGAAATAACCAAAGGCTCAGCGTGCCGTGCCGGAACCAGATTAGGGCCTGAAGCCATCCTGCGGTGTTGCGGCCAGGTCACAAGAAAGCAAGTTGAAGAAAGGAGCTCAGGGGCACTGTAATTCACAAACCTGCAGAGTTATAAATGACAGCTATCGTCCAAAAATAGACTGAAGTAAGGCTGCCAAGAGGACTTGAAAGCGGGGCAGAATTGCAGGAAACCGATTTCAGGAGGTAGACTGGAATTGCACTGAAAGCATAGGAAAAGAGGCAGAACGTCCACAATGATGCACTTGGCCAAAAAGGGCGTATGCGTTTTTTCCTGAATATATTCAGGAAAAAACGCATACGCCCTTTTTGGCCAACCAAGCAAGCTTGCAAAGGAAATCTGCACTACAATGAAGTCTCACTTCCCCTCGGTCAAAAGGGCCATCTGAAAAAAGTGTAAAATCCAGAAAGGCAGGACAGGCCATGGAGAACTGGGAGCCTTGTTAATCTGATGGGCGGGATGTAATTTGCCAACAACCACTCGGGAGAAGTATATGGTGTTTCCTGAAACATCTAAAAAACAAAGCAACAGAACCTAGGGCACTTCCACTTATGGTCCTATAGCTTAGGGAAATTAAAATCAAAAAGACACAGCCACCCCAAAGTTTAGAATGGCTCTGTTTACAAGAACCTCGTTTACAGTACAAGTTCAACATCGCAGAAAGTGAAAAATGGATAAAGAAGTTGTGGTATTTACTTACAAAGCAATATCACTCAGCAATGAAATCTATGTCATCAGGCCCTTAGCAGCACAATGAGTGGATTCAGGTATGATGATTCTTACTGAAATAAGTCACACAGAAAAAGAAACATCATAAGATATCACTAATACACGGAATGTAAACTTGGCTACACAGGAACTGAATTCCAAAACAGAACAGGGTCTCAAATTTAGAAAACCAACTTATGCTTGCTTAAGTGTAAAGGTGAGTTGGGGTGCTGCATAAAACCAGAGATTGAAATGAGCACAGATAAAGTTCCTTAAGTCAAATATGGAATAGACAAGAGCTACTCCTGGCTCAACGAAATGGACTCAACACCGCATATTAAACGCCTAAGAATGTACCTGACTAGTAAGTATCTTAAAACCTATGGATTGCTATGTCTCCGAAAGAGAATCAAGCATGTGTACAGGGGCATAAACGCAGCAGTGATAGGATTGGAGAGGTTCGGTGAGCAAATGAAGACCCTTTGAAGTCATATTGCATGGTACCCATTCCACGGGTTTCAACTACCCAGGTTTAAGGTATTCTTCCTTCAGCTAAAACATGCATGTGGAACCTAGAGTATGATCAACCATGTGATCGGGAGACGTGTTCAAATATGTCTCAGTTTTCCTCCCCTGGTACTCGGGTACAACATTCCAGACGCTTTACTAACACTCTCCCCACTTGGAGAGTCAGTCCCTTTAACCTCCTGTTTGGCCCAGTTTGCAATTTCTGCGGAAGATGAACAGGAATAGCGAGAACCAATGAGAGGCTAGCTGGAGGTGTCTGGACGGGCAAATTTAACTCTCATTTCCCACCAGGAAGAGGAATTAACCAAAGGCTCAGCATGCCGTGCCGGAACCAGATTAGGGCCTGAAGCCATCCTGCGGTGTTGCGGCCAGCTCAAAAGAAAGCGAGTTGAAGAAAGGAGCTCAGGGGCACTGTAATTCACAAACCTGCAGAGTTATAAATGACAGCTATCGTCCAAAAATAGACTGAAGTAAGGCTGCCAAGAGGACTTGAAAGCGGGGCAGAATTGCAGGAAACCGATTTCAGGAGGTAGACTGGAATTGCATTGAAAGCATAGGAAAAGAGGCAGAACGTCCACAATGATGCACTTGGCCAAAAAGGGCGTATGCGTTTTTTCCTGAATATATTCAGGAAAAAACGCATACGCCCTTTTTGGCCAACCAAGCAAGCTTGCAAAGGAAATCTGCACTACAATGAAGTCTCACTTCCCCCCGGGCAAAAGGGCCATCTGAAAAAAGTGTAAAATCCAGAAAGGCAGGACAGGCCATGGAGAACTGGGAGCCTTGTTATGCTGATGGGTGGGATGTAAATTGCCAACAGACACTCGGGAGAAGTGTATGGTGTTTCCTGAAACATCTAAAAAACAAAGCAACAGAGCCTAGGGCACTGCCACTTATGGTCCTATAGCTTAGGGAAATTAAAATCAAAAAGACACAGCGACCCCAAAGTTTGGGACGCCTCTGTTTACAAGAACCTCGTTTACAGTACAAGTTCAACATCGCAGAAAGTGAAAAATGGATAAAGAAGTTGTGGTATTTACTTACAAAGCAATATCACTCAGCAATGAAATCTATGTCATCAGACCCTTAGCATCACAATGAGTGGATTCAGGTATGATGATTCTAACTGAAATAAGTCACACAGAAAAAGAAACATCATAAGATATCAGTAATACACGGAATGTAAACTTGGCTACACAGGAACTGAATTACAGAACAGAACAGGGTCTCAAATTTAGAAAACCAACTTATGCTTGCTTAAGGGTAAAGGTGAGTTGGGGTGCTGCATAAAACCAGAGATTGAAATGAGCACAGATAAAGTTCCTTAAGTCAAATATGGAATAGACAAGAGCTACTCCTTGCTCAACGAAATGGACTCAACACCGCATATTAAACGCCTAAGAATGTACCTGACTGGTAAGTATCGGAAAACCTATGGATTGCTATGTCTCCAAAAGAGAATCAAGCATGTGTACAGGGGCATAAACGCAGCAGTGATAGGATTGGAGAGGTTCGGTGAGCAAATGAAGACCCTTTGAAGTCATATTGCATGGTACCCATTACACGGGTCTTAACTCTCCAGGTTTAAGTTATTCTTCCTTCAGCTAAAACATGCATGTGGAACCCAAGTATGATCAACCATGTGAACGGGAGACGTGTTCAAATATGTCTCAGTTTTCCTCCCCTGGTACTCGGGTGCAACATTCCAGACGCTTTACTAACACTCTCCCCACTTGGAGAGTCAGCGCCTTTAACCTCCTGTTTGGCCCAGTTTGCAATTTCTGCGGAAGATGAACAGGAATAGCGAGAACCAATGAGAGACTAGCTGGAGGTGTCTGGACGGGCAAATTTAACTCTCATTTCCCACCAGGAAGAGGAATTAACCAAAGGCTCAGCGTGCCGTGCCGGGACCAGATTAGGGCCTGAAGGCATCCTGCGGTGTTGCGGCCAGGTCACAAGAAAGCGAGTTGAAGAAAGGAGCTCAGGGGCACTGTAATTCACAAACCTGCAGAGTTATAAATGACAGCTATCGTCCAAAAATAGACTGAAGTAAGGCTGCCAAGAGGACTTGAAAGCGGGGCAGAATTGCAGGAAACCGATTTCAGGAGGTAGACTGGAATTGCATTGAAAGCATAGGAAAAGAGGCAGAACGTCCACAATGATGCACTTGGCCAAAAAGGGCGTATGCGTTTTTTCCTGAATATATTCAGGAAAAAACGCATACGCCCTTTTTGGCCAACCAAGCAAGCTTGCAAAGGAAATCTGCACTACAATGAAGTCTCACTTACCCCCGGTCAAAAGGGCCATCTGAAAAAAGTGTAAAATCCAGAAAGGCAGGACAGGCCATGGAGAACTGGGAGCCTTGTTATGCTGATGGGCGGGATGTAAATTGCCAACAGACACTCGGGAGAAGTGTATGGTGTTTCCTGAAACATCTAAAAGCAAAGCAACAGAGCCTAGGGCACTGCCACTTATGGTCCTATAGCTTAGGGAAATTAAAATCAAAAAGACACAGCCACCCCAAAGTTTGGAACGGCTCTGTTTACAAGAACCTCGTTTACAGTACAAGTTCAACATCGCAGAAAGTGAAAAAAGGATAAAGAAGTTGTGGTATTTACTTACAAAGCAATATCACTCAGCAATGAAATCTGTGTCATCAGGCCCGTAGCAGCATAATGAGTGGATTCAGGTACGATGATTCTAACTGAAATAAGTCACACAGAAAAGAAACATCATAAGATATCAGTAATACACGGAATGTAAACTTGGCTACACAGGAACTGAATTACAGAACAGAACAGGGTCTCAAATTTAGAAAACCAACTTATGCTTGCTTAAGGGAAAGGTGAGTTGGGGTGCTGCATAAAAGCAGAGATTGAAATGAGCACAGATAAAGTTCCTTAAGTCAAATATGGAATAGACAAGAGCTACTCCTTGCTCAACGAAATGGACTCAACACCCCATATTAAACGCCTAAGAATGTACCTGACTAGTAAGTATCTTAAAACCTATGGATTTCTATGTTTCCAAAAGAGAATCAAGCGTGTGTACAGGGGCATAAACGCAGCAGTGATAGGATTGGAGAGGTTCGGTGAGCAAATGAAGACCCTTTGAAGTCATATTGCATGGTACCCATTACACGGGTCTGAACTCTCCAGGTTTAAGGTATTCTTCCTTCAGCTAAAACATGCATGTGGAACCCAAGTATGATCAACCATGTGAACGGGAGACGTGTTCAAATATGTCTCAGTTTTCCTCCCCTGGTACTCGGGTGCAACATTCCAGACGCTTTACTAACACTCTCCCGACTTGGAGAGTCAGCGCCTTTAACCTCCTGTTTGGCCCAGTTTGCAATTTCTGCGGAAGATGAACAGGAATAGCGAGAACCAATGAGAGACTAGCTGGAGGTGTCTGGACGGGCAAATTTAACTCTCATTTCCCACCAGGAAGAGGAAATAACCAAAGGCTCAGCGTGCCGTACCGGAACCAGATTAGGGCCTGAAGCCATCCTGCGGTGTTGCGGCCAGCTCAAAAGAAAGCGAGTTGAAGAAAGGAGCTCAGGGGCACTGTAATTCACAAACCTGCAGAGTTATAAATGACAGCTATCGTCCAAAAATAGACTGAAGTAAGGCTGCCAAGAGGACTTGAAAGCGGGGCAGAATTGCAGGAAACCGATTTCAGGAGGTAGACTGGAATTGCATTGAAAGCATAGGAAAAGAGGCAGAACGTCCACAATGATGCACTTGGCCAAAAAGGGCGTATGCGTTTTTTCCTGAATATATTCAGGAAAAAACGCATACGCCCTTTTTGGCCAACCAAGCAAGCTTGCAAAGGAAATCTGCACTACAATGAAGTCTCACTTCCCCCCGGTCAAAAGGGCCATCTGAAAAAAGTGTAAAATCCAGAAAGGCAGGACAGGCCATGGAGAACTGGGAGCCTTGTTATGCTGATGGGCGGGATGTAAATTGCCAACAACCACTTGGGAGAAGTGTATGGTGTTTCCTGAAACATCTAAAAAACAAAGCAACAGAGCCTAGGGCACTGCCACTTATGGTCCTATAGCTTAGGGAAATTAAAATCAAAAAGACACAGCCACCCCAAAGTTTGGGACGCCTCTGTTTACAAGAACCTCGTTTACAGTACAAGTTCAACATCGCAGAAAGTGAAAAATGGATAAAAAAGTTGTGGTATTTACTTACAAAGCAATATCACTCAGCAATGAATTCTATGTCATCAGGCCCTTAGCATCACAATGAGTGGATTCAGGTATGATGATTCTAACTGAAATAAGTCACACAGAAAAAGAAACATCATAAGATATCAGTAATACACGGAATGTAAACTTGGCTACACAGGAACTGAATTACAGAACAGAACAGGGTCTCAAATTTAGAAAACCAACTTATGCTTGCTTAAGGGTAAAGGTGAGTTGGGGTGCTGCATAAAACCAGAGATTGAAATGAGCACAGATAAAGTTCCTTAAGCCAAATATGGAATAGACAAGAGCTACTCCTTGCTCAACGAAATGGACTCAAAACCCCATATTAAACCCCTAAGAATGTACCTGACTAGTAAGTATCTTAAAACCTATGGATTGCTATGTCTCCAAAAGAGAATCAAGCGTGTGTACAGGGGAATAAACGCAGCAGTGATAGGATTGGAGAGGTTCGGTGAGCAAATGAAGACCCTTTGAAGTCATATTGCATGGTACCCATTACACGGGTCTCAACTCTCCAGGTTTAAGGTATTCTTCCTTCAGCTAAAACATGCATGTGGAACCCAGAGTATGATCAACCATGTGATCGGGAGACGTGTTCAAATATGTCTCAGTTTTCCTCCCCTGGTACTCGGGTACAACATTCCAGACGCTTTACTAACACTCTCCCCACTTGGAGAGTCAGTCCCTTTAACCTCCTGTTTGGCCCAGTTTGCAATTTCTGCGGAAGATGAACAGGAATAGCGAGAACCAATGAGAGGCTAGCTGGAGGTGTCTGGACGGGCAAATTTAACTCTCATTTCCCACCAGGAAGAGGAATTAACCAAAGGCTCAGCATGCCGTGCCGGAACCAGATTAGGGCCTGAAGCCATCCTGCGGTGTTGCGGCCAGCTCAAAAGAAAGCGAGTTGAAGAAAGGAGCTCAGGGGCACTGTAATTCACAAACCTGCAGAGTTATAAATGACAGCTATCGTCCAAAAATAGACTGAAGTAAGGCTGCCAAGAGGACTTGAAAGCGGGGCAGAATTGCAGGAAACCGATTTCAGGAGGTAGACTGGAATTGCATTGAAAGCATAGGAAAAGAGGCAGAACGTCCACAATGATGCACTTGGCCAAAAAGGGCGTATGCGTTTTTTCCTGAATATATTCAGGAAAAAACGCATACGCCCTTTTTGGCCAACCAAGCAAGCTTGCAAAGGAAATCTGCACTACAATGAAGTCTCACTTCCCCCCGGGCAAAAGGGCCATCTGAAAAAAGTGTAAAATCCAGAAAGGCAGGACAGGCCATGGAGAACTGGGAGCCTTGTTATGCTGATGGGTGGGATGTAAATTGCCAACAGACACTCGGGAGAAGTGTATGGTGTTTCCTGAAACATCTAAAAAACAAAGCAACAGAGCCTAGGGCACTGCCACTTATGGTCCTATAGCTTAGGGAAATTAAAATCAAAAAGACACAGCGACCCCAAAGTTTGGGACGCCTCTGTTTACAAGAACCTCGTTTACAGTACAAGTTCAACATCGCAGAAAGTGAAAAATGGATAAAGAAGTTGTGGTATTTACTTACAAAGCAATATCACTCAGCAATGAAATCTATGTCATCAGACCCTTAGCATCACAATGAGTGGATTCAGGTATGATGATTCTAACTGAAATAAGTCACACAGAAAAAGAAACATCATAAGATATCAGTAATACACGGAATGTAAACTTGGCTACACAGGAACTGAATTACAGAACAGAACAGGGTCTCAAATTTAGAAAACCAACTTATGCTTGCTTAAGGGTAAAGGTGAGTTGGGGTGCTGCATAAAACCAGAGATTGAAATGAGCACAGATAAAGTTCCTTAAGTCAAATATGGAATAGACAAGAGCTACTCCTTGCTCAACGAAATGGACTCAACACCGCATATTAAACGCCTAAGAATGTACCTGACTAGTAAGTATCGGAAAACCTATGGATTGCTATGTCTCCAAAAGAGAATCAAGCATGTGTACAGGGGCATAAACGCAGCAGTGATAGGATTGGAGAGGTTCGGTGAGCAAATGAAGACCCTTTGAAGTCATATTGCATGGTACCCATTACACGGGTCTTAACTCTCCAGGTTTAAGTTATTCTTCCTTCAGCTAAAACATGCATGTGGAACCCAAGTATGATCAACCATGTGAACGGGAGACGTGTTCAAATATGTCTCAGTTTTCCTCCCCTGGTACTCGGGTGCAACATTCCAGACGCTTTACTAACACTCTCCCCACTTGGAGAGTCAGCGCCTTTAACCTCCTGTTTGGCCCAGTTTGCAATTTCTGCGGAAGATGAACAGGAATAGCGAGAACCAATGAGAGACTAGCTGGAGGTGTCTGGACGGGCAAATTTAACTCTCATTTCCCACCAGGAAGAGGAATTAACCAAAGGCTCAGCGTGCCGTGCCGGGACCAGATTAGGGCCTGAAGGCATCCTGCGGTGTTGCGGCCAGGTCACAAGAAAGCGAGTTGAAGAAAGGAGCTCAGGGGCACTGTAATTCACAAACCTGCAGAGTTATAAATGACAGCTATCGTCCAAAAATAGACTGAAGTAAGGCTGCCAAGAGGACTTGAAAGCGGGGCAGAATTGCAGGAAACCGATTTCAGGAGGTAGACTGGAATTGCATTGAAAGCATAGGAAAAGAGGCAGAACGTCCACAATGATGCACTTGGCCAAAAAGGGCGTATGCGTTTTTTCCTGAATATATTCAGGAAAAAACGCATACGCCCTTTTTGGCCAACCAAGCAAGCTTGCAAAGGAAATCTGCACTACAATGAAGTCTCACTTCCCCCCG
The DNA here is from genome assembly GCF_951394435.1 of Stenella coeruleoalba. Classification (NCBI taxonomy): domain Eukaryota; kingdom Metazoa; phylum Chordata; class Mammalia; order Artiodactyla; family Delphinidae; genus Stenella; species Stenella coeruleoalba. Next base: position 326,685 of record NW_027646464.1, read on the forward strand.
GTCAAAAGGGCCATCTGAAAAAAGTGTAAAATCCAGAAAGGCAGGACAGGCCATGGAGAACTGGGAGCCTTGTTATGCTGATGGGCGGGATGTAAATTGCCAACAGACACTCGGGAGAAGTGTATGGTGTTTCCTGAAACATCTAAAAGCAAAGCAACAGAGCCTAGGGCACTGCCACTTATGGTCCTATAGCTTAGGGAAATTAAAATCAAAAAGACACAGCCACCCCAAAGTTTGGAACGGCTCTGTTTACAAGAACCTCGTTTACAGTACAAGTTCAACATCGCAGAAAGTGAAAAAAGGATAAAGAAGTTGTGGTATTTACTTACAAAGCAATATCACTCAGCAATGAAATCTGTGTCATCAGGCCCGTAGCAGCACAATGAGTGGATTCAGGTATGATGATTCTAACTGAAATAAGTCACACAGAAAAGAAACATCATAAGATATCAGTAATACACGGAATGTAAACTTGGCTACACAGGAACTGAATTACAGAACAGAACAGGGTCTCAAATTTAGAAAACCAACTTATGCTTGCTTAAGGGAAAGGTGAGTTGGGGTGCTGCATAAAAGCAGAGATTGAAATGAGCACAGATAAAGTTCCTTAAGTCAAATATGGAATAGACAAGAGCTACTCCTTGCTCAACGAAATGGACTCAACACCCCATATTAAACGCCTAAGAATGTACCTGACTAGTAAGTATCTTAAAACCTATGGATTTCTATGTTTCCAAAAGAGAATCAAGCGTGTGTACAGGGGCATAAACGCAGCAGTGATAGGATTGGAGAGGTTCGGTGAGCAAATGAAGACCCTTTGAAGTCATATTGCATGGTACCCATTACACGGGTCTGAACTCTCCAGGTTTAAGGTATTCTTCCTTCAGCTAAAACATGCATGTGGAACCCAAGTATGATCAACCATGTGAACGGGAGACGTGTTCAAATATGTCTCAGTTTTCCTCCCCTGGTACTCGGGTGCAACATTCCAGACGCTTTACTAACACTCTCCCGACTTGGAGAGTCAGCGCCTTTAACCTCCTGTTTGGCCCAGTTTGCAATTTCTGCGGAAGATGAACAGGAATAGCGAGAACCAATGAGAGACTAGCTGGAGGTGTCTGGACGGGCAAATTTAACTCTCATTTCCCACCAGGAAGAGGAAATAACCAAAGGCTCAGCGTGCCGTACCGGAACCAGATTAGGGCCTGAAGCCATCCTGCGGTGTTGCGGCCAGCTCAAAAGAAAGCGAGTTGAAGAAAGGAGCTCAGGGGCACTGTAATTCACAAACCTGCAGAGTTATAAATGACAGCTATCGTCCAAAAATAGACTGAAGTAAGGCTGCCAAGAGGACTTGAAAGCGGGGCAGAATTGCAGGAAACCGATTTCAGGAGGTAGACTGGAATTGCATTGAAAGCATAGGAAAAGAGGCAGAACGTCCACAATGATGCACTTGGCCAAAAAGGGCGTATGCGTTTTTTCCTGAATATATTCAGGAAAAAACGCATACGCCCTTTTTGGCCAACCAAGCAAGCTTGCAAAGGAAATCTGCACTACAATGAAGTCTCACTTCCCCCCGGTCAAAAGGGCCATCTGAAAAAAGTGTAAAATCCAGAAAGGCAGGACAGGCCATGGAGAACTGGGAGCCTTGTTATGCTGATGGGCGGGATGTAAATTGCCAACAACCACTCGGGAGAAGTGTATGGTGTTTCCTGAAACATCTAAAAAACAAAGCAACAGAGCCTAGGGCACTGCCACTTATGGTCCTATAGCTTAGGGAAATTAAAATCAAAAAGACACAGCCACCCCAAAGTTTGGGACGCCTCTGTTTACAAGAACCTCGTTTACAGTACAAGTTCAACATCGCAGAAAGTGAAAAATGGATAAAAAAGTTGTGGTATTTACTTACAAAGCAATATCACTCAGCAATGAATTCTATGTCATCAGGCCCTTAGCATCACAATGAGTGGATTCAGGTATGATGATTCTAACTGAAATAAGTCACACAGAAAAAGAAACATCATAAGATATCAGTAATACACGGAATGTAAACTTGGCTACACAGGAACTGAATTACAGAACAGAACAGGGTCTCAAATTTAGAAAACCAACTTATGCTTGCTTAAGGGTAAAGGTGAGTTGGGGTGCTGCATAAAACCAGAGATTGAAATGAGCACAGATAAAGTTCCTTAAGCCAAATATGGAATAGACAAGAGCTACTCCTTGCTCAACGAAATGGACTCAAAACCCCATATTAAACCCCTAAGAATGTACCTGACTAGTAAGTATCTTAAAACCTATGGATTGCTATGTCTCCAAAAGAGAATCAAGCGTGTGTACAGGGGAATAAACGCAGCAGTGATAGGATTGGAGAGGTTCGGTGAGCAAATGAAGACCCTTTGAAGTCATATTGCATGGTACCCATTACACGGGTCTCAACTCTCCAGGTTTAAGGTATTCTTCCTTCAGCTAAAACATGCATGTGGAACCCAGAGTATGATCAACCATGTGATCGGGAGACGTGTTCAAATATGTCTCAGTTTTCCTCCCCTGGAACTCGGGTGCAACATTCCAGACGCTTTACTAACACTCTCCCGACTTGGAGAGTCAGTCCCTTTAACCTCCTGTTTGGCCGAGTTTGCAATTTCTGCGGAAGATGAACAGGAATAGCGAGAACCAATGAGAGGCTAGCTGGAGGTGTCTGGACGGGCAAATTTAACTCTCATTTCCCACCAGGAAGAGGAATTAACCAAAGGCTCAGCATGCCGGGCCGGAAACAGATTAGGGCCTGAAGCCATCCTGCGGTGTTGCGGCCAGCTCACAAGAAAGCGAGTTGAAGAAAGGAGCTCAGGGGCACTGTAATTCACAAACCTGCAGAGTTATAAATGACAGCTATCGTCCAAAAATAGACTGAAGTAAGGCTGCCAAGAGGACTTGAAAGCGGGGCAGAATTGCAGGAAACCGATTTCAGGAGGTAGACTGGAATTGCATTGAAAGCATAGGAAAAGAGGCAGAACGTCCACAATGATGCACTTGGCCAAAAAGGGCGTATGCGTTTTTTCCTGAATATATTCAGGAAAAAACGCATACGCCCTTTTTGGCCAACCAAGCAAGCTTGCAAAGGAAATCTGCACTACAATGAAGTCTCACTTCCCCCCGGTCAAAAGGGCCATCTGAAAAAAGTGTAAAATCCAGAAAGGCAGGACAGGCCATGGAGAACTGGGAGCCTTGTTATGCTGATGGGCGGGATGTAAATTGCCAACAGACACTCGGGAGAAGTGTATGGTGTTTCCTGAAACATCTAAAAGCAAAGCAACAGAGCCTAGGGCACTGCCACTTATGGTCCTATAGCTTAGGGAAATTAAAATCAAAAAGACACAGCCACCCCAAAGTTTGGAACGGCTCTGTTTACAAGAACCTCGTTTACAGTACAAGTTCAACATCGCAGAAAGTGAAAAAAGGATAAAGAAGTTGTGGTATTTACTTACAAAGCAATATCACTCAGCAATGAAATCTGTGTCATCAGGCCCGTAGCAGCACAATGAGTGGATTCAGGTATGATGATTCTAACTGAAATAAGTCACACAGAAAAGAAACATCATAAGATATCAGTAATACACGGAATGTAAACTTGGCTACACAGGAACTGAATTACAGAACAGAACAGGGTCTCAAATTTAGAAAACCAACTTATGCTTGCTTAAGGGAAAGGTGAGTTGGGGTGCTGCATAAAAGCAGAGATTGAAATGAGCACAGATAAAGTTCCTTAAGTCAAATATGGAATAGACAAGAGCTACTCCTTGCTCAACGAAATGGACTCAACACCCCATATTAAACGCCTAAGAATGTACCTGACTAGTAAGTATCTTAAAACCTATGGATTTCTATGTTTCCAAAAGAGAATCAAGCGTGTGTACAGGGGCATAAACGCAGCAGTGATAGGATTGGAGAGGTTCGGTGAGCAAATGAAGACCCTTTGAAGTCATATTGCATGGTACCCATTACACGGGTCTGAACTCTCCAGGTTTAAGGTATTCTTCCTTCAGCTAAAACATGCATGTGGAACCCAAGTATGATCAACCATGTGAACGGGAGACGTGTTCAAATATGTCTCAGTTTTCCTCCCCTGGTACTCGGGTGCAACATTCCAGACGCTTTACTAACACTCTCCCGACTTGGAGAGTCAGCGCCTTTAACCTCCTGTTTGGCCCAGTTTGCAATTTCTGCGGAAGATGAACAGGAATAGCGAGAACCAATGAGAGACTAGCTGGAGGTGTCTGGACGGGCAAATTTAACTCTCATTTCCCACCAGGAAGAGGAAATAACCAAAGGCTCAGCGTGCCGTACCGGAACCAGATTAGGGCCTGAAGCCATCCTGCGGTGTTGCGGCCAGCTCAAAAGAAAGCGAGTTGAAGAAAGGAGCTCAGGGGCACTGTAATTCACAAACCTGCAGAGTTATAAATGACAGCTATCGTCCAAAAATAGACTGAAGTAAGGCTGCCAAGAGGACTTGAAAGCGGGGCAGAATTGCAGGAAACCGATTTCAGGAGGTAGACTGGAATTGCATTGAAAGCATAGGAAAAGAGGCAGAACGTCCACAATGATGCACTTGGCCAAAAAGGGCGTATGCGTTTTTTCCTGAATATATTCAGGAAAAAACGCATACGCCCTTTTTGGCCAACCAAGCAAGCTTGCAAAGGAAATCTGCACTACAATGAAGTCTCACTTCCCCCCGGTCAAAAGGGCCATCTGAAAAAAGTGTAAAATCCAGAAAGGCAGGACAGGCCATGGAGAACTGGGAGCCTTGTTATGCTGATGGGCGGGATGTAAATTGCCAACAACCACTCGGGAGAAGTGTATGGTGTTTCCTGAAACATCTAAAAAACAAAGCAACAGAGCCTAGGGCACTGCCACTTATGGTCCTATAGCTTAGGGAAATTAAAATCAAAAAGACACAGCCACCCCAAAGTTTGGGACGCCTCTGTTTACAAGAACCTCGTTTACAGTACAAGTTCAACATCGCAGAAAGTGAAAAATGGATAAAAAAGTTGTGGTATTTACTTACAAAGCAATATCACTCAGCAATGAATTCTATGTCATCAGGCCCTTAGCATCACAATGAGTGGATTCAGGTATGATGATTCTAACTGAAATAAGTCACACAGAAAAAGAAACATCATAAGATATCAGTAATACACGGAATGTAAACTTGGCTACACAGGAACTGAATTACAGAACAGAACAGGGTCTCAAATTTAGAAAACCAACTTATGCTTGCTTAAGGGTAAAGGTGAGTTGGGGTGCTGCATAAAACCAGAGATTGAAATGAGCACAGATAAAGTTCCTTAAGCCAAATATGGAATAGACAAGAGCGACTCCTTGCTCAACGAAATGGACTCAAAACCCCATATTAAACCCCTAAGAATGTACCTGACTAGTAAGTATCTTAAAACCTATGGATTGCTATGTCTCCAAAAGAGAATCAAGCGTGTGTACAGGGGAATAAACGCAGCAGTGATAGGATTGGAGAGGTTCGGTGAGCAAATGAAGACCCTTTGAAGTCATATTGCATGGTACCCATTACACGGGTCTCAACTCTCCAGGTTTAAGGTATTCTTCCTTCAGCTAAAACATGCATGTGGAACCCAGAGTATGATCAACCATGTGATCGGGAGACGTGTTCAAATATGTCTCAGTTTTCCTCCCCTGGTACTCGGGTGCAACATTCCAGACGCTTTACTAACACTCTCCCGACTTGCAGAGTCAGTCCCTTTAACCTCCTGTTTGGCCGAGTTTGCAATTTCTGCGGAAGATGAACAGGAATAGCGAGAACCAATGAGAGGCTAGCTGGAGGTGTCTGGACGGGCAAATTTAACTCTCATTTCCCACCAGGAAGAGGAATTAACCAAAGGCTCAGCATGCCGGGCCGGAAACAGATTAGGGCCTGAAGCCATCCTGCGGTGTTGCGGCCAGCTCACAAGAAAGCGAGTTGAAGAAAGGAGCTCAGGGGCACTGTAATTCACAAACCTGCAGAGTTATAAATGACAGCTATCGTCCAAAAATAGACTGAAGTAAGGCTGCCAAGAGGACTTGAAAGCGGGGCAGAATTGCAGGAAACCGATTTCAGGAGGTAGACTGGAATTGCATTGAAAGCATAGGAAAAGAGGCAGAACGTCCACAATGATGCACTTGGCCAAAAAGGGCGTATGCGTTTTTTCCTGAATATATTCAGGAAAAAACGCATACGCACTTTTTGGCCAACCAAGCAAGCTTGCAAAGGAAATCTGCACTACAATGAAGTCTCACTTCCCCCCGGTCAAAAGGGCCATCTGAAAAAAGTGTAAAATCCAGAAAGGCAAAGGCCATTGAGAACTGGGAGCCTTGTTATGCTGATGGGCGGGATGTAAATTGCCAACAGACACTTGGGAGAAGTGTATAGTGTTTCCTGAAACATCTAAAAAACAAAGCAACAGAGCCTAGGGCACTTCCACTTATGGTCCTATAGCTTAGGGAAATTAAAATCAAAAAGACACAGCCACCCCAATGTTTGGAACGGCTCTGTTTACAAGAACCTCGTTTACAGTACAAGTTCAACATCGCAGAAAGTGAAAAATGGATAAAGAAGTTGTAGTATTCACTTACAAAGCAATATCACTCAGCAATGAAATCTGTGTCATCAGGCCCTTAGCATCACAATGAGTGGATTCAGGTATGATGATTCTAACTGAAATAAGTCACACAGAAAAAGAAACATCATAAGATATCACTAATACACGGAATGTAAACTTGGCTACACAGGAACTGAATTCCAAAACAGAACAGGGTCTCAAATTTAGAAAACCAACTTATGCTTGCTTAAGTGTAAAGGTGAGTTGGGGTGCTGCATAAAACCAGAGATTGAAATGAGCACAGATAAAGTTCCTTAAGCCAAATATGGAATAGACAAGAGCTACTCCTTGCTCAACGAAATGGACTCAACACCGCATATTAAACGCCTAAGAATGTACCTGACTAGTAAGTATCTTAAAACCTATGGATTGCTATGTCTCCGAAAGAGAATCAAGCATGTGTACAGGGGCATAAACGCAGCAGTGATAGGATTGGAGAGGTTCGGTGAGCAAATGAAGACCCTTTGAAGTCATATTGCATGGTACCCATTACACGGGTTTCAACTACCCAGGTTTTAGGTATTCTTCCTTCAGCTAAAACATGCATGTGGAACCCAAGTATGATCAACCATGTGAACGGGAGACGTGTTCAAATATGTCTCAGTTTTCCTCCCCTGGTACTCGGGTGCAACATTCCAGACGCTTTACTAACACTCTCCCCACTTGGAGAGTCAGCGCCTTTAACCTCCTGTTTGGCCCAGTTTGCAATTTCTGCGGAAGATGAACAGGAATAGCGAGAACCAATGAGAGGCTAGCTGAAGGTGTCTGGACGGGCAAATTTAACTCTCATTTCCCACCAGGAAGAGGAAATAACCAAAGGCTTAGCGTGCCGTACCGGAACCAGATTAGGGCCTGAAGCCATCCGGCGGTGTTGCGGCCAGCTCAAAAGAAAGCGAGTTGAAGAAAGGAGCTCAGGGGCACTGTAATTCACAAACCTGCAGAGTTATAAATGACAGCTATCGTCCAAAAATAGACTGAAGTAAGGCTGCCAAGAGGACTTGAAAGCGGGGCAGAATTGCAGGAAACCGATTTCAGGAGGTAGACTGGAATTGCATTGAAAGCATAGGAAAAGAGGCAGAACGTCCACAATGATGCACTTGGCCAAAAAGGGCGTATGCGTTTTTTCCTGAATATATTCAGGAAAAAACGCATACGCCCTTTTTGGCCAACCAAGCAAGCTTGCAAAGGAAATCTGCACTACAATGAAGTCTCACTTCCCCCCGGTCAAAAGGGACATCTGAAAAAAGTGTAAAATCCAGAAAGGCAGGACAGGCCATGGAGAACTGGGAGCCTTGTTATGCTGATGGGCGGGATGTAAATTGCCAACAACCACTCGGGAGAAGTGTATGGTGTTTCCTGAAACATCTAAAAAACAAAGCAACAGAACCTAGGGCACTTCCACTTATGGTCCTATAGCTTAGGGAAATTAAAATCAAAAAGACACAGCCACCCCAAAGTTTGGAACGGCTCCGTTTACAAGAACCTCGTTTACAGTACAAGTTCAACATCGCAGAAAGTGAAAAATGGATAAAGAAGTTGTGGTATTTACTTACAAAGCAATATCACCAATCAATGAAATCTGTGTCATCAGGCCCTTAGCAGCACAATGAGTGGATTCAGGTATGATGATTCTAACTGAAGTAAGTCACACAGAAAAAGAAACATCATAAGATATCAGTAATACACGGAATGTAAACTTGGCTACACAGGAACTGAATTACAGAACAGAACAGGGTCTCAAATTTAGAAAACCAACTTATGCTTGCTTAAGGGTAAAGGTGAGTTGGGGTGCTGCATAAAACCAGAGATTGCAATGAGCACAGATAAAGTTCCTTAAGTCAAATATGGAATAGACAAGAGCTACTCCTTGCTCAACGAAATGGACTCAACACCGCATATTAAACGCCTAAGAATGTACCTGACTAGTAAGTATCTTAAAACCTATGGATTGCTATGTCTCCGAAAGAGAATCAAGCATGTGTACAGGGGCATAAACGCAGCAGTGATAGGATTGGAGAGGTTCGGTGAGCAAATGAAGACCCTTTGAAGTCATATTGCATGGTACCCATTCCACGGGTTTCAACTACCCAGGTTTTAGGTATTCTTCCTTCAGATAAAACATGCATGTGGAACCCAGAGTATGATCAACCATGTGATCGGGAGACGTGTTCAAATATGTCTCAGTTTTCCTCCCCTGGTACTCGGGTGCAACATTCCAGACGCTTTACTAACACTCTCCCCACTTGGAGAGTCAGCGCCTTTAACCTCCTGTTTGGCACAGTTTGCAATTTCTGCGGAAGATGAACAGGAATAGCGAGAACAAATGAGAGGCTAGCTGGAGGTGTCTGGACGGGCAAATTTAACTCTCATTTCCCAACAGGAAGAGGAAATAACCAAAGGCTCAGCGTGCTGTACCAGAACCAGATTAGGGCCTGAAGGCATCCTGCGGTGTTGCGGCCAGCTCAAAAGAAAGCGAGTTGAAGAAAGGAGCTCAGGGGCACTGTAATTCACAAACCTGCAGAGTTATAAATGACAGCTATCGTCCAAAAATATACTGAAGTAAGGCTGCCAAGAGGACTTGAAAGCAGGGCAGAATTGCAGGAAACCGATTTCAGGAGGTAGACTGGAATTGCATTGAAAGCATAGGAAAAGAGGCAGAACGTCCACAATGATGCACTTGGCCAAAAAGGGCGTATGCGTTTTTTCCTGAATATATTCAGGAAAAAACGCATACGCCCTTTTTGGCCAACCAAGCAAGCTTGCAAAGGAAATCTGCACTACAATGAAGTCTCACTTCCCCCCGGTCAAAAGGGCCATCTGAAAAAAGTGTAAAATCCAGAAAGGCAGGACAGGCCATGGAGAACTGGGAGCCTTGTTATGCTGATGGGCGGGATGTAAATTGCCAACAACCACTCGGGAGAAGTGTATGGTGTTTCCTGAAACATCTAAAAAACAAAGCAACCGAACCTAGGGCACTTCCACTTATGGTCCTATAGCTTAGGGAAATTAAAATCAAAAAGACACAGCCACCCCAAAGTTTGGAACGGCTCCGTTTACAAGAACCTCGTTTACAGTACAAGTTCAACATCGCAGAAAGTGAAAAATGGATAAAGAAGTTGTGGTATTTACTTACAAAGCAATATCACTCAGCAATGAATTCTGTGTCATCAGGCCCTTAGCAGCACAATGAGTGGATTCAGGTATGATGATTCTAACTGAAATAAGTCACACAGAAAAAGAAACATCATAAGATATCAGTAATACACGGAATGTAAACTTGGCTACACAGGAACTGAATTACAGAACAGAACAGGGTCTCAAATTTAGAAAACCAACTTATGCTTGCTTAAGGGTAAAGGTGAGTTGGGGTGCTGCATAAAACCAGAGATTGAAATGAGCACAGATAAAGTTCCTTAAGTCAAATATGGAATAGACAAGAGCTACTCCTTGCTCAACGAAATGGACTCAACACCGCATATTAAACGCCTAAGAATGTACCTGACTAGTAAGTATCTTAAAACCTATGGATTGCTATGTCTCCGAAAGAGAATCAAGCATGTGTACAGGGGCATAAACGCAGCAGTGATAGGATTGGAGAGGTTCGGTGAGCAAATGAAGACCCTTTGAAGTCATATTGCATGGTACCCATTCCACGGGTTTCAACTACCCAGGTTTTAGGTATTCTTCCTTCAGATAAAACATGCATGTGGAACCCAGAGTATGATCAACCATGTGATCGGGAGACGTGTTCAAATATGTCTCAGTTTTCCTCCCCTGGTACTCGGGTGCAACATTCCAGACGCTTTACTAACACTCTCCCCACTTGGAGAGTCAGCGCCTTTAACCTCCTGTTTGGCACAGTTTGCAATTTCTGCGGAAGATGAACAGGAATAGCGAGAACCAATGAGAGGCTAGCTGGAGGTGTCTGGACGGGCAAATTTAACTCTCATTTCCCAACAGGAAGAGGAAATAACCAAAGGCTCAGCGTGCCGTACCGGAACCAGATTAGGGCCTGAAGCCATCCTGCGGTGTTGCGGCCAGCTCAAAAGAAAGCGAGTTGAAGAAAGGAGCTCAGGGGCACTGTAATTCACAAACCTGCAGAGTTATAAATGACAGCTATCGTCCAAAAATATACTGAAGTAAGGCTGCCAAGAGGACTTGAAAGCGGGGCAGAATTGCAGGAAACCGATTTCAGGAGGTAGACTGGAATTGCATTGAAAGCATAGGAAAAGAGGCAGAACGTCCACAATGATGCACTTGGCCAAAAAGGGCGTATGCGTTTTTTCCTGAATATATTCAGGAAAAAACGCATACGCCCTTTTTGGCCAACCAAGCAAGCTTGCAAAGGAAATCTGCACTACAATGAAGTCTCACTTCCCCCCGGTCAAAAGGGCCATCTGAAAAAAGTGTAAAATCCAGAAAGGCAGGACAGGCCATGGAGAACAGGGAGCCTTGTTATGCTGATGGGCGGGATGTAAATTGCCAACAACCACTCGGGAGAAGTGTATGGTGTTTCCTGAAACATCTAAAAAACAAAGCAACAGAGCCTAGGGCACTGCCACTTATGGCCCTATAGCTTAGGGAAATTAAAATCAGAAGGACACAGCCACCCCAAAGTTTGGGACGGCTCTGTTTACAAGAACCTCGTTTACAGTACAAGTTCAACATCGCAGAAAGTGAAAAATGGATAAAGAAGTTGTGGTATTTACTTACAAAGCAATATCACTCAGCAATGAAATCTATGTCATCAGGCCCTTAGCATCACAATGAGTGGATTCAGGTATGATGATTCTAACTGAAATAAGTCACACAGAAAAAGAAACATCATAAGACATCAGTAATACACGGAATGTAAACTTGGCTACACAGGAACTGAATTACAGATCAGAACAGGGTCTCAAATTTAGAAAACCAACTTATGCTTGCTTAAGGGTAAAGGTGAGTTGGGGTGCTGCATAAAACCAGAGATTGAAATGAGCACAGATAAAGTTCCTTAAGCCACATATGGAATAGACAAGATCTACTCCTTGCTCAACGAAATGGACTCAACACCCCATATTAAACGCCTAAGAATGTACCTGACTAGTAAGTATCTTAAAACCTATGGATTGCTATGTCTCCAAAAGAGAATCAAGCGTGTGTACAGGGGCATAAACGCAGCAGTGATAGGATTGGAGAGGTTCGGTGAGCAAATGAAGACCCTTTGAAGTCATATTGCATGGTACCCATTCCACGGGTCTCAACTCTCCAGGTTTAAGGTATTCTTCCTTCAGCTAAAACATGCATGTGGAACCCAGAGTATGATCAACCATGTGAACGGGAGACGTGTTCAAATATGTCTCAGTTTTCCTCCCCTGGTACTCGGGTGCAACATTCCAGACGCTTTACTAACACTCTTCCGACTTGGAGAGTCAGTCCCTTTAACCTCCTGTTTGGCCCAGTTTGCAATTTCTGCGGAAGATGAACAGGAATAGCGAGAACCAATGAGAGACTAGCTGGAGGTGTCTGGACGGGCAAATTTAACTCTCATTTCCCACCAGGAAGAGGAATTAACCAAAGGCTCAGCATGCCGTGCCGGAACCAGATTAGGGCCTGAAGTCATCCTGCGGTGTTGCGGCCAAGTCACAAGAAAGCGAGTTGAAGAAAGGAGCTCAGGGGCACTGTAATTCACAAACCTGCAGACTTATAAATGACAGCTATCGTCCAAAAATAGACTGAAGTAAGGCTGCCAAGAGGACTTGAAAGCGGGGCAGAATTGCAGGAAACCGATTTCAGGAGGTAGACTGGAATTGCATTGAAAGCATAGGAAAAGAGGCAGAACGTCCACAATGATGCACTTGGCCAAAAAGGGCGTATGCGTTTTTTCCTGAATATATTCAGGAAAAAACGCATACGCCCTTTTTGGCCAACCAAGCAAGCTTGCAAAGGAAATCTGCACTACAATGAAGTCTCACTTCCCCCCGGTCAAAAGGGCCATCTGAAAAAATTGTAAAATCCAGAAAGACAAGACAGGCCATGGAGAACTGGGAGCCTTGTTATGCTGATGGGCGGGATGTAAATTGCCAACAGACACTCGGGAGAAGTGTATGGTGTTTCCTGAAACATCTAAAAAACAAAGCAACAGAGCCTAGGGCACTGCCACTTATGGTCCTATAGCTTAGGGAAATTAAAATCAAAAAGACACAGCCACCCCAAACTTTCAAACGGCTCTGTTTACAAGAACCTCGTTTACAGTACAAGTTCAACATCGCAGAAAGTGAAAAATGGATAAAGAAGTTGTGGTATTTACTTACAAAGCAATATCACTCAGCAATGAAATCTATGTCATCAGGCCCTTAGCATCACAATGAGTGGATTCAGGTATGATGATTCTAACTGAAATAAGTCACACAGAAAAGAAACATCATAAGATATCAGTAATACACGGAATGTAAACTTGGCTACACAGGAACTGAATTACAGAACAGAACAGGGTCTCAAATTTAGAAAACCAACTTATGCTTGCTTAAGGGAAAGGTGAGTTGGGGTGCTGCATAAAAGCAGAGATTGAAATGAGCACAGATAAAGTTCCTTAAGTCAAATATGGAATAGACAAGAGCTACTCCTTGCTCAACGAAATGGACTCAACACCCCATATTAAACGCCTAAGAATGTACCTGACTAGTAAGTATCTTAAAACCTATGGATTTCTATGTTTCCAAAAGAGAATCAAGCGTGTGTACAGGGGCATAAACGCAGCAGTGATAGGATTGGAGAGGTTCGGTGAGCAAATGAAGACCCTTTGAAGTCATATTGCATGGTACCCATTACACGGGTCTGAACTCTCCAGGTTTAAGGTATTCTTCCTTCAGCTAAAACATGCATGTGGAACCCAAGTATGATCAACCATGTGAACGGGAGACGTGTTCAAATATGTCTCAGTTTTCCTCCCCTGGTACTCGGGTGCAACATTCCAGACGCTTTACTAACACTCTCCCGACTTGGAGAGTCAGCGCCTTTAACCTCCTGTTTGGCCCAGTTTGCAATTTCTGCGGAAGATGAACAGGAATAGCGAGAACCAATGAGAGACTAGCTGGAGGTGTCTGGACGGGCAAATTTAACTCTCATTTCCCACCAGGAAGAGGAAATAACCAAAGGCTCAGCGTGCCGTACCGGAACCAGATTAGGGCCTGAAGCCATCCTGCGGTGTTGCGGTCAGCTCAAAAGAAAGCGAGTTGAAGAAAGGAGCTCAGGGGCACTGTAATTCACAAACCTGCAGAGTTATAAATGACAGCTATCGTCCAAAAATAGACTGAAGTAAGGCTGCCAAGAGGACTTGAAAGCGGGGCAGAATTGCAGGAAACCGATTTCAGGAGGTAGACTGGAATTGCATTGAAAGCATAGGAAAAGAGGCAGAACGTCCACAATGATGCACTTGGCCAAAAAGGGCGTATGCGTTTTTTCCTGAATATATTCAGGAAAAAACGCATACGCCCTTTTTGGCCAACCAAGCAAGCTTGCAAAGGAAATCTGCACTACAATGAAGTCTCACTTCCCCCCGGTCAAAAGGGCCATCTGAAAAAAGTGTAAAATCCAGAAAGGCAGGACAGGCCATGGAGAACTGGGAGCCTTGTTATGCTGATGGGCGGGATGTAAATTGCCAACAACCACTCGGGAGAAGTGTATGGTGTTTCCTGAAACATCTAAAAAACAAAGCAACAGAGCCTAGGGCACTGCCACTTATGGTCCTATAGCTTAGGGAAATTAAAATCAAAAAGACACAGCCACCCCAAAGTTTGGGACGCCTCTGTTTACAAGAACCTCGTTTACAGTACAAGTTCAACATCGCAGAAAGTGAAAAATGGATAAAAAAGTTGTGGTATTTACTTACAAAGCAATATCACTCAGCAATGAATTCTATGTCATCAGGCCCTTAGCATCACAATGAGTGGATTCAGGTATGATGATTCTAACTGAAATAAGTCACACAGAAAAAGAAACATCATAAGATATCAGTAATACACGGAATGTAAACTTGGCTACACAGGAACTGAATTACAGAACAGAACAGGGTCTCAAATTTAGAAAACCAACTTATGCTTGCTTAAGGGTAAAGGTGAGTTGGGGTGCTGCATAAAACCAGAGATTGAAATGAGCACAGATAAAGTTCCTTAAGCCAAATATGGAATAGACAAGAGCTACTCCTTGCTCAACGAAATGGACTCAAAACCCCATATTAAACCCCTAAGAATGTACCTGACTAGTAAGTATCTTAAAACCTATGGATTGCTATGTCTCCAAAAGAGAATCAAGCGTGTGTACAGGGGAATAAACGCAGCAGTGATAGGATTGGAGAGGTTCGGTGAGCAAATGAAGACCCTTTGAAGTCATATTGCATGGTACCCATTACACGGGTCTGAACTCTCCAGGTTTAAGGTATTCTTCCTTCAGCTAAAACATGCATGTGGAACCCAGAGTATGATCAACCATGTGATCGGGAGACGTGTTCAAATATGTCTCAGTTTTCCTCCCCTGGTACTCGGGTACAACATTCCAGACGCTTTACTAACACTCTCCCCACTTGGAGAGTCAGTCCCTTTAACCTCCTGTTTGGCCCAGTTTGCAATTTCTGCGGAAGATGAACAGGAATAGCGAGAACCAATGAGAGGCTAGCTGGAGGTGTCTGGACGGGCAAATTTAACTCTCATTTCCCACCAGGAAGAGGAATTAACCAAAGGCTCAGCATGCCGTGCCGGAACCAGATTAGGGCCTGAAGCCATCCTGCGGTGTTGCGGCCAGCTCAAAAGAAAGCGAGTTGAAGAAAGGAGCTCAGGGGCACTGTAATTCACAAACCTGCAGAGTTATAAATGACAGCTATCGTCCAAAAATAGACTGAAGTAAGGCTGCCAAGAGGACTTGAAAGCGGGGCAGAATTGCAGGAAACCGATTTCAGGAGGTAGACTGGAATTGCATTGAAAGCATAGGAAAAGAGGCAGAACGTCCACAATGATGCACTTGGCCAAAAAGGGCGTATGCGTTTTTTCCTGAATATATTCAGGAAAAAACGCATACGCCCTTTTTGGCCAACCAAGCAAGCTTGCAAAGGAAATCTGCACTACAATGAAGTCTCACTTCCCCCCGGGCAAAAGGGCCATCTGAAAAAAGTGTAAAATCCAGAAAGGCAGGACAGGCCATGGAGAACTGGGAGCCTTGTTATGCTGATGGGTGGGATGTAAATTGCCAACAGACACTTGGGAGAAGTGTATGGTGTTTCCTGAAACATCTAAAAAACAAAGCAACAGAGCCTAGGGCACTGCCACTTATGGTCCTATAGCTTAGGGAAATTAAAATCAAAAAGACACAGCGACCCCAAAGTTTGGGACGCCTCTGTTTACAAGAACCTCGTTTACAGTACAAGTTCAACATCGCAGAAAGTGAAAAATGGATAAAGAAGTTGTGGTATTTACTTACAAAGCAATATCACTCAGCAATGAAATCTATGTCATCAGACCCTTAGCATCACAATGAGTGGATTCAGGTATGATGATTCTAACTGAAATAAGTCACACAGAAAAAGAAACATCATAAGATATCAGTAATACACGGAATGTAAACTTGGCTACACAGGAACTGAATTACAGAACAGAACAGGGTCTCAAATTTAGAAAACCAACTTATGCTTGCTTAAGGGTAAAGGTGAGTTGGGGTGCTGCATAAAACCAGAGATTGAAATGAGCACAGATAAAGTTCCTTAAGTCAAATATGGAATAGACAAGAGCTACTCCTTGCTCAACGAAATGGACTCAACACCGCATATTAAACGCCTAAGAATGTACCTGACTAGTAAGTATCGGAAAACCTATGGATTGCTATGTCTCCAAAAGAGAATCAAGCATGTGTACAGGGGCATAAACGCAGCAGTGATAGGATTGGAGAGGTTCGGTGAGCAAATGAAGACCCTTTGAAGTCATATTGCATGGTACCCATTACACGGGTCTTAACTCTCCAGGTTTAAGTTATTCTTCCTTCAGCTAAAACATGCATGTGGAACCCAAGTATGATCAACCATGTGAACGGGAGACGTGTTCAAATATGTCTCAGTTTTCCTCCCCTGGTACTCGGGTGCAACATTCCAGACGCTTTACTAACACTCTCCCCACTTGGAGAGTCAGCGCCTTTAACCTCCTGTTTGGCCCAGTTTGCAATTTCTGCGGAAGATGAACAGGAATAGCGAGAACCAATGAGAGACTAGCTGGAGGTGTCTGGACGGGCAAATTTAACTCTCATTTCCCACCAGGAAGAGGAATTAACCAAAGGCTCAGCGTGCCGTGCCGGGACCAGATTAGGGCCTGAAGGCATCCTGCGGTGTTGCGGCCAGGTCACAAGAAAGCGAGTTGAAGAAAGGAGCTCAGGGGCACTGTAATTCACAAACCTGCAGAGTTATAAATGACAGCTATCGTCCAAAAATAGACTGAAGTAAGGCTGCCAAGAGGACTTGAAAGCGGGGCAGAATTGCAGGAAACCGATTTCAGGAGGTAGACTGGAATTGCATTGAAAGCATAGGAAAAGAGGCAGAACGTCCACAATGATGCACTTGGCCAAAAAGGGCGTATGCGTTTTTTCCTGAATATATTCAGGAAAAAACGCATACGCCCTTTTTGGCCAACCAAGCAAGCTTGCAAAGGAAATCTGCACTACAATGAAGTCTCACTTCCCCCCGGTCAAAAGGGCCATCTGAAAAAAGTGTAAAATCCAGAAAGGCAGGACAGGCCATGGAGAACTGGGAGCCTTGTTATGCTGATGGGCGGGATGTAAATTGCCAACAGACACTCGGGAGAAGTGTATGGTGTTTCCTGAAACATCTAAAAGCAAAGCAACAGAGCCTAGGGCACTGCCACTTATGGTCCTATAGCTTAGGGAAATTAAAATCAAAAAGACACAGCCACCCCAAAGTTTGGAACGGCTCTGTTTACAAGAACCTCGTTTACAGTACAAGTTCAACATCGCAGAAAGTGAAAAAAGGATAAAGAAGTTGTGGTATTTACTTACAAAGCAATATCACTCAGCAATGAAATCTGTGTCATCAGGCCCGTAGCAGCACAATGAGTGGATTCAGGTATGATGATTCTAACTGAAATAAGTCACACAGAAAAGAAACATCATAAGATATCAGTAATACACGGAATGTAAACTTGGCTACACAGGAACTGAATTACAGAACAGAACAGGGTCTCAAATTTAGAAAACCAACTTATGCTTGCTTAAGGGAAAGGTGAGTTGGGGTGCTGCATAAAAGCAGAGATTGAAATGAGCACAGATAAAGTTCCTTAAGTCAAATATGGAATAGACAAGAGCTACTCCTTGCTCAACGAAATGGACTCAACACCCCATATTAAACGCCTAAGAATGTACCTGACTAGTAAGTATCTTAAAACCTATGGATTTCTATGTTTCCAAAAGAGAATCAAGCGTGTGTACAGGGGCATAAACGCAGCAGTGATAGGATTGGAGAGGTTCGGTGAGCAAATGAAGACCCTTTGAAGTCATATTGCATGGTACCCATTACACGGGTCTGAACTCTCCAGGTTTAAGGTATTCTTCCTTCAGCTAAAACATGCATGTGGAACCCAAGTATGATCAACCATGTGAACGGGAGACGTGTTCAAATATGTCTCAGTTTTCCTCCCCTGGTACTCGGGTGCAACATTCCAGACGCTTTACTAACACTCTCCCGACTTGGAGAGTCAGCGCCTTTAACCTCCTGTTTGGCCCAGTTTGCAATTTCTGCGGAAGATGAACAGGAATAGCGAGAACCAATGAGAGACTAGCTGGAGGTGTCTGGACGGGCAAATTTAACTCTCATTTCCCACCAGGAAGAGGAAATAACCAAAGGCTCAGCGTGCCGTACCGGAACCAGATTAGGGCCTGAAGCCATCCTGCGGTGTTGCGGCCAGCTCAAAAGAAAGCGAGTTGAAGAAAGGAGCTCAGGGGCACTGTAATTCACAAACCTGCAGAGTTATAAATGACAGCTATCGTCCAAAAATAGACTGAAGTAAGGCTGCCAAGAGGACTTGAAAGCGGGGCAGAATTGCAGGAAACCGATTTCAGGAGGTAGACTGGAATTGCATTGAAAGCATAGGAAAAGAGGCAGAACGTCCACAATGATGCACTTGGCCAAAAAGGGCGTATGCGTTTTTTCCTGAATATATTCAGGAAAAAACGCATACGCCCTTTTTGGCCAACCAAGCAAGCTTGCAAAGGAAATCTGCACTACAATGAAGTCTCACTTCCCCCCGGTCAAAAGGGCCATCTGAAAAAAGTGTAAAATCCAGAAAGGCAGGACAGGCCATGGAGAACTGGGAGCCTTGTTATGCTGATGGGCGGGATGTAAATTGCCAACAACCACTCGGGAGAAGTGTATGGTGTTTCCTGAAACATCTAAAAAACAAAGCAACAGAGCCTAGGGCACTGCCACTTATGGTCCTATAGCTTAGGGAAATTAAAATCAAAAAGACACAGCCACCCCAAAGTTTGGGACGCCTCTGTTTACAAGAACCTCGTTTACAGTACAAGTTCAACATCGCAGAAAGTGAAAAATGGATAAAAAAGTTGTGGTATTTACTTACAAAGCAATATCACTCAGCAATGAAATCTATGTCATCAGGCCCTTAGCATCACAATGAGTGGATTCAGGTATGATGATTCTAACTGAAATAAGTCACACAGAAAAAGAAACATCATAAGATATCAGTAATACACGGAATGTAAACTTGGCTACACAGGAACTGAATTACAGAACAGAACAGGGTCTCAAATTTAGAAAACCAACTTATGCTTGCTTAAGGGTAAAGGTGAGTTGGGGTGCTGCATAAAACCAGAGATTGAAATGAGCACAGATAAAGTTCCTTAAGCCAAATATGGAATAGACAAGAGCTACTCCTTGCTCAACGAAATGGACTCAAAACCCCATATTAAACCCCTAAGAATGTACCTGACTAGTAAGTATCTTAAAACCTATGGATTGCTATGTCTCCAAAAGAGAATCAAGCGTGTGTACAGGGGAATAAACGCAGCAGTGATAGGATTGGAGAGGTTCGGTGAGCAAATGAAGACCCTTTGAAGTCATATTGCATGGTACCCATTACACGGGTCTCAACTCTCCAGGTTTAAGGTATTCTTCCTTCAGCTAAAACATGCATGTGGAACCCAGAGTATGATCAACCATGTGATCGGGAGACGTGTTCAAATATGTCTCAGTTTTCCTCCCCTGGTACTCGGGTACAACATTCCAGACGCTTTACTAACACTCTCCCCACTTGGAGAGTCAGTCCCTTTAACCTCCTGTTTGGCCCAGTTTGCAATTTCTGCGGAAGATGAACAGGAATAGCGAGAACCAATGAGAGGCTAGCTGGAGGTGTCTGGACGGGCAAATTTAACTCTCATTTCCCACCAGGAAGAGGAATTAACCAAAGGCTCAGCATGCCGTGCCGGAACCAGATTAGGGCCTGAAGCCATCCTGCGGTGTTGCGGCCAGCTCAAAAGAAAGCGAGTTGAAGAAAGGAGCTCAGGGGCACTGTAATTCACAAACCTGCAGAGTTATAAATGACAGCTATCGTCCAAAAATAGACTGAAGTAAGGCTGCCAAGAGGACTTGAAAGCGGGGCAGAATTGCAGGAAACCGATTTCAGGAGGTAGACTGGAATTGCATTGAAAGCATAGGAAAAGAGGCAGAACGTCCACAATGATGCACTTGGCCAAAAAGGGCGTATGCGTTTTTTCCTGAATATATTCAGGAAAAAACGCATACGCCCTTTTTGGCCAACCAAGCAAGCTTGCAAAGGAAATCTGCACTACAATGAAGTCTCACTTCCCCCCGGGCAAAAGGGCCATCTGAAAAAAGTGTAAAATCCAGAAAGGCAGGACAGGCCATGGAGAACTGGGAGCCTTGTTATGCTGATGGGTGGGATGTAAATTGCCAACAGACACTTGGGAGAAGTGTATGGTGTTTCCTGAAACATCTAAAAAACAAAGCAACAGAGCCTAGGGCACTGCCACTTATGGTCCTATAGCTTAGGGAAATTAAAATCAAAAAGACACAGCGACCCCAAAGTTTGGGACGCCTCTGTTTACAAGAACCTCGTTTACAGTACAAGTTCAACATCGCAGAAAGTGAAAAATGGATAAAGAAGTTGTGGTATTTACTTACAAAGCAATATCACTCAGCAATGAAATCTATGTCATCAGACCCTTAGCATCACAATGAGTGGATTCAGGTATGATGATTCTAACTGAAATAAGTCACACAGAAAAAGAAACATCATAAGATATCAGTAATACACGGAATGTAAACTTGGCTACACAGGAACTGAATTACAGAACAGAACAGGGTCTCAAATTTAGAAAACCAACTTATGCTTGCTTAAGGGTAAAGGTGAGTTGGGGTGCTGCATAAAACCAGAGATTGAAATGAGCACAGATAAAGTTCCTTAAGTCAAATATGGAATAGACAAGAGCTACTCCTTGCTCAACGAAATGGACTCAACACCGCATATTAAACGCCTAAGAATGTACCTGACTAGTAAGTATCGGAAAACCTATGGATTGCTATGTCTCCAAAAGAGAATCAAGCATGTGTACAGGGGCATAAACGCAGCAGTGATAGGATTGGAGAGGTTCGGTGAGCAAATGAAGACCCTTTGAAGTCATATTGCATGGTACCCATTACACGGGTCTTAACTCTCCAGGTTTAAGTTATTCTTCCTTCAGCTAAAACATGCATGTGGAACCCAAGTATGATCAACCATGTGAACGGGAGACGTGTTCAAATATGTCTCAGTTTTCCTCCCCTGGTACTCGGGTGCAACATTCCAGACGCTTTACTAACACTCTCCCCACTTGGAGAGTCAGCGCCTTTAACCTCCTGTTTGGCCCAGTTTGCAATTTCTGCGGAAGATGAACAGGAATAGCGAGAACCAATGAGAGACTAGCTGGAGGTGTCTGGACGGGCAAATTTAACTCTCATTTCCCACCAGGAAGAGGAATTAACCAAAGGCTCAGCGTGCCGTGCCGGGACCAGATTAGGGCCTGAAGGCATCCTGCGGTGTTGCGGCCAGGTCACAAGAAAGCGAGTTGAAGAAAGGAGCTCAGGGGCACTGTAATTCACAAACCTGCAGAGTTATAAATGACAGCTATCGTCCAAAAATAGACTGAAGTAAGGCTGCCAAGAGGACTTGAAAGCGGGGCAGAATTGCAGGAAACCGATTTCAGGAGGTAGACTGGAATTGCATTGAAAGCATAGGAAAAGAGGCAGAACGTCCACAATGATGCACTTGGCCAAAAAGGGCGTATGCGTTTTTTCCTGAATATATTCAGGAAAAAACGCATACGCCCTTTTTGGCCAACCAAGCAAGCTTGCAAAGGAAATCTGCACTACAATGAAGTCTCACTTCCCCCCGGTCAAAAGGGCCATCTGAAAAAAGTGTAAAATCCAGAAAGGCAGGACAGGCCATGGAGAACTGGGAGCCTTGTTATGCTGATGGGCGGGATGTAAATTGCCAACAAACACTCGGGAGAAGTGTATGGTGTTTCCTGAAACATCTAAAAGCAAAGCAACAGAGCCTAGGGCACTGCCACTTATGGTCCTATAGCTTAGGGAAATTAAAATCAAAAAGACACAGCCACCCCAAAGTTTGGAACGGCTCTGTTTACAAGAACCTCGTTTACAGTACAAGTTCAACATCGCAGAAAGTGAAAAAAGGATAAAGAAGTTGTGGTATTTACTTACAAAGCAATATCACTCAGCAATGAAATCTGTGTCATCAGGCCCGTAGCAGCACAATGAGTGGATTCAGGTATGATGATTCTAACTGAAATAAGTCACACAGAAAAGAAACATCATAAGATATCAGTAATACACGGAATGTAAACTTGGCTACACAGGAACTGAATTACAGAACAGAACAGGGTCTCAAATTTAGAAAACCAACTTATGCTTGCTTAAGGGAAAGGTGAGTTGGGGTGCTGCATAAAAGCAGAGATTGAAATGAGCACAGATAAAGTTCCTTAAGTCAAATATGGAATAGACAAGAGCTACTCCTTGCTCAACGAAATGGACTCAACACCCCATATTAAACGCCTAAGAATGTACCTGACTAGTAAGTATCTTAAAACCTATGGATTTCTATGTTTCCAAAAGAGAATCAAGCGTGTGTACAGGGGCATAAACGCAGCAGTGATAGGATTGGAGAGGTTCGGTGAGCAAATGAAGACCCTTTGAAGTCATATTGCATGGTACCCATTACACGGGTCTGAACTCTCCAGGTTTAAGGTATTCTTCCTTCAGCTAAAACATGCATGTGGAACCCAAGTATGATCAACCATGTGAACGGGAGACGTGTTCAAATATGTCTCAGTTTTCCTCCCCTGGTACTCGGGTGCAACATTCCAGACGCTTTACTAACACTCTCCCGACTTGGAGAGTCAGCGCCTTTAACCTCCTGTTTGGCCCAGTTTGCAATTTCTGCGGAAGATGAACAGGAATAGCGAGAACCAATGAGAGACTAGCTGGAGGTGTCTGGACGGGCAAATTTAACTCTCATTTCCCACCAGGAAGAGGAAATAACCAAAGGCTCAGCATGCCGTACCGGAACCAGATTAGGGCCTGAAGCCATCCTGCGGTGTTGCGGCCAGCTCAAAAGAAAGCGAGTTGAAGAAAGGAGCTCAGGGGCACTGTAATTCACAAACCTGCAGAGTTATAAATGACAGCTATCGTCCAAAAATAGACTGAAGTAAGGCTGCCAAGAGGACTTGAAAGCGGGGCAGAATTGCAGGAAACCGATTTCAGGAGGTAGACTGGAATTGCATTGAAAGCATAGGAAAAGAGGCAGAACGTCCACAATGATGCACTTGGCCAAAAAGGGCGTATGCGTTTTTTCCTGAATATATTCAGGAAAAAACGCATACGCCCTTTTTGGCCAACCAAGCAAGCTTGCAAAGGAAATCTGCACTACAATGAAGTCTCACTTCCCCCCGGTCAAAAGGGCCATCTGAAAAAAGTGTAAAATCCAGAAAGGCAGGACAGGCCATGGAGAACTGGGAGCCTTGTTATGCTGATGGGCGGGATGTAAATTGCCAACAACCACTCGGGAGAAGTGTATGGTGTTTCCTGAAACATCTAAAAAACAAAGCAACAGAGCCTAGGGCACTGCCACTTATGGTCCTATAGCTTAGGGAAATTAAAATCAAAAAGACACAGCCACCCCAAAGTTTGGGACGCCTCTGTTTACAAGAACCTCGTTTACAGTACAAGTTCAACATCGCAGAAAGTGAAAAATGGATAAAAAAGTTGTGGTATTTACTTACAAAGCAATATCACTCAGCAATGAATTCTATGTCATCAGGCCCTTAGCATCACAATGAGTGGATTCAGGTATGATGATTCTAACTGAAATAAGTCACACAGAAAAAGAAACATCATAAGATATCAGTAATACACGGAATGTAAACTTGGCTACACAGGAACTGAATTACAGAACAGAACAGGGTCTCAAATTTAGAAAACCAACTTATGCTTGCTTAAGGGTAAAGGTGAGTTGGGGTGCTGCATAAAACCAGAGATTGAAATGAGCACAGATAAAGTTCCTTAAGCCAAATATGGAATAGACAAGAGCTACTCCTTGCTCAACGAAATGGACTCAAAACCCCATATTAAACCCCTAAGAATGTACCTGACTAGTAAGTATCTTAAAACCTATGGATTGCTATGTCTCCAAAAGAGAATCAAGCGTGTGTACAGGGGAATAAACGCAGCAGTGATAGGATTGGAGAGGTTCGGTGAGCAAATGAAGACCCTTTGAAGTCATATTGCATGGTACCCATTACACGGGTCTCAACTCTCCAGGTTTAAGGTATTCTTCCTTCAGCTAAAACATGCATGTGGAACCCAGAGTATGATCAACCATGTGATCGGGAGACGTGTTCAAATATGTCTCAGTTTTCCTCCCCTGGTACTCGGGTGCAACATTCCAGACGCTTTACTAACACTCTCCCGACTTGGAGAGTCAGTCCCTTTAACCTCCTGTTTGGCCGAGTTTGCAATTTCTGCGGAAGATGAACAGGAATAGCGAGAACCAATGAGAGGCTAGCTGGAGGTGTCTGGACGGGCAAATTTAACTCTCATTTCCCACCAGGAAGAGGAATTAACCAAAGGCTCAGCATGCCGGGCCGGAAACAGTTTAGGGCCTGAAGCCATCCTGCGGTGTTGCGGCCAGCTCACAAGAAAGCGAGTTGAAGAAAGGAGCTCAGGGGCACTGTAATTCACAAACCCGCAGAGTTATAAATGACAGCTATCGTCCAAAAATAGACTGAAGTAAGGCTGCCAAGAGGACTTGAAAGCGGGGCAGAATTGCAGGAAACCGATTTCAGGAGGTAGACTGGAATTGCATTGAAAGCATAGGAAAAGAGGCCTAAGGTCCACAATGATGCACTTGGCCAAAAAGGGCGTATGCGTTTTTTCCTGAATATATTCAGGAAAAAACGCATACGCCCTTTTTGGCCAACCAAGCAAGCTTGCAAAGGAAATCTGCACTACAATGAAGTCTCACTTCCCCCCGGTCAAAAGGGCCATCTGAAAAAAGTGTAAAATCCAGAAAGGCAGGACAGGCCATGGAGAACTGGGAGCCTTGTTATGCTGATGGGCGGGATGTAAATTGCCAACAGACACTCGGGAGAAGTGTATGGTGTTTCCTGAAACATCTAAAAGCAAAGCAACAGAGCCTAGGGCACTTCCACTTATGGTCCTATAGCTTAGGGAAATTAAAATCAAAAAGACACAGCCACCCCAAAGTTTGGAACGGCTCTGTTTACAAGAACCTCGTTTACAGTACAAGTTCAACATCGCAGAAAGTGAAAAAAGGATAAAGAAGTTGTGGTATTTACTTACAAAGCAATATCACTCAGCAATGAAATCTGTGTCATCAGGCCCGTAGCAGCACAATGAGTGGATTCAGGTATGATGATTCTAACTGAAATAAGTCACACAGAAAAGAAACATCATAAGATATCAGTAATACACGGAATGTAAACTTGGCTACACAGGAACTGAATTACAGAACAGAACAGGGTCTCAAATTTAGAAAACCAACTTATGCTTGCTTAAGGGAAAGGTGAGTTGGGGTGCTGCATAAAAGCAGAGATTGAAATGAGCACAGATAAAGTTCCTTAAGTCAAATATGGAATAGACAAGAGCTACTCCTTGCTCAACGAAATGGACTCAACACCCCATATTAAACGCCTAAGAATGTACCTGACTAGTAAGTATCTTAAAACCTATGGATTTCTATGTTTCCAAAAGAGAATCAAGCGTGTGTACAGGGGCATAAACGCAGCAGTGATAGGATTGGAGAGGTTCGGTGAGCAAATGAAGACCCTTTGAAGTCATATTGCATGGTACCCATTACACGGGTCTGAACTCTCCAGGTTTAAGGTATTCTTCCTTCAGCTAAAACATGCATGTGGAACCCAAGTATGATCAACCATGTGAACGGGAGACGTGTTCAAATATGTCTCAGTTTTCCTCCCCTGGTACTCGGGTGCAACATTCCAGACGCTTTACTAACACTCTCCCGACTTGGAGAGTCAGCGCCTTTAACCTCCTGTTTGGCCCAGTTTGCAATTTCTGCGGAAGATGAACAGGAATAGCGAGAACCAATGAGAGACTAGCTGGAGGTGTCTGGACGGGCAAATTTAACTCTCATTTCCCACCAGGAAGAGGAAATAACCAAAGGCTCAGCGTGCCGTACCGGAACCAGATTAGGGCCTGAAGCCATCCTGCGGTGTTGCGGCCAGCTCAAAAGAAAGCGAGTTGAAGAAAGGAGCTCAGGGGCACTGTAATTCACAAACCTGCAGAGTTATAAATGACAGCTATCGTCCAAAAATAGACTGAAGTAAGGCTGCCAAGAGGACTTGAAAGCGGGGCAGAATTGCAGGAAACCGATTTCAGGAGGTAGACTGGAATTGCATTGAAAGCATAGGAAAAGAGGCAGAACGTCCACAATGATGCACTTGGCCAAAAAGGGCGTATGCGTTTTTTCCTGAATATATTCAGGAAAAAACGCATACGCCCTTTTTGGCCAACCAAGCAAGCTTGCAAAGGAAATCTGCACTACAATGAAGTCTCACTTCCCCCCGGTCAAAAGGGCCATCTGAAAAAAGTGTAAAATCCAGAAAGGCAGGACAGGCCATGGAGAACTGGGAGCCTTGTTATGCTGATGGGCGGGATGTAAATTGCCAACAACCACTCGGGAGAAGTGTATGGTGTTTCCTGAAACATCTAAAAAACAAAGCAACAGAGCCTAGGGCACTGCCACTTATGGTCCTATAGCTTAGGGAAATTAAAATCAAAAAGACACAGCCACCCCAAAGTTTGGGACGCCTCTGTTTACAAGAACCTCGTTTACAGTACAAGTTCAACATCGCAGAAAGTGAAAAATGGATAAAAAAGTTGTGGTATTTACTTACAAAGCAATATCACTCAGCAATGAATTCTATGTCATCAGGCCCTTAGCATCACAATGAGTGGATTCAGGTATGATGATTCTAACTGAAATAAGTCACACAGAAAAAGAAACATCATAAGATATCAGTAATACACGGAATGTAAACTTGGCTACACAGGAACTGAATTACAGAACAGAACAGGGTCTCAAATTTAGAAAACCAACTTATGCTTGCTTAAGGGTAAAGGTGAGTTGGGGTGCTGCATAAAACCAGAGATTGAAATGAGCACAGATAAAGTTCCTTAAGCCAAATATGGAATAGACAAGAGCTACTCCTTGCTCAACGAAATGGACTCAAAACCCCATATTAAACCCCTAAGAATGTACCTGACTAGTAAGTATCTTAAAACCTATGGATTGCTATGTCTCCAAAAGAGAATCAAGCGTGTGTACAGGGGAATAAACGCAGCAGTGATAGGATTGGAGAGGTTCGGTGAGCAAATGAAGACCCTTTGAAGTCATATTGCATGGTACCCATTACACGGGTCTCAACTCTCCAGGTTTAAGGTATTCTTCCTTCAGCTAAAACATGCATGTGGAACCCAGAGTATGATCAACCATGTGATCGGGAGACGTGTTCAAATATGTCTCAGTTTTCCTCCCCTGGTACTCGGGTGCAACATTCCAGACGCTTTACTAACACTCTCCCGACTTGGAGAGTCAGTCCCTTTAACCTCCTGTTTGGCCGAGTTTGCAATTTCTGCGGAAGATGAACAGGAATAGCGAGAACCAATGAGAGGCTAGCTGGAGGTGTCTGGACGGGCAAATTTAACTCTCATTTCCCACCAGGAAGAGGAATTAACCAAAGGCTCAGCATGCCGGGCCGGAAACAGATTAGGGCCTGAAGCCATCCTGCGGTGTTGCGGCCAGCTCACAAGAAAGCGAGTTGAAGAAAGGAGCTCAGGGGCACTGTAATTCACAAACCTGCAGAGTTATAAATGACAGCTATCGTCCAAAAATAGACTGAAGTAAGGCTGCCAAGAGGACTTGAAAGCGGGGCAGAATTGCAGGAAACCGATTTCAGGAGGTAGACTGGAATTGCATTGAAAGCATAGGAAAAGAGGCAGAACGTCCACAATGATGCACTTGGCCAAAAAGGGCGTATGCGTTTTTTCCTGAATATATTCAGGAAAAAACGCATACGCCCTTTTTGGCCAACCAAGCAAGCTTGCAAAGGAAATCTGCACTACAATGAAGTCTCACTTCCCCCCGGTCAAAAGGGCCATCTGAAAAAAGTGTAAAATCCAGAAAGGCAGGACAGGCCATGGAGAACTGGGAGCCTTGTTATGCTGATGGGCGGGATGTAAATTGCCAACAGACACTCGGGAGAAGTGTATGGTGTTTCCTGAAACATCTAAAAGCAAAGCAACAGAGCCTAGGGCACTGCCACTTATGGTCCTATAGCTTAGGGAAATTAAAATCAAAAAGACACAGCCACCCCAAAGTTTGGAACGGCTCTGTTTACAAGAACCTCGTTTACAGTACAAGTTCAACATCGCAGAAAGTGAAAAAAGGATAAAGAAGTTGTGGTATTTACTTACAAAGCAATATCACTCAGCAATGAAATCTGTGTCATCAGGCCCGTAGCAGCACAATGAGTGGATTCAGGTATGATGATTCTAACTGAAATAAGTCACACAGAAAAGAAACATCATAAGATATCAGTAATACACGGAATGTAAACTTGGCTACACAGGAACTGAATTACAGAACAGAACAGGGTCTCAAATTTAGAAAACCAACTTATGCTTGCTTAAGGGAAAGGTGAGTTGGGGTGCTGCATAAAAGCAGAGATTGAAATGAGCACAGATAAAGTTCCTTAAGTCAAATATGGAATAGACAAGAGCTACTCCTTGCTCAACGAAATGGACTCAACACCCCATATTAAACGCCTAAGAATGTACCTGACTAGTAAGTATCTTAAAACCTATGGATTTCTATGTTTCCAAAAGAGAATCAAGCGTGTGTACAGGGGCATAAACGCAGCAGTGATAGGATTGGAGAGGTTCGGTGAGCAAATGAAGACCCTTTGAAGTCATATTGCATGGTACCCATTACACGGGTCTGAACTCTCCAGGTTTAAGGTATTCTTCCTTCAGCTAAAACATGCATGTGGAACCCAAGTATGATCAACCATGTGAACGGGAGACGTGTTCAAATATGTCTCAGTTTTCCTCCCCTGGTACTCGGGTGCAACATTCCAGACGCTTTACTAACACTCTCCCGACTTGGAGAGTCAGCGCCTTTAACCTCCTGTTTGGCCCAGTTTGCAATTTCTGCGGAAGATGAACAGGAATAGCGAGAACCAATGAGAGACTAGCTGGAGGTGTCTGGACGGGCAAATTTAACTCTCATTTCCCACCAGGAAGAGGAAATAACCAAAGGCTCAGCGTGCCGTACCGGAACCAGATTAGGGCCTGAAGCCATCCTGCGGTGTTGCGGCCAGCTCAAAAGAAAGCGAGTTGAAGAAAGGAGCTCAGGGGCACTGTAATTCACAAACCTGCAGAGTTATAAATGACAGCTATCGTCCAAAAATAGACTGAAGTAAGGCTGCCAAGAGGACTTGAAAGCGGGGCAGAATTGCAGGAAACCGATTTCAGGAGGTAGACTGGAATTGCATTGAAAGCATAGGAAAAGAGGCAGAACGTCCACAATGATGCACTTGGCCAAAAAGGGCGTATGCGTTTTTTCCTGAATATATTCAGGAAAAAACACATACGCCCTTTTTGGCCAACCAAGCAAGCTTGCAAAGGAAATCTGCACTACAATGAAGTCTCACTTCCCCCCGGTCAAAAGGGCCATCTGAAAAAAGTGTAAAATCCAGAAAGGCAGGACAGGCCATGGAGAACTGGGAGCCTTGTTATGCTGATGGGCGGGATGTAAATTGCCAACAACCACTCGGGAGAAGTGTATGGTGTTTCCTGAAACATCTAAAAAACAAAGCAACAGAGCCTAGGGCACTATCACTTATGGTCCTATAGCTTAGGGAAATTAAAATCAAAAAGACACAGCCACCCCAAAGTTTGGGACGCCTCTGTTTACAAGAACCTCGTTTACAGTACAAGTTCAACATCGCAGAAAGTGAAAAATGGATAAAAAAGTTGTGGTATTTACTTACAAAGCAATATCACTCAGCAATGAATTCTATGTCATCAGGCCCTTAGCATCACAATGAGTGGATTCAGGTATGATGATTCTAACTGAAATAAGTCACACAGAAAAAGAAACATCATAAGATATCAGTAATACACGGAATGTAAACTTGGCTACACAGGAACTGAATTACAGAACAGAACAGGGTCTCAAATTTAGAAAACCAACTTATGCTTGCTTAAGGGTAAAGGTGAGTTGGGGTGCTGCATAAAACCAGAGATTGAAATGAGCACAGATAAAGTTCCTTAAGCCATATATGGAATAGACAAGAGCTACTCCTTGCTCAACGAAATGGACTCAAAACCCCATATTAAACCCCTAAGAATGTACCTGACTAGTAAGTATCTTAAAACCTATGGATTGCTATGTCTCCAAAAGAGAATCAAGCGTGTGTACAGGGGAATAAACGCAGCAGTGATAGGATTGGAGAGGTTCGGTGAGCAAATGAAGACCCTTTGAAGTCATATTGCATGGTACCCATTACACGGGTCTCAACTCTCCAGGTTTAAGGTATTCTTCCTTCAGCTAAAACATGCATGTGGAACCCAGAGTATGATCAACCATGTGATCGGGAGACGTGTTCAAATATGTCTCAGTTTTCCTCCCCTGGTACTCGGGTGCAACATTCCAGACGCTTTACTAACACTCTCCCGACTTGGAGAGTCAGTCCCTTTAACCTCCTGTTTGGCCGAGTTTGCAATTTCTGCGGAAGATGAACAGGAATAGCGAGAACCAATGAGAGGCTAGCTGGAGGTGTCTGGACGGGCAAATTTAACTCTCATTTCCCACCAGGAAGAGGAATTAACCAAAGGCTCAGCATGCCGGGCCGGAAACAGATTAGGGCCTGAAGCCATCCTGCGGTGTTGCGGCCAGCTCACAAGAAAGCGAGTTGAAGAAAGGAGATCAGGGGCACTGTAATTCACAAACCTGCAGAGTTATAAATGACAGCTATCGTCCAAAAATAGACTGAAGTAAGGCTGCCAAGAGGACTTGAAAGCGGGGCAGAATTGCAGGAAACCGATTTCAGGAGGTAGACTGGAATTGCATTGAAAGCATAGGAAAAGAGGCAGAACGTCCACAATGATGCACTTGGCCAAAAAGGGCGTATGCGTTTTTTCCTGAATATATTCAGGAAAAAACGCATACGCCCTTTTTGGCCAACCAAGCAAGCTTGCAAAGGAAATCTGCACTACAATGAAGTCTCACTTCCCCCCGGTCAAAAGGGCCATCTGAAAAAAGTGTAAAATCCAGAAAGGCAAAGGCCATTGAGAACTGGGAGCCTTGTTATGCTGATGGGCGGGATGTAAATTGCCAACAGACACTTGGGAGAAGTGTATAGTGTTTCCTGAAACATCTAAAAAACAAAGCAACAGAGCCTAGGGCACTTCCACTTATGGTCCTATAGCTTAGGGAAATTAAAATCAAAAAGACACAGCCACCCCAATGTTTGGAACGGCTCTGTTTACAAGAACCTCGTTTACAGTACAAGTTCAACATCGCAGAAAGTGAAAAATGGATAAAGAAGTTGTAGTATTCACTTACAAAGCAATATCACTCAGCAATGAAATCTGTGTCATCAGGCCCTTAGCATCACAATGAGTGGATTCAGGTATGATGATTCTAACTGAAATAAGTCACACAGAAAAAGAAACATCATAAGATATCACTAATACACGGAATGTAAACTTGGCTACACAGGAACTGAATTCCAAAACAGAACAGGGTCTCAAATTTAGAAAACCAACTTATGCTTGCTTAAGTGTAAAGGTGAGTTGGGGTGCTGCATAAAACCAGAGATTGAAATGAGCACAGATAAAGTTCCTTAAGCCAAATATGGAATAGACAAGAGCTACTCCTTGCTCAACGAAATGGACTCAACACCGCATATTAAACGCCTAAGAATGTACCTGACTAGTAAGTATCTTAAAACCTATGGATTGCTATGTCTCCGAAAGAGAATCAAGCATGTGTACAGGGGCATAAACGCAGCAGTGATAGGATTGGAGAGGTTCGGTGAGCAAATGAAGACCCTTTGAAGTCATATTGCATGGTACCCATTCCACGGGTTTCAACTACCCAGGTTTTAGGTATTCTTCCTTCAGCTAAAACATGCATGTGGAACCCAAGTATGATCAACCATGTGAACGGGAGACGTGTTCAAATATGTCTCAGTTTTCCTCCCCTGGTACTCGGGTGCAACATTCCAGACGCTTTACTAACACTCTCCCCACTTGGAGAGTCAGCGCCTTTAACCTCCTGTTTGGCCCAGTTTGCAATTTCTGCGGAAGATGAACAGGAATAGCGAGAACCAATGAGAGGCTAGCTGAAGGTGTCTGGACGGGCAAATTTAACTCTCATTTCCCACCAGGAAGAGGAAATAACCAAAGGCTTAGCGTGCCGTACCGGAACCAGATTAGGGCCTGAAGCCATCCGGCGGTGTTGCGGCCAGCTCAAAAGAAAGCGAGTTGAAGAAAGGAGCTCAGGGGCACTGTAATTCACAAACCTGCAGAGTTATAAATGACAGCTATCGTCCAAAAATAGACTGAAGTAAGGCTGCCAAGAGGACTTGAAAGCGGGGCAGAATTGCAGGAAACCGATTTCAGGAGGTAGACTGGAATTGCATTGAAAGCATAGGAAAAGAGGCAGAACGTCCACAATGATGCACTTGGCCAAAAAGGGCGTATGCGTTTTTTCCTGAATATATTCAGGAAAAAACGCATACGCCCTTTTTGGTCAACCAAGCAAGCTTGCAAAGGAAATCTGCACTACAATGAAGTCTCACTTCCCCCCGGTCAAAAGGGCCATCTGAAAAAAGTGTAAAATCCAGAAAGGCAGGACAGGCCATGGAGAACTGGGAGCCTTGTTATGCTGATGGGCGGGATGTAAATTGCCAACAACCACTCGGGAGAAGTGTATGGTGTTTCCTGAAACATCTAAAAAACAAAGCAACAGAACCTAGGGCACTTCCACTTATGGTCCTATAGCTTAGGGAAATTAAAATCAAAAAGACACAGCCACCCCAAAGTTTGGAACGGCTCCGTTTACAAGAACCTCGTTTACAGTACAAGTTCAACATCGCAGAAAGTGAAAAATGGATAAAGAAGTTGTGGTATTTACTTACAAAGCAATATCACCAATCAATGAAATCTGTGTCATCAGGCCCTTAGCAGCACAATGAGTGGATTCAGGTATGATGATTCTAACTGAAGTAAGTCACACAGAAAAAGAAACATCATAAGATATCAGTAATACACGGAATGTAAACTTGGCTACACAGGAACTGAATTACAGAACAGAACAGGGTCTCAAATTTAGAAAACCAACTTATGCTTGCTTAAGGGTAAAGGTGAGTTGGGGTGCTGCATAAAACCAGAGATTGAAATGAGCACAGATAAAGTTCCTTAAGTCAAATATGGAATAGACAAGAGCTACTCCTTGCTCAACGAAATGGACTCAACACCGCATATTAAACGCCTAAGAATGTACCTGACTAGTAAGTATCTTAAAACCTATGGATTGCTATGTCTCCGAAAGAGAATCAAGCATGTGTACAGGGGCATAAACGCAGCAGTGATAGGATTGGAGAGGTTCGGTGAGCAAATGAAGACCCTTTGAAGTCATATTGCATGGTACCCATTCCACGGGTTTCAACTACCCAGGTTTTAGGTATTCTTCCTTCAGCTAAAACATGCATGTGGAACCCAGAGTATGATCAACCATGTGATCGGGAGACGTGTTCAAATATGTCTCAGTTTTCCTCCCCTGGTACTCGGGTGCAACATTCCAGACGCTTTACTAACACTCTCCCCACTTGGAGAGTCAGCGCCTTTAACCTCCTGTTTGGCACAGTTTGCAATTTCTGCGGAAGATGAACAGGAATAGCGAGAACCAATGAGAGGCTAGCTGGAGGTGTCTGGACGGGCAAATTTAACTCTCATTTCCCAACAGGAAGAGGAAATAACCAAAGGCTCAGCGTGCTGTACCAGAACCAGATTAGGGCCTGAAATCATCCTGCGGTGTTGCGGCCAGCTCAAAAGAAAGCGAGTTGAAGAAAGGAGCTCAGGGGCACTGTAATTCACAAACCTGCAGAGTTATAAATGACAGCTATCGTCCAAAAATATACTGAAGTAAGGCTGCCAAGAGGACTTGAAAGCAGGGCAGAATTGCAGGAAACCGATTTCAGGAGGTAGACTGGAATTGCATTGAAAGCATAGGAAAAGAGGCAGAACGTCCACAATGATGCACTTGGCCAAAAAGGGCGTATGCGTTTTTTCCTGAATATATTCAGGAAAAAACGCATACGCCCTTTTTGGCCAACCAAGCAAGCTTGCAAAGGAAATCTGCACTACAATGAAGTCTCACTTCCCCCCGGTCAAAAGGGCCATCTGAAAAAAGTGTAAAATCCAGAAAGGCAGGACAGGCCATGGAGAACTGGGAGCCTTGTTATGCTGATGGGCGGGATGTAAATTGCCAACAACCACTCGGGAGAAGTGTATGGTGTTTCCTGAAACATCTAAAAAACAAAGCAACCGAACCTAGGGCACTTCCACTTATGGTCCTATAGCTTAGGGAAATTAAAATCAAAAAGACACAGCCACCCCAAAGTTTGGAACGGCTCCGTTTACAAGAACCTCGTTTACAGTACAAGTTCAACATCGCAGAAAGTGAAAAATGGATAAAGAAGTTGTGGTATTTACTTACAAAGCAATATCACTCAGCAATGAAATCTGTGTCATCAGGCCCTTAGCAGCACAATGAGTGGATTCAGGTATGATGATTCTAACTGAAGTAAGTCACACAGAAAAAGAAACATCATAAGATATCAGTAATACACGGAATGTAAACTTGGCTACACAGGAACTGAATTACAGAACAGAACAGGGTCTCAAATTTAGAAAACCAACTTATGCTTGCTTAAGGGTAAAGGTGAGTTGGGGTGCTGCATAAAACCAGAGATTGAAATGAGCACAGATAAAGTTCCTTAAGTCAAATATGGAATAGACAAGAGCTACTCCTTGCTCAACGAAATGGACTCAACACCGCATATTAAACGCCTAAGAATGTACCTGACTAGTAAGTATCTTAAAACCTATGGATTGCTATGTCTCCGAAAGAGAATCAAGCATGTGTACAGGGGCATAAACGCAGCAGTGATAGGATTGGAGAGGTTCGGTGAGCAAATGAAGACCCTTTGAAGTCATATTGCATGGTACCCATTCCACGGGTTTCAACTACCCAGGTTTTAGGTATTCTTCCTTCAGCTAAAACATGCATGTGGAACCCAGAGTATGATCAACCATGTGATCGGGAGACGTGTTCAAATATGTCTCAGTTTTCCTCCCCTGGTACTCGGGTGCAACATTCCAGACGCTTTACTAACACTCTCCCCACTTGGAGAGTCAGCGCCTTTAACCTCCTGTTTGGCACAGTTTGCAATTTCTGCGGAAGATGAACAGGAATAGCGAGAACCAATGAGAGGCTAGCTGGAGGTGTCTGGACGGGCAAATTTAACTCTCATTTCCCAACAGGAAGAGGAAATAACCAAAGGCTCAGCGTGCCGTACCGGAACCAGATTAGGGCCTGAAGCCATCCTGCGGTGTTGCGGCCAGCTCAAAAGAAAGCGAGTTGAAGAAAGGAGCTCAGGGGCACTGTAATTCACAAACCTGCAGAGTTATAAATGACAGCTATCGTCCAAAAATAGACTGAAGTAAGGCTGCCAAGAGGACTTGAAAGCGGGGCAGAATTGCAGGAAACCGATTTCAGGAGGTAGACTGGAATTGCATTGAAAGCATAGGAAAAGAGGCAGAACGTCCACAATGATGCACTTGGCCAAAAAGGGCGTATGCGTTTTTTCCTGAATATATTCAGGAAAAAACGCATACGCCCTTTTTGGCCAACCAAGCAAGCTTGCAAAGGAAATCTGCACTACAATGAAGTCTCACTTCCCCCCGGTCAAAAGGGCCATCTGAAAAAAGTGTAAAATCCAGAAAGGCAGGACAGGCCATGGAGAACAGGGAGCCTTGTTATGCTGATGGGCGGGATGTAAATTGCCAACAACCACTCGGGAGAAGTGTATGGTGTTTCCTGAAACATCTAAAAAACAAAGCAACAGAGCCTAGGGCACTGCCACTTATGGCCCTATAGCTTAGGGAAATTAAAATCAGAAGGACACAGCCACCCCAAAGTTTGGGACGGCTCTGTTTACAAGAACCTCGTTTACAGTACAAGTTCAACATCGCAGAAAGTGAAAAATGGATAAAGAAGTTGTGGTATTTACTTACAAAGCAATATCACTCAGCAATGAAATCTATGTCATCAGGCCCTTAGCAGCACAATGAGTGGATTCAGGTATGATGATTCTAACTGAAATAAGTCACACAGAAAAAGAAACATCATAAGACATCAGTAATACACGGAATGTAAACTTGGCTACACAGGAACTGAATTACAGATCAGAACAGGGTCTCAAATTTAGAAAACCAACTTATGCTTGCTTAAGGGTAAAGGTGAGTTGGGGTGCTGCATAAAACCAGAGATTGAAATGAGCACAGATAAAGTTCCTTAAGCCACATATGGAATAGACAAGATCTACTCCTTGCTCAACGAAATGGACTCAACACCCCATATTAAACGCCTAAGAATGTACCTGACTAGTAAGTATCTTAAAACCTATGGATTGCTATGTCTCCAAAAGAGAATCAAGCGTGTGTACAGGGGCATAAACGCAGCAGTGATAGGATTGGAGAGGTTCGGTGAGCAAATGAAGACCCTTTGAAGTCATATTGCATGGTACCCATTCCACGGGTCTCAACTCTCCAGGTTTAAGGTATTCTTCCTTCAGCTAAAACATGCATGTGGAACCCAAGTATGATCAACCATGTGAACGGGAGACGTGTTCAAATATGTCTCAGTTTTCCTCCCCTGGTACTCGGGTGCAACATTCCAGACGCTTTACTAACACTCTCCCCACTTGGAGAGTCAGCGCCTTTAACCTCCTGTTTGGCCCAGTTTGCAATTTCTGCGGAAGATGAACAGGAATAGCGAGAACCAATGAGAGACTAGCTGGAGGTGTCTGGACGGGCAAATTTAACTCTCATTTCCCACCAGGAAGAGGAAATAACCAAAGGCTCAGCATGCCGGGCCGGAACCAGATTAGGGCCTGAAGCCATCCTGCGGTGTTGCGGCCAGGTCACAAGAAAGCAAGTTGAAGAAAGGAGCTCAGGGGCACTGTAATTCACAAACCTGCAGAGTTATAAATGACAGCTATCGTCCAAAAATAGACTGAAGTAAGGCTGCCAAGAGGACTTGAAAGCGGGGCAGAATTGCAGGAAACCGATTTCAGGAGGTAGACTGGAATTGCATTGAAAGCATAGGAAAAGAGGCAGAACGTCCACAATGATGCACTTGGCCAAAAAGGGCGTATGCGTTTTTTCCTGAATATATTCAGGAAAAAACGCATACGCCCTTTTTGGCCAACCAAGCAAGCTTGCAAAGGAAATCTGCACTACAATGAAGTCTCACTTCCCCCCGGTCAAAAGGGCCATCTGAAAAAAGTGTAAAATCCAGAAAGGCAGGACAGGCCATGGAGAACTGGGAGCCTTGTTATGCTGATGGGCGGGATGTAAATTGCCAACAACCACTCGGGAGAAGTGTATGGTGTTTCCTGAAACATCTAAAAAACAAAGCAACCGAACCTAGGGCACTTCCACTTATGGTCCTATAGCTTAGGGAAATTAAAATCAAAAAGACACAGCCACCCCAAAGTTTGGAACGGCTCTGTTTACAAGAACCTCGTTTACACTACAAGTTCAACATCACAGAAAGTGAAAAATGGATAAAGAAGTTGTGGTATTTACTTACAAAGCAATATCACTCAGCAATGAAATCTGTGTCATCAGGCCCTTAGCAGCACAATGAGTGGATTCAGGTATGATGATTCTAACTGAAATAAGTCACACAGAAAAAGAAACATCATAAGATATCAGTAATACACGGAATGTAAACTTGGCTACACAGGAACTGAATTACAGAACAGAACAGGGTCTCAAATTTAGAAAAACAACTTATTCTTGCTTAAGGGTAAAGGTGAGTTGGGGTGCTGCATAAAACCAGAGATTGAAATGAGCACAGATAAAGTTCCTTAAGCCAAATATGGAATAGACAAGAGCTACTCCTTGCTCAACGAAATGGACTCAACACCCCATATTAAACGCCTAAGAATGTACCTGACTAGTAAGTATCTTAAAACGTATGGATTGCTATGTCTCCAAAAGAGAATCAAGCATGTGTACAGGGGCATAAACGCAGCAGTGATAGGATTGGAGAGGTTCGGTGAGCAAATGAAGACCCTTTGAAGTCATATTGCATGGTACCCATTCCACGGGTTTCAACTACCCAGGTTTAAGGTATTCTTCCTTCAGCTAAAACATGCATGTGGAACCTAGAGTATGATCAACCATGTGATCGGGAGACGTGTTCAAATATGTCTCAGTTTTCCTCCCCTGGTACTCGGGTGCAACATTCCAGACGCTTTACTAACACTCTCCCCACTTGGAGAGTCAGTCCCTTTAACCTCCTGTTTGGCCCAGTTTGCAATTTCTGCGGAAGATGAACAGGAATAGCGAGAACCAATGAGAGACTAGCTGGAGGTGTCTGGACGGGCAAATTTAACTCTCATTTCCCAGCAGGAAGAGGAATTAACCAAAGGCTCAGCGTGCCGTGCCGGAACCAGATTAGGGCCTGAAGCCATCCTGCGGTGTTGCGGCCAGGTCACAAGAAAGCGAGTTGAAGAAAGGAGCTCAGGGGCACTGTAATTCACAAACCTGCAGAGTTATAAATGACAGCTATCGTCCAAAAATAGACTGAAGTAAGGCTGCCAAGAGGACTTAAAAGCGGGGCAGAATTGCAGGAAACCGATTTCAGGAGGTAGACTGGAATTGCATTGAAAGCATAGGAAAAGAGGCAGAACGTCCACAATGATGCACTTGGCCAAAAAGGGCGTATGCGTTTTTTCCTGAATATATTCAGGAAAAAACGCATACGCCCTTTTTGGCCAACCAAGCAAGCTTGCAAAGGAAATCTGCACTACAATGAAGTCTCACTTCCCCCCGGTCAAAAGGGCCATCTGAAAAAAGTGTAAAATCCAGAAAGGCAGGACAGGCCATGGAGAACTGGGAGCCTTGTTATGCTGATGGGCGGGATGTAAATTGCCAACAACCACTCGGGAGAAGTGTATGGTGTTTCCTGAAACATCTAAAAAACAAAGCAACAGAGCCTAGGGCACTGCCACTTATGGTCCTATAGCTTAGGGAAATTAAAATCAAAAAGACACAGCCACCCCAAACTTTCGAACGGCTCTGTTTACAAGAACCTCGTTTACAGTACAAGTTCAACATCGCAGAAAGTGAAAAATGGATAAAGAAGTTGTGGTATTTACTTACAAAGCAATATCACTCAGCAATGAAATCTGTGTCATCAGGCCCGTAGCAGCACAATGAGTGGATTCAGGTATGATGATTCTAACTGAAATAAGTCACACAGAAAAGAAACATCATAAGATATCAGTAATACACGGAATGTAAACTTGGCTACACAGGAACTGAATTACAGAACAGAACAGGGTCTCAAATTTAGAAAACCATCTTATGCTTGCTTAAGGGTAAAGGTGAGTTGGGGTGCTGCATAAAACCAGAGATTGAAATGAGCACAGATAAAGTTCCTTAAGTCAAATATGGAATAGACAAGAGCTACTCCTTGCTCAAAGAAATGGACTCAACACCGCATATTAAACGCCTAAGAATGTACCTGACTAGTAAGTATCGGAAAACCTATGGATTGCTATGTCTCCAAAAGAGAATCAAGCATGTGTACAGGGGCATAAACGCAGCAGTGATAGGATTGGAGAGGTTCGGTGAGCAAATGAAGACCCTTTGAAGTCATATTGCATGGTACGCATTACACGGGTCTCAACTCTCCAGGTTTAAGGTATTCTTCCTTCAGCTAAAACATGCATGTGGAACCTAGAGTATGATCAACCATGTGATCGGGAGACGTGTTCAAATATGTCTCAGTTTTCCTCCCCTGGTACTCGGGTGCAACATTCCAGACGCTTTACTAACTGTCTCCCGACTTGGAGAGTCAGTCCCTTTAACCTCCTGTTTGGCCCAGTTTGCAATTTCTGCGGAAGATGAACAGGAATAGCGAGAACCAATGAGAGACTAGCTGGAGGTGTCTGGACGGGCAAATTTAACTCTCATTTCCCACCAGGAAGAGGAATTAACCAAAGGCTCAGCGTGCCATGCCGGAACCAGATTAGGGCCTGAAGCCATCCTGCGGTGTTGCGGCCAGGTCAAAAGAAAGCGAGTTGAAGAAAGGAGCTCAGGGGCACTGTAATTCACAAACCTGCAGAGTTATAAATGACAGCTATCGTCCAAAAATAGACTGAAGTAAGGCTGCCAAGAGGACTTGAAACCGGGGCAGAATTGCAGGAAACCGATTTCAGGAGGTAGACTGGAATTGCATTGAAAGCATAGGAAAAGAGGCAGAACGTCCACAATGATGCACTTGGCCAAAAAGGGCGTATGCGTTTTTTCCTGAATATATTCAGGAAAAAACGCATACGCCCTTTTTGGCCAACCAAGCAAGCTTGCAAAGGAAATCTGCACTACAATGAAGTCTCACTTCCCTCCGGTCAAAAGGGCCATCTGAAAAAAGTGTAAAATCCAGAAAGGCAGGACAGGCCATGGAGAACTGGGAGCCTTGTTATGCTGATGGGCGGGATGTAAATTGCCAACAGACACTCGGGAGAAGTGTATGGTGTTTCCTGAAACATCTAAAAAACAAAGCAACAGAATCTAGGGCACTTCCACTTATGGTCCTATAGCTTAGGGAAATTAAAATCAAAAAGACACAGCCACCCCAATGTTTGGAACGGCTCTGTTTACAAGAACCTCGTTTACAGTACAAGTTCAACATCGCAGAAAGTGAAAAATGGATAAAGAAGTTGTGGTATTTACTTACAAAGCAATATCACTCAGCAATGAAATCTGTGTCATCAGGCCCTTAGCAGCACAATGAGTGGATTCAGGTATGATGATTCTAACTGAAGTAAGTCACACAGAAAAAGAAACATCATAAGATATCAGTAATACACGGAATGTAAACTTGGCTACACAGGAACTGAATTACAGAACAGAACAGGGTCTCAAATTTAGAAAACCAACTTATGCTTGCTTAAGGGGAAAGGTGAGTTGGGGTGCTGCATAAAACCAGAGATTGAAATGAGCACAGATAAAGTTCCTTAAGTCAAATATGGAATAGACAAGAGCTACTCCTTGCTCAACGAAATGGACTCAACACCGCATATTAAACGCCTAAGAATGTACCTGACTAGTAAGTATCTTAAAACCTATGGATTGCTATGTCTCCGAAAGAGAATCAAGCATGTGTACAGGGGCATAAACGCAGCAGTGATAGGATTGGAGAGGTTCGGTGAGCAAATGAAGACCCTTTGAAGTCATATTGCATGGTACCCATTACACGGGTCTGAACTCTCCAGGTTTAAGGTATTCTTCCTTCAGCTAAAACATGCATGTGGAACCCAAGTATGATCAACCATGTGAACGGGAGACGTGTTCAAATATGTCTCAGTTTTCCTCCCCTGGTACTCGGGTGCAACATTCCAGACGCTTTACTAACACTCTCCCCACTTGGAGAGTCAGCGCCTTTAACCTCCTGTTTGGCCCAGTTTGCAATTTCTGCGGAAGATGAACAGGAATAGCGAGAACCAATGAGAGACTAGCTGGAGGTGTCTGGACGGGCAAATTTAACTCTCATTTCCCACCAGGAAGAGGAAATAACCAAAGGCTCAGCATGCCGGGCCTGAACCAGATTAGGGCCTGAAGCCATCCTGCGGTGTTGCGGCCAGGTCACAAGAAAGCAAGTTGAAGAAAGGAGCTCAGGGGCACTGTAATTCACAAACCTGCAGAGTTATAAATGACAGCTATCGTCCAAAAATAGACTGAAGTAAGGCTGCCAAGAGGACTTGAAAGCGGTGCAGAATTGCAGGAAACCGATTTCAGGAGGTAGACTGGAATTGCATTGAAAGCATAGGAAAAGAGGCAGAACGTCCACAATGATGCACTTGGCCAAAAAGGGCGTATGCGTTTTTTCCTGAATATATTCAGGAAAAAACGCATACGCCCTTTTTGGCCAACCAAGCAAGCTTGCAAAGGAAATCTGCACTACAATGAAGTCTCACTTCCCCCCGGTCAAAAGGGCCATCTGAAAAAAGTGTAAAATCCAGAAAGGCAGGACAGGCCATGGAGAACTGGGAGCCTTGTTATGCTGATGGGCGGGATGTAAATTGCCAACAGACACTCGGGAGAAGTGTATGGTGTTTCCTGAAACATCTAAAAAACAAAGCAACAGAGCCTAGGGCACTGCCACTTATGGTCCTATAGCTTAGGGAAATTAAAATCAAAAAGACACAGCCACCCCAAACTTTCGAACGGCTCTGTTTACAAGAACCTCGTTTACAGTACAAGTTCAACATCGCAGAAAGTGAAAAATGGATAAAGAAGTTGTGGTATTTACTTACAAAGCAATATCACTCAGCAATGAAATCTGTGTCATCAGGCCCGTAGCAGCACAATGAGTGGATTCAGGTATGATGATTCTAACTGAAATAAGTCACACAGAAAAGAAACATCATAAGATATCAGTAATACACGGAATGTAAACTTGGCTACACAGGAACTGAATTACAGAACAGAACAGGGTCTCAAATTTAGAAAACCAACTTATGCTTGCTTAAGGGTAAAGGTGAGTTGGGGTGCTGCATAAAACCAGAGATTGAAATGAGCACAGATAAAGTTCCTTAAGTCAAATATGGAATAGACAAGAGCTACTCCTTGCTCAAAGAAATGGACTCAACACCCCATATTAAACGCCTAAGAATGTACCTGACTAGTAAGTATCGGAAAACCTATGGATTGCTATGTCTCCAAAAGAGAATCAAGC
The DNA here is from genome assembly GCF_951394435.1 of Stenella coeruleoalba. Classification (NCBI taxonomy): domain Eukaryota; kingdom Metazoa; phylum Chordata; class Mammalia; order Artiodactyla; family Delphinidae; genus Stenella; species Stenella coeruleoalba. The sequence continues at coordinate 370,057 of NW_027646464.1, forward strand.
GTGTGTACAGGGGCATAAACGCAGCAGTGATAGGATTGGAGAGGTTCGGTGAGCAAATGAAGACCCTTTGAAGTCATATTGCATGGTACGCGTTACACGGGTCTCAACTCTCCAGGTTTAAGGTATTCTTCCTTCAGCTAAAACATGCATGTGGAACCTAGAGTATGATCAACCATGTGATCGGGAGACGTGTTCAAATATGTCTCAGTTTTCCTCCCCTGGTACTCGGGTGCAACATTCCAGACGGTTTACTAACACTCTCCCGACTTGGAGAGTCAGTCCCTTTAACCTCCTGTTTGGCCCAGTTTGCAATTTCTGCGGAAGATGAACAGGAATAGCGAGAACCAATGAGAGACTAGCTGGAGGTGTCTGGACGGGCAAATTTAACTCTCATTTCCCACCAGGAAGAGGAATTAACCAAAGGCTCAGCATGCCGGGCCGGAACCAGATTAGGGCCTGAAGCCATCCTGCGGTGTTGCGGCCAGCTCAAAAGAAAGCGAGTTGAAGAAAGGAGCTCAGGGGCACTGTAATTCACAAACCTGCAGAGTTATAAATGACAGCTATCGTCCAAAAATAGACTGAAGTAAGGCTGCCAAGAGGACTTGAAAGCGGGGCAGAATTGCAGGAAACCGATTTCAGGAGATAGACTGGAATTGCATTGAAAGCATAGGAAAAGAGGCAGAACGTCCACAATGATGCACTTGGACAAAAAGGGCGTATGCGTTTTTTCCTGAATATATTCAGGAAAAAACGCATACGCCCTTTTTGGCCAACCAAGCAAGCTTGCAAAGGAAATCTGCACTACAATGAAGTCTCACTTCCCCCCGGTCAAAAGGGCCATCTGAAAAAAGTGTAAAATCCAGAAAGGCAGGACAGGCCATGGAGAACTGGGAGCCTTGTTATGCTGATGGGCGGGATGTAAATTGCCAACAGACACTCGGGAGAAGTGTATGGTGTTTCCTGAAACATCTAAAAAACAAAGCAACAGAGCCTAGGGCACTGCCACTTATGGTCCTACAGCTTAGGGAAATTAAAATCAAAAAGACACAGCCACCCCAAAGTTTGGGACGCCTCTGTTTACAAGAACCTCGTTTACAGTACAAGTTCAACATCGCAGAAAGTGAAAAATGGATAAAGAAGTTGTGGTATTTACTTACAAAGCAATATCACTCAGCAATGAAATCTATGTCATCAGGCCCTCAGCATCACAATGAGTGGATTCAGGTATGATGATTCTAACTGAAATAAGTCACACAGAAAAAGAAACATCATAAGATATCAGTAATACACGAAATGGAAATTTGGCTACACAGGAACTGAATTACAGAACAGAACAGGGTCTCAAATTTAGAAAACCAACTTATGTTTGCTTAAGGGGAAAGGTGAGTTGGGGTGCTGCATAAAACCAGAGATTGAAATGAGCACAGATAAAGTTCCTTAAGCCAAATATGGAATAGACAAGAGCTACTCCTTGCTCAACGAAATGGACTCAACACCCCATATTAAACGCCTAAGAATGTACCTGACTAGTAAGTATCTTAAAACCTATGGATTGCTATGTCTCCAAAAGAGAATCAAGCGTGTGTACAGGGGAATAAACGCAGCAGTGATAGGATTGGAGAGGTTCGGTGAGCAAATGAAGACCCTTTGAAGTCATATTGCATGGTACCCATTCCACGGGTCTCAAGTACCCAGGTTTAAGGTATTCTTCCTTCAGCTAAAACATGCATGTGGAACCCAGAGTATGATCAACCATGTGAACGGGAGATGTGTTCAAATATGTCTCAGTTTTCCTCCCCTGGTACTCGGGTGCAACATTCCAGACGCTTTACTAACACTCTTCCGACTTGGAGAGTCAGTCCCTTTAACCTCCTGTTTGGCCCAGTTTGCAATTTCTGCGGAAGATGAACAGGAATAGCGAGAACCAATGAGAGACTAGCTGGAGGTGTCTGGACGGGCAAATTTAACTCTCATTTCCCACCAGGAAGAGGAATTAACCAAAGGCTCAGCGTGCCGTGCCGGAACCAGATTAGGGCCTGAAGCCATCCTGCGGTGTTGCGGCCAGGTCACAAGAAAGCGAGTTGAAGAAAGGAGCTCAGGGGCACTGTAATTCACAAACCTGCAGAGTTATAAATGACAGCTATCGTCCAAAAATAGACTGAAGTAAGGCTGCCAAGAGGACTTGAAAGCGGGGCAGAATTGCAGGAAACCGATTTCAGGAGGTAGACTGGAATTGCATTGAAAGCATAGGAAAAGAGGCAGAACGTCCACAATGATGCACTTGGCCAAAAAGGGCGTATGCGTTTTTTCCTGAATATATTCAGGAAAAAACGCATACGCCCTTTTTGGCCAACCAAGCAAGCTTGCAAAGGAAATCTGCACTACAATGAAGTCTCACTTCCCCCCGGTCAAAAGGGCCATCTGAAAAAAGTGTAAAATCCAGAAAGGCAGGACAGGCCATGGAGAACTGGGAGCCTTGTTATGCTGATGGGCGGGATGTAAATTGCCAACAGACACTCGGGAGAAGTGTATGGTGTTTCCTGAAACATCTAAAAAACAAAGCAACAGAGCCTAGGGCACTGTCACTTATGGTCCTATAGCTTAGGGAAATTAAAATCAAAAAGACACAGCCACCCCAAACTTTCGAACGGCTCTGTTTACAAGAACCTCGTTTACAGTACAAGTTCAACATCGCAGAAAGTGAAAAATGGATAAAGAAGTTGTGGTATTTACTTACAAAGCAATATCACTCAGCAATGAAATCTATGTCATCAGGCCCTCAGCATCACAATGAGTGGATTCAGGTATGATGATTCTAACTGAAATAAGTCACACAGAAAAAGAAACATCATAAGATATCAGTAATACACGAAATGGAAATTTGGCTACACAGGAACTGAATTACAGAACAGAACAGGGTCTCAAATTTAGAAAACCAACTTATGCTTGCTTAAGGGGAAAGGTGAGTTGGGGTGCTGCATAAAACCAGAGATTGAAATGAGCACAGATAAAGTTCCTTAAGCCAAATATGGAATAGACAAGAGCTACTCCTTGCTCAACGAAATGGACTCAACACCCCATATTAAACGCCTAAGAATGTACCTGACTAGTAAGTATCTTAAAACCTATGGATTGCTATGTCTCCAAAAGAGAATCAAGCGTGTGTACAGGGGAATAAACGCAGCAGTGATAGGATTGGAGAGGTTCGGTGAGCAAATGAAGACCCTTTGAAGTCATATTGCATGGTACCCATTCCACGGGTCTCAAGTACCCAGGTTTAAGGTATTCTTCCTTCAGCTAAAACATGCATGTGGAACCCAGAGTATGATCAACCATGTGAACGGGAGACGTGTTCAAATATGTCTCAGTTTTCCTCCCCTGGTACTCGGGTGCAACATTCCAGACGCTTTACTAACACTCTTCCGACTTGGAGAGTCAGTCCTTTTAACCTCCTGTTTGGCCCAGTTTGCAATTTCTGCGGAAGATGAACAGGAATAGCGAGAACCAATGAGAGACTAGCTGGAGGTGTCTGGACGGGCAAATTTAACTCTCATTTCCCACTAGGAAGAGGAATTAACCAAAGGCTCAGCGTTCCGTGCCGGAACCAGATTAGGGCCTGAAGCCATCCTGCGGTGTTGCGGCCAGGTCACAAGAAAGCGAGTTGAAGAAAGGAGCTCAGGGGCACTGTAATTCACAAACCTGCAGAGTTATAAATGACAGCTATCGTCCAAAAATAGACTGAAGTAAGGCTGCCAAGAGGACTTGAAAGCGGGGCAGAATTGCAGGAAACCGATTTCAGGAGGTAGACTGGAATTGCATTGAAAGCATAGGAAAAGAGGCAGAACGTCCACAATGATGCACTTGGCCAAAAAGGGCGTATGCGTTTTTTCCTGAATATATTCAGGAAAAAACGCATACGCCCTTTTTGGCCAACCAAGCAAGCTTGCAAAGGAAATCTGCACTACAATGAAGTCTCACTTCCCCCCGGTCAAAAGGGCCATCTGAAAAAAGTGTAAAATCCAGAAAGGCAGGACAGGCCATGGAGAACTGGGAGCCTTGTTATGCTGATGGGCGGGATGTAAATTGCCAACAACCACTCGGGAGAAGTGTATGGTGTTTCCTGAAACATCTAAAAAACAAAGCAACAGAGCCTAGGGCACTGCCACTTATGGTCCTATAGCTTAGGGAAATTAAAATCAAAAAGACACAGCCACCCCAAACTTTCGAACGGCTCTGTTTACAAGAACCTCATTTACAGTACAAGTTCAACATCGCAGAAAGTGAAAAATGGATAAAGAAGTTGTGGTATTTACTTACAAAGCAATATCACTCAGCAATGAAATCTGTGTCATCAGGCCCGTAGCAGCACAATGAGTGGATTCAGGTATGATGATTCTAACTGAAATAAATCACACAGAAAAAGAAACATCATAAGATATCACTAATACACGGAATGTAAACTTGGCTACACAGGAACTGCATTCCAGAACAGAACAGGGTCTCAAATTTAGAAAACCAACTTATGCTTGCTTAAGGGGAAAGGTGAGTTGGGGTGCTGCATAAAACCAGAGATTGAAATGAGCACAGATAAAGTTCCTTAAGTCAAATATGGAATAGACAAGAGCTACTCCTTGCTCAAAGAAATGGACTCAACACCGCATATTAAACGCCTAAGAATGTACCTGACTAGTAAGTATCGGAAAACCTATGGATTGCTATGTCTCCAAAAGAGAATCAAGCATGTGTACAGGGGCATAAACGCAGCAGTGATAGGATTGGAGAGGTTCGGTGAGCAAATGAAGACCCTTTGAAGTCATATTGCATGGTACCCATTCCACGGGTTTCAACTACCCAGGTTTAAGGTATTCTTCCTTCAGCTAAAACATGCATGTGGAACCTAGAGTATGATCAACCATGTGATCGGGAGACGTGTTCAAATATGTCTCAGTTTTCCTCCCCTGGTACTCGGGTGCAACATTCCAGACGCTTTACTAACACTCTCCCGACTTGGAGAGTCAGTCCCTTTAACCTCCTGTTTCGCCCAGTTTGCAATTTCTGCGGAAGATGAACAGGAATAGCGAGAACCAATGAGAGACTAGCTGGAGGTGTCTGGACGGGCAAATTTAACTCTCATTTCTCACCAGGAAGAGGAATTAACCAAAGGCTCAGCGTGCCATGCCAGAACCAGATTAGGGCCTGAAGCCATCCTGCGGTGTTGCGGCCAGGTCACAAGAAAGCGAGTTGAAGAAAGGAGCTCAGGGGCACTGTAATTCACAAACCTGCAGACTTATAAATGACAGCTATCGTCCAAAAATAGACTGAAGTAAGGCTGCCAAGAGGACTTGAAAGCGGGGCAGAATTGCAGGAAACCGATTTCAGGAGGTAGACTGGAATTGCATTGAAAGCATAGGAAAAGAGGCAGAACGTCCACAATGATGCACTTGGCCAAAAAGGGCGTATGCGTTTTTTCCTGAATATATTCAGGAAAAAACGCATACGCCCTTTTTGGCCAACCAAGCAAGCTTGCAAAGGAAATCTGCACTACAATGAAGTCTCACTTCCCCCCGGTCAAAAGGGCCATCTGAAAAAAGTGTAAAATCCAGAAAGGCAGGACAGGCCATGGAGAACTGGGAGCCTTGTTATGCTGATGGGCGGGATGTAAATTGCCAACAACCACTCGGGAGAAGTGTATGGTGTTTCCTGAAACATCTAAAAAACAAAGCAACAGAACCTAGGGCACTTCCACTTATGGTCCTATAGCTTAGGGAAATTAAAATCAAAAAGACACAGCCACCCCAAAGTTTGGAACGGCTCTCTTTACAAGAACCTCGTTTACAGTACAAGTTCAACATCGCAGAAAGTGAAAAATGGATAAATAAGTTGTGGTATTCACTTACAAAGCAATATCACTCAGCAATGAAATCTATGTCATCAGGCCCTTAGCAGCACAATGAGTGGATTCAGGTATGATGATTCTAACTGAAATAAGTCACACAGAAAAAGAAACATCATAAGATATCAGTAATACACGGAATGTAAACTTGGCTACACAGGAACTGAATTACAGAACAGAACAGGGTCTCAAATTTAGAAAACCAACTTATGCTTGCTTAAGGGTAAAGGTGAGTTGGGGTGCTGCATAAAACCAGAGATTGAAATGAGCACAGATAAAGTTCCTTAAGCCAAATATGGAATAGACAAGAGCTACTCCTTGCTCAACGAAATGGACTCAACACCGCATATTAAACGCCTAAGAATGTACCTGACTAGTAAGTATCTTAAAACCTATGGATTGCTATGTCTCCGAAGGGTAATCAAGCATGTGTACAGGGGCATAAACGCAGCAGTGATAGGATTGGAGAGGTTCGGTGAGCAAATGAAGACTCTTTGAAGTCATATTGCATGGTACCCATTCCACGGGTTTCAACTACCCAGGTTTTAGGTATTCTTCCTTCAGCTAAAACATGCATGTGGAACCCAGAGTATGATCAACCATGTGATCGGGAGACGTGTTCAAATATGTCTCAGTTTTCGTACCCTGGTACTCGGGTGCAAATTTCCAGACGCTTTACTAACACTCTCCCCACTTGTAGAGTCAGTCCCTTTAACCTCCTGTTTGGCCCAGTTTGCAATTTCTGCGGAAGATGAACAGGAATAGCGAGAACCAATGAGAGGCTAGCTGGAGGTGTCTGGACGGGCAAATTTAACTCTCATTTCCCACCAGGAAGAGGAAATAACCAAAGGCTCAGCGTGCCGTGCCGTAACCAGATTAGGGCCTGAAGCCATCCTGCGGTGTTGCGGCCAGCTCACAAGAAAGCGAGTTGAAGAAAGGAGCTCAGGGGCACTGTAATTCACAAACCTGCAGAGTTATAAATGACAGCTATCGTCCAAAAATAGACTGAAGTAAGGCTGCCAAGAGGACTTGAAAGCGGGGCAGAATTGCAGGAATCCGATTTCAGGAGGTAGACTGGAATTGCATTGAAAGCATAGGAAAAGAGGCAGAACGTCCACAATGATGCACTTGGCCAAAAAGGGCGTATGCGTTTTTTCCTGAATATATTCAGGAAAAAACGCATACGCCCTTTTTGGCCAACCAAGCAAGCTTGCAAAGGAAATCTGCACTACAATGAAGTCTCACTTCCCCCCGGTCAAAAGGGCCATCTGAAAAAAGTGTAAAATCCAGAAAGGCAGGACAGGCCATGGAGAACTGGGAGCCTTGTTATGCTGATGGGCGGGATGTAAATTGCCAACAACCACTCGGGAGAAGTGTATGGTGTTTCCTGAAACATCTAAAAAACAAAGCAACAGAACCTCGGGCACTTCCACTTATGGTCCTATAGCTTAGGGAAATTAAAATCAAAAAGACACAGCCACCCCAAGATTGAAACGGCTCTGTTTACAAGAACCTCGTTTACAGTACAAGTTCAACATCGCAGAAAGTGAAAAATGGATAAAGAAGTTGTGGTATTTACCTACCAAGCAATATCACTCAGCAATGAAATCTGTGTCATCAGGCCCTTAGCAGCACAATGAGTGGATTCAGGTATGATGATTCTAACTGAAATAAGTCACACAGAAAAAGTAACATCATAAGATATCAGTAATACACGGAATGTAAAAATGGCTACACAGGAACTGAATTACAGAACAGAACAGGGTCTCAAATTTAGAAAACCAACTTATGCTTGCTTAAGGGTAAAGGTGAGTTGGGGTGCTGCATAAAACCAGAGATTGAAATGAGCACAGATAAAGTTCCTTAAGTCAAATATGGAATAGACTAGAACTACTCCTTGCTCAACGAAATGGACTCAACACCGCATATTAAACGCCTAAGAATGTACCTGACTAGTAAGTATCTTAAAACCTATGGATTGCTATGTCTCCGAAAGAGAATCAAGCATGTGTACAGGGGCATAAACGCAGCAGTGATAGGATTGGAGAGGTTCGGTGAGCAAATGAAGACCCTTTGAAGTCATATTGCATGGTACCCATTACACGGGTCTTAACTCTCCAGGTTTAAGGTATTCTTCCTTCAGCTAAAACATGCATGTGGAACCTAGAGTATGATCAACCATGCGATCGGGAGACGTGTTCAAATATGTCTCAGTTTTCGTACCCTGGTACTCGGGTGCAACATTCCAGACGCTTTACTAACACTCTCCCCACTTGGAGAGTCAGTCCCTTTAACCTCCTGTTTGGCCCAGTTTGCAATTTCTGCGGAAGATGAACAGGAATAGCGAGAACCAATGAGAGACTAGCTGGAGGTGTCAGGACAGGCAAATTTAACTCTCATTTCCCACCAGGAAGAGTAATTAACCAAAGGCTCAGCGTGCCGTGCCGGAACTAGATTAGGGCCTGAAGCCATCCTGTGGTGTTGCGGCCAGCTCACAAGAAAGCGAGTTGAAGAAAGGAGCTCAGGGGCACTGTAATTCACAAACCTGCAGAGTTATAAATGACAGCTATCGACCAAAAATAGACTGAAGTAAGGCTGCCAAGAGGACTTGAAAGCGGGGCAGAATTGCAGGAAACCAATTTCAGGAGGTAGACTGGAATTGCATTGAAAGCATAGGAAAAGAGGCAGAACGTCCACAATGATGCACTTGGCCAAAAAGGGCGTATGCGTTTTTTCCTGAATATATTCAGGAAAAAACGCATACGCCCTTTCTGGCCAACCAAGCAAGCTGGCAAAGGAAATCTGCACTACAATGAAGTCTCACTTCCCCCCGGTCAAAAGGGCCATCTGAAAAAAGTGTAAAATCCAGAAAGGCAGGACAGGCCATGGAGAACTGGGAGCCTTGTTATGCTGATGGGCGGGATGTAAATTGCCAACAACCACTCGGGAGAAGTGTATGGTGTTTCCTGAAACATCTAAAAAACAAAGCAACAGAGCCTAGGGCACTTCCACTTATGGTCCTATAGCTTAGGGAAATTAAAATCAAAAAGACACAGCCACCCCAAATTTGGGACTCCTCCGTTTATAAGAACCTCGTTTACCGTACAAGTTCAATATCACAGAAAGTGAAAAATGGATAAAGAACTTGTGGTACTTACGTACAATGCAGTATCACTCAGCAATGAAATCTGTGTCATCAGGCCCGTAGCAGCATAATGAGTGGATTCAGGTACGATGATTCTAACTGAAATAAGTCACACAGAAAAAGAAACATCATAAGATATCACTAATACACGGAATGTAAACTTGGCTACACAGGAACTGCATTCCAAAACAGAACAGGGTCTCAAATTTAGAAAACCAACTTATGCTTGCTTAAGGGGAAAGGTGAGTTGGGGTGCTGCATAAAACCAGAGATTGAAATGAGCACAGATAAAGTTCCTTAAGCCAAATATGGAATAGACAAGAGCTACTCCTTGCTCAACGAAATGGACTCAAAACCCCATATTAAACGCCTAAGAATGTACCTGACTAGTAAGTATCTTAAAACCTATGGATTGCTATGTCTCCGAAAGAGAATCAAGCATGTGTACAGGGGCATAAACGCAGCAGTGATAGGATTGGAGAGGTTCGGTGAGCAAATGAAGACCCTTTGAAGTCATATTGCATGGTACCCATTCCACGGGTTTCAACTACCCAGGTTTAAGGTATTCTTCCTTCAGCTAAAACATGCATGTGGAACCTAGAGTATGATCAACCATGTGATCGGGAGACGTGTTCAAATATGTCTCAGTTTTCCTCCCCTGGTACTCAGGTGCAACATTCCAGACGCTTTACTAACACTCTCCCCACTTGGAGAGTCAGTCCCTTTAACCTCCTGTTTGGCCCAGTTTGCAATTTCTGCGGAAGATGAACAGGAATAGCGAGAACCAATGAGAGGCTAGCTGGAGGTGTCTGGACGGGCAAATTTAACTCTCATTTCCCACCAGGAAGAGGAATTAACCAAAGGCTCACCATGCCGGGCCGGAACCAGATTAGGGCCTAAAGCCATCTTGCGGTGTTGCGGCCAGGTCACAAGAAAGCGAGTTGAAGAAAGGAGCTCAGGGGCACTGTAATTCACAAATCTGCAGAGTTATAAATGACAGCTATCGTCCAAAAATAGACTGAAGTAAGGCTGCCAAGAGGACTTGAAAGCGGGGCAGAATTGCAGGAAACCGATTTCAGGAGGTAGACTGGAATTGCATTGAAAGCATAGGAAAAGAGGCAGAACGTCCACAATGATGCACTTGGCGAAAAAGGGCGTATGCGTTTTTTCCTGAATATATTCAGGAAAAAACGCATACGCCCTTTTTGGCCAACCAAGCAAGCTTGCAAAGGAAATCTGCACTACAATGAAGTCTCACTTCCCCCCGGTCAAAAGGGCCATCTGAAAAAAGTGTAAAATCCAGAAAGGCAGGACAGGCCATGGAGAACTGGGAGCCTTGTTATGCTGATGGGCGGGATGTAAATTGCCAACAACCACTCGGGAGAAGTGTATGGTGTTTCCTGAAACATCTAAAAAACAAAGCAACAGAGCCTAGGGCACTTCCACTTATGGTCCTATAGCTTAGGGAAATTAAAATCAAAAAGACACAGCCACCCCAAATTTGGGACTCCTCCGTTTACAAGAACCTCGTTTACCGTACAAGTTCAATATCACAGAAAGTGAAAAATGGATAAAGAACTTGTGGTACTTACGTACAATGCAGTATCACTCAGCAATGAAATCTATGTCATCAGGCCCGTAGCAGCATAATGAGTGGATTCAGGTACGATGATTCTAACTGAAATAAGTCACACAGAAAAAGAAACATCATAAGATATCACTAATACACGGAATGTAAACTTGGCTACACAGGAACTGCATTCCAAAACAGAACAGGGTCTCAAATTTAGAAAACCAACTTATGCTTGCTTAAGGGGAAAGGTGAGTTGGGGTGCTGCATAAAACCAGAGATTGAAATGAGCACAGATAAAATTCCTTAAGCCAAATATGGAATAGACAAGAGCTACTCCTTGCTCAACGAAATGGACTCAAAACCCCATATTAAACGCCTAAGAATGTACCTGACTAGTAAGTATCTTAAAACCTATGGATTGCTATGTCTCCGAAAGAGAATCAAGCATGTGTACAGGGGCATAAACGCAGCAGTGATAGGATTGGAGAGGTTCGGTGAGCAAATGAAGACCCTTTGAAGTCATATTGCATGGTACCCATTCCACGGGTTTCAACTACACAGGTTTAAGGTATTCTTCCTTCAGCTAAAACATGCATGTGGAACCTAGAGTATGATCAACCATGTGATCGGGAGACGTGTTCAAATATGTCTCAGTTTTCCTCCCCTGGTACTCAGGTGCAACATTCCAGACGCTTTACTAACACTCTCCCCACTTGGAGAGTCAGTCCCTTTAACCTCCTGTTTGGCCCAGTTTGCAATTTCTGCGGAAGATGAACAGGAATAGCAAGAACCAATGAGAGGCTAGCTGGAGGTGTCTGGACGGGCAAATTTAACTCTCATTTCCCACCAGGAAGAGGAATTAACCAAAGGCTCACCATGCCGGGCCGGAACCAGATTAGGGCCTGAAGCCATCCTGCGGTGTTGCGGCCAGGTCACAAGAAAGCGAGTTGAAGAAAGGAGCTCAGGGGCACTGTAACTCACAAACCTGCAGAGTTATAAATGACAGCTATCGTCCAAAAATAGACTGAAGTAAGGCTGCCAAGAGGACTTGAAAGCGGGGCAGAATTGCAGGAAACCGATTTCAGGAGGTAGACTGGAATTGCATTGAAAGCATAGGAAAAGAGGCAGAACGTCCACAATGATGCACTTGGCCAAAAAAGGCGTATGCGTTTTTTCCTGAATATATTCAGGAAAAAACGCATACGCCCTTTTTGGCCAACCAAGCAAGCTTGCAAAGGAAATCTGCACTACAATGAAGTCTCACTTCCCCCCGGTCAAAAGGGCCATCTGAAAAAAGTGTAAAATCCAGAAAGGCAACAGGCCATTGAGAACTGGGAGCCTTGTTATGCTGATGGGCGGGATGTAAATTGCCAACAACCACTCGGGAGAAGTGTATGGTGTTTCCTGAAACATCTAAAAAACAAAGCAACAGAACCTAGGGCACTTCCACTTATGGTCCTATAGCTTAGGGAAATTAAAATCAAAAAGACACAGCCACCCCAAAGTTTCGAACGGCTCTGTTTACACGAACCTCGTTTACAGTACAAGTTCAACATCGCAGAAAGTGAAAAATGGATAAATAAGTTGTGCTATTCACTTACAAAGCAATATCACTCAGCAATGAAATCTATGTCATCAGGCCCGTAGCAGCACAATGAGTGGATTCAGGTATGATGATTCTAACTGAAGTAAGTCACACAGAAAAAGAAACATCATAAGGTATCAGTAATACACGGAATGGAAACTTGGCTACAGAGGAACTGAATTACAGAACAGAACAGGGTCTCAAACTTAGAAAACCAACTTATGCTTGCTTAAGGGTAAAGGTGAGTTGGGGTGCTGCATAAAACCAGAGATTGAAATGAGCACAGATAAAGTTCCTTAAGCCAAATATGGAATAGACAAGAGCTACTCCTTTCTCAACGAAATGGACTCAACACCGCATATTAAACGCCTAAGAATGTACCTGACTAGTAAGTATCTTAAAACCTATGGATTGCTATGTCTCCGAAGGGGAATCAAGCATGTGTACAGGGGCATAAACGCAGCAGTGATAGGATTGGAGAGGTTCGGTGAGCAAATGAAGACCCTTTGAAGTCATATTGCATGGTACCCATTCCACGGGTTTCAACTACCCAGGTTTTAGGTATTCTTCCTTCAGCTAAAACATGCATGTGGAACCCAGAGTATGATCAACCATGTGATCGGGAGACGTGTTCAAATATGTCTCAGTTTTCGTACCCTGGTACTCGGGTGCAAATTTCCAGACGCTTTACTAACACTCTCCCCACTTGGAGAGTCAGCACCTTTAACCTCCTGTTTGGCCCAGTTTGCAATTTCTGAGGAAGATGAACAGGAATAGCGAGAACCAATGAGAGGCTAGCTGGAGGTGTCTGGACGGGCAAATTTAACTCTCATTTCCCACCAGGAAGAGGAAATAACCAAAGGCACAGCGTGCCGTGCCGGAACCAGATTAGGGCCTGAAGCCATCCTGCGGTGTTGCGGCCAGCTCACAAGAAAGCGAGTTGAAGAAAGGAGCTCAGGGGCACTGTAATTCACAAACCTGCAGAGTTATAAATGACAGCTATTGTCCAAAAATAGACTGAAGTAAGGCTGCCAAGAGGACGTGAAAGCGGGGCAGAATTGCAGGAAACCGATTTCAGGAGGTAGACTGGAATTGCATTGAAAGCATAGGAAAAGAGGCAGAACGTCCACAATGATGCACTTGGCCAAAAAGGGCGTATGCGTTTTTTCCTGAATATATTCAGGAAAAAACGCATACGCCCTTTTTGGCCAACCAAGCAAGCTTGCAAAGGAAATCTGCACTACAATGAAGTCTCACTTCCCCCCGGTCAAAAGGGCCATCTGAAAAAAGTGTAAAATCCAGAAAGGCAGGACAGGCCATGGAGAACTGGGAGCCTTGTTATGCTGATGGGCGGGATGTAAATTGCCAACAACCACTCCGGAGAAGTGTATGGTGTTTCCTGAAACATCTAAAAAACAAAGCAACAGAACCTCGGGCACTTCCACTTATGGTCCTATAGCTTAGGGAAATTAAAATCAAAAAGACACAGCCACCCCAAAGTTTGAAACGGCTCTGTTTACAAGAACCTCATTTACAGTACAAGTTCAACATCACAGAAAGTGAAAAATGGATAAAGAAGTTGTGGTATTTACCTACCAAGCAATATCACTCAGCAATGAAATCTGTGTCATCAGGCCCTTAGCAGCACAATGAGTGGATTCAGGTATGATGATTCTAACTGAAATAAGTCACACAGAAAAAGTAACATCATAAGATATCAGTAATACACGGAATGTAAAAATGGCTACACAGGAACTGAATTACAGAACAGAACAGGGTCTCAAATTTAGAAAACCAACTTATGCTTGCTTAAGGGTAAAGGTGAGTTGGGGTGCTGCATAAAACCAGAGATTGAAATGAGCACAGATAAAGTTCCTTAAGTCAAATATGGAATAGACTAGAATTACTCCTTGCTCAACGAAATGGACTCAACACCGCATATTAAACGCCTAAGAATGTACCTGACTAGTAAGTATCTTAAAACCTATGGATTGCTATGTCTCCGAAAGAGAATCAAGCATGTGTACAGGGGCATAAACGCAGCAGTGATAGGATTGGAGAGGTTCGGTGAGCAAATGAAGACCCTTTGAAGTCATATTGCATGGTACCCATTACACGGGTCTTAACTCTCCAGGTTTAAGGTATTCTTCCTTCAGCTAAAACATGCATGTGGAACCTAGAGTATGATCAACCATGCGATCGGGAGACGTGTTCAAATATGTCTCAGTTTTCGTACCCTGGTACTCGGGTGCAACATTCCAGACGCTTTACTAACACTCTCCCCACTTGGAGAGTCAGTCCCTTTAACCTCCTGTTTGGCCCAGTTTGCAATTTCTGCGGAAGATGAACAGGAATAGCGAGAACCAATGAGAGACTAGCTGGAGGTGTCTAGACAGGCAAATTTAACTCTCATTTCCCACCAGGAAGAGGAATTAACCAAAGGCTCAGCGTGCCGTGCCGGAACTAGATTAGGGCCTGAAGCCATCCTGCGGTGTTGCGGCCAGCTCACAAGAAAGCGAGTTGAAGAAAGGAGCTCAGGGGCACTGTAATTCACAAACCTGCAGAGTTATAAATGACAGCTATCGACCAAAAATAGACTGAAGTAAGGCTGCCAAGAGGACTTGAAAGCGGGGCAGAATTGCAGGAAACCGATTTCAGGAGGTAGACTGGAATTGCATTGAAAGCATAGGAAAAGAGGCAGAACGTCCACAATGATGCACTTGGCCAAAAAGGGCGTATGCGTTTTTTCCTGAATATATTCAGGAAAAAACGCATACGCCCTTTTTGGCCAACCAAGCAAGCTTGCAAAGGAAATCTGCACTACAATGAAGTCTCACTTCCCCCCGGTCAAAAGGGCCATCTGAAAAAAGTGTAAAATCCAGAAAGGCAGGACAGGCCATGGAGAACTGGGAGCCTTGTTATGCTGATGGGCGGGATGTAAATTGCCAACAACCACTCGGGAGAAGTGTATGGTGTTTCCTGAAACATCTAAAAAACAAAGCAACAGAGCCTAGGGCACTTCCACTTATGGTCCTATAGCTTAGGGAAATTAAAATCAAAAAGACACAGCCACCCCAAATTTGGGACTCCTCCGTTTACAAGAACCTCGTTTACCGTACAAGTTCAATATCACAGAAAGTGAAAAATGGATAAAGAACTTGTGGTACTTACGTACAATGCAGTATCACTCAGCAATGAAATCTATGTCATCAGGCCCGTACCAGCATAATGAGTGCATTGAGGCACGATGATTCTAAGTGAAATAAGTCACACAGAAAAAGAAACATCATAAGGTATCACTAATACACGGAATGTGAACTTGGCTACACATGAACTGAATTACAAAACAGAACAGGGTCTCAAGTTTAGAAAACCAACTTATGCCTGCTTAAGGGGGAAGGTGAGTTGGGGTGCTGCATAAAAGCAGAGTTTGAAATTAGCACAGATACCGTTCCATAAGCCAAATATGTAATAGACAAGAGCTACCCCTTGCTCAACGAAATGGATTCAACAATGAGGTATCACCTCACACCTGGTAGAATAGGCATCATTGAAAATCTACAAACAAAAAATGCTGGAAAGGGTGTGGAGAAAAGGAACCCTCTTCCACTATTGTTGGGAATATAAATTGATACAGTCATTATGGAGAACAATATGGAATTTCTTAAGAAACTAACAATAGAATTACCATATGATACAGCAATCCCAGTACTGGACATATACCCAGACAAAACCATAAATCAAAAAGAGTCATTCACCGCAATGTTCATTGCATCACTATTTACAATATCGAGGTAATGGAAGCAACCTAAATGCCCACAGACAGACGAATTCATAAAGCTGTGGTACATATATAAAATGGAATAATACTCAGCCATGAAAAGGAATGAAATTGGGTCATTTGTAGAGACGTCGATGGATCTAGAGACTGTCATACAGAGTGAAGTAAGTCAGAAAGAGAAAAACAAATCTTGTATATTCATGCATATATGTGGAACCTAGAAAAACTGTACAGATTAACCATTTTGCAAGGCATAA
Source organism: Stenella coeruleoalba (assembly GCF_951394435.1). Classification (NCBI taxonomy): domain Eukaryota; kingdom Metazoa; phylum Chordata; class Mammalia; order Artiodactyla; family Delphinidae; genus Stenella; species Stenella coeruleoalba. The sequence goes on from NW_027646464.1 coordinate 386,291, forward strand.
ATAGAGCAACAGATGTAGACAACAAACGTATGGACAACAAGGGGGGAAAGCTGTTGGGGGGGTGGTGGTGGGAGGAGTTGAGAGACTGGGATTGGCATGTATACATTTATATGTATAAAATAGATAACCAATAAGAACCTGCTGTATAAAAATATAAAATAAAATTCAAAATTAAAAAGAAGTAAAATTTAAAAAATAAAACAGAAAAAACAATTATTCCCTGCACATACATGTATTTATATGAATAAATTATTTCCATGCTTATATCTGTAAATACAAAAAAGAGGAATAAAATCTACCTTGAACCAAAAACGAAAAAGAGAAAAAAAACACAGAACCCACCAGTTACACAGAGGAAAACCATATCAGGGCACTTGCTCCAGTTGTAAACAATTCTGAAGTTGGTCAGTGGTGGGGAATCGTCTCCCATTCAGCCAGCAGCCCCCACGCAACAAGCGTCCTCATTGCAAAGCTGGGGCACCGTGCCGAGGCATCTGTGAGTAAACGTGAGCTGAGCCCCAGGCCAGTTGCTGCTGAACTATTCCCACCCGTCCCAGGTAAAACACCTGAATATATACAAGGACTTGAAAGCCTAGAGGAAGGGCCATAGAGCCACACGAGTGACAGCATGCCGGCCGACTTGGTGCCTGCAGGCCAGCCAGGATGGTCCTGGCCCTGGGTGCTCTTCTGGAAGATTTCCATTTCCCTGCCTGAGATACCCGTCCTGTCCCTGCCCCCACTGTTTTTTTCCTTCCTCACCTCTGCCCAGGGAGAAATTCCAGCAGCAGGTATGGGTGACACATCCTCTTCTTTAGCAGGTGGCAGCCTGGCAACTGCTGCAGAAAGTCCAGCAGAGCCCCACTCACACTGGGCCACCCACAAAGCCGTGGCCTCTCACTCCCTCCCACCAGCCCAGCCCCGAGACTGCTGACAGGGCAGAGAAAATGGCGTCAGGCACGGCTGCAGGGGCTCTTGCTGCCTGGAGTGGTATTTATATTGATCTCAACCCAGGCACACCTGGGGAGGGCTGGCCGGCACGGTAAGGCTGCCCAGCTCAGCCAATCATCACCCCTCAGGGGCTCACAGTTGCAGAAAATGGAACTTGCTGAACCGGCCAGGTCCAAGGAACAGGTGTGGGCTCCTGAGAGTCAGGATAGACAAGGGGCTGCAGCTTTGGCTTGTTTTCTAATCATTTTATCTGGCCCATGAGTGGGAGACAACTTCAAGAAAACCCTCTCCTAATGAGAGGAACCCAGGAGTCAGGGAGAGGAGGGGTGGGTGGTGGTTGGAGACAGAGGCCTGGTGCCCCGGGTGCAGTGGAAGTCTCTGGAAGACCAGGTGGAGGGAGGCCTCACGGAGTGATGCCCAGGGTCACAGACTTGTCGCAGCTGCTGTTTGTTAGTTCAAGTCCTGCTCTGAGGTGCTCTGTGTCAGCTCTGAGCGACAGGTGAGCTGGGGGTGCTCTGCAATGAGGGCTATGTGCACGGTTCCTGTGTGCCCAGCCCTGCCACGGTACCTGCAAGGGTAGCTCTGTATCCTGGGAGGGGCCTGACCACGAGAGCCCCGTGGGCTGGGGTGGGGGTGGGGTACCTGCCCAGGTGAGCTCCATATTCTGGGATTGGTCTGACCACGAGAGCCCCATGGGCTGCTGGGGACCTGGTAAAGGATGTCAGGACAGTCAGTGAAGCCACCGAGGATATACCTCCAGTTGCTCCTAATTCCTACACCCTGCTGGTCATTCTACCAACCACCAGGACATGGTATTCTGTATTAGTCTTCAATGATGCCTTCTTTTGTATTCCATTAGTCCCAGAGTCACAAGAAATTTTGGCTTGTGAGTGGCAGGACTCAACATACAACTAAAACAATACTTCCGGGCCGTCTGGCCCCAAGGGTGCAAAAATTCCCACACCATCTTTGGGGAAAGCTTAGCTAAAGACCTAAAAGTTCTACCTCTGGAAAAGGAAACCCTCCTTCAATATGCAGACGACATTCTGATCACCAGCCCTACTAAGGAGGCCTCTGAACTACCAAGCCAATAAAGGATAGAAGTAGTCCAAGAAAAAGCTCAAATATCACAGACTGCGGTGACCTGCCTGGGCTTCATTCTCACAGAAGGTCAGAGAAGCCCATCCCAGGAAAGGGAAGAAACCATTTTCAGCCTTACCCCTTTCTAAAACTAGAAGACAGCTTAGGGGTTCCTGGGGAGGCCAGGGTTTGCTGCTTCTGGATCCCTAGCTACAGTCTACTAGCTGGGCCTCTATATGAAACACTGAAAGGAAAAGATGATGATCCTTTTGAATAGAATCCAGAAGTGGCCTTTCAAGAATGGAAAGAGCAGTCAATTCAGACCCTTGCCCTGGAACTCCCAATTTAGCTAAACCCTTTGACCTTTACATTCCCGGTGAAAGGTGAATCGCCATTGGAGAATTAGTGCAAAAACTGGGACCACTTGAAATGGAACAATGCAAGAATGCCATCCAGGTAGGATAAACTACGGTCACTAAGGGGCTTGGCCCACTGCCACATCTGGCCAAGATACTGGCGGTATCTAAAAACCTGGAAATCAGCAGCCCAAAAGGCCACCTCCCTCCTAAGGGAAAAGGACCCCACGTGGTGATCCTAACCACCAACCATGCCCTGAAGTTGCAGGGTTCGCTCCGTGGGCACACCGACCTCGAGTGAGGAGGCCCTCCAACTCCAACATCCAGAGAGATAACCAGGGGCAACAGGGCACCATGACGACTCGTGTGAACATCACTTGACCTGGAGTTTCTCTCATAAAACAACAAGAGTGTGTCCCAAAAGAGTAGACTACTGCTTGCAGGACTTACTGCACCCAGAGGGGAGCTAATAATCTTGGCGGGGGAACAGTATACCACACTGTCACCATAGAAAAGCCTACAGACACCATGATGATGGTGGCCAATAAGACCGGCTGGACTCCTGTTTACTTCAAAAGGCTGTTGACTCAGTAGCCATCATGGTCCTTGATCACCACTGACCCTGGACTGTCTGGGAGTTGAGCGGGCAGGGCTCTGACACCTGGTGCTGTTTGTACGTTAATTCAGGGGCCTAACTGAAGAAAGCGCAGACTACTGGTCAGAGCATCTAGGCTGGCAGAGACGGTCAGCCTAAGGTGGCCGAACAAATGTGGGGCGGGGTGAAACCGGCCCCCACAGCGTCTCTGCACATCTCTTTCCTGGACCCTTAAAGGTCATTAGAATCTATAACACTTCCAATGCTGGTGCTCAGGTGGACGAGCAGGGAGGCAGGGGTCCTGGGGACAATCAACGTCACCGGGAGGCTGCTGGGGAGAAGCTCTGACCCTCGCCCCAGGGTATGAGGGCTCCCAACTCAGCACTCAGCAGTTACAGAAGAAGGGTCTGCACCCTCAGCACTCCAAGAATGAGGAACGGGACAAAAGGCAGAGGAGGGGTTTGTCCCCAGCAAAGCCCATTAAAAATCCCTGGGAGATAAAAATAGAATCTGGGCAATAAAGTCAAGTCTAACCTTTTTTATCCTTTGTGCTTTGTCTAATTTCACGTGCTCCTAGGGTCCCGCATGCAGAGGTTCCACACCCGGCACTTCAGACCAGATTTTCTAGTGCAGAATGGCTGGGTCGACACCTCAGCTCCTGGGGCCCAGTGCAGACTCCACGATATAGAGCCTGAGCTACAGCCAACCCAGCCCTCGAGAGCTCCGCCGCCTCCCTCCCTCCCACTGACTCTGACAGGATCTCTACACAGCAGCCCAGCCCACAGCCCACGGGGTAGTGCATGCTCTCACCTCTCCATTCTCTGATCAAAATATAAAGTTTCCTTTGCTTGTGAACCAAACTCAGTCTCGATCTCTTGGCCCCAATGACACTGGGCAGGGGGACACTTGTTGGGGTCCACTCTGGAGGATCAGTAACAGAAATTGAGACTATTGTAACCTCAATGAACAGATGTGTGAGCCAAACTGTAGTTAACATAGAACAGTGTATAAGGCTCGGGTAAAATAAGATGTTTTTAACACTTCCATTTGATATTTCCATCACTTTTTATAAGCAAGTTCAGTGAAAAGGTTTGTCTTATTTGTCAGGTCAATATTAGAGAAACGAAGTGATTTCTTTCCAAGGATGTACAGCTAATAATCTTGGTTAAACCTTCAATCTTGTTTTAAATGCTTTTCCATTGAAAATGATACCTCTCTTTCAGCTCCCCCATTTCTGAGAAGTATAAAATCTTATAATTTATTATTACCAAAGGGGAAAGGTGGGAGGAGGGATAAATTAACAGTTTGGAATGAACACATACACACTGCTATGTATAAAATAGATCATCAACAAGGAACTACTGTATAGCACAGGGAACTACACTCAACATTTTGCAATAACCTATAAGGGGAAATAATCTGAAAAAGAATAGATATTTTTATTGACATCATCTATCAATGACAGTTAAAGTGTAGCCTAAGGGAAGCTGGTGGTGAGTGCTTCTGACCCTGAAGACTTCAATCATCTAAAGTTTGGACTCTGCCTACTCCCCAAGGCCCTTAATGAACATATGTGTAGCCGTAGCTTAAAAACTTCCCCAGTTTGGGTTTTGGAGAGACACTGATTTTGAAAAAGCCCTGGTGTTCTCCTTACATGAATGGGACTCTTCCTACTGCTAAAACATGTCTGTCACACCCAGAGGATGGTATACCGTCTGATCGGGAAGAGTTTGGAAAAGGCATCTCATCTCCTCATCTCCTGGTGCTCGGGTTCACCCCTCCAGCGTCTTTACTAACAGTCTCCCCACTTGGAGATGTCAGCACTGTCAACATCCTGTTGCGTACAGTTTGGAATTTGTCCAGAGGATGAAGCGGAAGGATGAGGAACAATGAGAGACAAGTCCTAGGTGTTCAGACAGGCACATGTCACTCTAATTTCCAATCAGGAAGACGAATTGACCAAAGGCTAGGGTTGCCCATGGAAACAGTATAGGGCTTGAGGAAATCCCGCTGCTTTGTGGCCAGTTCCCATAAACACGAGTTGAACAATGGAACTCAGGGGCAGTAAAATTCACAAAACTGCAGAGTTGAAAATATCCATCACTGAAAAATGTCTTGAGGAAAGTCAGAGAAAAGGACTTGTAAGCAAGGGAGAATGGCAGGAAAGGGATTTGAGGAGGTAGAAAGGACTCGCCATTAAGCACAAGAAAAGGAGCTGAACATTGCCAACATTGCAGTTGGCCAAAAAGGGTGTATGCGTTCTTTTCTGTATATATTCAAGAAAAGGGCATACACTTTTTTAGCCAACCAAACAGGTGGGCACTGGAAGTCAATACTACAAAAGATATCACTTCGCATCAGTCAGAAGAGCCATCCTCATAAAGCGTAAACAACAGAAATGCAGGACAGGGCAACGAGAAGAGGGAGCCCTGTGAGACTTATAGTGGAAATGTATATTGCCAACGGCCATTCTGGAGAAGTGTATTGTGTTTACTAAAGCATCTAAAAAATGAGCTACAGAGCATAGGGCACTTGCACTCATGGGCGTATATCTTGGGAAAAACAAAAATCGAGAGGACACAGGCACCCCAATGTTTACCCCCTCTCTGTTTAAAAGATCCTCGACTAGGATATAACTTAAATGTCTCTGGAGGGAAAAAATGGATAGAGATGTGGTACTTAGGTAGAGTGGAATATTATTCAGCCTGGAAATCAATGAAATATGGCCAGTTGTAACGACTCCGGAGGAGTTACGTATGATCATTCTAAGTGACAGAATTCAAAAAGAAAAAGACACATATCATAAGATATCACTTAAAGGTGGAATCCAAAATGGCTACACATGAAATAAATTACAAAACAAAAACATAGTCAAATATGTAGAAAACACGCATAAGGCTGCTAAACGGGAAAGGTGGGGAGGGGTGAGGCATCATCCAGGAGGTTGAAATTAGCAAAGATACCATTCCAAATACCAAACTGATAATCAACAAGGCCTACACGGTAGCTAAAAGAACTGCACTCAGCACACTCAAGTCACCGGAAAAGAATATATACGACTGGTAAGAATCTGAAAAAGAATTTATTGATGTCTCTCTGTACGCGAATCAAGTGGATGTACAGCAGCAAGAAACAGAGCTTTGAAAATCAGCTGTAACCAATATAGTAATAAATTGAAAAAAATAAACGACAGAGAGACAGAGAAAACCTCTTACAACTTTTCCTCAGGGACGGTGATGCAACATGGATTGAACACATCTAGACCCACAGCAGGATGAGACATAAGGCTGGAAACTGTTTGCGCTAAGAGAAATGTGAGGTTGGGTGAGGAAATACACACCCTTTAAAGTAATACTACCTGGTACCCATTCAATGGGTCCCAAATCTGCAGGTTCAAGGGATCTTCCTACAGCTAAAACATGCATGGAAAACCCAGAGGACTGTACACCATGTGATCGGGAGATGTGTCTAAAATGCACCTCATTTATCCTCTCCTGGTGCTCCTGTTCACCATTCCAGCCACGCTACTTAGAATCTCCCCACTTGGAGAATCAGCACATTTAAACTTCTGTTTCACACATTTTGCAAATTGTGAGGAGGATGAACGGGAAGAGGGGGAACCAATGAGAGAAGAGTTGTAGGGGTTTGGACGGGCACATATCACTCTAATTTCCCATTAAGAATAAGAATTAAAGAAAGGCTCAGCCTGCCTCGCCGGAGCCAAAATAGGGCCTGAAGCAATCCTGCGGGTTTGAGGCCAGCTCACAAAAGAGCAACTTAAAAAATGGAGCTCAGGGTCACTGCAATTCACAAACCTGCAGAGTTATAAATGAAAACTAACGTCCAAAAATATGTTGAGGTAAGGCAAAGAAGAGGATCTGAATGCAAGACAGAATTGCAAGAAACAGATTTCAAGAGATAGATTGGACTCGTCTTTAACGCACATGAAAAGCGGCAGAATTTCGACAATGATGCAGTTGGCCCAAAAGGGCGTATGCGTTTTTTCCTGATTATATCCAGGAAAAAACGCATACGCACTTTATGGGCAACGAAGCAAGCAAGCAATGCAAATGTGCACAACAAAGAAGTCTCACTTCCCACCGGTCAAAAGGGCCATCCTAAAAAATTGTAAAAACCAGAAATGCAGGACAGGCCATGGAGAACAGGGAGCCTTTATACGCTGATGGGCAGTGTGTGAACTGCCGAGAGCCACTCTGGAGAAGTGTATGGTGGTTCCTAAATCATCTAAAAAACAGAGCTACAGAGCATAGGACACTTCCAATCATGGGAGTATATCTAGGGAAGTCTAAAAATCAACAAGACACAAGCACACCACAGTTTAGGGCTACTCTGTTTACAAGAACCTCAACTTCAGTACACCTTAAATATCCCAGGAAAGAGAACAATGGATAAAGAAGATGTGGTACTTATGTACAATGGAATATCTCTTCACCATGAAATCAATGTAATAAGGCTAGTAGAAGGATAAAGAGTGGATTTAGGTCCGATAATACTACTTGAAATAAGTCAAACAGAAAAAGAAACATATCATAAGATATCACTTATAGAGGGAGGGTAAATATGGCTGCACAAGAAATGAATTACAGAACAGAACAGTGTCTCACATTTAGAAAACACACTTATGTCAGCTTAAGGGGAAAGGAGAGGTGGGGTGATGCATAAAACCAGAGTTTGAAATTAGCACAGATACCGTTCAATAAACCAAATAGGTATTAGACAAGATCTACACCTTGCTCAATGAACAGGCCTCAACACACCCTATACACCGCAGAGAAATATATCTGAGGAATAAGAATCTTAAAACCCATGTATTGATATATCTCCATAAGGGAATCAAGTGTGTGCAGAGCGGCACAAACACAGCAGTGAAAAGGAGCTAAACCCCATTATAGAAATAAATTTTAAAAACAAAACGCTGAAACAATGAAAGAGAGAAAAATTCTTACAAAATTCGCTCAGGGGCTGTGATGCAACCTGGATTGACCACATATAAACCCACAGCTGGATAAGACATAAGGCTGGACACTTGGGGCTGACAGGATTGGTGAGCTTTGGTGAGCAACTGCCGAAAGTTTAATGCAATACTTCATGCTACTCAGTCCAAGGGTCCCAACACTCCAGGTTGAAGGGAATCTTCCTACAGCTAAACCATGCTTGGGAAACCCAGCGACTGGTATACCATATGATCGGGAAAGGTTTCTAAAACGCACCTCATTTTTCCTCTCCTGGGGCTCCGGATCGACATTCCAGCCGCTTTACTAACAACATCCCCACATGGAGTCAATGCCTTTAAGTTCTGGTATCGCACAGTCTGCAGTTAGTGCAGAGGATGAATGGGAATAGGGGGAACCAGTGAGAAACTAGCTGTAGCGGTTTCAATGGGCACATGTCACTCTAATATCACATCAGTAAGAAGAATTAACCAAAGGCACAGCAAGGTGCCCCAGAAGAAAAATAGGGCTTCAAGGAATCCTGTGGTTATGGGGCAAGACCACAAAAATAAGAGCTAAAAAATGGAGCTAAGGGCCACTGCAATTCAAAAACCTGCAGAGTTATAAAGGCCAACTATTTTTAAAAAATATATTGAGGTAAGGCTATGAAGAGGCATTGAAAGCAAGGCAGAATTGCAGGAAACCGATTTCAGGAGGTAGACTGGAATTGCATTGAAAGCATATGAAGAGAGTCAGAAACTCGACAATGATGCACTTGGCCAAAAAGGGTGTATGTGTTTTTTCCTGAATATATTCAGGAAAAAACGCATACGCACTTTTTGGCCAACCAAGCAAGCTTGCAAACGAAATCTGCACTACAATGAAGTCTCATTTCCACCTGGTCAAAAGGGCCATCTGAAAAAAGTGTAAAATCCATAAAGGCACGACAGGCCATGAAGAACTGGGAGCCTTCTTATGCTGATGGGCGGGATGTAAATTGCCAACAGCCACTCTGGAGAAGTGTATGGTGTTTCCTGAAACATCTAAAAAACAAAGCAACAGAACCTAGGGCACTTCCACTTATGGTCCTATAGCTTAGGGAAATTAAAATCAAAAAGACACAGCCACCCCAAAGTTTGGGACGGCTCTGTTTACAAGAACCTCGTTTACAGTACAAGTTCAATATCGCAGAAAGTGAAAAATGGATAAAGAACTTGTGGTACTTACGTACAATGCAATATCACTCAGCAATGAAATCTATGTCATCAGGCCCGTAACAGCATAATGAGTGGATTCAGGTATGATGATTCGAACTGAAATAAGTCACACAGAAAAAGAAACATCATAAGATATCAGTAATACACGGAATGTAAACTTGGCTACACAGGAACTGAATTACAGAACAGAACAGGGTCTCAAATTTAGAAAACCAACTTATGCTTGCTTAAGGGGAAAGGTGAGTTGGGGTGCTGCATAAAACCAGAGATTGAAATGAGCACAGATAAAGTTCCTTAAACCAAATATGGAATAGACAAGAGCTACTCCTTGCTCAATGAAATGGACTCAACACCCCATATTAAACGCCTAAGAATGTACCTGACTAGTAAGTATCTTAAAACCTATGGATTGCTATGTCTCCGAAAGAGAATCAAGCATGTGTACAGGGGCATAAACGCAGCAGTGATAGGATTGGAGAGGTTCGGTGAGCAAATGAAGACCCTTTGAAGTCATATTGCATGGTACCCATTCCACGGGTTTCAACTACCCAGGTTTAAGGTATTCTTCCTTCAGCTAAAACATGCATGTGGAACCCAGAGTATGATCAACCATGTGATCGGGAGACGTGTTCAAATATGTCTCAGTTTTCCTCCCCTGGTACTCGGGTGCAACATTCCAGACGCTTTACTAACACTCTCCCCACTTGGAGAGTCAGTCCCTTTAACCTCCTGTTTGGCCCAGTTTGCAATTTCTGCGGAAGATGAACAGGAATAGCGAGAACCAATGAGAGGCTAGCTGGAGGTGTCTGGACGGGCAAATTTAACTCTCATTTCCCAACAGGAAGAGGAAATAACCAAAGGCTCAGCGTGCCGTACCGGAACCAGATTAGGGCCTGAAGCCATCCTGCGGTGTTGCGGCCAGCTCAAAAGAAAGCGAGTTGAAGAAAGGAGCTCAGGGGCACTGTAATTCACAAACCTGCAGAGTTATAAATGACAGCTATCGTCCAAAAATAGACTGAAGTAAGGCTGCCAAGAGGACTTGAAAGCGGGGCAGAATTGCAGGAAACCGATTTCAGGAGGTAGACTGGAATAGCATTGAAAGCATAGGAAAAGAGGCAGAACGTCCACAATGATGCACTTGGCCAAAAAGGGCGTATGCGTTTTTTCCTGAATATATTCAGGAAAAAACGCATACGCCCTTTTTGGCCAACCAAGCAAGCTTGCAAAGGAAATCTGCACTACAATGAAGTCTTACTTCCCCCCGGGCAAAAGGGCCATCTGAAAAAAGTGTAAAATCCAGAAAGGCAGGACAGGCCATGGAGAACTGGGAGCCTTGTTATGCTGATGGGCGGGATGTAAATTACCAACAACCACTCGGGAGAAGTGTATGGTGTTTCCTGAAACATCTAAAAAACAAAGCAACAGAACCTAGGGCACTTCCACTTATGGTCCTATAGCATAGGGAAATTAAAATCAAAAAGACACAGCCACACCAAAGTTTGGAACGGCTCTGTTTACAAGAACCTCGTTTACAGTACAAGTTCAACATCGCAGAAAGTGAAAAATGGATAAAGAAGTTGTGGTATTTACTTACAAAGCAATATCACTCAGCAATGAAATCTGTGTCATCAGGCCCTTAGCAGCACTATGAGTGGATTCAGGTATGATGATTCTAACTGAAGTAAGTCACACAGAAAAAGAAACATCATAAGATATCAGTAATACACGGAATGTAAACTTGGCTACACAGGAACTGAATTACAGAACAGAACAGGGACTCAAATTTAGAAAACCAACTTATGCTTGCTTAAGGGTAAAGGTGAGTTGGGGTGCTGCATAAAACCAGAGATTGAAATGAGCACAGATAAAGTTCCTTAAGCCAAATATGGAATAGACAAGAGCTACTCCTTGCTCAACGAAATGGACTCAACACCCCATATTAAACGCCTAAGAATGTACCTGACTAGTAAGTATCTTAAAACCTATGGATTGCTATGTCTCCAAAAGAGAATCAAGCGTGTGTACAGGGGCATAAACGCAGCAGTGATAGGATTGGAGAGGTTCGGTGAGCAAATGAAGACCCTTTGAAGTCATATTGCATGGTACCCATTACACGGGTCTCAACTCTCCAGGTTTAAGGTATTCTTCCTTCAGCTAAAACATGCATGTGGAACCCAAGTATGATCAACCATGTGATCGGGAGACGTGTTCAAATATGTCTCAGTTTTCCTCCCCTGGTACTCGGGTGCAACATTCCAGACGCTTTACTAACACTCTCCCCACGTGGAGAGTCAGCGCCTTTAACCTCCTGTATGGCCCAGTTTGCAATTTCTGCGGAAGATGAACAGGAATAGCGAGAACCAATGAGAGACTAGCTGGAGGTGTCTGGACGGGCAAATTTAACTCTCATTTCCCACCAGGAAGAGGAAATAACCAAAGGCTCAGCGTGCCGTACTGGAACCAGATTAGGGCCTGAAGCCATCCTGCGGTGTTGCGGCCAGCTCAAAACAAAGCGAGTTGAAGAAAGGAGCTCAGGGGCACTGTAATTCACAAACCTGCAGAGTTATAAATGACAGCTATCGTCCAAAAATAGACTGAAGTAAGGCTGCCAAGAGGACTTGAAAGCGGGGCAGAATTGCAGGAAACCGATTTCAGGAGGTAGACTGGAATTGCATTGAAAGCATAGGAAAAGAGGCAGAACGTCCACAATGATGCACTTGGCCAAAAAGGGCGTATGCGTTTTTTCCTGAATATATTCAGGAAAAAACGCATACGCCCTTTTTGGCCAACCAAGCAAGCTTGCAAAGGAAATCTGCACTACAATGAAGTCTCACTTCCCCCCGGTCAAAAGGGCCATCTGAAAAAAGTGTAAAATCCAGAAAGGCAGGACAGGCCATGGAGAACTGGGAGCCTTGTTATGCTGATGGGCGGGATGTAAATTGCCAACAACCACTCGGGAGAAGTGTATGGTGTTTCCTGAAACATCTAAAAATCAAAGCAACAGAGCCTAGGGCACTTCCACTTATGGTCCTATAGCTTAGGGAAATTAAAATCAAAAAGACACAGCCACCCCAAAGTTTGGAATGGCTCTGTTTACAAGAACCTCGTTTACAGTACAAGTTCAACATCGCAGAAAGTGAAAAATGGATAAAGAAGTTGTGGTATTTACTTACAAAGCAATATCACTCAGCAATGAAATCTGTGTCATCAGGCCCTTAGCAGCACAATGAGTGGATTCAGGTATGATGATTCTAACTGAAGTAAGTCACACAGAAAAAGAAACATCATAAGATATCAGTAATACACGGAATGTAAACTTGGCTACACAGGAAATGAATTACAGAACAGAACAGGGACTCAAATTTAGAAAACCAACTTATGCTTGCTTAAGGGTAAAGGTGAGTTGGGGTGCTGCATAAAACCAGAGATTGAAATGAGCACAGATAAAGTTCCTTAAGCCAAATATGGAATAGACAAGAGCTACTCCTTGCTCAACGAAATGGACTCAACAACGCATATTAAACGCCTAAGAATGTACCTGACTTGTAAGTATCTTAAAACCTATGGATTGCTATGTCTCCAAAAGAGAATCAAGCATGTGTACAGGGGCATAAACGCAGCAGTGATAGGATTGGAGAGGTTGGGTGAGCAAATGAAGACCCTTTGAAGTCATATTGCATGGTACCCATTCCACGTGTTTCAACTACCTAGGTTTAAGGTATTCTTCCTTCATCTAAAACATGCATGTGGAACCTAGAGTATGATCAACCATGTGATCGGGAGACGTGTTCAAATATGTCTCAGTTTTCGTACCCTGGTACTCGGGTGCAACATTCCAGACGCTTTACTAACACTCTCCCGACTTGGAGAGTCAGTCCCTTTAACCTCCTGTTTGGCCCAGTTTGCAATTTCTGCGGAAGATGAACAGGAATAGCGAGAACCAATGGAGACTAGCTGGAGGTGTCTGGACGGGCAAATTTAACTCTCATTTCCTACCAGGAAGAGGAATTAACCAAAGGCTCAGCGTGCCATGCCAGAATCAGATTAGGGCCTGAAGCCATCCTGCGGTGTTGCGGCCAGCTCAAAAGAAAGCGAGTTGAAGAAAGGAGCTCAGGGGCACTGTAATTCACAAACCTGCAGAGTTATAAATGACAGCTATCGTCCAAAAATAGACTGAAGTAAGGCTGCCAAGAGGACTTGAAAACGGGGCAGAATTGCAGGAAACCGATTTCAGGAGGTAGACTGGAATTGCATTGAAAGCATAGGAAAAGAGGCAGAACGTCCACAATGATGCACTTGGCCAAAAAGGGCGTATGCGTTTTTTCCTGAATATATTCAGGAAAAAACGCATACGCCCTTTTTGGCCAACCAAGCAAGCTTGCAAAGGAAATCTGCACTACAATGAAGTCTCACTTCCCCCCAGTCAAAAGGGCCATCTGAAAAAAGTGTAAAATCCAGAAAGGCAGGACAGGCCATGGAGAACTGGGAGCCTTGTTATGCTGATGGGCGGGATGTAAATTGCCAACAGACACTTGGGAGAAGTGTATGGTGTTTCCTGAAACATCTAAAAAACAAAGCAACAGAGCCTAGGGCACTGCCACTTATGGTCCTATAGCTTAGGGAAATTAAAATCAAAAAGACACAGCCACCCCCAACGTTTGGGACGCCTCTGTTTACAAGAACCTCGTTTACAGTACAAGTTCAACATCGCAGAAAGTGAAAAATGGATAAAGAATTTGTGGTATTTACTTACAAAGCAATATCACTCAGCAATGAAATCTATGTCATCAGGCCCTTAGCATCACAATGAGTGGATGCAGGTATGATGATTCTAACTGAAATAAGTCACACAGAAAATGAAACATCATAAGATATCAGTAATACACGGAATGTAAACTTGGCTACACAGGAACTGAATTACAGAACAGAACAGGGTCTCAAATTTAGAAAACCAACTTATGCTTGCTTAAGGGTAAAGGTGAGTTGGGGTGCTGCATAAAACCAGAGATTGAAATGAGCACAGATAAAGTTCCTTAAGTCAAATATGGAATAGACAAGAGCTACTCCTTGCTCAACGAAATGGACTCAACACCGCATATTAAACGCCTAAGAATGTACCTGAGTAGTAAGTATCTTAAAACCTATGGATTGTTATGTCTCCGAAAGAGAATCAAGCATGTGTACAGGGGCATAAACGCAGCAGTGATAGGATTGGAGAGGTTCGGTGAGCAAATGAAGACCCTTTGAAGTCATATTGCATGGTACCCATTACACGGGTCTCAACTCTCCATGTTTAAGGTATTCTTCCTTCAGCTAAAACATGCATATGGAACCCAAGTATGATCAACCATGTGAACGGGAGACGTGTTCAAATATGTCTCAGTTTTCCTCCCCTGGTACTCGGGTGCAACATTCCAGACGCTTTACTAACACTCTCCCGTCTTGGAGAGTCAGTCCCTTTAACCTCCTGTTTGGCCCAGTTTGCAATTTCTGCGGAAGATGAACAGGAATAGCGAGAACCAATGGAGACTAGCTGGAGGTGTCTGGACGGGCAAATTTAACTCTCATTTCCTACCAGGAAGAGGAATTAACCAAAGGCTCAGCGTGCCATGCCAGAATCAGATTAGGGCCTGAAGCCATCCTGCGGTGTTGCGGCCAGGTCACAAGAAAGCGAGTTGAAGAAAGGAGCTCAAGGGCACTGTAATTCACAAACCTGCAGAGTTATAAATGACAGCTATCGTCCAAAAATATACTGAAGTAAGGCTGCCAAGAGGACTTGAAAGCGGGGCAGAATTGCAGGAAACCGATTTCAGGAGGTAGACTGGAATTGCATTGAAAGCATAGGAAAAGAGGCAGAACGTCCACAATGATGCACTTGGCCAAAAAGGGCGTATGCGTTTTTTCCTGAATATATTCAGGAAAAAACGCATACGCCCTTTTTGGCCAACCAAGCAAGCTTGCAAAGGAAATCTGCACTACAATGAAGTCTCACTTCCCCCCAGTCAAAAGGGCCATCTGAAAAAAGTGTAAAATCCAGAAAGGCAGGACAGGCCATGGAGAACTGGGAGCCTTGTTATGCTGATGGGCGGGATGTAAATTGCCAACAGACACTCGGGAGAAGTGTATGGTGTTTCCTGAAACATCTAAAAAACAAAGCAACAGAGCCTAGGGCACTGCCACTTATGGTCCTATAGCTTAGGGAAATTAAAATCAAAAAGACACAGCCACCCCAAAGTTTGGGACGCCTCTGTTTACAAGAACCTCGTTTACAGTACAAGTTCAACATCGCAGAAAGTGAAAAATGGATAAAGAAGTTGTGGTATTTACTTACAAAGCAATATCACTCAGCAATGAAATCTGTGTCATCAGGCCCTTAGCATCACAATGAGTGGATGCAGGTATGATGATTCTAACTGAAATAAGTCACACAGAAAATGAAACATCATAAGATATCAGTAATACACGGAATGTAAACTTGGCTACACAGGAACTGAATTACAGAACAGAACAGGGTCTCAAATTTAGAAAACCAACTTATGCTTGCTTAAGGGTAAAGGTGAGTTGGGGTGCTGCATAAAACCAGAGATTGAAATGAGCACAGATAAAGTTCCTTAAGTCAAATATGGAATAGACAAGAGCTACTCCTTGCTCAACGAAATGGACTCAACACCCCATATTAAATGCCTAAGAATGTACCTGACTAGTAAGTATCTTAAAACCTATGGATTGCTATGTCTCCGAAAGAGAATCAAGCATGTGTACAGGGGCATAAACGCAGCAGTGATAGGATTGGAGAGGTTCGGTGAGCAAATGAAGACCCTTTGAAGTCATATTGCATGGTACCCATTCCACGGGTCTCAACTCTCCAGGTTTAAGGTATTCTTCCTTCAGCTAAAACATGCATGTGGAACCCAAGTATGATCAACCATGTGAACGGGAGACGTGTTCAAATATGTCTCAGTTTTCCTCCCCTGGTACTCGGGTGCAACATTCCAGACGCTTTACTAACACTCTCCCCACGTGGAGAGTCAGCGCCTTTAACCTCCTGTATGGCCCAGTTTGCAATTTCTGCGGAAGATGAACAGGAATAGCGAGAACCAATGAGAGACTAGCTGGAGGTGTCTGGACGGGCAAATTTAACTCTCATTTCCCACCAGGAAGAGGAAATAACCAAAGGCTCAGCGTGCCGTACTGGAACCAGATTAGGGCCTGAAGCCATCCTGTGGTGTTGCGGCCAGCTCAAAACAAAGCGAGTTGAAGAAAGGAGCTCAGGGGCACTGTAATTCACAAACCTGCAGAGTTATAAATGACAGCTATCGTCCAAAAATAGACTGAAGTAAGGCTGCCAAGAGGACTTGAAAGCGGGGCAGAATTGCAGGAAACCGATTTCAGGAGGTAGACTGGAATTGCATTGAAAGCATAGGAAAAGAGGCAGAACGTCCACAATGATGCACTTGGCCAAAAAGGGCGTATGCGTTTTTTCCTGAATATATTCAGGAAAAAACGCATACGCCCTTTTTGGCCAACCAAGCAAGCTTGCAAAGGAAATCTGCACTACAATGAAGTCTCACTTCCCCCCGGTCAAAAGGGCCATCTGAAAAAAGTGTAAAATCCAGAAAGGCAGGACAGGCCATGGAGAACTGGGAGCCTTGTTATGCTGATGGGCGGGATGTAAATTGCCAACAACCACTCGGGAGAAGTGTATGGTGTTTCCTGAAACATCTAAAAATCAAAGCAACAGAGCCTTGGGCACTTCCACTTATGGTCCTATAGCTTAGGGAAATTAAAATCAAAAAGACACAGCCACCTCAAAGTTTGGAATGGCTCTGTTTACAAGAACCTCGTTTACAGTACAAGTTCAACATCGCAGAAAGTGAAAAATGGATAAAGAAGTTGTGGTATTTACTTACAAAGCAATATCACTCAGCAATGAAATCTGTGTCATCAGGCCCTTAGCAGCACAATGAGTGGATTCAGGTATGATGATTCTAACTGAAGTAAGTCACACAGAAAAAGAAACATCATAAGATATCAGTAATACACGGAATGTAAACTTGGCTACACAGGAAATGAATTACAGAACAGAACAGGGACTCAAATTTAGAAAACCAACTTATGCTTGCTTAAGGGTAAAGGTGAGTTGGGGTGCTGCATAAAACCAGAGATTGAAATGAGCACAGATAAAGTTCCTTAAGCCAAATATGGAATAGACAAGAGCTACTCCTTGCTCAACGAAATGGACTCAACAACGCATATTAAACGCCTAAGAATGTACCTGACTTGTAAGTATCTTAAAACCTATGGATTGCTATGTCTCCAAAAGAGAATCAAGCATGTGTACAGGGGCATAAACGCAGCAGTGATAGGATTGGAGAGGTTGGGTGAGCAAATGAAGACCCTTTGAAGTCATATTGCATGGTACCCATTCCACGTGTTTCAACTACCAAGGTTTAAGGTATTCTTCCTTCATCTAAAACATGCATGTGGAACCTAGAGTATGATCAACCATGTGATCGGGAGACGTGTTCAAATATGTCTCAGTTTTCGTACCCTGGTACTCGGGTGCAACATTCCAGACGCTTTACTAACACTCTCCCGACTTGGAGAGTCAGTCCCTTTAACCTCCTGTTTGGCCCAGTTTGCAATTTCTGCGGAAGATGAACAGGAATAGCGAGAACCAATGGAGACTAGCTGGAGGTGTCTGGACGGGCAAATTTAACTCTCATTTCCTACCAGGAAGAGGAATTAACCAAAGGCTCAGCGTGCCATGCCAGAATCAGATTAGGGCCTGAAGCCATCCTGCGGTGTTGCGGCCAGCTCAAAAGAAAGCGAGTTGAAGAAAGGAGCTCAGGGGCACTGTAATTCACAAACCTGCAGAGTTATAAATGACAGCTATCGTCCAAAAATAGACTGAAGTAAGGCTGCCAAGAGGACTTGAAAGCGGGGCAGAATTGCAGGAAACCGATTTCAGGAGGTAGACTGGAATTGCATTGAAAGCATAGGAAAAGAGGCAGAACGTCCACAATGATGCACTTGGCCAAAAAGGGCGTATGCGTTTTTTCCTGAATATATTCAGGAAAAAACGCATACGCCCTTTTTGGCCAACCAAGCAAGCTTGCAAAGGAAATCTGCACTACAATGAAGTCTCACTTCCCCCCAGTCAAAAGGGCCATCTGAAAAAAGTGTAAAATCCAGAAAGGCAGGACAGGCCATGGAGAACTGGGAGCCTTGTTATGCTGATGGGCGGGATGTAAATTGCCAACAGACACTCGGGAGAAGTGTATGGTGTTTCCTGAAACATCTAAAAAACAAAGCAACAGAGCCTAGGGCACTGCCACTTATGGTCCTATAGCTTAGGGAAATTAAAATCAAAAAGACACAGCCACCCCAAAGTTTGGGACGCCTCTGTTTACAAGAACCTCGTTTACAGTACAAGTTCAACATCGCAGAAAGTGAAAAATGGATAAAGAAGTTGTGGTATTTACTTACAAAGCAATATCACTCAGCAATGAAATCTGTGTCATCAGGCCCTTAGCATCACAATGAGTGGATGCAGGAATGATGATTCTAACTGAAATAAGTCACACAGAAAATGAAACATCATAAGATATCAGTAATACACGGAATGTAAACTTGGCTACACAGGAACTGAATTACAGAACAGAACAGGGTCTCAAATTTAGAAAACCAACTTATGCTTGCTTAAGGGTAAAGGTGAGTTGGGGTGCTGCATAAAACCAGAGATTGAAATGAGCACAGATAAAGTTCCTTAAGTCAAATATGGAATAGACAAGAGCTACTCCTTGCTCAACGAAATGGACTCAACACCGCATATTAAATGCCTAAGAATGTACCTGACTAGTAAGTATCTTAAAACCTATGGATTGCTATGTCTCCGAAAGAGAATCAAGCATGTGTACAGGGGCATAAACGCAGCAGTGATAGGATTGGAGAGGTTCGGTGAGCAAATGAAGACCCTTTGAAGTCATATTGCATGGTACCCATTCCACGGGTCTCAACTCTCCAGGTTTAAGGTATTCTTCCTTCAGCTAAAACATGCATGTGGAACCCAAGTATGATCAACCATGTGAACGGGAGACGTGTTCAAATATGTCTCAGTTTTCCTCCCCTGGTACTCGGGTGCAACATTCCAGACGCTTTACTAACACTCTCCCCACTTGGAGAGTCAGCGCCTTTAACCTCCTGTTTGGCCCAGTTTGCAATTTCTGCGGAAGATGAACAGGAATAGCGAGAACCAATGAGAGGCTAGCTGGAGGTGTCTGGACGGGCAAATTTAACTCTCATTTCCCACCAGGAAGAGGAAATAACCAAAGGCTCAGCATGCCGTACCGGAACCAGATTAGGGCCTGAAGCCATCCTGCGGTGTTGCGGCCAGCTCAAAAGAAAGCGAGTTGAAGAAAGGAGCTCAGGAGCACTGTAATTCACAAACCTGCAGAGTTATAAATGACAGCTATTGTCCAAAAATATACTGAAGTAAGGCTGCCAAGAGGACTTGAAAGCGGGGCAGAATTGCAGGAAACCGATTTCAGGAGGTAGACTGGAATTGCATTGAAAGCATAGGAAAAGAGGCAGAACGTCCACAATGATGCACTTGGCCAAAAAGGGCGTATGCGTTTTTTCCTGAATATATTCAGGAAAAAACGCATACGCCCTTTTTGGCCAACCAAGCAAGCTTGCAAAGGAAATCTGCACTACAATGAAGTCTCACTTCCCCCCGGTCAAAAGGGCCATCTGAAAAAAGTGTAAAATCCAGAAAGGCAGGACAGGCCATGGAGAACTGGGAGCCTTGTTATGCTGATGGGCGGGATGTAAATTGCCAACAACCACTCGGGAGAAGTGTATGGTGTTTCCTGAAACATCTAAAAAACAAAGCAACAGAACCTAGGGCACTTCCACTTATGGTCCTATAGCTGAGGGAAATTAAAATCAAAAAGACACAGCCACCCCAAAGTTTGGAATGGCTCTGTTTACAAGAACCTCGTTTCCAGTACAAGTTCAACATCGCAGAAAGTGAAAAATGGATAAAGAAGTTGTGGTATTTACTTACAAAGCAATATCACTCAGCAATGAAATCTGTGTCATCAGGCCCTTAGCAGCACAATGAGTGGATTCAGGTATGATGATTCTAACTGAAGTAAGTCACACAGAAAAAGAAACATCATAAGATATCAGTAATACACGGAATGTAAACTTGGCTACACAGGAACTGAATTACAGAACAGAACAGGGACTCAAATTTAGAAAACCAACTTATGCTTGCTTAAGGGTAAAGGTGAGTTGGGGTGCTGCATAAAACCAGAGATTGAAATGAGCACAGATAAAGTTCCTTAAGCCAAATATGGAATAGACAAGAGCTACTCCTTGCTCAATGAAATGGACTCAACAACGCATATTAAACGCCTAAGAATGTACCTGACTTGTAAGTATCTTAAAACCTATGGATTGCTATGTCTCCAAAAGAGAATCAAGCATGTGTACAGGGGCATAAACGCAGCAGTGATAGGATTGGAGAGGTTGGGTGAGCAAATGAAGACCCTTTGAACTCATATTGCATGGTACCCATTCCACGTGTTTCAACTACCTAGGTTTAAGGTATTCTTCCTTCATCTAAAACATGCATGTGGAACCTAGAGTATGATCAACCATGTGATCGGGAGACGTGTTCAAATATGTCTCAGTTTTCCTTCCCTGGTACTCGGGTGCAACATTCCAGACGCTTTACTAACACTCTCCCGACTTGGAGAGTCAGTCCCTTTAACCTCCTGTTTGGCCCAGTTTGCAATTTCTGCGGAAGATGAACAGGAATAGCGAGAACCAATGGAGACTAGCTGGAGGTGTCTGGACGGGCAAATTTAACTCTCATTTCCTACCAGGAAGAGGAATTAACCAAAGGCTCAGCGTGCCATGCCAGAATCAGATTAGGGCCTGAAGCCATCCTGCGGTGTTGCGGCCAGGTCACAAGAAAGCGAGTTGAAGAAAGGAGCTCAGGGGCACTGTAATTCACAAACCTGCAGAGTTATAAATGACAGCTATCGTCCAAAAATATACTGAAGTAAGGCTGCCAAGAGGACTTGAAAGCGGGGCAGAATTGCAGGAAACCGATTTCAGGAGGTAGACTGGAATTGCATTGAAAGCATAGGAAAAGAGGCAGAACGTCCACAATGATGCACTTGGCCAAAAAGGGCGTATGCGTTTTTTCCTGAATATATTCAGGAAAAAACGCATACGCCCTTTTTGGCCAACCAAGCAAGCTTGCAAAGGAAATCTGCACTACAATGAAGTCTCACTTCCCCCCAGTCAAAAGGGCCATCTGAAAAAAGTGTAAAATCCAGAAAGGCAGGACAGGCCATGGAGAACTGGGAGCCTTGTTATGCTGATGGGCGGGATGTAAATTGCCAACAGACACTCGGGAGAAGTGTATGGTGTTTCCTGAAACATCTAAAAAACAAAGCAACAGAGCCTAGGGCACTGCCACTTATGGTCCTATAGCTTAGGGAAATTAAAATCAAAAAGACACAGCCACCCCAAAGTTTGGGACGCCTCTGTTTACAAGAACCTCGTTTACAGTACAAGTTCAACATCGCAGAAAGTAAAAAATGGATAAAGAACTTGTGGTACTTACGTACAATGCATTATCACTCAGCAATGAAATCTATGTCATCAGGCCCGTAGCAGCATAATGAGTAGATTCAGGTACGATGATTCTAACTGAAATAAGTCACACAGAAAAAGAAACATCATAAGATATCACTAATACACGGAATGTAAACTTGGCTACACAGGAACTGAATTCCAAAACAGAACAGGTTCTCAAATTTAGAAAACCAACTTATGCTTGCTTAAGGGGAAAGGTGAGTTGGGTTGCTGCATAAAACCAGAGATTGAAATGAGCACAGATAAAGTTCCTTAAGCCAAATATGGAATAGACAAGAGCTACTCCTTGCTCAACGAAATGGACTCAACACCCCATATTAAACGCCTAAGAATGTACCTGACTAGTAAGTATCTTAAAACCTATGGATTGCTATGTCTCCGAAAGAGAATCAAGCATGTGTACAGGGGCATAAACGCAGCAGTGATAGGATTGGAGAGGTTCGGTGAGCAAATGAAGACCCTTTGAAGTCATATTGCATGGTACCCATTCCATGGGTTTCAACTACCCAGGTTTTAGGTATTCTTCCTTCAGCTAAAACATGCATGTGGAACCCAGAGTATGATCAACCATGTGATCGGGAGACGTGTTCAAATATGTCTCAGTTTTCCTCCCCTGGTACTCGGGTGCAACATTCCAGACGCTTTACTAACACTCTCCCCACTTGGAGAGTCAGCGCCTTTAACCTCCTGTTTGGCCCAGTTTGCAATTTCTGCGGAAGATGAACAGGAATAGCGAGAACCAATGAGAGGCTAGCTGGAGGTGTCTGGACGGGCAAATTTAACTCTCATTTCCCAACAGGAAGAGGAAATAACCAAAGGCTCAGCGTGCCGTACCGGAACCAGATTAGGGCCTGAAGTCATCCTGCGGTGTTGCGGCCAGCTCAAAAGAAACCGAGTTGAAGAAAGGAGCGCAGGGGCACTGTAATTCACAAACCTGCAGAGTTATAAATGACAGCTATCGTCCAAAAATAGACTGAAGTAAGGCTGCCAAGAGGACTTGAAAGCGGGGCAGAATTGCAGGAAACCGATTTCAGGAGGTAGACTGGAATTGCATTGAAAGCATAGGAAAAGAGGCAGAACGTCCACAATGATGCACTTGGCTAAAAAGGGCGTATGCGTTTTTTCCTGAATATAATCAGGAAAAAACGCATACGCCCTTTTTGGCCAACCAAGCAAGCTTGCAAAGGAAATCTGCACTACAATGAAGTCTCACTTCCCCCCGGTCAAAAGGGCCATCTGAAAAAAGTGTAAAATCCAGAAAGGCAACAGGCCATTGAGAACTGGTAGCCTTGTTATGCTGATGGGTGGGATGTAAATTACCAACAGACACTCGGGAGAAGTGTATGGTGTTTCCTGAAACATCTAAAAAACAAAGCAACAGAGCCTAGGGCACTTCCACTTATGGTCCTATAGCTTAGGGAAATTAAAATCAAAAAGACACAGCCACCCCAAAGTTTGGAACGGCTCTGTTTACAAGAACCTCGTTTACAGTACAAGTTCAACATCGCAGAAAGTGAAAAATGGATAAAGAAGTTGTGGTATTTACTTACAAAGCAATATCACTCAGCAATGAAATCTGTGTCATCAGGTCCTTAGCAGCACAATGAGTGGATTCAGGTATGATGATTCTAACTGAAATAAGTCACACAGAAAAAGAAACATCATAAGATATCACTAATACACGGAATGTAAACTTGGCTACACAGGAACTGAATTACAGAACAGAACAGGGTCTCAAATTTAGAAAACCAACTTATTCTTGCTTAAGGGGAAAGGTGAGTTGGGTTGCTGCATAAAACCAGAGATTGAAATGAGCACAGATAAAGTTCCTTAAGCCAAATATGGAATAGACAAGAGCTACTCCTTGCTCAACGAAATGGAGTCAACACCCCATATTAAACGCCTAAGAATGTACCTGACTAGTAAGTATCTTAAAACCTATGGATTGCTATGTCTCCGAAAGAGAATCAAGCATGTGTACAGGGGCATAAACGCAGCAGTGATAGGATTGGAGAGGTTCGGTGAGCAAATGAAGACCCTTTGAAGTCATATTGCATGGTACCCATTCCATGGGTTTCAACTACCCAGGTTTTAGGTATTCTTCCTTCAGCTAAAACATGCATGTGGAACCCAGAGTATGATCAACCATGTGATCGGGAGACGTGTTCAAATATGTCTCAGTTTTCCTCCCCTGGTACTCGGGTGCAACATTCCAGACGCTTTACTAACACTCTCCCCACTTGGAGAGTCAGCGCCTTTAACCTCCTGTTTGGCCCAGTTTGCAATTTCTGCGGAAGATGAACAGGAATAGCGAGAACCAATGAGAGGCTAGCTGGAGGTGTCTGGACGGGCAAATTTAACTCTCATTTCCCAACAGGAAGAGGAAATAACCAAAGGCTCAGCGTGCCGTACCGGAACCAGATTAGGGCCTGAAGTCATCCTGCGGTGTTGCGGCCAGCTCAAAAGAAACCGAGTTGAAGAAAGGAGCGCAGGGGCACTGTAATTCACAAACCTGCAGAGTTATAAATGACAGCTATCGTCCAAAAATAGACTGAAGTAAGGCTGCCAAGAGGACTTGAAAGCGGGGCAGAATTGCAGGAAACCGATTTCAGGAGGTAGACTGGAATTGCATTGAAAGCATAGGAAAAGAGGCAGAACGTCCACAATGATGCACTTGGCCAAAAAGGGCGTATGCGTTTTTTCCTGAATATAATCAGGAAAAAACGCATACGCCCTTTTTGGCCAACCAAGCAAGCTTGCAAAGGAAATCTGCACTACAATGAAGTCTCACTTCCCCCCGGTCAAAAGGGCCATCTGAAAAAAGTGTAAAATCCAGAAAGGCAACAGGCCATTGAGAACTGGTAGCCTTGTTATGCTGATGGGCGGGATGTAAATTGCCAACAGACACTCGGGAGAAGTGTATGGTGTTTCCTGAAACATCTAAAAAACAAAGCAACAGAGCCTAGGGCACTTCCACTTATGGTCCTATAGCTTAGGGAAATTAAAATCAAAAAGACACAGCCACCCCAAAGTTTGGAACGGCTCTGTTTACAAGAACCTCGTTTACAGTACAAGTTCAACATCGCAGAAAGTGAAAAATGGATAAAGAAGTTGTGGTATTTACTTACAAAGCAATATCACTCAGCAATGAAATCTGTGTCATCAGGTCCTTAGCAGCACAATGAGTGGATTCAGGTATGATGATTCTAACTGAAATAAGTCACACAGAAAAAGAAACATCATAAGATATCACTAATACACGGAATGTAAACTTGGCTACACAGGAACTGAATTACAGAACAGAACAGGGTCTCAAATTTAGAAAACCAACTTATGCTTGCTTAAGGGTAAAGGTGAGTTGGGGTGCTGCATAAAACCAGAGATTGAAATGAGCACAGATAAAGTTCCTTAAGCCAAATATGGAATAGACAAGAGCTACTCCTTGCTCAACGAAATGGACTCAACACCCCATATTAAACGCCTAAGAATGTACCTGACTAGTAAGTATCTTAAAACCTATGGATTGCTATGTCTCTGAAAGAGAATCAAGCATGTGTACAGGGGCATAAACGCAGCAGTGATAGGATTGGAGAGGTTCGGTGAGCAAATGAAGACCCTTTGAAGTCATATTGCATGGTACCCATTCCACAGGTTTCAACTACCCAGGTTTTAGGTATTGTTCCTTCAGCTAAAACATGCATGTGGAACCCAGAGTATGATCAACCATGTGATCGGGAGACGTGTTCAAATATGTCTCAGTTTTCCTCCCCTGGTACTCGGGTGCAACATTCCAGACGCTTTACTAACACTCTCCCCACTTGGAGAGTCAGCGCCTTTAACCTCCTGTTTGGCCCAGTTTGCAATTTCTGCGGAAGATGAACAGGAATAGCGACAACCAATGAGAGGCTAGCTGGAGGTGTCTGGACGGGCAAATTTAACTCTCATTTCCCACCAGGAGGAGGAAATAACCAAAGGCTCAGCGTGCCGTGCCAGAACCAGATTAGGGCATGAAACCATCCTGCGGTGTTGCGGCCAGGTCACAAGAAAGCGAGTTGAAGAAAGGAGCTCAGGGGCACTGTAATTCACAAACCTGCAGAGTTATAAATGACAGCTATCGTCCAAAAATAGACTGAAGTAAGGCTGCCAAGAGGACTTGAAAGCGGGGCAGAATTGCAGGAAACCGATTTCAGGAGGTAGACTGAAATTGCATTGAAAGCATAGGAAAAGAGGCAGAACGTCCACAATGATGCACTTGGCCAAAAAGGGCGTATGCGTTTTTTCCTGAATATATTCAGGAAAAAACGCATACGCACTTTTTGGCCAACCAAGCAAGCTTGCACAGGAAATCTGCACTACAATGAAGTCTCACTTCCCCCCGGTCAAAAGGGCCATCTGAAAAAAGTGTAAAATCCAGAAAGGCAGGACAGGCCATGGAGAACTGGGAGCCTTGTTATGCTGATGGGCGGGATGTAAATTGCCAACAACCACTCAGGAGAAGTGTATGGTGTTTCCTGAAACATCTAAAAAACAAAGCAACAGAACCTAGGGCACTTCCACTTATGGTCCTATAGCTTAGGGAAATTAAAATCAAAAAGACACAGCCACCCCAAAGTTTGGAACGGCTCTGTTTACAAGAACCTCGTTTACAGTACAAGTTCAACATCGCAGAAAGTGAAAAATGGATAAAGAAGTTGTGGTATTTACTTACAAAGCAATATCACTCAGCAATGAAATCTGTGTCATCAGGCCCTTAGCAGCACAATGAGTGGATTCAGGTATGATGATTCTAACTGAAATAAGTCACACAGAAAAAGAAACATCATAAGATATCAGTAATACACGGAATGTAAACTTGGCTACACAGGAACTGAATTACAGAACAGAACAGGGTCTCAAATTTAGAAAACCAACTTATTCTTGCTTAAGGGTAAAGGTGAGTTGGGGTGCTGCATAAAACCAGAGATTGAAATGAGCACAGATAAAGTTCCTTAAGCCAAATATGGAATAGACAAGAGCTACTCCTTGCTCAACGAAATGGACTCAACACCCCATATTAAACGCCTAAGAATGTACCTGACTAGTAAGTATCTTAAAACCTATGGATTGCTATGTCTCCGAAAGAGAATCAAGCATGTGTACAGGGGCATAAACGCAGCAGTGCTAGGATTGGAGAGGTTCGGTGAGCAAATGAAGACCCTTTGAAGTCATATTGCATGGTACCCATTCCACAGGTTTCACCTACCCAGGTTTAAGGTATTCTTCCTTCAGCTAAAACATGCATGTGGAACCTAGAGTATGATCAACCATGTGATCGGGAGACGTGTTCAAATATGTCTCAGTTTTCCTCCCCTGGTACTCGGGTGCAGCATTCCAGACGCTTTACTAACCCTCTCCCCACTTGGAGAGTCAGTCCCTTTAACCTCCTGTTTGGCCCAGTTTGCAATTTCTGCGGAAGATGAACAGGAATAGCGAGAACCAATGAGAGACTAGCTGGAGGTGTCTGGACGGGCAAATTTAACTCTCATTTCCCACCAGGAAGAGGAAATAACCAAAGGCTCAGCGTGCCGTACCGGAACCAGATTAGGGCCTGAAGCCATCCTGCGGTGTTGCGGCCAGCTCAAAATAAAGCGAGTTGAAGAAAGGAGCTCAGGGGCACTGTAATTCACAAACCTGCAGAGTTAGAAATGACAGCTATCGTCCAAAAATAGACTGAAGTAAGGCTGCCAAGAGGACTTGAAAGCGGGGCAGAATTGCAGGAAACCGATTTCAGGAGGTAGACTGGAATTGCATTGAAAGCATAGGAAAAGAGGCAGAACGTCCACAATGATGCACTTGGCCAAAAAGGGCGTATGCGTTTTTTCCTGAATATAATCAGGAAAAAACGCATACGCACTTTTTGGCCAACCAAGCAAGCTTGCAAAGGAAATCTGCACTACAATGAAGTCTCACTTCCCCCCGGTCAAAAGGGCCATCTGAAAAAAGTGTAAAATCCAGAAAGGCAACAGGCCATTGAGAACTGGGAGTCTTGTTATGCTGATGGGCGGGATGTAAATTGCCAACAGACACTCGGGAGAAGTGTATGGTGTTTCCTGAAACATCTAAAAAACAAAGCAACAGAGCCTAGGGCACTTCCACTTATGGTCCTATAGCTTAGGGAAATTAAAATCAAAAAGACACAGCCACCCCAAAGTTTGGAACGGCTCTGTTTACAAGAACCTCGTTTACAGTACAAGTTCAATATCGCAGAAAGTGAAAAATGGATAAAGAACTTGTGGTACTTACGTACAATGCAGTATCACTCAGCAATGAAATCTATGTCATCAGGCCCGTAGCAGCATAATGAGTAGATTCAGGTACGATGATTCTAACTGAAATAAGTCACACAGAAAAAGAAACATCATAAGATATCACTAATACACGGAATGTAAACTTGGCTACACAGGAACTGAATTCCAAAACAGAACAGGTTATCAAATTTAGAAAACCAACTTATGCTTGCTTAAGGGGAAAGGTGAGTTGGGTTGCTACATAAAACCAGAGATTGAAATGAGCACAGATAAAGTTCCTTAAGCCAAATATGGAATAGACAAGAGCTACTCCTTGCTCAACGAAATGGACTCAACACCGCATATTAAACGCCTAAGAATGTACCTGACTAGTAAGTATCTTAAAACCTATGGATTGCTATGTCTCCGAAAGAGAATCAAGCATGTGTACAGGGGCATAAACGCAGCAGTGATAGGATTGGAGAGGTTCGGTGAGCAAATGAAGACCCTTTGAAGTCATATTGCATGGTACCCATTCCACGTGTTTCAACTACCCAGGTTTTAGGTATTCTTCCTTCAGGTAAAACATACATGTGGAACCCAGAGTATGATCAACCATGTGATCAGGAGACGTGTTCAAATATGTCTCAGTTTTCCTCCCCTGGTACTCGGGTGCAACATTCCAGACGCTTTACTAACACTCTCCCCACTTGGAGAGTCAGCGCCTTTAACCTCCTGTTTGGCCCAGTTTGCAATTTCTGCGGAAGATGAACAGGAATAGCGAGAACCAATGAGAGGCTAGCTGGAGGTGTCTGGACGGGCAAATTTAACTCTCATTTCCCACCAGGAAGAGGAAATAACCAAAGGCTCAGCGTGCCGTACCGGAACCAGATTAGGGCCTGAAGCCATCCTGCGCTGTTGCGGCCAGCTCAAAAGAAGGCGAGTTGAAGAAAGGAGCTCAGGGGCACTGTAATTCACAAACCTGCAGAGTTATAAATGACAGCTATCGTCCAAAAATATACTGAAGTAAGGCTGCCAAGAGGACTTGAAAGCGGGACAGAATTGCAGGAAACCGATTTCAGGAGGTAGACTGGAATTGCATTGAAAGCATAGGAAAAGAGGCAGAACGTCCACAATGATGCACTTGGCCAAAAAGGGCGTATGCGTTTTTTCCTGAATATATTCAGGAAAAAACGCATACGCCCTTTTTGGCCAACCAAGCAAGCTTGCAAAGGAAATCTGCACTACAATGAAGTCTCACTTCCCCCCGGTCAAAAGGGCCATCTGAAAAAAGTGTAAAATCCAGAAAGGCAGGACAGGCCATGGAGAACTGGGAGCCTTGTTATGCTGATGGGCGGGATGTAAATTGCCAACAACCACTCGGGAGAAGTGTATGGTGTTTCCTGAAACATCTAAAAAACAAAGCAACAGAACCTAGGGCACTTCCACTTATGGTCCTATAGCTTAGGGAAATTAAAATCAAAAAGACACAGCCACCCCAAAGTTTGGAACGGCTCTGTTTACAAGAACCTCGTTTACAGTACAAGTTCAACATCGCAGAAAGTGAAAAATGGATAAAGAACTTGTGGTACTTACGTACAATGCAGTATCACTCAGCAATGAAATCTATGTCATCAGGCCCGTAGCAGCATAATGAGTAGATTCAGGTACGCTGATTCTAACTGAAATAAGTCACACAGAAAAAAAACATCATAAGATATCACTAATACACGGAATGTAAACTTGGCTACACAGGAACTGAATTCCAAAACAGAACAGGTTATCAAATTTAGAAAACCAACTTATGCTTGCTTAAGGGGAAAGGTGAGTTGGGTTGCTACATAAAACCAGAGATTGAAATGAGCACAGATAAAGTTCCTTAAGGCAAATATGGAATAGACAAGAGCTACTCCTTGCTCAACGAAATGGACTCAACACCGCATATTAAACGCCTAAGAATGTACCTGACTAGTAAGTATCTTAAAACCTATGGATTGCTATCT
Organism: Stenella coeruleoalba; assembly: GCF_951394435.1. Taxonomy (NCBI): domain Eukaryota; kingdom Metazoa; phylum Chordata; class Mammalia; order Artiodactyla; family Delphinidae; genus Stenella; species Stenella coeruleoalba. The sequence goes on from NW_027646464.1 coordinate 416,383, forward strand.
CTCCGAAAGAGAATCAAGCATGTGTACAGGGGCATAAACGCAGCAGTGATAGGATTGGAGAGGTTCGGTGAGCAAATGAAGACCCTTTGAAGTCATATTGCATGGTACCCATTCCACGGGTTTCAACTACCCAGGTTTTAGGTATTCTTACTTCAGGTAAAACATGCATGTGGAACCTAGAGTATGATCAACCATGTGATCAGGAGACGTGTTCAAATATGTCTCAGTTTTCGTACCCTGGTACTCGGGTGCAACATTCCAGACGCTTTACTAACACTCTCCCCACTTGGAGAGTCAGCGCCTTTAACCTCCTGTTTGGCCCAGTTTGCAATTTCTGCGGAAGATGAACAGGAATAGCGAGAACCAATGAGAGGCTAGCTGGAGGTGTCTGGACGGGCAAATTTAACTCTCATTTCCCACCAGGAAGAGGAAATAACCAAAGGCTCAGCGTGCCGTACTGGAACCAGATTAGGGCCTGAAGCCATCCTGCGCTGTTGCAGCCAGCTCAAAAGAAAGCGAGTTGAAGAAAGGAGCTCAGGGGCACTGTAATTCACAAACCTGCAGAGTTATAAATGACAGCTATCGTCCAAAAATATACTGAAGTAAGGCTGCCAAGAGGACTTGAAAGCGGGGCAGAATTGCAGGAAACCGATTTCAGGAGGTAGACAGGAATTGCATTGAAAGCGTAGGAAAAGAGGCAGAACGTCCACAATGATGCACTTGGCCAAAAAGGGCGTATGCGTTTTTTCCTGAATATATTCAGGAAAAAACGCATACGCCCTTTTTGGCCAACCAAGCAAGCTTGCAAAGGAAATCTGCACTACAATGAAGTCTCACTTCCCCCCGGTCAAAAGGGCCATCTGAAAAAAGTGTAAAATCCAGAAAGGCAGGACAGGCCATGGAGAACTGGGAGCCTTGTTATGCTGATGGGCGGGATGTAAATTGCCAACAACCACTCAGGAGAAGTGTATGGTGTTTCCTGAAACATCTAAAAAACAAAGCAACAGAACCTAGGGCACTTCCACTTATGGTCCTATAGCTTAGGGAAATTAAAATCAAAAAGACACAGCCACCCCAAAGTTTGGAACGGCTCTGTTTACAAGAACCTCGTTTACAGTACAAGTTCAACATCGCAGAAAGTGAAAAATGGATAAAGAAGTTGTGGTATTTACTTACAAAGCAATATCACTCAGCAATGAAATCTGTGTCATCAGGCCCTTAGCAGCACAATGAGTGGATTCAGGTATGATGATTCTAACTGAAATAAGTCACACAGAAAAAGAAACATCATAAGATATCAGTAATACACGGAATGAAAACTTGGCTACACAGGAACTGAATTACAGAACAGAACAGGGTCTCAAATTTAGAAAACCAACTTATTCTTGCTTAAGGGTAAAGGTGAGTTGGGGTGCTGCATAAAACCAGAGATTGAAATGAGCACAGATAAAGTTCCTTAAGCCAAATATGGAATAGACAAGAGCTACTCCTTGCTCAACGAAATGGACTCAACACCCCATATTAAACGCCTAAGAATGTACCTGACTAGTAAGTATCTTAAAACCTATGGATTGCTATGTCTCCGAAAGAGAATCAAGCATGTGTACAGGGGCATAAACGCAGCAGTGATAGGATTGGAGAGGTTCGGTGAGCAAATGAAGACCCTTTGAAGTCATATTGCATGGTACCCATTCCACGGGTTTCAACTACCCAGGTTTAAGGTATTCTTCCTTCAGCTAAAACATGCATGTGGAACCTAGAGTATGATCAACCATGTGATCGGGAGACGTGTTCAAATATGTCTCAGTTTTCCTCCCCTGGTACTCGGGTGCAACATTCCAGACGCTTTACTAACACTCTCCCCACTTGGAGAGTCAGTCCCTTTAACCTCCTGTTTGGCCCAGTTTGCAATTTCTGCGGAAGATGAACAGGAATAGCGAGAACCAATGAGAGGCTAGCTGGAGGTGTCTGGACGGGCAAATTTAACTCTCATTTCCCACCAGGAAGAGGAATTAACCAAAGGCTCAGCGTGCCGTGCCGGAACCAGATTAGGGCCTGAAGCCGTCCTGCGGTGTTGCGGCCAGCTCAAAAGAAAGCGAGTTGAAGAAAGGAGCTCAGGGGCACTGTAATTCACAAACCTGCAGAGTTATAAATGACAGCTATCGTCCAAAAATAGACTGAAGTAAGGCTGCCAAGAGGACTTGAAAGCGGGGCAGAATTGCAGGAAACCGATTTCAGGAGGTAGACTGGAATTGCATTGAAAGCATAGGAAAAGAGGCAGAACGTCCACAATGATGCACTTGGCCAAAAAGGGCGTATGCGTTTTTTCCTGAATATATTCAGGAAAAAACACATACGCCCTTTTTGGCCAACCAAGCAAGCTTGCAAAGGAAATCTGCACTACAATGAAGTCTCACTTCCCCCCGGTCAAAAGGGCCATCTGAAAAAAGTGTAAAATCCAGAAAGGCAGGACAGGCCATGGAGAACTGGGAGCCTTGTTATGCTGATGGGCGGGATGTAAATTGCCAACAACCACTCGGGAGAAGTGTATGGTGTTTCCTGAAACATCTAAAAAACAAAGCAACAGAGCCTAGGGCACTGCCACTTATGGTCCTATAGCTTAGGGAAATTAAAATCAAAAAGACACAGCCACCCCAAAGTTTGGGACGCCTCTGTTTACAAGAACCTCATTTACAGTACAAGTTCAACATCGCAGAAAGTGAAAAATGGATAAAGAACTTGTGGTACTTACGTACAATGCAGTATCACTCAGCAATGAAATCTATGTCATCAGGCCCGTAGTAGCATAATGAGTGGATTCAGGTACGATGATTCTAACTGAAATAAGTCACACAGAAAAAGAAACATCATAAGATATCACTAATACACGGAATGTAAACTTGGCTACACAGGAACTGCATTCCAAAACAGAACAGGGTCTCAAATTTAGAAAACCAACTTATGCTTGCTTAAGGGTAAAGGTGAGTTGTGGTGCTGCATAAAACCAGAGATTGAAATGAGCACAGATAAAGTTCCTTAAGCCAAATATGGAATAGACAAGAGCTACTCCTTGCTCAACGAAATGGACTCAAAACCCCATATTAAACCCCTAAGAATGTACCTGACTAGTAAGTATCTTAAAACCTATGGATTGCTATGTCTCCAAAAGAGAATCAAGCGTGTGTACAGGGGAATAAACGCAGCAGTGATAGGATTGGAGAGGTTCGGTGAGCAAATGAAGACCCTTTGAAGTCATATTGCATGGTACCCATTCCACGGGTTTCAACTACCCAGGTTTAAGGTATTCTTCCTTCAGCTAAAACATGCATATGGAACCCAAGTATGATCAACCACGTGAACGGGAGACGTGTTCAAATATGTCTCAGTTTTCCTCCCCTGGTACTCGGGTGCAACATTCCAGACGCTTTACTAACACTCTCCCCACTTGGAGAGTCAGTCCCTTTAACCTCCTGTTTGGCCCAGTTTGCAATTTCTGCGGAAGATGAACAGGAATAGCGAGAACCAATGAGAGGCTAGCTGGAGGTGTCTGGACGGGCAAATTTAACTTTCATTTCCCACCAGGAAGAGGAAATAACCAAAGGCTCAGTGTGCCGTACCGGAACCAGATTAGGGCCTGAAGCCATCCTGCGGTGTTGTGGCCAGCTCACAAGAAAGCGAGTTGAAGAAAGGAGCTCAGGGGCACTGTAATTCACAAACCTGCAGAGTTATAAATGACAGCTATCGTCCAAAAATAGACTGAAGTAAGGCTGCCAAGAGGACTTGAAAGCGGGGCAGAATTGCAGGAAACCGATTTTAGGAGGTAGACTGGAATTGCATTGAATGCATAGGAAAAGAGGCAGAACGTCCACAATGATGCACTTGGCCAAAAAGGGCGTATGCGTTTTTTCCTGAATATATTCAGGAAAAAACGCATACGCCCTTTTTGGCCAACCAAGCAAGCTTGCAAAGGAAATCTGCACTACAATGAAGTCTCACTTCCCCCCGGTCAAAAGGGCCATCTGAAAAAAGTGTAAAATCCAGAAAGGCAGGACAGGCCATGGAGAACTGGGAGCCTTGTTATGCTGATGGGCGGGATGTAAATTGCCAACAACCACTCGGGAGAAGTGTATGGTGTTTCCTGAAACATCTAAAAAACAAAGCAACAGAGCCTAGGGCACTGCCACTTATGGTCCTATAGCTTAGGGAATTTAAAATCAAAAAGACACAGCCACCCCAAAGTTTGGAACGGCTCTGTTTACAAGAACCTCGTTTACAGTACAAGTTCAACATCGCAGAAAGTGAAAAATGGATAAAGAACTTGTGGTATTTACTTACAAAGCAATATCACTCAGCAATGAAATCTGTGTCATCAGGCCCTTAGCAGCACAATGAGTGGATTCAGGTATGATGATTCTAACTGAAATAAGTCACACAGAAAAAGAAACATCATAAGATATCAGTAATACACGGAATGTAAACTTGGCTACACAGGAACTGAATTACAGAACAGAACAGGGTCTCAAATTTCGAAAACCAACTTATGCTTGCTTAAGGGGAAAGGTGAGTTGGGGTGCTGCATAAAACCAGAGATTGAAATGAGCACAGATAAAGTTCCTTAAGCCAAATATGGAATAGACAAGAGCTACTCCTTGCTCAACGAAATGGACTCAACACCGCATATTAAACGCCTAAGAATGTACCTGACTAGTAAGTATCTTAAAACCTATGGATTGCTATGTCTCCGAAAGAGAATCAAGCATGTGTACAGGGGCATAAACGCAGCAGTGATAGGATTGGAGAGGTTCGGTGAGCAAATGAAGACCCTTTGAAGTCATATTGCATGGTACCCATTCCACGGGTTTCAACTACCCAGGTTTTAGGTATTCTTCCTTCAGCTAAAACATGCATGTGGAACCCAAGTATGATCAACCATGTGAACGGGAGACGTGTTCAAATATGTCTCAGTTTTCCTCCCCTGGTACTCGGGTGCAACATTCCAGACGCTTTACTAACACTCTCCCCACTTGGAGAGTCAGCGCCTTTAACCTCCTGTTTGGCCCAGTTTGCAATTTCTGCGGAAGATGAACAGGAATAGTGAGAACCAATGAGAGGCTAGCTGGAGGTGTCTGGACGGGCAAATTTAACTCTCATTTCCCACCAGGAAGAGGAAATAACCAAAGGCTCAGCGTGCCGTACCGGAACTAGATTAGGGCCTGAAGCCATCCTGCGGTATTGCGGCCAGCTCAAAAGAAAGCGAGTTGAAGAAAGGAGCTCAGGGGCACTGTAATTCACAAACCTGCAGAGTAATAAATGACAGCTATCGTCCAAAAATATACTGAAGTAAGGCTGCCAACAGGAGTTGAAAGTGGGGCAGAATTGCAGGAAACCGATTTCAGGAGGTAGACTGGAATTGCATTGAAAGCATAGGAAAAGAGGCAGAACGTCCACAATGATGCACTTGGCCAAAAAGGGCGTATGCGTTTTTTCCTGAATATATTCAGGAAAAAACGCATACGCCCTTTTTGGCCAACCAAGCAAGCTTGCAAAGGAAATCTGCACTACAATGAAGTCTCACTTCCCCCCGGTCAAAAGGGCCATCTGAAAAAAGTGTAAAATCCAGAAAGGCAGGACAGGCCATGGAGAACTGGGAGCCTTGTTATGCTGATGGGCGGGATGTAAATTGCCAACAACCACTTGGGAGAAGTGTATGGTGTTTCCTGAAACATCTAAAAAACAAAGCAACAGAGCCTAGGGCACTGCCACTTATGGTCCTAAGGCTTAGGGAATTTAAAATCAAAAAGACACAGCCACCCCAAAGTTTGGAATGGCTCTGTTTACAAGAACCTCGTTTACAGTACAAGTTCAACATCGCAGAAAGTGAAAAATGGATAAAGAAGTTGTGGTATTTACTTACAAAGCAATATCACTCAGCAATGAAATCTGTGTCATCAGGCCCTTAGCAGCACAATGAGTGGATTCAGGTATGATGATTCTAACTGAAATAAGTCACACAGAAAAAGAAACATCATAAGATATCAGTAATACACGGAATGTAAACTTGGCTACACAGGAACTGAATTACAGAACAGAACAGGGTCTCAAATTTAGAAAACCAACTTATGCTTGCTTAAGGGGAAAGGTGAGTTGGGGTGCTGCATAAAACCAGAGATTGAAATGAGCACAGATAAAGTTCCTTAAGCCAAATATGGAATAGACAAGAGCTACTCCTTGCTCAACGAAATGGACTCAAAACCCCATATTAAACCCCTAAGAATGTACCTGACTAGTAAGTATCTTAAAACCTATGGATTGCTATGTCTCCAAAAGAGAATCAAGCATGTGTACAGGGGCATAAACGCAGCAGTGATAGGATTGGAGAGGTTCGGTGAGCAAATGAAGACCCTTTGAAGTCATATTGCATGGTACCCATTCCACGGGTTTCAACTACCCAGGTTTAAGGTATTCTTCCTTCAGCTAAAACATGCATGTGGAACCTAGAGTATGATCAACCATGTGATCGGGAGACGTGTTCAAATATGTCTCAGTTTTCCTCCCCTGGTACTCGGGTGCAACATTCCAGACGCTTTACTAACACTCTCCCCACTTGGAGAGTCAGTCCCTTTAATCTCCTGTTTGGCCCAGTTTGCAATTTCTGCGGAAGATGAACAGGAATAGCGAGAACCAATGAGAGGCTAGCTGGAGGTGTCTGGACGGGCAAATTTAACTCTCATTTCCCACCAGGAAGAGGAATTAACCAAAGGCTCACCATGCCGGGCCGGAACCAGATTAGGGCCTGAAGCCATCCTGCGGTGTTGCGGCCAGGGCACAATAAAGCGAGTTGAAGAAAGGAGCTCAGGGGCACTGTAATTCACAAACCTGCAGAGTTATAAATGACAGCTATCGTCCAAAAATAGACTGAAGTAAGGCTGCCAAGAGGACTTGAAAGCGGGGCATAATTGCAGGAAACCGATTTCAGGAGGTTGACTGGAATTGCATTGAAAGCATAGGAAAAGAGGCAGAACGTCCACAATGATGCACTTGGCCAAAAAGGGCGTATGCGTTTTTTCCTGAATATATTCAGGAAAAAACGCATACGCCCTTTTTGGCCAACCAAGCAAGCTTGCAAAGGAAATCTGCACTACAATGAAGTCTCACTTCCCCCCGGTCAAAAGGGCCATCTGAAAAAAGTGTAAAATCCAGAAAGGCAGGACAGGCCATGGAGAACTGGGAGCTTTGTTATGCTGATGGGCGGAATGTAAATTGCCAACAGACACTCGGGAGAAGTTTATGGTGTTTCCTGAAACATCTGAAAAACAAAGCAACAGAGCCTAGGGCACTGCCACTTATGGTCCTATAGCTTAGGGAAATTAAAATCAAAAAGACACAGCCACCCCAAAGTTTGGGACGCCTCTGTTTACAAGAACCTCGTTTACAGTACAAGTTCAACATCGCAGAAAGTGAAAAATGGATAAAGAACTTGTGGTATTTACTTACAAAGCAATATCACTCAGCAATGAAATCTGTGTCATCAGGCCCTTAGCAGCACAATGAGTGGATTCAGGTATGATGATTCTAACTGAAATAAGTCACACAGAAAAAGAAACATCATAAGATATCAGTAATACACGGAATGTAAACTTGGCTACACAGGAACTGAATTACAGAACAGAACAGGGTCTCAAATTTCGAAAACCAACTTATGCTTGCTTAAGGGGAAAGGTGAGTTGGGGTGCTGCATAAAACCAGAGATTGAAATGAGCACAGATAAAGTTCCTTAAGCCAAATATGGAATAGACAAGAGCTACTCCTTGCTCAACAAAATGGACTCAACACCGCATATTAAACGCCTAAGAATGTACCTGACTAGTAAGTATCTTAAAACCTATGGATTGCTATGTCTCCGAAAGAGAATCAAGCATGTGTACAGGGGCATAAACGCAGCAGTGATAGGATTGGAGAGGTTCGGTGAGCAAATGAAGACCCTTTGAAGTCATATTGCATGGTACCCATTCCACGGGTTTCAACTACCCAGGTTTTAGGTATTCTTCCTTCAGCTAAAACATGCATGTGGAACCCAAGTATGATCAACCATGTGAATGGGAGACGTGTTCAAATATGTCTCAGTTTTCGTACCCTGGTACTCGGGTGCAACATTCCAGACGCTTTACTAACACTCTCCCCACTTGGAGAGTCAGCGCCTTTAACCTCCTGTTTGGCCCAGTTTGCAATTTCTGCGGAAGATGAACAGGAATAGTGAGAACCAATGAGAGGCTAGCTGGAGGTGTCTGGACGGACAAATTTAACTCTCATTTCCCACCAGGAAGAGGAAATAACCAAAGGCTCAGCGTGCCGTACCGGAACTAGATTAGGGCCTGAAGCCATCCTGCGGTATTGCGGCCAGCTCAAAAGAAAGCGAGTTGAAGAAAGGAGCTCAGGGGCACTGTAATTCACAAACCTGCAGAGTAATAAATGACAGCTATCGTCCAAAAATATACTGAAGTAAGGCTGCCAACAGGAGTTGAAAGTGGGGCAGAATTGCAGGAAACCGATTTCAGGAGGTAGACTGGAATTGCATTGAAAGCATAGGAAAAGAGGCAGAACGTCCACAATGATGCACTTGGCCAAAAAGGGCGTATGCGTTTTTTCCTGAATATATTCAGGAAAAAACGCATACGCCCTTTTTGGCCAACCAAGCAAGCTTGCAAAGGAAATCTGCACTACAATGAAGTCTCACTTCCCCCCGGTCAAAAGGGCCATCTGAAAAAAGTGTAAAATCCAGAAAGGCAGGACAGGCCATGGAGAACTGGGAGCCTTGTTATGCTGATGGGCGGGATGTAAATTGCCAACAACCACTTGGGAGAAGTGTATGGTGTTTCCTGAAACATCTAAAAAACAAAGCAACAGAGCCTAGGGCACTGCCACTTATGGTCCTAAGGCTTAGGGAATTTAAAATCAAAAAGACACAGCCACCCCAAAGTTTGGAATGGCTCTGTTTACAAGAACCTCGTTTACAGTACAAGTTCAACATCGCAGAAAGTGAAAAATGGATAAAGAAGTTGTGGTATTTACTTACAAAGCAATATCACTCAGCAATGAAATCTGTGTCATCAGGCCCTTAGCAGCACAATGAGTGGATTCAGGTATGATGATTCTAACTGAAATAAGTCACACAGAAAAAGAAACATCATAAGATATCAGTAATACACGGAATGTAAACTTGGCTACACAGGAACTGAATTACAGAACAGAACAGGGTCTCAAATTTAGAAAACCAACTTATGCTTGCTTAAGGGGAAAGGTGAGTTGGGGTGCTGCATAAAACCAGAGATTGAAATGAGCACAGATAAAGTTCCTTAAGCCAAATATGGAATAGACAAGAGCTACTCCTTGCTCAACGAAATGGACTCAAAACCCCATATTAAACCCCTAAGAATGTACCTGACTAGTAAGTATCTTAAAACCTATGGATTGCTATGTCTCCAAAAGAGAATCAAGCGTGTGTACAGGGGCATAAACGCAGCAGTGATAGGATTGGAGAGGTTCGGTGAGCAAATGAAGACCCTTTGAAGTCATATTGCATGGTACCCATTCCACGGGTTTCAACTACCCAGGTTTAAGGTATTCTTCCTTCAGCTAAAACATGCATGTGGAACCTAGAGTATGATCAACCATGTGATCGGGAGACGTGTTCAAATATGTCTCAGTTTTCCTCCCCTGGTACTCGGGTGCAACATTCCAGACGCTTTACTAACACTCTCCCCACTTGGAGAGTCAGTCCCTTTAATCTCCTGTTTGGCCCAGTTTGCAATTTCTGCGGAAGATGAACAGGAATAGCGAGAACCAATGAGAGGCTAGCTGGAGGTGTCTGGACGGGCAAATTTAACTCTCATTTCCCACCAGGAAGAGGAATTAACCAAAGGCTCAGCGTGCCGTACCGGAACCAGATTAGGGCCTGAAGCCATCCTGCGGTGTTGCGGCCAGGGCACAATAAAGCGAGTTGAAGAAAGGAGCTCAGGGGCACTGTAATTCACAAACCTGCAGAGTTATAAATGACAGCTATCGTCCAAAAATAGACTGAAGTAAGGCTGCCAAGAGGACTTGAAAGCGGGGCAGAATTGCAGGAAACCGATTTCAGGAGGTAGACTGGAATTGCATTGAAAGCATAGGAAAAGAGGCAGAACGTCCACAATGATGCACTTGGCCAAAAAGGGTGTATGCGTTTTTTCCTGAATATATTCAGGAAAAAACGCATACGCCCTTTTTGGCCAACCAAGCAAGCTTGCAAAGGAAATCTGCACTACAATGAAGTCTCACTTCCCCCCCCCCGGTCAAAAGGGGCATCTGAAAAAAGTGTAAAATCCAGAAAGGCAGGACAGGCCATGGAGAACTGGGACCCTTGTTATGGTGATGCGTGGGATGTAAATTGCCAACAGACACTCGGGAGAAGTGTATGGTGTTTCCTGAAACATCTAAAAAACAAAGCAACAGAGCCTAGGGCACTTCCACTTATGGTCCTATAGCTTAGGGAAATTAAAATCAAAAAGACACAGCCACCCCAAAGTTTGGGACGCCTCTGTTTACAGGAACCTCGTTTACAGTACAAGTTCAACATCGCAGAAGGTGAAAAATGGATAAAGAAGTTCTGGTATTTACTTACAAAGCAATATCACTCAGCAATGAAATCTGTGTCATCAGGCCCTTAGCAGCACAATGAGTGGATTCAGGTATGATGATTCTAACTGAAATAAGTCACACAGAAAAAGAAACATCATAAGATATCACTAATACACGGAATGTAAACTTGGCTACACAGGAACTGAATTACAGAACAGAACAGGGTCTCAAATTTCGAAAACCAACTTATGCTTGCTTAAGGGTAAAGGTGAGTTGGGGTGCTGCATAAAACCAGAGATTGAAATGAGCACAGATAAAGTTCCTTAAGCCAAATATGGAATAGACAAGAGCTACTCCTTGCTCAACGAAATGGACTCAACACCGCATATTAAACGCCTAAGAATGTACCTGACTAGTAAGTATCTTAAAACCTATGGATTGCTATGTCTCCGAAAGAGAATCAAGCATGTGTTCAGGGGCATAAACGCAGCAGTGATAGGATTGGAGAGGTTCGGTGAGCAAATGAAGACCCTTTGAAGTCATATTGCATGGTACCCATTCCACGGGTTTCAACTACCCAGGTTTTAGGTATTCTTCCTTCAGCTAAAACATGCATGTGGAACCCAAGTATGATCAACCATGTGAACGGGAGACGTGTTCAAATATGTCTCAGTTTTCCTCCCCTGGTACTCGGGTGCAACATTCCAGACGCTTTACTAACACTCTCCCCACTTGGAGAGTCAGCGCCTTTAATCTCCTGTTTGGCCCAGTTTGCAATTTCTGCGGAAGATGAACAGGAATAGCGAGAACCAATGAGAGGCTAGCTGGGGGTGTCTGGACGGGCAAATTTAACTCTGATTTCCCACCAGGAAGAGGAATTAACCAAAGGCTCAGCGTGCCGTGCCGGAACCAGATTAGGGCCTGAAGCCATCCTGCGGTGTTGCGGCCAGCTCAAAAGAAAGTGAGTTGAAGAAAGGAGCTCAGGGGCACTGTAATTCACAAACCTGCAGAGTTATAAATGACAGCTATCGTCCAAAAATAGACTGAAGTAAGGCTGCCAAGAGGACTTGAAAGCGGGGCAGAATTGCAGGAAACCGATTTCAGGAGGTAGACTGGAATTGCATTGAAAGCATAGGAAAAGAGGCAGAACGTCCACAATGATGCACTTGGCCAAAAAGGGCGTATGCGTTTTTTCCTGAATATATTCAGGAAAAAACGCATACGCCCTTTTTGGCCAACCAAGCAAGCTTGCAAAGGAAATCTGCACTACAATGAAGTCTCACTTCCCCCCGGTCAAAAGGGCCATCTGAAAAAAGTGTAAAATCCAGAAAGGCAGGACAGGCCATGGAGAACTGGGAGCCTTGTTATGCTGTTGGGCGGGATGTAAATTGCCAACAGACACTGGGGAGAAGTGTATAGTGTTTCCTGAAACATCTAAAAAACAAAGCAACAGAGCCTAGGGCACTGCCACTTATGGTCCTATAGCTTAGGGAAATTAAAATCAAAAAGACACAGCCACCCCAAAGTTTGGGACGCCTCTGTTTACAAGAACCTCGTTTACAGTACAAGTTCAACATCGCAGAAAGTGAAAAATGGATAAAGAACTTGTGGTACTTACGTACAATGCAGTATCACTCAGCAATGAAATCTATGTCATCAGGCCCGTAGCAGCATAATGAGTGGATTCAGGTACGATGATTCTAACTGAAATAAGTCACACAGAAAAAGAAACATCATAAGATATCACTAATACACAGAATGTAAACTTGGCTACACAGGAACTGCATTCCAAAACAGAACAGGGTCTCAAATTTAGAAAACCAACTTATGCTTGCTTAAGGGTAAAGGTGAGTTGGGGTGCTGCATAAAACCAGAGATTGAAATGAGCACAGATAAAGTTCCTTAAGCCAAATATGGAATAGACAAGAGCTACTCCTTGCTCAACGAAATGGACTCAAAACCCCATATTAAACCCCTAAGGATGTACCTGACTTGTAAGTATCTTAAAACCTATGGATTGCTATGTCTCCAAAAGAGAATCAAGCGTGTGTACAGGGGAATAAACGCAGCAGTGATAGGATTGGAGAGGTTCGGTGAGCAAATGAAGACCCTTTGAAGTCATATTGCATGGTACCCATTCCACGGGTCTCAACTCTCCAGGTTTAAGGTATTCTTCCTTCAGCTAAAACATGCATGTGGAACCTAGAGTATGATCAACCATGTGATCGGGAGACATGTTCAAATATGTCTCAGTTTTCCTCCCCTGGTACTCGGGTGCAACATTCCAGACGCTTTACTAACACTCTCCCCACTTGGAGAGTCAGTCCCTTTAACCTCCTGTTTGGCCCAGTTTGCAATTTCTGCGGAAGATGAACAGGAATACCGAGAACCAATGAGAGGCTAGCTGGAGGTGTCTGGACGGGCAAATTTAACTCTCATTTCCCACCAGGAAGAGGAATTAACCAAAGGCTCAGCGTGCCGGGCCGGAACCAGATTAGGGCCTGAAGCCATCCTGCGATGTTGCGACCAGGGCACAAGAAAGCGAGTTGAAGAAAGGAGCTCAGGGGCACTGTAATTCACAAACCTGCAGAGTTATAAATGACAGCTATTGTCCAAAAATAGACTGAAGTAAGGCTGCCAAGAGAACTTGAAAGCGGGGCAGAATTGCAGGAAACCGATTTCAGGAGGTAGACAGGAGTTGCATTGAAAGCATAGGAAAAGAGGCAGAACGTCCACAATGATGCACTTGGCCAAATAGGGTGTATGTGTTTTTTCCTGAATATATTCTGGAAAAAACGCATACGCCCTTTTTGGCCAACCAAGCAAGCTTGCAAAGGAAATCTGCACTACAATGAAGTCTCACTTCCCCCCGGTCAAAAGGGCCATCTGAAAAAAGTGTAAAATCCAGAAAGGCAGGACAAGCCATGGAGAACTGGGAGCCTTGTTATGCTGATGGGCGGGATGTAAATTGCCAACAACCACTCGGGAGAAGTGTATGGTGTTTCCTGAAACATCTAAAAAACAAAGCAACAGAACCTAGGGCACTTCCACTTATGGTCCTATAGCTTAGGGAAATTAAAATCAAAAAGACACAGCCACCCCAAAGTTTGGAACGGCTCTGTTTACAAGAACCTCGTTTACAGTACAAGTTCAACATCGCAGAAAGTGAAAAATGGATAAAGAAGTTGTGGTATTTACTTACAAAGCAATATCACACAGCAATGAAATCTGTGTCATCAGGCCCTTAGCAGCACAATGAGTGGATTCAGGTATGATGATTCTAACTGAAATAAGTCACACAGAAAAAGAAACATCATAAGATATCAGTAATACACGGAATGTAAACTTGGCTACACAGGAACTGAATTACAGAACAGAACAGGGTCTCAAATTTAGAAAACCAACTTATGCTTGCTTAAGGGGAAAGGTGAGTTGGGGTGCTGCATAAAACCAGAGATTGAAATGAGCACAGATAAAGTTCCTTAAGCCAAATATGGAATAGACAAGAGCTACTCCTTGCTCAACGAAATGGACTCAACACCCCATATTAAACGCCTAAGAATGTACCTGACTAGTAAGTATCTTAAAACCTATGGATTGCTATGTCTCCGAAAGAGAATCAAGCATGTGTACAGGGGCATAAACGCAGCAGTGATAGGATTGGAGAGGTTCGGTGAGCAAATGAAGACCCTTTGAAGTCATATTGCATGGTACCCATTCCACGGGTTTCAACTACCCAGGTTTAAGGTATTCTTCCTTCAGCTAAAACATGCATGTGGAACCTAGAGTATGATCAACCATGTGATCGTGAGACGTGTTCAAATATGTCTCAGTTTTCCTCCCCTGGTACTCGGGTGTAACATTCCAGACGCTTTACTAACACTCTCCCCACTTGGAGAGTCAGTCCCTTTAACCTCCTGTTTGGCCCAGTTTGCAATTTCTGCGGAAGATGAACAGGAATAGCGAGAACTAATGAGAGGCTAGCTGGAGGTGTCTGGACGGGCAAATTTAACTCTCATTTCCCACCAGGAAGAGGAAATAACCAAAGGCTCAGCATGCCGGGCCGGAACCAGATTAGGGCCTGAAGCCATCCTGCGGTGTTGCGGCCAGCTCAAAAGAAAGCGAGTTGAAGAAAGGAGCTCAGGGGCACTGTAATTCACAAACCTGCAGAGTTATAAATGACAGCTATCGTCCAAAAATAGACTGAAGTAAGGCTGCCAAGAGGACTTGAAAGCGGGGCATAATTGCAGGAAACCGATTTCAGGAGGTAGACTGGAATTGCATTGAAAGCATAGGAAAAGAGGCAGAACGTCCACAATGATGCACTTGGCCAAAAAGGGCGTATGCATTTTTTCCTGAATATATTCAGGAAAAAATGCATACGCCCTTTTTGGCCAACCAAGCAAGCTTGCAAAGGAAATCTGCACTACAATGAAGTCTCACTTCCCCCCGGTCAAAAGGGCCATCTGAAAAAAGTGTAAAATCCAGAAAGGCAGGACAGGCCATGGAGAACTGGGAGCCTTGTTATGCTGATGGGCGGGATGTAAATTGCCAACAGACACGCGGGAGAAATGTATGGTGTTTCCTGAAACATCTAAAAAACAAAGCAACAGAGCCTAGGGCACTTCCACTTATGGTCCTATAGGTTAGGGAAATTAAAATCAAAAAGACACAGCCACTCCAAAGTTTGGGACGCCTGTGTTTACAAGAACCTCGTTTACAGTACAAGTTCAACATCGCAGAAAGTGAAAAATGGATAAAGAAGTTGTGGTATTTACTTACAAAGCAATATCACTCAGCAATGAAATCTATGTCATCAGGCCCTTAGCAGCACAATGAGTGGATTCAGGTATGATGATTCTAACTGAAATAAATCACACAGAAAAAGAAACATCATAAGATATCAGTAATACACGGAATGGAACCTTGGCTACACAGGAACTGAATTACAGAACAGAACAGGGTCTCAAATTTAGAAAACCAACTTATTCTTGCTTAAGGGTAAAGGTGAGTTGGGGTGCTGCATAAAACCAGAGATTGAAATGAGCACAGATAAAGTTCCTTAAGCCAAATATGGAATAGACAAGAGCTACTCCTTGCTCAACGAAATGGACTCAACACCGCATATTAAACGCCTAAGAATGTACCTGACTAGTAAGTATCTTAAAACCTATGGATTGCTATGTCTCCGAAAGAGAATCAAGCATGTGTACAAGGGCATGAACGCAGCAGTGATAGGATTGGAGAGGTTCGTGAGCAAATGAAGACCATTTGAAGTCATATTGCATGGTACCCATTACACGGGTCTTAACTCTCCAGGTTTAAGGTATTCTTCCTTCAGCTAAAACATGCATGTGGAACCCAAGTATGATCAACCATGTGAACGGGAAACGTGTTCAAATATGTCTCAGTTTTCCTCCCCTGGTACTCGGGTGCAACATTCCAGACGCTTTACTAACACTCTCCCCACTTGGAGAGTCAGTCCCTTTAACCTCCTGTTTGGCCCAGTTTGCAATTTCTGCGGAAGATGAACAGGCATAGCGAGAACCAATGAGAGGCTAGCTGGAGGTGTCTGGACGGGCAAATTTAACTCTCATTTCCCACCAGGAAGAAGAATTAACCAAAGGCTCAGCATGCCGGGCCGGAACCAGATTAGGGCCTGAAGCCATCCTGCGGTGTTGCGGCCAGGTCACAAGAAAGCGAGTTGAAGAAAGGAGCTCAGGGGCACTGTAATTCACAAACCTGCAGACTTATAAATGACAGCTATCGTCCAAAAATAGACTGAAGTAAGGCTGCCAAGAGGACTTGAAAGCGGGGCAGAATTGCAGGAAACCGATTTCAGGAGGTAGACTGGAATTGCATTGAAAGCATAGGAAAAGAGGCAGAACGTCCACAATGATGCACTTGGCCAAAAAGGGCGTATGCGTTTTTTCCTGAATATATTCAGGAAAAAACGCATACGCCCTTTTTGGCCAACCAAGCAAGCTTGCAAAGGAAATCTGCACTACAATGAAGTCTCACTTCCCCCCGGTCAAAAGGGCCATCTGAAAAAAGTGTAAAATCCAGAAAGGCAGGACAGGCCATGGAGAACTGGGAGCCTTGTTATGCTGATGGGCGGGATGTAAATTGCCAACAACCACTCGGGAGAAGTGTATGGTGTTTCCTGAAACATCTAAAAAACAAAGCAACAGAGCCTAGGGCACTGCCACTTATGGTCCTATAGCTTAGGGAAATTAAAATCAAAAAGACACAGCCACCCCAAAGTTTGGAATGGCTCTGTTTACAAGAACCTCGTTTACAGT
This sequence comes from Stenella coeruleoalba, assembly GCF_951394435.1. Taxonomy (NCBI): domain Eukaryota; kingdom Metazoa; phylum Chordata; class Mammalia; order Artiodactyla; family Delphinidae; genus Stenella; species Stenella coeruleoalba. Next base: position 433,299 of record NW_027646464.1, read on the forward strand.
ACAAGTTCAACATCGCACAAAGTGAAAAATGGATAAAGAAGTTGTGGTATTCACTAACAAAGCAATATCACTCAGCAATGAAATCCATGTACATCAGGCCCTTAGCAGCACAATGAGTGGATTCAGGTATGATGATTCTAACTGAAATAAGTCACACAGAAAAAGAAACATCATAAGATATCAGTAATACACGGAATGTAAACTTGGCTACACAGGAACTGAATTACAGAACAGAACAGGGTCTCAAATTTAGAAAACCAACTTATGCTTGCTTAAGGGGAAAGGTGAGTTGGGGTGCTGCATAAAACCAGAGATTGAAATGAGCACAGATAAAGTTCCTTAAGCCAAATATGGAATAGACAAGAGCTACTCCTTGCTCAACGAAATGGACTCAACACCGCATATTAAACGCCTAAGAATGTACCTGACTAGTAAGTATCTTAAAACCTATGGATTGCTATGTCTCCGAAAGAGAATCAAGCATGTGTACAGGGGCATAAACGCAGCAGTGATAGGATTGGAGAGGTTCGTGAGCAAATGAAGACCCTTTGAAGTCATATTGCATGGTACCCATTCCACGGGTTTCAACTACCCAGGTTTAAGGTATTCTTCCTTCAGCTAAAACATGCATATGGAACCTACAGTATGATCAACCATGTGATCTGGAGACGTGTTCAAATATGTCTCAGTTTTCGTACCCTGGTACTCGGGTGCAACATTCCAGACGCTTTACTAACACTCTCCACAGTTGGCGAGTCACCGCCTTTAACCTCCTGTTTGGCCCAGTTTGCAATTTCTGTGGATGATGAACAGGAATAGCGAGAACCAATGAGAGACTAGCTGGAGGTGTCTGGATGGGCAAATTTAACTCTCATTTCCCACCAGGAAGAGGAATTAACCAAAGGCTCAGGGTGCCGTGCCGGAACCAGATTAGGGCCTGAAGCCATCCTGCGGTGTTGCGACCAGGTCACAAGAAAGCGAGTTGAAGAAAGGAGCTCAGGGGCACTGTAATTCACAAACCTGCAGAGTTATAAATGACAGCTATCGTCCAAAAATATACTGAAGTAAGGCTGCCAAGAGGACTTGAAAGCGGGGCAGAATTGCAGGAAACCGATTTCAGGAGGTAGACTGGAATTGCATTGAAAGCATAGGAAAAGAGGCAGAACGTCCACAATGATGCACTTGGCCAAAAAGGGCGTATGCGTTTTTTCCTGAATATATTCAGGAAAAAACGCATACGCCCTTTTTGGCCAACCAAGCAAACTTGCAAAGGAAATCTGCACTACAATGAAGTCTCACTTCACCCCGGTCAAAAGGGCCATCTGAAAAAAGTGTAAAATCCAGAAAGGCAGGACAGGCCATGGAGAACTGGGAGCCTTGTTATGCTGATGGGCGGGATGTAAATTGCCAACAGACACTCGGGAGAAGTGTATGGTGTTTCCTGAAACATCTAAAAAACAAAGCAACAGAGCCTAGGGCACTTCCACTTATGGTCCTATAGCTTAGGGAAATTAAAATCAAAAAGACACAGCCACCCCAAAGTTTGGGACGCCTCTGTTTACAAGAACCTCGTTTACCGTACAAGTTCAATATCACAGAAAGTGAAAAATGGATAAAGCAGTTGTGGTATTTACGTACAATGCAGTATCACGCAGCAATGAAATCTATGTCATCAGGCCCGTAGCAGCATAATGAGTAGATTCAGGTACGATGATTCTAACTGAAATAAGTCACACAGAAAAAGAAACATCATAAGATATCACTAATACACGGAATGTAAACTTGGCTACACAGGAACTGAATTCCAAAACAGAACAGGTTCTCAAATTTAGAAAACCAACTTATGCTTGCTTAAGGGGAAAGGTGAGTTGGGTTGCTGCATAAAACCAGAGATTGAAATGAGCACAGATAAAGTTCCTTAAGCCAAATATGGAATACACAAGAGCTACTCCTTGCTCAATGAAATGGACTCAACACCGCATATTAAACGCCTAAGAATGTACCTGACTAGTAAGTATCTTAAAACCTATGGATTGCTATGTCTCCGAAAGAGAATCAAGCATGTGTACAGGGGCATAAACGCAGCAGTGATACGATTGGAGAGGTTCGGTGAGCAAATGAAGACCCTTTGAAGTCATATTGCATTGTACCCATTCCACGGGTTTCAACTACCCAGGTTTTAGGTATTCTTCCTTCAGCTAAAACATGCATGTGGAACCCAGAGTATGATCAACCATGTGATCGGGAGACGTGTTCAAATATGTCTCAGTTTTTGTACCCTGGTACTCGGGTGCAACATTCCAGACGCTTTACTAACACTCTCCCGACTTGGAGAGTCAGTGCCTTTAACCTCCTGTTTGGCACAGTTTGCAATTTCTGCGGAAGATGAACAGGAATAGCGAGAACCAATGAGAGACTAGCTGGAGGTGTCTGGACGGGCAAATTTAACTCTCATTTCCCACCAGGAAGAGGAAATAACCAAAGGCTCAGCGTGCCGTGCCGGAACCAGATTAGGGCCTGTAGCCATCCTGCGGTGTTGCAGCCAGGTCACAAGAAAGCGAGTTGAAGAAAGGAGCTCAGGGGCACTTTAATTCACAAACCTGCAGAGTTATAAATGACAGCTATCGTCCAAAAATAGACTGAAGTAAGGCTGCCAAGAGGACTTGAAAGCGGGGCAGAATTGCAGGGAACCAATTTCAGGAGGTAGACTGAAATTGCATTGAAAGCATAGGAAAAGAGGCAGAACGTCCACAATGATGCACTTGGCCAAAAAGGGCGTATGCGTTTTTTCCTGAATATATTCAGGAAAAAACGCATACGCCCTTTTTGGCCAACCAAGCAAACTTGCAAAGGAAATCTGCACTACAATGAAGTCTCACTTCCCCCCTGTCAAAAGGGCCATCTGAAAAAAGTGTAAAATCCAGAAAGGCAGGACAGGCCATGGAGAACTGGGAGCCTTGTTATGCTGATGGGCGGGATGTAAATTGCCAACAGACACTCGGGAGAAGTGTATGGTGTTTCCTGAAACATCTAAAAAACAAAACAACAGAGCCTAGGGCACTTCCACTTATGGTCCTATAGCTGAGGGAAATTAAAATCAAAAAGACACAGCCACCCCAACGTTTGGGATGCCTCTGTTTACAAGAACCTCGTTTACCGTACAAGTTCAATATCACAGAAAGTGAAAAATGGATAAAGAACTTGTGGTACTTACGTACAATGCAGTATCACTCAGCAATGAAATCTATGTCATCAGGCCCGTAGCAGCATCATGAGTGGATTCAGGTACGATGATTCTAACTGAAATAAGTCACACAGAAAAAGAAACATCATAAGATATCAGTAATACACGGAATGTAAACTTGGCTACACAGGAACTGAATTACAGAACAGAACAGTTTCTCAAATTTAGAAAACCAACTTATGCTTGCTTAAGGGGAAAGGTGAGTTGGGGTGCTGCATAAAACCAGAGATTGAAATGAGCACAGATAAAGTTCCTTAAGCCAAATATGGAATAGACAAGAGCTACTCCTTGCTCAACGAAATGGACTCAACACCGCATATTAAACGCCTAAGAGTGTACCTGACTAGTAAGTATCTTAAAACCTATGGATTGCTATGTCTCCGAAAGAGAATCAAGCATGTGTACAGGGGCATAAACACAGCAGTGATAGGATTGGAGATGTTCGGTGAGCAAATGAAGACCCTTTGAAGTCATATTGCATGGTACCCATTCCACGGGTTTCAACTACCCAGGTTTTAGGTATTCTTCCTTCAGCTAAAACATGCATGTGGAACCCAGAGTATGATCAACCATGTGATCGGGAGACGTGTTCAAATATGTCTCAGTTTTCGTACCCTGGTACTCGGGTGCAACATTCCAGACGCTTTACTAACACTCTCCCAACTTGGAGAGTCAGTGCCTTTAACCTCCTGTTTGGCACAGTTTGCAATTTCTGCGGAAGATGAACAGGAATAGCGAGAACCAATGAGAGACTAGCTGGAGGTGTCTGGACGGGCAAATTTAACTCTCATTTCCCACCAGGAAGAGGAAATAACCAAAGGCTCAACGTGCCGTGCCGGAACCAGATTAGGGCCTGTAGCCATCCTGCGGTGTTGCAGCCAGGTCACAAGAAAGCGAGTTGAAGAAAGGAGCTCAGGGGCACTTTAATTCACAAACCTGCAGAGTTATAAATGACAGCTATCGTCCAAAAATAGACTGAAGTAAGGCTGCCAAGAGGACTTGAAAGCGGGGCAGAATTGCAGGGAACCGATTTCAGGAGGTAGACTGAAATTGCATTGAAAGCATAGGAAAAGAGGCAGAACGTCCACAATGATGCACTTGGCCAAAAAGGGCGTATGCGTTTTTTCCTGAATATATTCAGGAAAAAACGCATACGCCCTTTTTGGCCAACCAAGCAAACTTGCAAAGGAAATCTGCACTACAATGAAGTCTCACTTCCCCCCTGTCAAAAGGGCCATCTGAAAAAAGTGTAAAATCCAGAAAGGCAGGACAGGCCATGGAGAACTGGGAGCCTTGTTATGCTGATGGGCGGGATGTAAATTGCCAACAGACACTCGGGAGAAGTGTATGGTGTTTCCTGAAACATCTAAAAAACAAAACAACAGAGCCTAGGGCACTTCCACTTATGGTCCTATAGCTGAGGGAAATTAAAATCAAAAAGACACAGCCACCCCAACGTTTGGGATGCCTCTGTTTACAAGAACCTCGTTTACCGTACAAGTTCAATATCACAGAAAGTGAAAAATGGATAAAGAACTTGTGGTACTTACGTACAATGCAGTATCACTCAGCAATGAAATCTATGTCATCAGGCCCGTAGCAGCATCATGAGTGGATTCAGGTACGATGATTCTAACTGAAATAAGTCACACAGAAAAAGAAACATCATAAGATATCAGTAATACACAGAATGTAAACTTGGCTACACAGGAACTGAATTACAGAACAGAACAGTTTCTCAAATTTAGAAAACCAACTTATGCTTGCTTAAGGGGAAAGGTGAGTTGGGGTGCTGCATAAAACCAGAGATTGAAATGAGCACAGATAAAGTTCCTTAAGCCAAATATGGAATAGACAAGAGCTACTCCTTGCTCAACGAAATGGACTCAACACCGCATATTAAACGCCTAAGAGTGTACCTGACTAGTAAGTATCTTAAAACCTATGGATTGCTATGTCTCCGAAAGAGAATCAAGCATGTGTACAGGGGCATAAACGCAGCAGTGATAGGATTGGAGATGTTCGGTGAGCAAATGAAGACCCTTTGAAGTCATATTGCATGGTACCCATTCCACGGGTTTCAACTACACAGGTTTTAGGTATTCTTCCTTCAGCTAAAACATGCATGTGGAACCCAGAGTATGATCAACCATGTGAACGGGAGACGTGTTCAAATATGTCTCAATTTTCCTACCCTGGTACTCGGGTGCAACATTCCAGACGCTTTACTAACACTCTCCCGACTTGGACAGTCAGTCCCTTTAAACTCCTGTTTGACCCAGTTTGCAATTTCTGCGGAAGATGAACAGGAATAGCGAGAACCAATGAGAGACTAGCTGGAGGTGTCTGGACGGGCAAATTTAACTCTCATTTCCCACCAGGAAGAGGAATTAACCAAAGGCTCAGGGTGCCGTGCCGGAACCAGATTAGGGCCTGAAGCCATCCTGCGGTGTTGCGGCCAGCTCACAAGAAAGCGAGTTGAAGAAAGGAGCTCAGGGGCACTGTAATTCACAAACCTGCAGAGTTATAAATGACAGCTATCGTCCAAAAATAGACTGAAGTAAGGCTGCCAAGAGGACTTGAAAGCAGGGCAAAATTGCAGGAAACCGATTTCAGGAGGTAGACTGGAATTGCATTGAAAGCATAGGAAAAGGGACCTAAGGTCCACAATGATGCACTTGGCCAAAAAGGGCGTATGCGTTTTTTCCTGAATATATTCAGGAAAAAACGCATACGCCCTTTTTGGCCAACCAAGCAAGCTTGCAAAGGAAATCTGCACTACAATGAAGTCTCACTTCCCCCCGGTCAAAAGGGCCATCTGAAAAAAGTGTAAAATGCAGAAAGGCAGGACAGGCCATGGAGAACTGGGAGCCTTGTTATGCCGAAGGGCGGGATGTAAATTGCCAACAAACACTCGGGAGAAGTGTATGGTGTTTCCTGAAACATCTAAAAAACAAAGCAACAGAGCCTAGGGCACTGCCACTTATGGTCCTATAGCTTAGGGAAATTAAAATCAAAAAGACACAGCCACCCCAAAGTTTGGGATGCCTCTGTTTACAAGAACCTCGTTTACAGGACAAGTTCAACATCGCAGAAAGTGAAAAATGGATAAAGAAGTTGTGGTATTTACTTACAAAGCAATATCACTCAGCAATGAAATCTATGTCATCAGGCCCTTAGCAGCACAATGAGTGGATTCAGGTATGATGATTCTAACTGAAATAAGTCACACAGAAAAAGAAACATCATAAGATATCAGTAATACACGGAATGGAAACTTGGCTACACAGGAACTGAATTACAGAATAGAACAGGGTCTCAAATTTAGAAAACGAACTTATGCTTGCTTAAGGGGAAAGGTGAGTTGGGGTGCTGCATAAAACCAGAGATTGAAATGAGCACAGATAAAGTTCCTTAAGCCAAATATGGAATAGACAAGAGCTACTCCTTGCTCAACGAAATGGACTCAACACCCCATATTAAACGCCTAAGAATGTACCTGACTAGTAAGTATCTTAAAACCTATGGATTGCTATGTCTCCGAAAGAGAATCAAGCATGTGTACAGGGGCATAAACGCAGCAGTGATAGGATTGGAGAGGTTCGGTGAGCAAATGAAGACCCTTTGAAGTCATATTGCATGGTACCCATTACACGGGTCTTAACTCTCCAGGTTTAAGGTATTCTTCCTTCGGCTAAAACATGCATGTGGAACCCAAGTATGATCAACCATGTGAACGGGAGACGTGTTCAAATATGTCTCAGTTTTCCTCCCCTGGTACTCGGGTGCAACATTCCAGACGCTTTACTAACACTCTCCCCACTTGGAGAGTCAGCGCCTTTAACCTCCTGTTTGGCCCAGTTTGCAATTTCTGCGGAAGATGAACAGGAATAGCGAGAACCAATGAGAGACTAGCTGGAGGTGTCTGGACGGGCAAATTTAACTCTCATTTCCCACCAGGAAGAGGAAATAACCAAAGGCTCAGCGTGCCGTGCCGGAACCAGATTAGGGCCTGAAGCCATCCTGCGGTGTTGCAGCCAGGTCACAAGAAAGCGAGTTGAAGAAAGGAGCTCAGGGGCACTGTAATTCACAAACCTGCAGAGTTATAAATGACAGCTATCGTCCAGAAATAGACTGAAGTAAGCCTGCCAAGAGGACTTGAAAGCGGGGCAGAATTGCAGGAAACCGATTTCAGGAGGTAGACTGGAATTGCATTGAAAGCATAGGAAAAGAGGCAGAACGTCCAGAATGATGCACTTGGCCAAAATGGGCGTATGCGTTTTTTCCTGAATATATTCAGGAAAAAACGCATACGCCCTTTTTGGCCAACCAAGCAAGCTTGCAAAGGAAATCTGCACTACAATGAAGTCTCACTTCCCCCGGTCAAAAGTGACATCTGAAAAAAGTGTAAAATGCAGAAAGGCAGGACAGGCCATGGAGAACTGGGAGCCTTGTTATGCTGAAGGGCGGGATGTAAATTGCCAACAGACACTCGGGAGAAGTGTATGGTGTTTCCTGAAACATCTAAAAAACAAAGCAACAGAGCCTAGGGCACTGCCACTTATGGTCCTATAGCTTAGGGAAATTAAAATCAAAAAGACACAGCCACCCCAAAGTTTGGGATGCCTCTGTTTACAAGAACCTCGTTTACAGTACAAGTTCAACATCGCAGAAAGTGAAAAATGGATAAAGAAGTTGTGGTATTTACTTACAAAGCAATATCACTCAGCAATGAAATCTATGTCATCAGGCCCGTAGCAGCATAATGAGTGGATTCAGGTACGATGATACTAACTGAAATAAGTCACACAGAAAAAGAAACATCATAAGATATCACTAATACACGGAATGTAAACTTGGCTACACAGGAACTGAATTACAGAAGAGAACAGGGTCTCAAATTTAGAAAACCAACTTATGCTTGCTTAAGGGTAAAGGTGAGTTGGGGTGCTGCATAAAAGCAGAGATTGAAATGAGCACAGATAAAGTTCGTTAAGCCAAATATGGAATAGACAAGAGCTACTCCTTGCTCAACGAAATGGACTCAACACCGCATATTAAACGCCTAAGAATGTACCTGACTAGTAAGTATCTTAAAACCTATGGATTGCTATGTCTCCGAAAGAGAATCAAGCATGTGTACAGGGGCATAAACGCAGCAGTGATAGGATTGGAGATGTTCAGTGAGCAAATGAAGACCCTTTGAAGTCATATTGCAGGGTACCCATTACACGGGTTTCAACTACCCAGGTTTAAGGTATTCTTCCTTCAGCTAAAACATGCATGTGGAACCTAGAGTATGATCAAACATGTGATCGGGAGACATGTTCAAATATGTCTCAGTTTTCGTACCCTGGTACTCGGGTGCAATATTCCAGACGCTTTACTAACACTCTCCCGACTTGGAGAGTCAGTCCCTTTAACCTCCTGTTTCGCCCAGTTTGCAATTTCTGCGGAAGATGAACAGGAATAGCGAGAACCAATGAGAGACTAGCTGGAGGTGTCTGGACGGGCAAATTTAACTCTCATTTCCCACCAGGAAGAGGAATTAACCAAAGGCTCAGGGTGCCGTGCCGGAACCAGATTAGGGCCTGAAGCCATCCTGCGGTGTTGCGGCCAGCTCACAAGAACGCGAGTTGAAGAAAGGAGCTCAGGGGCACTGTAATTCACAAACCTGCAGAGTTATAAATGACAGCTATCGTCCAAAAATAGACTGAAGTAAGGCTGCCAAGAGGACTTGAAAGCAGGGCACAATTGCAGGAAACCGATTTCAGGAGGTAGACTGGAATTGCATTGAAAGCATAGGAAAAGAGGCCTAAGGTCCACAATGATGCACTTGGCCAAAAGGGGCGTATGCGTTTTTTCCTGAATATATTCAGGAAAAAACGCATACGCCCTTTTTGGCCAACCAAGCAAGCTTGCAAAGGAAATCTGCACTACAATGAAGTCTCACTTCCCCCCGGTCAAAAGGGCCATCTGAAAAAAGTGTAAAATGCAGAAAGGCAGGACAGGCCATGGAGAACTGGGAGCCTTGTTATGCTGAAGGGCGGGATGTAAATTGCCAACAAACACTCGGGAGAAGTGTATGGTGTTTCCTGAAACATCTAAAAAACAAAGCAACAGAGCCTAGGGCACTTCCACTTATGGTCCTATAGCTTAGGGAAATTAAAATCAAAAAGACACAGCCACCCCAAAGTTTGGGACGCCTCCGTTTACAAGAACCTCGTTTACCGTACAAGTTCAATATCACAGAAAGTGAAAAATGGATAAAGAAGTTGTGGTACTTACGTACAATGCAATATCACTCAGCAGTGAAATCTATGTCATCAGGCCCGTAGCAGCATAATGAGTGGATTCAGGTACGATGATTCTAACTGAAATAAGTCACACAGAAAAAGAAACATCATAAGATATCACTAATACACGGAATGTAAACTTGGCTACACAGGAACTGCATTCCAAAACAGAACAGGGTCTCAAATTTAGAAAACCAACTTATGCTTGCTTAAGGGGAAAGGTGAGTTGGGGTGCTGCATAAAACCAGAGATTGAAATGAGCACAGATAAAGTTCCTTAAGCCAAATATGGAATAGACAAGAGCTACTCCTTGCTCAACGAAATGGACTCAACACCCCATATTAAACGCCTAAGAATGTACCTGACTAGTAAGTATCTTAAAATCTATGGATTGCTATGTCTCCAAAAGAGAATCAAGCGTGTGTACAGGGGCATAAACGCAGCAGTGATAGGATTGGAGAGGTTCGGTGAGCAAATGAAGACCCTTTGAAGTCATATTGCATGGTACCCATTACACGGGTTTCAACTACCCAGGTTTAAGGTATTCTTCCTTCAGCTAAAACATGCATGTGGAACCTAGAATATGATCAACCATGTGATCGGGAGACGTGTTCAAATATGTCTCAGTTTTCCTCCCCTGGTACTCGGGTGCAACATTCCAGACGCTTTACTAACACTCTCCCCACTTGGAGAGTCAGCGCCTTTAACCTCCTGTTTGGCCCAGTTTGCAATTTCTGCGGAAGATGAACAGGAATAGCGAGAACCAATGAGAGGCTAGCTGGAGGTGTCTGGACGGGCAAATTTAACTCTCATTTCCCACCAGGAAGAGGAAATAACCAAAGGCTCAGTGTGCCGTGCCAGAACCAGATTAGGGCCTGAAGCCATCCTGCGGTGTTGCGGCCAGCTCACAAGAAAGCGAGTTGAAGAAAGGAGCTCAGGGGCACTGTAATTCACAAACCTGCAGAGTTATAAATGAGAGCTATCGTCCAAAAATAGACTGAAGTAAGGCTGCCAAGAGGACTTGAAAGTGGGGCAGAATTGCAGGAAACCGATTTCAGGAGGTAGACTGGAATTGCATTGAAAGCATAGGAAAAGAGGCAGAACGTCCACAATGATGCACTTGGCCAAAAAGGGCGTATGCGTTTTTTCCTGAATATATTCAGGAAAAAACGCATACGCCCTTTTTGGCCAACCAAGCAAGCTTGCAAAGGAAATCTGAACTACAATGAAGTCTCACTTCCCCCCGGTCAAAAGGGCCATCTGAAAAAAGTGTAAAATCCAGAAAGGCAGGACAGGCCATGGAGAACTGGGAGCCTTGTTATGCTGATGGGCGGGATGTAAATTGCCAACAACCACTCGGGAGAAGTGTATGGTGTTTCCTGAAACATCTAAAAAACAAAGCAACAGAGCCTAGGTCACTTCCACTTATGGTCCTATAGCTTAGGGAATTTAAAATCAAAAAGACACAGCCACCCCAAAGTTTTGAACGGCTCTGTTTACAAGAACCTCGTTTACAGTACAAGTTCAACATCGCAAAAAGTGAAAAATGGATTAAAAAGTTGTGGTATTTACTTACAAAGCAATATCACTCAGCAATGAAATCTGTGTCATCAGGCCCTTAGCAGCACAATGAGTGGATTCAGGTATGATGATTCTAACTGAAATAAGTCACACAGAAAAAGAAACATCATAAGATATCAGTAATACACGGAATGGAAACTTGGCTACACAGGAACTGAATTACAGAACAGAACAGGGTCTCAAATTTAGAAAACCAACTTATGCTTGCTTAAGGGGAAAGGTGAGTTGGGGTGCTGCATAAAACCAGAGATTGAAATGAGCACAGATAAAGTTCCTTAAGCCAAATATGGAATAGACAAGAGCTACTCCTTGCTCAACGAAATGGACTCAACACCCCATATTAAACGCATAAGAATGTACCTGACTAGTAAGTATCTTAAAACCTATGGATTGCTATGTCTCCGAAAGAGAATCAAGCATGTGTACAGGGGCATAAACGCAGCAGTGATAGGATTGGAGAGGTTCGGTGAGCAAATGAAGACCCTTTGAAGTCATATTGCATGGTACCCATTCCACGGCTTTCAAATACACAGATTTAAGGTATTCTTCCTTCACCTAAAACATGCATGTGGAACCCAAGTATGATCAACCATGTGAACGGGAGACGTGTTCAAATATGTCTCAGTTTTCCTCCCCTTGTACTCAGGTACAACATTCCAGACGCTTTACTAACACTCTCCCGACTTGGAGAGTCAGTCCCTTTAACCTCCTGTTTGGCCCAGTTTGCAATTTCTGTGGAAGATGAACAGGAATAGCGACAACCAATGAGAGACTAGCTGGAGGTGTCTGGACGGGCAAATTTAACTCTCATTTCCCACCAGGAAGAGGAATTAACCAAAGGCTCAGCGTGCCGTGCCGGAACCAGATTAGGGCCTGAAGCCATCCTGCGGTGTTGCGGCCAGGTCACAAGAAAGCGAGTTGAAGAAAGGAGCTCAGGGGCACTGTAATTCACAAACCTGCAGAGTTATAAATGACAGCTATCGTCCAAAAATAGACTGAAGTAAGGCTGCCAAGAGGACTTGAAAGCGGGGCAGAATTGCAGGAAACCGATTTCAGGAGGTAGACTGGAATTGCATTGAAAGCATAGGAAAAGAGGCAGAACGTCCACAATGATGCACTTGGCCAAAAAGGGCGTATGCATTTTTTCCTGAATATATTCAGGAAAAAACGCATACGCCCTTTTTGGCCAACCAAGCAAGCTTGCAAAGGAAATCTGCACTACAATGAAGTCTCACTTCCCCCCGGTCAAAAGGGCCATTTGAAAAAAGTGTAAAATCCAGAAAGTCAGGACAGGCCATGGAGAACTGGGAGCCTTGTTATGCTGATGGGCGGGATGTAAATTGCGAACAGACACTCGGGAGAAGTGTATGGTGTTTCCTGAAACATCTAAAAAACAAAGCAACAGAGCCTAGGGCACTTCCGCTTATGGTCCTATAGCTTAGGGAAATTAAAATCAAAAAGACACAGCCACCCCAAAGTTTGGGACGCCTCCGTTTACAAGAACCTCGTTTACCGTACAAGTTCAATATCACAGAAAGTGAAAAATGGATAACGAACTTGTGGTACTTACGTACAATGCAGTATCACTCAGCAATGAAATCTATGTCATCAGGCCCGTAGCAGCATAATGAGTGGATTCAGGTACGATGATACTAACTGAAATAAGTCACACAGAAAAAGAAACATCATAAGATATCACTAATACACGGAATGTAAACTTGGCTACACAGGAACTGAATTACAGAAGAGAACAGGGTCTCAAATTTAGAAAACCAACTTATGCTTGCTTAAGGGTAAAGGTGAGTTGGGGTGCTGCATAAAACCAGAGATTGAAATGAGCACAGATAAAGTTCGTTAAGCCAAATATGGAATAGACAAGAGCTACTCCTTGCTCAACGAAATGGACTCAACACCGCATATTAAACGCCTAAGAATGTACCTGACTAGTAAGTATCTTAAAACCTATGGATTGCTATGTCTCCGAAAGAGAATCAAGCATGTGTACAGGGGCATAAACGCAGCAGTGATAGGATTGGAGATGTTCAGTGAGCAAATGAAGACCCTTTGAAGTCATATTGCAGGGTACCCATTTCACGGGTTTCAACTACCCAGGTTTAAGGTATTCTTCCTTCAGCTAAAACATGCATGTGGAACCTAGAGTATGATCAAACATGTGATCGGGAGACATGTTCAAATATGTCTCAGTTTTCGTACCCTGGTACTCGGGTGCAATATTCCAGACGCTTTACTAACACTCTCCCGACTTGGAGAGTCAGTCCCTTTAACCTCCTGTTTCGCCCAGTTTGCAATTTCTGCGGAAGATGAACAGGAATAGCGAGAACCAATGAGAGACTAGCTGGAGGTGTCTGGACGGGCAAATTTAACTCTCATTTCCCAGCAGGAAGAGGAATTAACCAAAGGCTCAGGGTGCCGTGCCGGAACCAGATTAGGGCCTGAAGCCATCCTGCGGTGTTGCGGCCAGCTCACAAGAACGCGAGTTGAAGAAAGGAGCTCAGGGGCACTGTAATTCACAAACCTGCAGAGTTATAAATGACAGCTATCGTCCAAAAATAGACTGAAGTAAGGCTGCCAAGAGGACTTGAAAGCAGGGCACAATTGCAGGAAACCGATTTCAGGAGGTAGACTGGAATTGCATTGAAAGCATAGGAAAAGAGGCCTAAGGTCCACAATGATGCACTTGGCCAAAAAGGGCGTATGCGTTTTTTCCTGAATATATTCAGGAAAAAACGCATACGCCCTTTTTGGCCAACCAAGCAAGCTTGCAAAGGAAATCTGCACTACAATGAAGTCTCACTTCCCCCCGGTCAAAAGGGCCATCTGAAAAAAGTGTAAAATGCAGAAAGGCAGGACAGGCCATGGAGAACTGGGAGCCTTGTTATGCTGAAGGGCGGGATGTAAATTGCCAACAAACACTCGGGAGAAGTGTATGGTGTTTCCTGAAACATCTAAAAAACAAAGCAACAGAGCCTAGGGCACTGCCACTTATGGTCCTATAGCTTAGGGAAATTAAAATCAAAAAGACACAGCCACCCCAAAGTTTGGGATGCCTCTGTTTACAAGAACCTCGTTTACAGTACAAGTTCAACATCGCAGAAAGTGAAAAATGGATAAAGAAGTTGTGGTATTTACTTACAAAGCAATATCACTCAGCAATGAAATCTATGTCATCAGGCCCTTAGCAGCATAATGAGTGGATTCAGGTATGATGATTCTAACTGAAATAAGTCACACAGAAAAAGAAACATAATAAGATATCAGTAATACACGGAATGGAAACTTGGCTACACAGGAACTGAATTACAGAATAGAACAGGGTCTCAAATTTAGAAAACGAATTTATGCTTGCTTAAGGGGAAAGGTGAGTTGGGGTGCTGCATAAAACCAGAGATTGAAATGAGCACAGATAAAGTTCCTTAAGCCAAATATGGAATAGACAAGAGCTACTCCTTGCTCAACGAAATGGACTCAACACCCCATATTAAACGCATAAGAATGTACCTGACTAGTAAGTATCTTAAAACCTATGGATTGCTATGTCTCCGAAAGAGAATCAAGCATGTGTACAGGGGCATAAACGCAGCAGTGATAGGATTGGAGAGGTTCGGTGAGCATATGAAGACCCTTTGAAGTCATATTGCATGGTACCCATTCCACGGGTCTCAACTCTCCAGGTTTAAGGTATTCTTCCTTCAGCTAAAACATGCATGTGGAACCCAGAGTATGATCAACCATGTGAACGGGAGACGTGTTCAAATATGTCTCAGTTTTCCTCCCCTGGTACTCGGGTGCAACATTCCAGACGCTTTACTAACACTCTCCCCACTTGGAGAGTCAGTCCCTTTAACCTCCTGTTTGGCCCAGTTTGCAATTTCTGCGGAAGATGAACAGGAATAGCGAGAACCAATGAGAGGCTAGCTGGAGGTGTCTGGACGGGCAAATTTAACTCTCATTTCCCACCAGGAAGAGGAATTAACCAAAGGCTCAGCATGCCGGGCCGGAACAAGATTAGGGCCTGAAGCCATCCTGCGGTGTTGTGGCCAGGTCACAAGAAAGCGAGTTGAAGAAAGGAGCTCAGGGGCACTGTAATTCACAAACCTGCAGAGTTATAAATGACAGCTATCGTCCAAAAATAGACTGAAGTAAGGCTGCCAAGAGGACTTGAAAGCGGGGCAGAATTGCAGGAAACCGATTTCAGGAGGTAGACTGGAATTGCATTGAAAGCATAGGAAAAGAGGCAGAACGTCCACAATGATGCACTTGGCCAAAAAGGGCGTATGCGTTTTTTCCTGAATATATTCAGGAAAAAACGCATACGCCCTTTTTGGCCAACCAAGCAAGCTTGCAAAGGAAATCTGCACTACAATGAAGTCTCACTTCCCCCCGGTCAAAAGGGCCATCTGAAAAAAGTGTAAAATCCAGAAAGGCAACAGGCCATTGAGAACTGGGAGCCTTGTTATGCTGATGGGCGGGATGTAAATTGCCAACAGACACTCAGGAGAAGTGTATGGTGTTTCCTGAAACATCTAAAAAACAAAGCAACAGAGCCTAGGGCACTTCCACTTATGGTCCTATAGCTTAGGGAAATTAAAATCAAAAAGACACAGCCACCCCAAAGTTTGGGACGCCTCCGTTTACAAGAACCTCGTTTACCGTACAAGTTCAATATCACAGAAAGTGAAAAATGGATAAAGAACTTGTGGTACTTACGTACAATGCAGTATCACTCAGCAATGAAATCTATGTCATCAGGCCCGTAGCAGCATAATGAGTGGATTCAGGTACGATGATTCTAACTGAAATAAGTCACACAGAAAAAGAAACATCATAAGATATCACTAATACACGGAATGTAAACTTGGCTACACAGGAACTGCATTCCAAAACAGAACAGGGTCTCAAATTTAGAAAACCAACTTATGCTTGCTTAAGGGGAAAGGTGAGTTGGGGTGCTGCATAAAACCAGAGATTGAAATGAGCACAGATAAAGTTCCTTAAGCCAAATATGGAATAGACAAGAGCTACTCCTTGCTCAACGAAATGGACTCAACACCCCATATTAAACGCCTAAGAATGTACGTGACTAGTAAGTATGTTAAAATCTATGGATTGCTATGTCTCCAAAAGAGAATCAAGCGTGTGTACAGGGGCATAAACGCAGCAGTGATAGGATTGGAGAGGTTCGGTGAGCAAATGAAGACCCTTTGAAGTCATATTGCATGGTACCCATTACACGGGTTTAAACTACCCAGGTTTAAGGTATTCTTCCTTCAGCTAAAACATGCATGTGGAACCTAGAATATGATCAACCATGTGATCGGGAGACGTGTTCAAATATGTCTCAGTTTTCCTCCCCTGGTACTCGGGTGCAACATTCCAGACGCTTTACTAACACTCTCCCCACTTGGAGAGTCAGCGCCTTTAACCTCCTGTTTGGCCCAGTTTGCAATTTCTGCGGAAGATGAACAGGAATAGCGAGAACCAATGAGAGGCTAGCTGGAGGTGTCTGGACGGGCAAATTTAACTCTCATTTCCCACCAGGAAGAGGAAATAACCAAAGGCTCAGTGTGCCGTGCCGGAACCAGATTAGGGCCTGAAGCCATCCTGCGGTGTTGCGGCCAGCTCACAAGAAAGCGAGTTGAAGAAAGGAGCTCAGGGGCACTGTAATTCACAAACCTGCAGAGTTATAAATGACAGCTATCGTCCAAAAAGAGACTGAAGTAAGGCTGCCAAGAGGACTTGAAAGCGGGGCAGAATTGCAGGAAACCGATTTCAGGAGGTAGACTGGAATTGCATTGAAAGCATAGGAAAAGAGGCAGAACGTCCACAATGATGCACTTGGCCAAAAAGGGCGTATGCGTTTTTTCCTGAATATATTCAGGAAAAAACGCATACGCCCTTTTTGGCCAACCAAGCAAGCTTGCAAAGGAAATCTGCACTACAATGAAGTCTCACTTCCCCCCGGTCAAAAGGGCCATCTGAAAAAAGTGTAAAATCCAGAAAGGCAGGACAGGTCATGGAGAACTGGGAGCCTTGTTATGCTGATGGGCGGGATGTAAATTGCCAACAACCACTCGGGAGAAGTGTATGGTGTTTCCTGAAACATCTAAAAAACAAAGCAACAGAGCCTAGGTCACTTCCACTTATGGTCCTATAGCTTAGGGAATTTAAAATCAAAAAGACACAGCCACCCCAAAGTTTTGAACGGCTCTGTTTACAAGAACCTCGTTTACAGTACAAGTTCAACATCGCAAAAAGTGAAAAATGGATTAAAAAGTTGTGGTATTTACTTACAAAGCAATATCACTCAGCAATGAAATCTGTGTCATCAGGCCCTTAGCAGCACAATGAGTGGATTCAGGTATGATGATTCTAACTGAAATAAGTCACACAGAAAAAGAAACATCATAAGATATCAGTAATACACGGAATGGAAACTTGGCTACACAGGAACTGAATTACAGAACAGAACAGGGTCTCAAATTTAGAAAACCAACTTATGCTTGCTTAAGGGTAAAGGTGAGTTGGGGTGCTGCATAAAACCAGAGATTGAAATGAGCACAGATAAAGTTCCTTAAGCCAAATACGGAATAGACAAGAGCTACTCCTTGCTCAACGAAATGGACTCAACACCGCATATTAAACGCCTAAGAATGTACCTGACTAGTAAGTATCTTACAACCTATGGATTGCTATGTCTCTGAAACAGAATCAAGCATGTGTACAGGGGCATAAACGCAGCAGTGATAGGATTGGAGAGGTTCGGTGAGCAAATGAAGACCCTTTGAAGTCATATTGCATGGTACCCATTACACGGGACTTAACTCTCCAGGTTTAAGGTATTCTTCCTTCAGCTAAAACATGCATGTGGAACCCAAGTATGATCAACCATGTGAACGGGAGACGTGTTCAAATATGTCTCAGTTTTCCTCCCCTGGTACTCGGGTGCAACATTCCAGACGCTTTACTAACACTCTCCGCACTTGGAGAGTCAGCGCCTTTAACCTCCTGTTTGGCCCAGTTTGCAATTTCTGCGGAAGATGAACAGGAATAGCGAGAACCAATGAGAGGCTAGCTGGAGGTGTCTGGACGGGCAAATTTAACTCTCATTTCCCACCAGGAAGAGGAAATAACCAAAGGCTCAGTGTGCCGTGCCAGAACCAGATTAGGGCCTGAAGCCATCCTGCGGTGTTGCGGCCAGCTCACAAGAAAGCGAGTTGAAGAAAGGAGCTCAGGGGCACTGTAATTCACAAACCTGCAGAGTTATAAATGAGAGCTATCGTCCAAAAATAGACTGAAGTAAGGCTGCCAAGAGGACTTGAAAGTGGGGCAGAATTGCAGGAAACCGATTTCAGGAGGTAGACTGGAATTGCATTGAAAGCATAGGAAAAGAGGCAGAACGTCCACAATGATGCACTTGGCCAAAAAGGGCGTATGCGTTTTTTCCTGAATATATTCAGGAAAAAACGCATACGCCCTTTTTGGCCAACCAAGCAAGCTTGCAAAGGAAATCTGAACTACAATGAAGTCTCACTTCCCCCCGGTCAAAAGGGCCATCTGAAAAAAGTGTAAAATCCAGAAAGGCAGGACAGGCCATGGAGAACTGGGAGCCTTGTTATGCTGATGGGCGGGATGTAAATTGCCAACAACCACTCGGGAGAAGTGTATGGTGTTTCCTGAAACATCTAAAAAACAAAGCAACAGAGCCTAGGTCACTTCCACTTATGGTCCTATAGCTTAGGGAATTTAAAATCAAAAAGACACAGCCACCCCAAAGTTTTGAACGGCTCTGTTTACAAGAACCTCGTTTACAGTACAAGTTCAACATCGCAAAAAGTGAAAAATGGATTAAAAAGTTGTGGTATTTACTTACAAAGCAATATCACTCAGCAATGAAATCTGTGTCATCAGGCCCTTAGCAGCACAATGAGTGGATTCAGGTATGATGATTCTAACTGAAATAAGTCACACAGAAAAAGAAACATCATAAGATATCAGTAATACACGGAATGGAAACTTGGCTACACAGGAACTGAATTACAGAACAGAACAGGGTCTCAAATTTAGAAAACCAACTTATGCTTGCTTAAGGGGAAAGGTGAGTTGGGGTGCTGCATAAAACCAGAGATTGAAATGAGCACAGATAAAGTTCCTTAAGCCAAATATGGAATAGACAAGAGCTACTCCTTGCTCAACGAAATGGACTCAACACCCCATATTAAACGCATAAGAATGTACCTGACTAGTAAGTATCTTAAAACCTATGGATTGCTATGTCTCCGAAAGAGAATCAAGCATGTGTACAGGGGCATAAACGCAGCAGTGATAGGATTGGAGAGGTTCGGTGAGCAAATGAAGACCCTTTGAAGTCATATTGCATGGTACCCATTCCACGGCTTTCAAATACACAGGTTTAAGGTATTCTTCCTTCACCTAAAACATGCATGTGGAACCCAAGTATGATCAACCATGTGAACGGGAGACGTGTTCAAATATGTCTCAGTTTTCCTCCCCTTGTACTCAGGTACAACATTCCAGACGCTTTACTAACACTCTCCCGACTTGGAGAGTCAGTCCCTTTAACCTCCTGTTTGGCCCAGTTTGCAATTTCTGTGGAAGATGAACAGGAATAGCGACAACCAATGAGAGACTAGCTGGAGGTGTCTGGACGGGCAAATTTAACTCTCATTTCCCACCAGGAAGAGGAATTAACCAAAGGCTCAGCGTGCCGTGCCGGAACCAGATTAGGGCCTGAAGCCATCCTGCGGTGTTGCGGCCAGGTCACAAGAAAGCGAGTTGAAGAAAGGAGCTCAGGGGCACTGTAATTCACAAACCTGCAGAGTTATAAATGACAGCTATCGTCCAAAAATAGACTGAAGTAAGGCTGCCAAGAGGACTTGAAAGCGGGGCAGAATTGCAGGAAACCGATTTCAGGAGGTAGACTGGAATTGCATTGAAAGCATAGGAAAAGAGGCAGAACGTCCACAATGATGCACTTGGCCAAAAAGGGCGTATGCATTTTTTCCTGAATATATTCAGGAAAAAACGCATACGCCCTTTTTGGCCAACCAAGCAAGCTTGCAAAGGAAATCTGCACTACAATGAAGTCTCACTTCCCCCCGGTCAAAAGGGCCATTTGAAAAAAGTGTAAAATCCAGAAAGTCAGGACAGGCCATGGAGAACTGGGAGCCTTGTTATGCTGATGGGCGGGATGTAAATTGCGAACAGACACTCGGGAGAAGTGTATGGTGTTTCCTGAAACATCTAAAAAACAAAGCAACAGAGCCTAGGGCACTTCCGCTTATGGTCCTATAGCTTAGGGAAATTAAAATCAAAAAGACACAGCCACCCCAAAGTTTGGGACGCCTCCGTTTACAAGAACCTCGTTTACCGTACAAGTTCAATATCACAGAAAGTGAAAAATGGATAACGAACTTGTGGTACTTACGTACAATGCAGTATCACTCAGCAATGAAATCTATGTCATCAGGCCCGTAGCAGCATAATGAGTGGATTCAGGTACGATGATACTAACTGAAATAAGTCACACAGAAAAAGAAACATCATAAGATATCACTAATACACGGAATGTAAACTTGGCTACACAGGAACTGAATTACAGAAGAGAACAGGGTCTCAAATTTAGAAAACCAACTTATGCTTGCTTAAGGGTAAAGGTGAGTTGGGGTGCTGCATAAAACCAGAGATTGAAATGAGCACAGATAAAGTTCGTTAAGCCAAATATGGAATAGACAAGAGCTACTCCTTGCTCAACGAAATGGACTCAACACCGCATATTAAACGCCTAAGAATGTACCTGACTAGTAAGTATCTTAAAACCTATGGATTGCTATGTCTCCGAAAGAGAATCAAGCATGTGTACAGGGGCATAAACGCAGCAGTGATAGGATTGGAGATGTTCAGTGAGCAAATGAAGACCCTTTGAAGTCATATTGCAGGGTACCCATTTCACGGGTTTCAACTACCCAGGTTTAAGGTATTCTTCCTTCAGCTAAAACATGCATGTGGAACCTAGAGTATGATCAAACATGTGATCGGGAGACATGTTCAAATATGTCTCAGTTTTCGTACCCTGGTACTCGGGTGCAATATTCCAGACGCTTTACTAACACTCTCCCGACTTGGAGAGTCAGTCCCTTTAACCTCCTGTTTCGCCCAGTTTGCAATTTCTGCGGAAGATGAACAGGAATAGCGAGAACCAATGAGAGACTAGCTGGAGGTGTCTGGACGGGCAAATTTAACTCTCATTTCCCAGCAGGAAGAGGAATTAACCAAAGGCTCAGGGTGCCGTGCCGGAACCAGATTAGGGCCTGAAGCCATCCTGCGGTGTTGCGGCCAGCTCACAAGAACGCGAGTTGAAGAAAGGAGCTCAGGGGCACTGTAATTCACAAACCTGCAGAGTTATAAATGACAGCTATCGTC
This sequence comes from Stenella coeruleoalba, assembly GCF_951394435.1. Taxonomy (NCBI): domain Eukaryota; kingdom Metazoa; phylum Chordata; class Mammalia; order Artiodactyla; family Delphinidae; genus Stenella; species Stenella coeruleoalba. The sequence continues at coordinate 454,881 of NW_027646464.1, forward strand.
CAAAAATAGACTGAAGTAAGGCTGCCAAGAGGACTTGAAAGCAGGGCACAATTGCAGGAAACCGATTTCAGGAGGTAGACTGGAATTGCATTGAAAGCATAGGAAAAGAGGCCTAAGGTCCACAATGATGCACTTGGCCAAAAAGGGCGTATGCGTTTTTTCCTGAATATATTCAGGAAAAAACGCATACGCCCTTTTTGGCCAACCAAGCAAGCTTGCAAAGGAAATCTGCACTACAATGAAGTCTCACTTCCCCCCGGTCAAAAGGGCCATCTGAAAAAAGTGTAAAATGCAGAAAGGCAGGACAGGCCATGGAGAACTGGGAGCCTTGTTATGCTGAAGGGCGGGATGTAAATTGCCAACAAACACTCGGGAGAAGTGTATGGTGTTTCCTGAAACATCTAAAAAACAAAGCAACAGAGCCTAGGGCACTGCCACTTATGGTCCTATAGCTTAGGGAAATTAAAATCAAAAAGACACAGCCACCCCAAAGTTTGGGATGCCTCTGTTTACAAGAACCTCGTTTACAGTACAAGTTCAACATCGCAGAAAGTGAAAAATGGATAAAGAAGTTGTGGTATTTACTTACAAAGCAATATCACTCAGCAATGAAATCTATGTCATCAGGCCCTTAGCAGCATAATGAGTGGATTCAGGTATGATGATTCTAACTGAAATAAGTCACACAGAAAAAGAAACATAATAAGATATCAGTAATACACGGAATGGAAACTTGGCTACACAGGAACTGAATTACAGAATAGAACAGGGTCTCAAATTTAGAAAACGAATTTATGCTTGCTTAAGGGGAAAGGTGAGTTGGGGTGCTGCATAAAACCAGAGATTGAAATGAGCACAGATAAAGTTCCTTAAGCCAAATATGGAATAGACAAGAGCTACTCCTTGCTCAACGAAATGGACTCAACACCCCATATTAAACGCATAAGAATGTACCTGACTAGTAAGTATCTTAAAACCTATGGATTGCTATGTCTCCGAAAGAGAATCAAGCATGTGTACAGGGGCATAAACGCAGCAGTGATAGGATTGGAGAGGTTCGGTGAGCATATGAAGACCCTTTGAAGTCATATTGCATGGTACCCATTCCACGGGTCTCAACTCTCCAGGTTTAAGGTATTCTTCCTTCAGCTAAAACATGCATGTGGAACCCAGAGTATGATCAACCATGTGAACGGGAGACGTGTTCAAATATGTCTCAGTTTTCCTCCCCTGGTACTCGGGTGCAACATTCCAGACGCTTTACTAACACTCTCCCCACTTGGAGAGTCAGTCCCTTTAACCTCCTGTTTGGCCCAGTTTGCAATTTCTGCGGAAGATGAACAGGAATAGCGAGAACCAATGAGAGGCTAGCTGGAGGTGTCTGGACGGGCAAATTTAACTCTCATTTCCCACCAGGAAGAGGAATTAACCAAAGGCTCAGCATGCCGGGCCGGAACAAGATTAGGGCCTGAAGCCATCCTGCGGTGTTGTGGCCAGGTCACAAGAAAGCGAGTTGAAGAAAGGAGCTCAGGGGCACTGTAATTCACAAACCTGCAGAGTTATAAATGACAGCTATCGTCCAAAAATAGACTGAAGTAAGGCTGCCAAGAGGACTTGAAAGCGGGGCAGAATTGCAGGAAACCGATTTCAGGAGGTAGACTGGAATTGCATTGAAAGCATAGGAAAAGAGGCAGAACGTCCACAATGATGCACTTGGCCAAAAAGGGCGTATGCGTTTTTTCCTGAATATATTCAGGAAAAAACGCATACGCCCTTTTTGGCCAACCAAGCAAGCTTGCAAAGGAAATCTGCACTACAATGAAGTCTCACTTCCCCCCGGTCAAAAGGGCCATCTGAAAAAAGTGTAAAATCCAGAAAGGCAACAGGCCATTGAGAACTGGGAGCCTTGTTATGCTGATGGGCGGGATGTAAATTGCCAACAGACACTCAGGAGAAGTGTATGGTGTTTCCTGAAACATCTAAAAAACAAAGCAACAGAGCCTAGGGCACTTCCACTTATGGTCCTATAGCTTAGGGAAATTAAAATCAAAAAGACACAGCCACCCCAAAGTTTGGGACGCCTCCGTTTACAAGAACCTCGTTTACCGTACAAGTTCAATATCACAGAAAGTGAAAAATGGATAAAGAACTTGTGGTACTTACGTACAATGCAGTATCACTCAGCAATGAAATCTATGTCATCAGGCCCGTAGCAGCATAATGAGTGGATTCAGGTACGATGATTCTAACTGAAATAAGTCACACAGAAAAAGAAACATCATAAGATATCACTAATACACGGAATGTAAACTTGGCTACACAGGAACTGCATTCCAAAACAGAACAGGGTCTCAAATTTAGAAAACCAACTTATGCTTGCTTAAGGGGAAAGGTGAGTTGGGGTGCTGCATAAAACCAGAGATTGAAATGAGCACAGATAAAGTTCCTTAAGCCAAATATGGAATAGACAAGAGCTACTCCTTGCTCAACGAAATGGACTCAACACCCCATATTAAACGCCTAAGAATGTACGTGACTAGTAAGTATGTTAAAATCTATGGATTGCTATGTCTCCAAAAGAGAATCAAGCGTGTGTACAGGGGCATAAACGCAGCAGTGATAGGATTGGAGAGGTTCGGTGAGCAAATGAAGACCCTTTGAAGTCATATTGCATGGTACCCATTACACGGGTTTAAACTACCCAGGTTTAAGGTATTCTTCCTTCAGCTAAAACATGCATGTGGAACCTAGAATATGATCAACCATGTGATCGGGAGACGTGTTCAAATATGTCTCAGTTTTCCTCCCCTGGTACTCGGGTGCAACATTCCAGACGCTTTACTAACACTCTCCCCACTTGGAGAGTCAGCGCCTTTAACCTCCTGTTTGGCCCAGTTTGCAATTTCTGCGGAAGATGAACAGGAATAGCGAGAACCAATGAGAGGCTAGCTGGAGGTGTCTGGACGGGCAAATTTAACTCTCATTTCCCACCAGGAAGAGGAAATAACCAAAGGCTCAGTGTGCCGTGCCGGAACCAGATTAGGGCCTGAAGCCATCCTGCGGTGTTGCGGCCAGCTCACAAGAAAGCGAGTTGAAGAAAGGAGCTCAGGGGCACTGTAATTCACAAACCTGCAGAGTTATAAATGACAGCTATCGTCCAAAAAGAGACTGAAGTAAGGCTGCCAAGAGGACTTGAAAGCGGGGCAGAATTGCAGGAAACCGATTTCAGGAGGTAGACTGGAATTGCATTGAAAGCATAGGAAAAGAGGCAGAACGTCCACAATGATGCACTTGGCCAAAAAGGGCGTATGCGTTTTTTCCTGAATATATTCAGGAAAAAACGCATACGCCCTTTTTGGCCAACCAAGCAAGCTTGCAAAGGAAATCTGCACTACAATGAAGTCTCACTTCCCCCCGGTCAAAAGGGCCATCTGAAAAAAGTGTAAAATCCAGAAAGGCAGGACAGGTCATGGAGAACTGGGAGCCTTGTTATGCTGATGGGCGGGATGTAAATTGCCAACAACCACTCGGGAGAAGTGTATGGTGTTTCCTGAAACATCTAAAAAACAAAGCAACAGAGCCTAGGTCACTTCCACTTATGGTCCTATAGCTTAGGGAATTTAAAATCAAAAAGACACAGCCACCCCAAAGTTTTGAACGGCTCTGTTTACAAGAACCTCGTTTACAGTACAAGTTCAACATCGCAAAAAGTGAAAAATGGATTAAAAAGTTGTGGTATTTACTTACAAAGCAATATCACTCAGCAATGAAATCTGTGTCATCAGGCCCTTAGCAGCACAATGAGTGGATTCAGGTATGATGATTCTAACTGAAATAAGTCACACAGAAAAAGAAACATCATAAGATATCAGTAATACACGGAATGGAAACTTGGCTACACAGGAACTGAATTACAGAACAGAACAGGGTCTCAAATTTAGAAAACCAACTTATGCTTGCTTAAGGGTAAAGGTGAGTTGGGGTGCTGCATAAAACCAGAGATTGAAATGAGCACAGATAAAGTTCCTTAAGCCAAATACGGAATAGACAAGAGCTACTCCTTGCTCAACGAAATGGACTCAACACCGCATATTAAACGCCTAAGAATGTACCTGACTAGTAAGTATCTTACAACCTATGGATTGCTATGTCTCTGAAACAGAATCAAGCATGTGTACAGGGGCATAAACGCAGCAGTGATAGGATTGGAGAGGTTCGGTGAGCAAATGAAGACCCTTTGAAGTCATATTGCATGGTACCCATTACACGGGACTTAACTCTCCAGGTTTAAGGTATTCTTCCTTCAGCTAAAACATGCATGTGGAACCCAAGTATGATCAACCATGTGAACGGGAGACGTGTTCAAATATGTCTCAGTTTTCCTCCCCTGGTACTCGGGTGCAACATTCCAGACGCTTTACTAACACTCTCCGCACTTGGAGAGTCAGCGCCTTTAACCTCCTGTTTGGCCCAGTTTGCAATTTCTGCGTAAGATGAACAGGAATAGCGAAAACCAATGAGAGACTAGCTGGAGGTGTCTGGACGGGCAAATTTAACTCTCATTTCCCACCAGGAAGAGGAAATAACCAAAGGCTCAGCGTGCCGTGCCAGAACCAGATTAGGGCCTGAAGCCATCCTGCGGTGTTACGGCCAGGTCACAAGAAAGCGAGTTGAAGAAACGAGCTCAGGGGCACTGAAATTCACAAACCTGCAGAGTTATAAATGACAGCTATCGTCCAAAAATAGACTAAAGTAAGGCTGCCAAGAGGACTTGAAAGTGGGGCAGAATTGCAGGAAACCGATTTCAGGAGGTAGACTGGAATTGCATTGAAAGCATAGGAAAAGAGGCAGAATGTCCACAATGATGCACTTGGCCAAAAAGGGCGTATGCGTTTTTTCCTGAATATATTCAGGAAAAAACGCATACGCCCTTTTTGGCCAACCAAGCAAGCTTGCAAAGGAAATCTGCACTACAATGAAGTCTCACTTCCCCCCGGTCAAAAGGGCCATCTGAAAAAAGTGTAAAATCCAGAAAGGCAGGATAGGCCTTGGAGAACTGGGAGCCTTGTTATGCTGATGGGCGGGATGTAAATTGCCAACAGACACTCAGGAGAAGTGTATGGTGTTTCCTGAAACATCTAAAAACAAAGCAACAGAGCCTAGGGCACTTCCACTTATGGTCCTATAGCTTAGGGAAATTAAAATCAAAAAGACACAGCCACCCCAAAGTTTGGGACGCCTCCATTTACAAGAACCTCGGTTACTGTACAAGTTCAATATCACAGAAAGTGAAAAATGGATAAAGAACTTTTGGTACTTACGAACAATGCAGTATCACTCAGCAATGCAATCTATGTCATCAGGCCCGTAGCAGCATAATGAGTGGATTCAGGTACGATGATTCTAACTGAAATAAATCACACAGAAAAAGAAACATCATAAGATATCAGTAATACACGGAATGTAAACTTGGCTACACAGGAACTGCATTCCAAAACAGAACAGGGTCTCAAATTTAGAAAACCAACTTATGCTTGCTTAAGGGGAAAGGTGAGTTGGGGTGCTGCATAAAACCAGAGATTGAAATGAGCACAGATAAAGTTCCTTAAGCCAAATATGGAATAGACAAGAGCTACTCCTGCTCAACGAAATTTACTCAACACCCCATATTAAACGCCTAAGAATGTACCTGACTAGTAAGTATCTTAAAACCTATGGTTTGCTATGTCTCCAAAAGAGAATCAAGCGTGTGTACAGGGGCATAAACGCAGCAGTGATAGGATTGGAGAGGTTCGGTGAGCAAATGAAGACCCTTTGAAGTCATATTGCATGGTACCCATTACACGGGTCTCAACTCTCCAGGTTTAAGGTATTCTTCCTTCAGCTAAAACATGCATGTGGAACCCAGAGTATGATCAACCATGTGAACGGGAGACGTGTTCAAATATGTCTCAGTTTTCCTCCCCTGGTACTCGGGTGCAACATTCCAGATGCTTTACTAACACTCTCCCGACTTGGAGAGTCAGTCCCTTTAACCTCCTGTTTGGCCCAGTTTGCAATTTCTGCGGAAGTTGAACAGGAATAGCGAGAACCAATGAGAGGCTAGCTGGAGGTGTCTGGACGGGCAAATTTAACTCTCATTTCCCACAAGGAAGAGGAATTAACGAAAGGCTCAGCATGCCGGGCCGGAACCAGATTAGGGCCTGAAGCCAACCTGCGGTGTTGCGGCCAGGTCACAAGAAAGCGAGTTGAAGAAACGAGCTCAGGGGCACTGTAATTCACAAACCTGCAGAGTTATAAATGACAGCTATCGTCCAAAAATAGACTGAAGTAAGGCTGCCAAGAGGACTTGAAAGCGGGGCAGAATTGCAGGAAACCGATTTCAGGAGGTAGACTGGAATTGCATTGAAAGCATAGGAAAAGAGGCAGAACGTCCACAATGATGCACTTGGCCAAAACGGGCGTATGCGTTTTTTCCTGAATATATTCAGGAAAAAACGCATACGCCCTTTTTGGCCAACCAAGCAAGCTTGCAAAGGAAATCTGCACTACAATGAAGTCTCACTTCCCCCCGGTCAAAAGGGCCATCTGAAAAAAGTGTAAAATCCAGAAAGGCAGGACAGGCCATGGAGAACTGGGAGCCTTGTTATGCTGATGGGCGGGATGTAAATTGCCAACAGCCACTGGGGTGAAGTGTATGGTGTTTCCTGAAACATCTAAAAAACAAAGCAACAGAGCCTAGGGCACTTCCACTTATGGTCCTATAGCTTAGGGAAATTAAAATCAAAAAGACACAGCCACCACAAAGTTTCGAAAGGCTCTGTTTACAAGAACCTCGTTTACAGTACAAGTTCAACATCGCAGAAAGTGAAAAATGGATAAAGAAGTTGTGGTATTTACTTACAAAGCAATATCACTCAGCAATGAAATCTGTGTCACAAGGCCCTTAGCAGCACAATGAGTGAATTCAGGTATGATGATTCTAACTGAAATAAGTCACACAGAAAAAGAAACATCATAAGATATCAGTAATACACGGAATGTAAACTTGGCTACACAGGAACTGAATTACAGAACAGAACAGGGTCTCAAATTTAGAAAACCAACTTATTCTTGCTTAAGGGTAAAGGTGAGTTGGGGTGCTGCATAAAACCAGAGATTGAAATGAGCACAGATAAAGTTCCTTAAGCCAAATATGGAATAGACAAGAGCTACTCCTTGCTCAACGAAATGGACTCAACACCGCATATTAAACGCCTAAGAATGTACCTGACTAGTAAGTATCTTACAACCTATGGATTGCTATGTCTCTGAAACAGAATCAAGCATGTGTACAGGGGCATAAACGCAGCAGTGATAGGATTGGAGAGGTTCGGTGAGCAAATGAAGACCCTTTGAAGTCATATTGCATGGTACCCATTACACGGGTCTTAACTCTCCAGGTTTAAGGTATTCTTCCTTCAGCTAAAACATGCATGTGGAACCCAAGTATGATCAACCATGTGAACGGGAGACGTGTTCAAATATGTCTCAGTTTTCCTCCCCTGGTACTCGGGTGCAACATTCCAGACGCTTTACTAACACTCTCCCGACTTGGAGAGTCAGTCCCTTTAACCTCCTGTTTGGCCCAGTTTGCAATTTCTGTGGAAGATGAACAGGAATAGCGAGAACCAATGAGAGACTAGCTGGAGGTGTCTGGATGGGCAAATTTAACTCTCATTTCCCACCAGGAAGAGGAATTAACCAAAGGCTCAGCGTGCCGTACCAGAACCAGATTAGGGCCTGAAGACATCCTGCGGTGTTGCGGCCAGGTCACAAGAAAGCGAGTTGAAGAAAGGAGCTCAGGGGCACTGTAATTCACAAACCTGCAGAGTTATAAATGACAGCTATCGTCCAAAAATAGACTGAAGTAAGGCTGCCAAGAGGACTTGAAAGCGGGGCAGAATTGCAGGAAACCGATTTCAGGAGGTAGACTGGAATTGCATTGAAAGCATAGGAAAAGAGGCAGAACGTCCACAATGATGCACTTGGCCAAAAAGGGCGTATGCGTTTTTTCCTGAATATATTCAGGAAAAAACGCATACGCCCTTTTTGGCCAACCAAGCAAACTTGCAAAGGAAATCTGCACTACAATGAAGTCTCACTTCCCCCCAGTCAAAAGGGCCATCTGAAAAAAGTGTAAAATCCAGAAAGGCAGGACAGGCCATGGAGAACTGGGAGCCTTGTTATGCTGATGGGCGGGATGTAAATTGCCAACAGACACTCAGGAGAAGTGTATGGTGTTTCCTGAAACATCTAAAAAACAAAGCAACAGAGCCTAGGGCACTTCCACTTATGGTCCTATAGCTTAGGGAAATTAAAATCAAAAAGACACAGCCACCCCAAAGTTTGGGACGCCTCCGTTTACAAGAACCTCGTTTACCGTACAAGTTCAATATCACAGAAAGTGAAAAATGGATAAAGAACTTGTGGTACTTACGTACAATGCAGTATCACTCAGCAATGAAATCTATGTCATCAGGCCCGTAGCAGCATAAGGAGTGGACTCAGGTACGATGATTCTAACTGAAATAAGTCACACAGAAAAAGAAACATCATAAGATATCACTAATACACGGAATGTAAACTTGGCTACACAGGAACTGCATTCCAAAACAGAACAGGGTCTCAAATTTAGAAAACCAACTTATGCTTGCTTAAGGGGAAAGGTGAGTTGGGGTGCTGCATAAAACCAGAGATTGAAATGAGCACAGATAAAGTTCCTTAAGCCAAATATGGAATAGACAAGAGCTACTCCTTGCTCAACGAAATGGACTCAACACCGCATATTAAACGCCTAAGAATGTACCTTACTAGTAAGTATCATAAAACCTATAGATTGCTATGTCTCCGAAAGAGAATCAAGCATGTGTACAGGGGCATAAACGCAGCAGTGATAGGATTGGAGAGGTTTGGTGAGCAAATGAAGACCCTTTGAAGTCATATTGCATGGTACCCATTACACGGGTTTCAAATACCCAGGTTTAAGGTATTCTTCCTTCAGCTAAAACATGCATGTGGAACCTAGAGTATGATCAACCATGTGATTGGGAGACGTGTTCAAATATGTCTCAGTTTTCGTACCCTGCTACTCGGGTGCAACATTCCAGACGCTTTACTAACACTCTCCCGAATTGTAGAGTCAGTCCCTTTAACCCCCGGTTTGGCCCAGTTTGCAATTTCTGCGGAAGATGAACAGGAATAGCGAGAACCAATGAGAGACTAGCTGGAGGTGTCTGGACGGGCAAATTTAACTCTCATTTCCCACCAGGAAGAGGAAATAACCAAAGGCTCAGCGTGCCGTACCGGAACCAGATTAGGGCCTGCAGCCATCCTGCGGTGTTGCGGCCAGCTCAAAAGAAAGCGAGTTGAAGAAAGGAGCTCAGGGGCACTGTAATTCACAAAACTGCAGAGTTATAAATGACAGCTATCGTCCAAAAATATACTGAAGTAAGGCTGCCAAGAGGACTTGAAAGCGGGGCAGAATTGCAGGAAACCGATTTCAGGAGGTAGACTGGAATTGCATTGAAAGCATAGGAAAAGAGGCAGAACGTACACAATGATGCACTTGGCCAAAAAGGGCGTATGCGTTTTTTCCTGAATATATTCAGGAAAAAACGCATACGCCCTTTTTGGCCAACCAAGCAAGCTTGCAAAGGAAATCTGCACTACAATGAAGTCTCACTTCCCCCCGGTCAAAAGGGCCATCTGAAAAAAGTGTAAAATCCAGAAAGGCAGGACAGGCCATGGAGAACTGGGAGCCTTGTTATGCTGATGGGTGGGATGTAAATTGCCAACAACCACTCGGGAGAAGTGTATGGTGTTTCCTGAAACATCTAAAAAACAAAGCAACAGAACCTAGGGCACTTCCACTTATGGTCCTATAGCTTAGGGAAATTAAAATCAAAAAGACACAGCCACCCCAAAGTTTGGATCGGCTCTGTTTACAAGAACCTCGTTTACAGTACAAGTTCAACATCGCAGAAATTGAAAAATGGATAAAGAAGTTGTGGTATTTACTTACAAAGCAATATCACTCAGCAATGAAATCTGTGTCATCAGGCCCTTAGCAGCACAATGAGTGGATTCAGGTATGATGATTCTAACTGAAATAAGTCACACAGAAAAAGAAACATCATAAGATATCAGTAATACACAGAATGTAAACTTGGCTACACAGGAACTGAATTACAGAACAGAACAGGGTCTCAAATTTAGAAAACCAACTTATGCTTGCTTAAGGGGAAAGGTGAGTTGGGGTGCTGCATAAAACCAGAGATTGAAATGAGCACAGATAAAGTTCCTTAAGCCAAATATGGAATAGACAAGAGCTACTCCTTGCTCAATGAAATGGACTCAACACCCCATATTAAACGCCTAAGAATGTACCTGACTAGTAAGTATCCTAAAACCTATGGATTGCTATGTCTCCGAAAGAGAATCAAGCATGTGTACAGGGGCATAAACGCAGCAGTGATAGGATTGGAGAGGTTCGGTGAGCAAATGAAGATCCTTTGAAGTCATATTGCATGGTACCCATTCCACGGGTTTCAAATACACAGGTTTAAGGTATTCTTCCTTCAGCTAAAACATGCATGTGGAACCCAAGTATGATCAACCATGTGAACGGGAGACGTGTTCAAATATGTCTCAGTTTTCCTCCCCTGGTACTCAGGTGCAACATTCCAGACGCTTTACTAACACTCTCCCGACTTGGAGAGTCAGTCCCTTTAACCTCCTGTTTGGCCCAGTTTGCAATTTCTGTGGAAGATGAACAGGAATAGCGAGAACCAATGAGAGGCCAGCTGGAGGTGTCTGGACGGGCAAATTTAACTCTCATTTCCCACCAGGAAGAGGAATTAACCAAAGGCTCAGCATGCCGGGCCGGAACCAGATTAGGGCCTGAAGCCATCCTGCGGTGTTGCGGCCAGGTCACAAGAAAGCGAGTTGAAGAAAGGAGCTCAGGGGCACTGTAATTCACAAACCTGCAGAGTTATAAATGAGAGCTATCGTCCAAAAATAGACTGAAGTAAGGCTGCCAAGAGGACTTGAAAGCGGGGCAGAATTGCAGGAAACCGATTTCAGGAGGTAGACTGGAATTGCATTGAAAGCATAGGAAAAGAGGCAGAACGTCCACAATGATGCACTTGGCCAAAAAGGGCGTATGCGTTTTTTCCTGAATATATTCAGGAAAAAACGCATACGCCCTTTTTGGCCAACCAAGCAGGCTTCCAAAGGAAATCTGCACTACAATGAAGTCTCACTTCCCCCCGGTCAAAAGGGCCATCTGAAAAAAGTGTAAAATCCAGAAAGGCAGGACAGGCCATGGAGAACTGGGAGCCTTGTTATGCTGAAGGGCGGGATGTAAATTACCAACAAACACTCGGGAGAAGTGTATGGTGTTTCCTGAAACATCTAAAAAACAAAGCAACAGAGCCTAGGGCACTTCCACTTATGGTCCTATAGCTTAGGGAATTTAAAATCAAAAAGACACAGCCACCCCAAAGTTTCGAACGGCTCTGTTTACAAGAACCTCGTTTACAGTACAAGTTCAACATCACAGAAAGTGAAAAATGGATAAAAAAGTTGTGGTATTTACTTACAAAGCAATATCACTCAGCAATGAAATCTGTGTCATCAGGCCCTTAGCAGCACAATGAGTGGATTCAGGTATGATGATTCTAACTGAAATAAGTCACACAGAAAAAGAAACATCATAAGATATCAGTAATACACAGAATGTAAACTTGGCTACACAGGAACTCAGTTACAGAACAGAACAGGGTCTCAAATTTAGAAAACCAACTTATGCTTGCTTAAGGGTAAAGGTGAGTTGGGGTGCTTCATAAAACCAGAGATTGAAATGAGCACAGATAAAGTTCCTTAAGCCAAATATGGAATAGACAAGAGCTACTCCTTGCTCAACGAAATGGACTCAACACCGCATATTAAACGCCTAAGAATGTACCTGACTAGTAAGTATGTTAAAACCTATGGATTGCTATGTCTCCGAAAGAGAATCAAGCATGTGTACAGGGGCATAAACGCAGCAGTGATAGGATTGGAGAGGTTCGGTGAGCAAATGAAGACCCTTTGAAGTCATATTGGATGGTACCCATTTCACGGCTTTCAACTACACAGGTTTAAGGTATTCTTCCTTCAGCTAAAACATGCATGTGGAACCCAAGTATGATCAACCATGTGAACGGGAGACGTGTTCAAATATGTCTCAGTTTTCCTCCCCTGGTACTCGGGTGCAACATTCCAGACGCTTTACTAACACTCTCCCGACTTGGAGAGTCAGTCCCTTTAACCTCCTGTTTGGCCCAGTTTGCAATTTCTGTGGAAGATGAACAGGAATAGCGAGAACCAATGAGAGACTAGCTGGAGGTGTCTGGATGGGCAAATTTAACTCTCATTTCCCACCAGGAAGAGGAATTAACCAAAGGCTCAGCGTGCCGTACCAGAACCAGATTAGGGCCTGAAGACATCCTGCGGTGTTGCGGCCAGGTCACAAGAAAGCGAGTTGAAGAAAGGAGCTCAGGGGCACTGTAATTCACAAACCTGCAGAGTTATAAATGACAGCTATCGTCCAAAAATAGACTGAAGTAAGGCTGCCAAGAGGACTTGAAAGCGGGGCAGAATTGCAGGAAACCGATTTCAGGAGGTAGACTGGAATTGCATTGAAAGCATAGGAAAAGAGGCAGAACGTCCACAATGATGCACTTGGCCAAAAAGGGCGTATGCGTTTTTTCCTGAATATATTCAGGAAAAAACGCATACGCCCTTTTTGGCCAACCAAGCAAACTTGCAAAGGAAATCTGCACTACAATGAAGTCTCACTTCCCCCCAGTCAAAAGGGCCATCTGAAAAAAGTGTAAAATCCAGAAAGGCAGGACAGGCCATGGAGAACTGGGAGCCTTGTTATGCTGATGGGCGGGATGTAAATTGCCAACAGACACTCAGGAGAAGTGTATGGTGTTTCCTGAAACATCTAAAAAACAAAGCAACAGAGCCTAGGGCACTTCCACTTATGGTCCTATAGCTTAGGGAAATTAAAATCAAAAAGACACAGCCACCCCAAAGTTTGGGACGCCTCCGTTTACAAGAACCTCGTTTACCGTACAAGTTCAATATCACAGAAAGTGAAAAATGGATAAAGAACTTGTGGTACTTACGTACAATGCAGTATCACTCAGCAATGAAATCTATGTCATCAGGCCCGTAGCAGCATAAGGAGTGGACTCAGGTACGATGATTCTAACTGAAATAAGTCACACAGAAAAAGAAACATCATAAGATATCACTAATACACGGAATGTAAACTTGGCTACACAGGAACTGCATTCCAAAACAGAACAGGGTCTCAAATTTAGAAAACCAACTTATGCTTGCTTAAGGGGAAAGGTGAGTTGGGGTGCTGCATAAAACCAGAGATTGAAATGAGCACAGATAAAGTTCCTTAAGCCAAATATGGAATAGACAAGAGCTACTCCTTGCTCAACGAAATGGACTCAACACCGCATATTAAACGCCTAAGAATGTACCTTACTAGTAAGTATCATAAAACCTATAGATTGCTATGTCTCCGAAAGAGAATCAAGCATGTGTACAGGGGCATAAACGCAGCAGTGATAGGATTGGAGAGGTTTGGTGAGCAAATGAAGACCCTTTGAAGTCATATTGCATGGTACCCATTACACGGGTTTCAAATACCCAGGTTTAAGGTATTCTTCCTTCAGCTAAAACATGCATGTGGAACCTAGAGTATGATCAACCATGTGATTGGGAGACGTGTTCAAATATGTCTCAGTTTTCGTACCCTGCTACTCGGGTGCAACATTCCAGACGCTTTACTAACACTCTCCCGAATTGTAGAGTCAGTCCCTTTAACCCCCGGTTTGGCCCAGTTTGCAATTTCTGCGGAAGATGAACAGGAATAGCGAGAACCAATGAGAGACTAGCTGGAGGTGTCTGGACGGGCAAATTTAACTCTCATTTCCCACCAGGAAGAGGAAATAACCAAAGGCTCAGCGTGCCGTACCGGAACCAGATTAGGGCCTGCAGCCATCCTGCGGTGTTGCGGCCAGCTCAAAAGAAAGCGAGTTGAAGAAAGGAGCTCAGGGGCACTGTAATTCACAAAACTGCAGAGTTATAAATGACAGCTATCGTCCAAAAATATACTGAAGTAAGGCTGCCAAGAGGACTTGAAAGCGGGGCAGAATTGCAGGAAACCGATTTCAGGAGGTAGACTGGAATTGCATTGAAAGCATAGGAAAAGAGGCAGAACGTACACAATGATGCACTTGGCCAAAAAGGGCGTATGCGTTTTTTCCTGAATATATTCAGGAAAAAACGCATACGCCCTTTTTGGCCAACCAAGCAAGCTTGCAAAGGAAATCTGCACTACAATGAAGTCTCACTTCCCCCCGGTCAAAAGGGCCATCTGAAAAAAGTGTAAAATCCAGAAAGGCAGGACAGGCCATGGAGAACTGGGAGCCTTGTTATGCTGATGGGTGGGATGTAAATTGCCAACAACCACTCGGGAGAAGTGTATGGTGTTTCCTGAAACATCTAAAAAACAAAGCAACAGAACCTAGGGCACTTCCACTTATGGTCCTATAGCTTAGGGAAATTAAAATCAAAAAGACACAGCCACCCCAAAGTTTGGATCGGCTCTGTTTACAAGAACCTCGTTTACAGTACAAGTTCAACATCGCAGAAATTGAAAAATGGATAAAGAAGTTGTGGTATTTACTTACAAAGCAATATCACTCAGCAATGAAATCTGTGTCATCAGGCCCTTAGCAGCACAATGAGTGGATTCAGGTATGATGATTCTAACTGAAATAAGTCACACAGAAAAAGAAACATCATAAGATATCAGTAATACACAGAATGTAAACTTGGCTACACAGGAACTGAATTACAGAACAGAACAGGGTCTCAAATTTAGAAAACCAACTTATGCTTGCTTAAGGGGAAAGGTGAGTTGGGGTGCTGCATAAAACCAGAGATTGAAATGAGCACAGATAAAGTTCCTTAAGCCAAATATGGAATAGACAAGAGCTACTCCTTGCTCAATGAAATGGACTCAACACCCCATATTAAACGCCTAAGAATGTACCTGACTAGTAAGTATCCTAAAACCTATGGATTGCTATGTCTCCGAAAGAGAATCAAGCATGTGTACAGGGGCATAAACGCAGCAGTGATAGGATTGGAGAGGTTCGGTGAGCAAATGAAGATCCTTTGAAGTCATATTGCATGGTACCCATTCCACGGGTTTCAAATACACAGGTTTAAGGTATTCTTCCTTCAGCTAAAACATGCATGTGGAACCCAAGTATGATCAACCATGTGAACGGGAGACGTGTTCAAATATGTCTCAGTTTTCCTCCCCTGGTACTCAGGTGCAACATTCCAGACGCTTTACTAACACTCTCCCGACTTGGAGAGTCAGTCCCTTTAACCTCCTGTTTGGCCCAGTTTGCAATTTCTGTGGAAGATGAACAGGAATAGCGAGAACCAATGAGAGGCCAGCTGGAGGTGTCTGGACGGGCAAATTTAACTCTCATTTCCCACCAGGAAGAGGAATTAACCAAAGGCTCAGCATGCCGGGCCGGAACCAGATTAGGGCCTGAAGCCATCCTGCGGTGTTGCGGCCAGGTCACAAGAAAGCGAGTTGAAGAAAGGAGCTCAGGGGCACTGTAAATCACAAACCTGCAGAGTTATAAATGAGAGCTATCGTCCAAAAATAGACTGAAGTAAGGCTGCCAAGAGGACTTGAAAGCGGGGCAGAATTGCAGGAAACCGATTTCAGGAGGTAGACTGGAATTGCATTGAAAGCATAGGAAAAGAGGCAGAACGTCCACAATGATGCACTTGGCCAAAAAGGGCGTATGCGTTTTTTCCTGAATATATTCAGGAAAAAACGCATACGCCCTTTTTGGCCAACCAAGCAGGCTTCCAAAGGAAATCTGCACTACAATGAAGTCTCACTTCCCCCCGGTCAAAAGGGCCATCTGAAAAAAGTGTAAAATCCAGAAAGGCAGGACAGGCCATGGAGAACTGGGAGCCTTGTTATGCTGAAGGGCGGGATGTAAATTACCAACAAACACTCGGGAGAAGTGTATGGTGTTTCCTGAAACATCTAAAAAACAAAGCAACAGAGCCTAGGGCACTTCCACTTATGGTCCTATAGCTTAGGGAATTTAAAATCAAAAAGACACAGCCACCCCAAAGTTTCGAACGGCTCTGTTTACAAGAACCTCGTTTACAGTACAAGTTCAACATCACAGAAAGTGAAAAATGGATAAAAAAGTTGTGGTATTTACTTACAAAGCAATATCACTCAGCAATGAAATCTGTGTCATCAGGCCCTTAGCAGCACAATGAGTGGATTCAGGTATGATGATTCTAACTGAAATAAGTCACACAGAAAAAGAAACATCATAAGATATCAGTAATACACAGAATGTAAACTTGGCTACACAGGAACTCAGTTACAGAACAGAACAGGGTCTCAAATTTAGAAAACCAACTTATGCTTGCTTAAGGGTAAAGGTGAGTTGGGGTGCTTCATAAAACCAGAGATTGAAATGAGCACAGATAAAGTTCCTTAAGCCAAATATGGAATAGACAAGAGCTACTCCTTGCTCAACGAAATGGACTCAACACCGCATATTAAACGCCTAAGAATGTACCTGACTAGTAAGTATGTTAAAACCTATGGATTGCTATGTCTCCGAAAGAGAATCAAGCATGTGTACAGGGGCATAAACGCAGCAGTGATAGGATTGGAGAGGTTCGGTGAGCAAATGAAGACCCTTTGAAGTCATATTGGATGGTACCCATTTCACGGCTTTCAAATACACAGGTTTAAGGTATTCTTCCTTCAGCTAAAACATGCATGTGGAACCCAAGTATGATCAACCATGTGAACGGGAGACGTGTTCAAATATGTCTCAGTTTTCCTCCCCTGGTACTCAGGTACAACATTCCAGACGCTTTACTAACACTCTCCCGACTTGGAGAGTCAGTCCCTTTAACCTCCTGTTTGGCCCAGTTTGCAATTTCTGTGGAAGATGAACAGGAATAGCGACAACCAATGAGAGACTAGCTGGAGGTGTCTGGACGGGCAAATTTAACTCTCATTTCCCACCAGGAAGAGGAAATAACCAAAGGCTCAGCATGCCCTGCCGGAACCAGATTAGGGCCTGAAGCCATCCTGCGGTGTTGCGGCCAGCTCAAAAGAAAGCGAGTTGAAGAAAGGAGCTCAGGGGCACTGTAATTCACAAACCTGCAGAGTTATAAATGACAGCTATCGTCCAAAAATAGACTGAAGTAAGGCTGCCAAGAGGACTTGAAAGCGGGGCAGAATTGCAGGAAACCGATTTCAGGAGGTAGACTGGAATTGCATTGAAAGCATAGGAAAAGAGGCAGAACGTCCACAATGATGCACTTGGCCAAAAAGGGCGTATGCGTTTTTTCCTGAATATATTCAGGAAAAAACGCATACGCCCTTTTTGGCCAACCAAGCAAGCTTGCAAAGGAAATCTGCACTACAATGAAGTCTCACTTCCCCCCCGGTCAAAAGGGCCATCTGAAAAAAGTGTAAAATCCAGAAAGGCAGGACAGGCCATGGAGAACTGGGAGCCTTGTTATGCTGATGGGCGGGATGGAAATTGCCAACAACCACTCGGGAGAAGTGTATGGTGTTTCCTGAAACATCTAAAAAACAAAGCAACAGAGCCTAGGGCACTTCCACTTATGGTCCTATAGCTTAGGGAAATTAAAATCAAAAAGACACAGCCACCCCAAAGTTTGGAACGGCTCTGTTTACAAGAACCTCGTTTACTGTACAAGTTCAATATCACAGAAAGTGAAAAATGGATAAAGAACTTGTGGTACTTACGTACAATGCAGTATCACTCAGCAATGAAATCTATGTCATCAGGCACGTAGCAGCATAATGAGTGGATTCAGGTACGATGATTCTAACTGAAATAAGTCACACAGAAAAAGAAACATCATAAGATATCACTAATACACGGAATGTAAACTTGGCTACACAGGAACTGCATTCCAAAACAGAACAGGGTCTCAAATTTAGAAAACCAACTAATGCTTGCTTAAGGGGAAAGGTGAGTTGGGGTGCTGCATAAAACCAGAGATTGAAATGAGCACAGATAAAGTTCCTTAAGCCAAATATGGAATAGACAAGAGCTACTCCTTGCTCAACGAAATGGACTCAACACCGCATATTAAACGCCTAAGAATGTACCTGACTAGTAAGTATCTTAAAACCTATGGATTGCTATGTCTCCGAAAGAGAATCAAGCATGTGTACAGGGGCATAAACGCAGCAGTGATAGGATTGGAGAGGTTCGGTGAGCAAATGAAGACCCTTTGAAGTCATATTGCATGGTACCCATTCCACGGGTTTCAAATACCCAGGTTTAAGGTATTCTTCCTTCAGCTAAAAGATGCATGTGGAAACCAAGTATGATCAACCATGTGAACGGGAGACGTGTTCAAATATTTCTCAGTTTTCCTCCCCTGGTACTCGGGTGCAACATTCCAGACGCTTTACTAACACTCTCCCCACTTGGAGAGTCAGCGCCTTTAACCTCCTGTTTGGCCCAGTTTGCAATTTCTTGGAAGATGAACAGGAATAGCGAGAACCAATGAGAGACTAGCTGGAGGTGTCTGGACGGGCAAATTTAACTCTCATTTCCCACCAGGAAGAGGAAATAACCAAAGGCTCAGCGTGCCGTGCCAGAACCAGATTAGGGCCTGAAGCCATCCTGCGGTGTTGCGGCCAGGTCACAAGAAAGCGAGTTGAAGAAAGGAGCTCAGGGGCACTGTAATTCACAAACCTGCAGAGTTATAAATGACAGCTATCGTCCAAAAATAGACTGAAGTAAGGCTGCCAAGAGGACTTGAAAGCGGGGCAGAATTGCAGGAAACCGATTTCAGGAGGTAGACTGGAATTGCATTGAAAGCATAGGAAAAGAGGCAGAACGTCCACAATGATGCACTTGGCCAAAAAGGGTGTATGCGTTTTTTCCTGAATATATTCAGGAAAAAACGCATACACCCTTTTTGGCCAACCAAGCAAGCTTGCAAAGGAAATCTGCACGACAATGAAGTCTCACTTCCCCCCGGTCAAAAGGGCCATCTGAAAAAAGTGTAAAATCCAGAAAGGCAGGACAGGCCATGGAGAACTGGGAGCCTTGTTATGCTGATGGGCGGGATGTAAATTGCCAACAACCACTCCGGAGAATTGTATGGTGTTTCCTGAAACATCTAAAAAACAAAGCAACAGAACCTCGGGCACTTCCACTTATGGTCCTATAGCTTAGGGAAATTAAAATCAAAAAGACACAGCCACCCCAAAGTTTGGAACGGCTCTGTTTACAAGAACCTCGTTTACAGTACAAGTTCAACATCGCAGAAAGTGAAAAATGGATAAAGAAGTTGTGGTATTTACTTACAAAGCAATATCACTCAGCAATGAAATCTGTGTCATCAGGCCCTTAGCAGCACAATGAGTGGATTCAGGTATGATGATTCTAACTGAAATAAGTCACAAAGAAAAAGAAACATCATAAGATATCAGTAATACACGGAATGGAAACTTGGCTACACAGGAACTGAATTACAGAACAGAACAGGGTCTCAAATTTAGAAAACCAACTTATGCTTGCTTAAGGGGAAAGGTGAGTTGGGGTGCTGCATAAAACCAGAGATTGAAATGAGCACAGATAAAGTTCCTTAAGCCAAATATGGAATAGACAAGAGCTACTCCTTGCTCAACGAAATGGACTCAACACCCCATATTAAACGCCTAAGAATGTACCTGACTAGTAAGTATCTTAAAACCTATGGATTGCTATGTCTCCGAAAGAGAATCAAGCACGTGTACAGGGGCATAAACACAGCAGTGATAGGATTGGAGAGGTTCGGTGAGCCAATGAAGACCCTTTGAAGTCATATTGCATGGTACCCATTCCACGGGTTTCAACTACCCAGGTTTTAGGTATTCTTCCTTCAGCTAAAACATGCATGTGGAACCTAGAGTATGATCAACCATGAGATCGGGAGACGTGTTCAAATATGTCCCAGTTTTCGTACCCTGGTACTCGGGTGCAACATTCCAGACGCTTTACTAACACTCTCCCGACTTGGAGAGTCAGTCCCTTTAACCTCCTGTTTGGCCCAGTTTGCAATTTCTGCGGAAGATGAACAGGAATAGCGAGAACCAATGAGAGGCTAGCTGGAGGTGTCTGGACGGGCAAATTTAACTCTCATTTCCCACCAGGAAGAGGAATTAACCAAAGGCTCAGCGTGCCGTGCCGGAACCAGATTAGGGCCTGAAGCCATCCTGCGGTGTTACGGCCAGCTCAAAAGAAAGCGAGTTGAAGAAAGGAGCTCAGGGGCACTGTAATTCACAAAACTGCAGAGTTATAAATGACAGCTATCGTCCAAAAAGAGACTGAAGTAAGGCTGCCAAGAGGACTTGAAAGCGGGGCAGAATTGCAGGAAACCAATTTCAGGAGGTAGACTGGAATTGCATTGAAAGCATAGGAAAAGAGGCAGAACGTCCACAATGATGCACTTGGCCAAAAAGGGCGTATGCGTTTTTTCCTGAATATATTCAGGAAAAAACGCATACGCCCTTTTTGGCCAACCAAGCAAGCTTGCAAAGGAAATCTGCACTACAATGAAGTCTCACTTCCCCCCGGTCAAAAGGGCCATCTGAAAAAAGTGTAAAATCCAGAAAGGCAACAGGCCATTGAGAACTGGGAGCCTTGTTATGCTGATGGGCGGGATGTAAATTGCCAACAGACACTTGGGAGAAGTGTATGGTGTTTCCTGAAACATCTAAAAAACAAAGCAACAGAGCCTAGGGCACTTCCACTTATGGTCCTATAGCTTAGGGAATTTAAAATCAAAAAGACACAGCCACCCCAAAGTTTCGAACAGCTCTGTTTACAAGAACCTCGCTTACAGTACAAGTTCAACATCGCAGAAAGTGAAAAATGGATAAAAAAGTTGTGGTATTTACTTACAAAGCAATATCACTCAGCAATGAAATCTGTGTCATCAGGTCCTTAGCAGCACAATGAGTGGATTCAGGTATGATGATTCTAACTGAAATAAGTCACACAGAAAAAGAAACATCATAAGATATCAGTAATACATGGAATGTAAACTTGGCTACACAGGAACTGAATTACAGAACAGAACAGGGTCTCAAATTTAGAAAACCAACTTATGCTTGCTTAAGGGGAAAGGTGAGTTGGGGTGCTGCATAAAACCAGAGATTGAAATGAGCACAGATAAAGTTCCTTAAGCCAAATATGGAATAGACAAGAGCTACTCCTTGCTCAACGAAATGGACTCAACACCGCATATTAAACGCCTAAGAATGTACCTGACTAGTAAGTATGTTAAAACCTATGGATTGCTATGTCTCCGAAAGAGAATCAAGCATGTGTACAGGGGCATAAACGCAGCAGTGATAGGATTGGAGAGGTTCGGTGAGCAAATGAAGACCCTTTGAAGTCATATTGCATGGTACCCATTCCACGGGTTTCAAATACCCAGGTTTAAGGTATTCTTCCTTCAGCAAAAAGATGCATGTGGAAACCAAGTATGATCAACCATGTGAACGGGAGACGTGTTCAAATATTTCTCAGTTTTCCTCCCCTGGTACTCGGGTGCAACATTCCAGACGCTTTACTAACACTCTCCCCACTTGGAGAGTCAGCGCCTTTAACCTCCTGTTTGGCCCAGTTTGCAATTTCTGCGGAAGATGAACAGGAATAGCGAGAACCAATGAGAGACTAGCTGGAGGTGTCTGGACGGGCAAATTTAACTCTCATTTCCCACCAGGAAGAGGAAATAACCAAAGGCTCAGCGTGCCGTGCCGGAACCAGATTAGGGCCTGAAGCCATCCTGCAGTGTTGCGGCCAGGTCACAAGAAAGCGAGTTGAAGAAAGGAGCTCAGGGGCACTGTAATTCACAAACCTGCAGAGTTATAAATGACAGCTATCGTCCAAAAATAGACTGAAGTAAGGCTGCCAAGAGGACTTGAAAGCGGGGCAGAATTGCAGGAAACCGATTTCAGGAGGTAGACTGGAATTGCATTGAAAGCATAGGAAAAGAGGCAGAACGTCCACAATGATGCACTTGGCCAAAAAGGGTGTATGCGTTTTTTCCTGAATATATTCAGGAAAAAACGCATACACCCTTTTTGGCCAACCAAGCAAGCTTGCAAAGGAAATCTGCACGACAATGAAGTCTCACTTCCCCCCGGTCAAAAGGGCCATCTGAAAAAAGTGTAAAATCCAGAAAGGCAGGACAGGCCATGGAGAACTGGGAGCCTTGTTATGCTGAAGGGCGGGATGTAAATTGCCAACAAACACTCGGGAGAAGTGTATGGTGTTTCCTGAAACATCTAAAAGACAAAGCAACAGAGACTAGGGCACTTCCACTTATGGTCCTATAGCTTAGGGAATTTGAAATCAAAAAGGCACAGCCACCCCAAAGTTTGGAACGGCTCGGTTTACAAGAACCTCGTTTACAGTACAAGTTCAACATCGCAGAAAGTGAAAAATGGATAAAGAACTTGTGGTACTTACGTACAATGCAGTATCACTCAGCAATGAAATCTATGTCATCAGGCCCGTAGCAGCATAATGAGTGGATTCAGGTACGATGATTCTAACTGAAATAAGTCACACAGAAAAAGAAACATCATAAGATATCACTAATACACGGAATGTAAACTTGGCTACACAGGAACTGAATTACAGAAAAGAACAGGGTCTCAAATTTAGAAAACCAACTTATGCTTGCTTAAGGGGAAAGGTGAGTTGGGGTGCTGCATAAAACCAGACATTGAAATGAGCACAGATAAAGTTCCTTAAGCTAAATATGGAATAGACAAGAGCTACTCCTTGCTCAACGAAATGGACTCAAAGCCCCATATTAAATGCCTAAGAATGTACCTGACTAGTAAGTATCTTAAAACCTATGGATTGCTATGCCTCCAAAAGAGAATAAAGCATGTGTACAGGGGCAAAAACGCAGCAGTGATAGGATTGGAGAGGTTCGGTGAGCAAATGAAGACCCTTTGAAGTCATATTGCATGGTACCCATTCCACGGGTCTCAACTCTCCAGGTTTAAGGTATTCTTCCTTCAGCTAAAACATGCATGTGGAACCCAGAGTATGATCAACCATGTGAACGGGAGACGTGTTCAAATATGTCTCAGTTTTCCTCCCCTGGTACTCGGGTGCAACATTCCAGACGCTTTACTAACACTCTCCCCACTTGGAGAGTCAGCGCCTTTAACCTCCTGTTTGGCCCAGTTTGCAATTTCTGCGGAAGATGAACAGGAATAGCGAGAACCAATGAGAGGCTAGCTGGAGGTGTCTGGACGGGCAAATTTAACTCTCATTTCCCACCAGGAAGAGGAAATAACCAAAGGCTCAACGTGCCGTACTGGAACCAGATTAGGGCCTGAAGCCACCCTGCGGTGTTGCGGCCAGCTCAAAAGAAAGCGAGTTGAAGAAAGGAGCTCAGGGGCACTGTAATTCACAAACCTGCAGAGTTATAAATGACAACTATCGTCCCAAAATATACTGAAGTAAGGCTGCCAAGAGGACTTGAAAGCGGAGCAGAATTGTAGGAAACCGATTTCAGGAGGTAGACTGGAATTGCATTGAAAGCATAGGAAAAGAGGCAGAACGTCCACAATGATGCACTTGGCCAAAAAGGGCGTATGCGTTTTTTCCTGAATATATTCAGTAAAAAACGCATACGCCCTTTTTGGCCAACCAAGCAAGCTTGCAAAGGAAATCTGCACTACAATGAAGTCTCACTTCCCCCTGGTCAAAAGGGCCATCTGAAAAAAGTGTAAAATCCAGAAAGGCAGGACAGGCCATGGAGAACTGGGAGCCTTGTTATGCTGATGGGCGGGATGTAAATTGCCAACAACCACTCGGGAGAAGTGTATGGTGTTTCCTGAAACATCTAAAAAACAAAGCAACAGAACCTAGGGCACTTCCACTTATGGTCCTATAGCTTAGGGAAATTAAAATCAAAAAGACACAGCCACCCCAAAGTTTGGGACGCCTCTGTTTACAAGAACCTCGTTTACAGTACAAGTTCAACATTGCAGAAAGTGAAAAATGGATAAGGAAGTTGTGGTATTTACTTACAAAGCAATATCACTCAGCAATGAAATCTGTGTCTTCAGGCCCTTACCAGCACAATGAGTGGATTCAGGTATGATGATTCTAACTGAAATAAGTCACACAGAAAAAGAAACATCATAAGATATCAGTAATACACGGAATGTAAACTTGGCTACACAGGAACTGAATTACAGAACAGAACAGGGTCTCAAATTTAGAAAACCAACTTATGCTTGCTTAAGGGGAAAGGTGAGTTGGGGTGCTGCATAAAACCAGAGATTGAAATGAGCACAGATAAAGTTCCTTAAGCCAAATATGGAATAGACAAGAGCTACTCCTTGCTCAACGAAATGGACTCAACACCGCATATTAAACGCCTAAGAATGTACCTGACTAGTAAGTATGTTAAAACCTATGGATTGCTATGTCTCCGAAAGAGAATCAAGCATGTGTACAGGGGCATAAACGCAGCAGTGATAGGATTGGAGAGGTTCGGTGAGCAAATGAAGACCCTTTGAAGTCATATTGCATGGTACCCATTCCACGGGTTTCAACTACCCAGGTTTTAGGTATTCTTCCTTCAGCTAAAACATGCATGTGGAACCTAGAGTATGATCAACCATGAGATCGGGAGGCGTGTTCAAATATGTCCCAGTTTTCGTACCCTGGTACTCGGGTGCAACATTCCAGACGCTTTACTAACACTCTCCCGACTTGGAGAGTCAGTCCCTTTAACCTCCTGTTTGGCCCAGTTTGCAATTTCTGCGGAAGATGAACAGGAATAGCGAGAACCAATGAGAGGCTAGCTGGAGGTGTCTGGACGGGCAAATTTAACTCTCATTTCCCACCAGGAAGAGGAATTAACCAAAGGCTCAGCGTGCCGTGCCGGAACCAGATTAGGGCCTGAAGCCATCCTGCGGTGTTACGGCCAGCTCAAAAGAAAGCGAGTTGAAGAAAGGAGCTCAGGGGCACTGTAATTCACAAACCTGCAGAGTTATAAATGACAGCTATCGTCCAAAAAGAGACTGAAGTAAGGCTGCCAAGAGGACTTGAAAGCGGGGCAGAATTGCAGGAAACCGATTTCAGGAGGTAGACTGGAATTGCATTGAAAGCATAGGAAAAGAGGCAGAACGTCCACAATGATGCACTTGGCCAAAAAGGGCGTATGCGTTTTTTCCTGAATATATTCAGGAAAAAACGCATACGCCCTTTTTGGCCAACCAAGCAAGCTTGCAAAGGAAATCTGCACTACAATGAAGTCTCACTTCCCCCCGGTCAAAAGGGCCATCTGAAAAAAGTGTAAAATCCAGAAAGGCAACAGGCCATTGAGAACTGGGAGCCTTGTTATGCTGATGGGCGGGATGTAAATTGCCAACAGACACTTGGGAGAAGTGTATGGTGTTTCCTGAAACATCTAAAAAACAAAGCAACAGAGCCTAGGGCACTTCCACTTATGGTCCTATAGCTTAGGGAATTTAAAATCAAAAAGACACAGCCACCCCAAAGTTTCGAACAGCTCTGTTTACAAGAACCTCGCTTACAGTACAAGTTCAACATCGCAGAAAGTGAAAAATGGATAAAAAAGTTGTGGTATTTACTTACAAAGCAATATCACTCAGCAATGAAATCTGTGTCATCAGGTCCTTAGCAGCACAATGAGTGGATTCAGGTATGATGATTCTAACTGAAATAAGTCACACAGAAAAAGAAACATCATAAGATATCAGTAATACATGGAATGTAAACTTGGCTACACAGGAACTGAATTACAGAACAGAACAGGGTCTCAAATTTAGAAAACCAACTTATGCTTGCTTAAGGGGAAAGGTGAGTTGGGGTGCTGCATAAAACCAGAGATTGAAATGAGCACAGATAAAGTTCCTTAAGCCAAATATGGAATAGACAAGAGCTACTCCTTGCTCAACGAAATGGACTCAACACCGCATATTAAACGCCTAAGAATGTACCTGACTAGTAAGTATGTTAAAACCCATGGATTGCTATGTCTCCGAAAGAGAATCAAGCATGTGTACAGGGGCATAAACGCAGCAGTGATAGGATTGGAGAGGTTCGGTGAGCAAATGAAGACCCTTTGAAGTCATATTGCATGGTACCCATTCCACGGGTTTCAAATACCCAGGTTTAAGGTATTCTTCCTTCAGCAAAAAGATGCATGTGGAAACCAAGTATGATCAACCATGTGAACGGGAGACGTGTTCAAATATTTCTCAGTTTTCCTCCCCTGGTACTCGGGTGCAACATTCCAGACGCTTTACTAACACTCTCCCCACTTGGAGAGTCAGCGCCTTTAACCTCCTGTTTGGCCCAGTTTGCAATTTCTGCGGAAGATGAACAGGAATAGCGAGAACCAATGAGAGACTAGCTGGAGGTGTCTGGACGGGCAAATTTAACTCTCATTTCCCACCAGGAAGAGGAAATAACCAAAGGCTCAGCGTGCCGTGCCGGAACCAGATTAGGGCCTGAAGCCATCCTGCAGTGTTGCGGCCAGGTCACAAGAAAGCGAGTTGAAGAAAGGAGCTCAGGGGCACTGTAATTCACAAACCTGCAGAGTTATAAATGACAGCTATCGTCCAAAAATAGACTGAAGTAAGGCTGCCAAGAGGACTTGAAAGCGGGGCAGAATTGCAGGAAACCGATTTCAGGAGGTAGACTGGAATTGCATTGAAAGCATAGGAAAAGAGGCAGAACGTCCACA
Source organism: Stenella coeruleoalba (assembly GCF_951394435.1). NCBI lineage: Eukaryota > Metazoa > Chordata > Mammalia > Artiodactyla > Delphinidae > Stenella > Stenella coeruleoalba. Next base: position 481,848 of record NW_027646464.1, read on the forward strand.
ATGATGCACTTGGCCAAAAAGGGTGTATGCGTTTTTTCCTGAATATATTCAGGAAAAAACGCATACACCCTTTTTGGCCAACCAAGCAAGCTTGCAAAGGAAATCTGCACGACAATGAAGTCTCACTTCCCCCCGGTCAAAAGGGCCATCTGAAAAAAGTGTAAAATCCAGAAAGGCAGGACAGGCCATGGAGAACTGGGAGCCTTGTTATGCTGAAGGGCGGGATGTAAATTGCCAACAAACACTCGGGAGAAGTGTATGGTGTTTCCTGAAACATCTAAAAGACAAAGCAACAGAGACTAGGGCACTTCCACTTATGGTCCTATAGCTTAGGGAATTTGAAATCAAAAAGGCACAGCCACCCCAAAGTTTGGAATGGCTCGGTTTACAAGAACCTCGTTTACAGTACAAGTTCAACATCGCAGAAAGTGAAAAATGGATAAAGAACTTGTGGTACTTACGTACAATGCAGTATCACTCAGCAATGAAATCTATGTCATCAGGCCCGTAGCAGCATAATGAGTGGATTCAGGTACGATGATTCTAACTGAAATAAGTCACACAGAAAAAGAAACATCATAAGATATCACTAATACACGGAATGTAAACTTGGCTACACAGGAACTGAATTACAGAAAAGAACAGGGTCTCAAATTTAGAAAACCAACTTATGCTTGCTTAAGGGGAAAGGTGAGTTGGGGTGCTGCATAAAACCAGACATTGAAATGAGCACAGATAAAGTTCCTTAAGCTAAATATGGAATAGACAAGAGCTACTCCTTGCTCAACGAAATGGACTCAAAGCCCCATATTAAATGCCTAAGAATGTACCTGACTAGTAAGTATCTTAAAACCTATGGATTGCTATGCCTCCAAAAGAGAATAAAGCATGTGTACAGGGGCAAAAACGCAGCAGTGATAGGATTGGAGAGGTTCGGTGAGCAAATGAAGACCCTTTGAAGTCATATTGCATGGTACCCATTCCACGGGTCTCAACTCTCCAGGTTTAAGGTATTCTTCCTTCAGCTAAAACATGCATGTGGAACCCAGAGTATGATCAACCATGTGAACGGGAGACGTGTTCAAATATGTCTCAGTTTTCCTCCCCTGGTACTCGGGTGCAACATTCCAGACGCTTTACTAACACTCTCCCCACTTGGAGAGTCAGCGCCTTTAAACTCCTGTTTGGCCCAGTTTGCAATTTCTGCGGAAGATGAACAGGAATAGCGAGAACCAATGAGAGGCTAGCTGGAGGTGTCTGGACGGGCAAATTTAACTCTCATTTCCCACCAGGAAGAGGAAATAACCAAAGGCTCAACGTGCCGTACTGGAACCAGATTAGGGCCTGAAGCCACCCTGCGGTGTTGCGGCCAGCTCAAAAGAAAGCGAGTTGAAGAAAGGAGCTCAGGGGCACTGTAATTCACAAACCTGCAGAGTTATAAATGACAACTATCGTCCCAAAATATACTGAAGTAAGGCTGCCAAGAGGACTTGAAAGCGGAGCAGAATTGTAGGAAACCGATTTCAGGAGGTAGACTGGAATTGCATTGAAAGCATAGGAAAAGAGGCAGAACGTCCACAATGATGCACTTGGCCAAAAAGGGCGTATGCGTTTTTTCCTGAATATATTCAGGAAAAAACGCATACGCCCTTTTTGGCCAACCAAGCAAGCTTGCAAAGGAAATCTGCACTACAATGAAGTCTCACTTCCCCCTGGTCAAAAGGGCCATCTGAAAAATGTGTAAAATCCAGAAAGGCAGGACAGGCCATGGAGAACTGGGAGCCTTGTTATGCTGATGGGCGGGATGTAAATTGCCAACAACCACTCGGGAGAAGTGTATGGTGTTTCCTGAAACATCTAAAAAACAAAGCAACAGAACCTAGGGCACTTCCACTTATGGTCCTATAGCTTAGGGAAATTAAAATCAAAAAGACACAGCCACCCCAAAGTTTGGGACGCCTCTGTTTACAAGAACCTCGTTTACAGTACAAGTTCAACATCGCAGAAATTGAAAAATGGATAAAGAAGTTGTGGTATTTACTTACAAAGCAATATCACTCAGCAATGAAATCTGTGTCATCAGGCCCTTAGCAGCACAATGAGTGGATTCAGGTATGATGATTCTAACTGAAATAAGTCACACAGAAAAAGAAACATCATAAGATATCAGTAATACACGGAATGGAAACTTCGCTACACAGGAACTGAATTACAGAACAGAACAGGGTCTCAAATTTAGAAAACCAACTTATGCTTGCTTAAGGGAAAAGGTGAGTTGGGGTGCTGCATAAAACCAGAGATTGAAATGAGCACAGATAAAGTTCCTTTAGCCAAATATGGAATAGACAAGAGCTACTCCTTGCTCAAAGAAATGGACTCAACACCCCATATTAAACGCCTAAGAATGTACCTGACTAGTAAGTATCTTAAAACCTATGGATTGCTATGTCTCCGAAAGAGAATCAAGCATGTGTACAGGGGCATAAACGCAGCAGTGATAGGATTGGAGAGGTTCGGTGAGCAAATGAAGACGCTTTGCAGTCATATTGCATGGTACCCATTCCACGGGTTTCAACTACCCATGTTTTAGGTATTCTTCCTTCAGCTAAAACATGCATGTGGAACCCAAGTATGATCAACCATGTGAATGGGAGACGTGTTCAAATATGTCTCAGTTTTCCTCCCCTGGTACTCGGGTGCAACATTCCAGACGCTTTACTAACACTCTCCCCACTTGGAGAGTCAGCGCCTTTAACCTCCTGTTTGGCCCAGTTTGCAATTTCTGCGGAAGATGAACAGGAATAGCGAGAACCAATGAGAGGCTAGCTGGAGGTGTCTGGACGGGCAAATTTAACTCTCATTTCCCACGAGGAAGAGGAAATAACCAAAGGCTCAGTGTGCCGTGCCGGAACCAGATTAGGGCCTGAAGCCATCCTGCAGTGTTGCGGCCAGCTCAAAAGAAAGCGAGTTGAAGAAAGGAGCTCAGGGGCACTGTAATTCACAAACCTGCAGAGTTATAAATGACAGCTATCGTCCAAAATATACTGAAGTAAGGCTGCCAAGAGGACTTGAAAGCGGGGCAGAATTGCAGGAAACCGATTTCAGGAGGTAGACAGGAATTGCATTGAAAGCATAGGAAAAGAGGCAGAACGTCCACAATGATGCACTTGGCCAAAAAGGGCGTATGCGTTTTTTCCTGAATATATTCAGGAAAAAACGCATACGCCCTTTTTGGCCAACCAAGCAAGCTTGCAAAGGAAATCTGCACTACAATGAAGTCTCACTTCCCCCCGGTCAAAAGGGCCATCTGAAAAAAGTGTAAAATCCAAAAAGGCAGGACAGGCCATGGAGAACTGGGAGCCTTGTTATGCTGAAGAGCGGGATGTAAATTGCCAACAACCACTCGGGAGAAGTGTATGGTGTTTCCTGAAACATCTAAAAAACAAAGCAACAGAGCCTAGGTCACTTCCACTTATGGTCCTATAGCTTAGGGAATTTAAAATCAAAAAGACACAGCCACCCCAAAGTTCGAATGGCTCTGTTTACAAGAACCTCGTTTACAGTACAAGTTCAACATTGCAGAAAGTGAAAAATGGATAAGGAAGTTGTGGTATTTACTTACAAAGCAATATCACTCAGCAATGAAATCTGTGTCTTCAGGCCCTTACCAGCACAATGAGTGGATTCAGGTATGATGATTCTAACTGAAATAAGTCACACAGAAAAAGAAACATCATAAGATATCAGTAATACACGGAATGTAAACTTGGCTACACAGGAACTGAATTACAGAACAGAACAGGGTCTCAAATTTAGAAAACCAACTTATGCTTGCTTAAGGGGAAAGGTGAGTTGGGGTGCTGCATAAAACCAGAGATTGAAATGAGCACAGATAAAGTTCCTTAAGCCAAATATGGAATAGACAAGAGCTACTCCTTGCTCAACGAAATGGACTCAACACCGCATATTAAACGCCTAAGAATGTACCTGACTAGTAAGTATCTTAAAACCTATGGATTGTTATGTCTCCGAAAGAGAATCAAGCATGTGTACAGGGGCATAAACGCAGCAGTGATAGGATTGGAGAGGTTCGGTGAGCAAATGAAGACCCTTTGAAGTCATATTGCATGGTACCCATTCCACGGGTTTCAAATACCCAGGTTTAAGGTATTCTTCCTTCAGCTAAAAGATGCATGTGGAAACCAAGTATGATCAACCATGTGAACGGGAGACGTGTTCAAATATTTCTCAGTTTTCCGCCCCTGGTACTCGGGTGCAACATTCCAGACGCTTTACTAACACTCTCCCCACTTGGAGAGTCAGCGCCTTTAACCTCCTGTTTGGTCCAGTTTGCAATTTCTTGGAAGATGAACAGGAATAGCGAGAACCAATGAGAGACTAGCTGGAGGTGTCTGGACGGGCAAATTTAACTCTCATTTCCCACCAGGAAGAGGAAATAACCAAAGGCTCAGCATGCCGTGCCAGAACCAGATTAGGGCCTGAAGCCATCCTGCGGTGTTGCGGCCAGGTCACAAGAAAGCGAGTTAAAGAAAGGAGCTCAGGGGCACTGTAATTCACAAACCTGCAGAGTTATAAATGACAGCTATCGTCCAAAAATAGACTGAAGTAAGGCTGCCAAGAGGACTTGAAAGCGGGGCAGAATTGCAGGAAACCGATTTCAGGAGGTAGACTGGAATTGCATTGAAAGCATAGGAAAAGAGGCAGAACGTCCACAATGATGCACTTGGCCAAAAAGGGTGTATGCGTTTTTTCCTGAATATATTCAGGAAAAAACGCATACACCCTTTTTGGCCAACCAAGCAAGCTTGCAAAGGAAATCTGCACGACAATGAAGTCTCACTTCCCCCCGGTCAAAAGGGCCATCTGAAAAAAGTGTAAAATCCAGAAAGGCAGGACAGGCCATGGAGAACTGGGAGCCTTGTTATGCTGATGGGCGGGATGTAAATTGCCAACAACCACTCGGGAGAATTGTATGGTGTTTCCTGAAACATCTAAAAAACAAAGCAACAGAACCTCGGGCACTTCCACTTATGGTCCTATAGCTTAGGGAAATTAAAATCAAAAAGACACAGCCACCCCAAAGTTTGGAACGGCTCTGTTTACAAGAACCTCGTTTACAGTACAAGTTCAACATCGCAGAAAGTGAAAAATGGATAAAGAAGTTGTGGTATTTACTTACAAAGCAATATCACTCAGCAATGAAATCTGTGTCATCAGGCCCTTAGCAGCACAATGAGTGGATTCAGGTATGATGATTCTAACTGAAATAAGTCACACAGAAAAAGAAACATCATAAGATATCAGTAATACACGGAATGGAAACTTGGCTACACAGGAACTGAATTACAGAACAGAACAGGGTCTCAAATTTAGAAAGCCAACTTATGCTTGCTTAAGGGGAAAGGTGAGTTGGGGTGCTGCATAAAACCAGAGATTGAAATGAGCACAGATAAAGTTCCTTAAGCCAAATATGGAATAGACAACAGCTACTCCTTGCTCAACGAAATGGACTCAACACCCCATATTAAACGCCTAAGAATGTACCTGACTAGTAAGTATCTTAAAACCTATGGATTGCTATGTCTCCGAAAGAGAATCAAGCACGTGTACAGGGGCATAAACACAGCAGTGATAGGATTGGAGAGGTTCGGTGAGCCAATGAAGACCCTTTGAAGTCATATTGCATGGTACCCATTCCACGGGTTTCAACTACCCAGGTTTTAGGTATTCTTCCTTCAGCTAAAACATGCATGTGGAACCTAGAGTATGATCAACCATGAGATCGGGAGACGTGTTCAAATATGTCCCAGTTTTCGTACCCTGGTACTCGGGTGCAACATTCCAGACGCTTTACTAACACTCTCCCCACTTGGAGAGTCAGTCCCTTTAACCTCCTGTTTGGCCCAGTTTGCAATTTCTGCGGAAGATGAACAGGAATAGCGAGAACCAATGAGAGGCTAGCTGGAGGTGTCTGGACGGGCAAATTTAACTCTCATTTCCCACCAGGAAGAGGAATTAACCAAAGGCTCAGCGTGCCGTGCCGGAACCAGATTAGGGCCTGAAGCCATCCTGCGGTGTTACGGCCAGCTCAAAAGAAAGCGAGTTGAAGAAAGGAGCTCAGGGGCACTGTAATTCACAAACCTGCAGAGTTATAAATGACAGCTATCGTCCAAAAAGAGACTGAAGTAAGGCTGCCAAGAGGACTTGAAAGCGGGGCAGAATTGCAGGAAACCGATTTCAGGAGGTAGACTGGAATTGCATTGAAAGCATAGGAAAAGAGGCAGAACGTCCACAATGATGCACTTGGCCAAAAAGGGCGTATGCGTTTTTTCCTGAATATATTCAGGAAAAAACGCATACGCCCTTTTTGGCCAACCAAGCAAGCTTGCAAAGGAAATCTGCACTACAATGAAGTCTCACTTCCCCCCGGTCAAAAGGGCCATCTGAAAAAAGTGTAAAATCCAGAAAGGCAACAGGCCATTGAGAACTGGGAGCCTTGTTATGCTGATGGGCGGGATGTAAATTGCCAACAGACACTTGGGAGAAGTGTATGATGTATCCTGAAACATCTAAAAAACAAAGCAACAGAGCCTAGGGCACTTCCACTTATGTTCCTATAGCTTAGGGAATTTAAAATCAAAAAGACACAGCCACCCCAAAGTTTCGAACAGCTCTGTTTACAAGAACCTCGTTTACAGTACAAGTTCAACATCGCAGAAAGTGAAAAATGGATAAAAAAGTTGTGGTATTTACTTACAAAGCAATATCACTCAGCAATGAAATCTGTGTCATCAGGCCCTTAGCAGCACAATGAGTGGATTCAGGTATGATGATTCTAACTGAAATAAGTCACACAGAAAAAGAAACATCATAAGATATCAGTAATACATGGAATGTAAACTTGGCTACACAGGAACTGAATTACAGAACAGAACAGGGTCTCAAATTTAGAAAACCAACTTATGCTTGCTTAAGGGGAAAGGTGAGTTCGGGTGCTGCATAAAACCAGAGATTGAAATGAGCACAGATAAAGTTCCTTAAGCCAAATATGGAATAGACAAGAGCTACTCCTTGCTCAACGAAATGGACTCAACACCGCATATTAAACGCCTAAGAATGTACCTGACTAGTAAGTATGTTAAAACCTATGGATTGCTATGTCTCCGAAAGAGAATCAAGCATGTGTACAGGGGCATAAACGCAGCAGTGATAGGATTGGAGAGGTTCGGTGAGCAAATGAAGACCCTTTGAAGTCATATTGCATGGTACCCATTCCACGGGTTTCAAATACCCAGGATTAAGGTATTCTTCCTTCAGCAAAAAGATGCATGTGGAAACCAAGTATGATCAACCATGTGAACGGGAGACGTGTTCAAATATTTCTCAGTTTTCCTCCCCTGGTACTCGGGTGCAACATTCCAGACGCTTTACTAACACTCTCCCCACTTGGAGAGTCAGCGCCTTTAACCTCCTGTTTGGCCCAGTTTGCAATTTCTGCGGAAGATGAACAGGAATAGCGAGAACCAATGAGAGACTAGCTGGAGGTGTCTGGACGGGCAAATTTAACTCTCATTTCCCACCAGGAAGAGGAAATAACCAAAGGCTCAGCGTGCCGTGCCGGAACCAGATTAGGGCCTGAAGCCATCCTGCAGTGTTGCGGCCAGGTCACAAGAAAGCGAGTTGAAGAAAGGAGCTCAGGGGCACTGTAATTCACAAACCTGCAGAGTTATAAATGACAGCTATCGTCCAAAAATAGACTGAAGTAAGGCTGCCAAGAGGACTTGAAAGCGGGGCAGAATTGCAGGAAACCAATTTCAGGAGGTAGACTGGAATTGCATTGAAAGCATAGGAAAAGAGGCAGAACGTCCACAATGATGCACTTGGCCAAAAAGGGTGTATGCGTTTTTTCCTGAATATATTCAGGAAAAAACGCATACACCCTTTTTGGCCAACCAAGCAAGCTTGCAAAGGAAATCTGCACGACAATGAAGTCTCACTTCCCCCCGGTCAAAAGGGCCATCTGAAAAAAGTGTAAAATCCAGAAAGGCAGGACAGGCCATGGAGAACTGGGAGCCTTGTTATGCTGAAGGGCGGGATGTAAATTGCCAACAACCACTCGGGAGAAGTGTATGGTGTTTCCTGAAACATCTAAAAGACAAAGCAACAGAGACTAGGGCACTTCCACTTATGGTCCTATAGCTTAGGGAATTTGAAATCAAAAAGGCACAGCCACCCCAAAGTTTGGAACGGCTCGGTTTACAAGAACCTCGTTTACAGTACAAGTTCAACATCGCAGAAAGTGAAAAATGGATAAAGAACTTGTGGTACTTACGTACAATGCAGTATCACTCAGCAATGAAATCTATGTCATCAGGCCCGTAGCAGCATAATGAGTGGATTCAGGTACGATGATTCTAACTGAAATAAGTCACACAGAAAAAGAAACATCATAAGATATCACTAATACACGGAATGTAAACTTGGCTACACAGGAACTGAATTACAGAACAGAACAGGGTCTCAAATTTAGAAAACCAACTTATGCTTGCTTAAGGGGAAAGGTGAGTTGGGGTGCTGCATAAAACCAGAGATTGAAATGAGCACAGATAAAGTTCCTTAAGCTAAATATGGAATAGACAAGAGCTACTCCTTGCTCAACGAAATGGACTCAAAGCCCCATATTAAATGCCTAAGAATGTACCTGACTAGTAAGTATCTTAAAACCTATGGATTGCTATGCCTCCAAAAGAGAATAAAGCATGTGTACAGGGGCAAAAACGCAGCAGTGATAGGATTGGAGAGGTTCGGTGAGCAAATGAAGACCCTTTGAAGTCATATTGCATGGTACCCATTCCACGGGTCTCAACTCTCCAGGTTTAAGGTATTCTTCCTTCAGCTAAAACATGCATGTGGAACCCAGAGTATGATCAACCATGTGAACGGGAGACGTGTTCAAATATGTCTCAGTTTTCCTCCCCTGGTACTCGGGTGCAACATTCCAGACGCTTTACTAACACTCTCCCCACTTGGAGAGTCAGCGCCTTTAACCTCCTGTTTGGCCCAGTTTGCAATTTCTTGGAAGATGAACAGGAATAGCGAGAACCAATGAGAGACTAGCTGGAGGTGTCTGGACGGGCAAATTTAACTCTCATTTCCCTCCAGGAAGAGGAAATAACCAAAGGCTCAGCGTGCCGTGCCGGAAACAGATTAGGGCCTGAAGCCATCCTGCGGTGTTGCGGCCAGGTCACAAGAAAGCGAGTTGAAGAAAGGAGCTCAGGGGCACTGTAATTCACAAACCTGCAGAGTTATAAATGACAGCTATCGTCCAAAAATAGACTGAAGTAAGGCTGCCAAGAGGACTTGAAAGCGGGGCAGAATTGCAGGAAACCGATTTCAGGAGGTAGACTGGAATTGCATTGAAAGCATAGGAAAAGAGGCAGAACGTCCACAATGATGCACTTGGCCAAAAAGGGCGTATGCGTTTTTTCCTGAATATATTCAGGAAAAAACGCATACGCCCTTTTTGGCCAACCAAGCAAGCTTGCAAAGGAAATCTGCACTACAATGAAGTCTCACTTCCCCCCGGTCAAAAGGGCCATCTGAAAAAAGTGTAAAATCCAGAAAGGCAGGACAGGCCATGGAGAACTGGGAGCCTTGTTATGCTGATGGGCGGGATGGAAATTGCCAACAACCACTCGGGAGAAGTGTATGGTGTTTCCTGAAACATCTAAAAAACAAAGCAACAGAGCCTAGGGCACTTCCACTTATGGTCCTATAGCTTAGGGAAATTAAAATCAAAAAGACACAGCCACCCCAAAGTTTCAAACGGCTCTGTTTACAAGAACCTCGTTTACAGTACAAGTTCAACATCGCAGAATGTGAAAAATGGATAAAGAAGTTGTGGTATTCACTTACAAAGCAATATCACTCAGCAATGAAATCTATGTCATCAGGCCCTTAGCAGCACAATGAGTGGATTCAGGTATGATGATTCTAACTGAAATAAGGCACACAGAAAAAGAAACATCATAAGATATCAGTAATACACGGAATGGAAACTTGGCTACACAGGAACTGAATTACAGAACAGAACAGGGTCTCAAATTTCGAAAACCAACTTATGCTTGCTTAAGGGTAAAGGTGAGTTGGGGTGCTGCATAAAACCAGAGATTGAAATGAGCACAGATAAAGTTCCTTAAGCCAAATATGGAATAGACAAGAGCTACACCTTGCTCAACGAAATGGACTCAACACCGCATATTAAACGCCTAAGAATGTACCTGACTAGTAAGTATCTTAAAACCTATGGATTGCTATGTCGCCGAAGGAGAATCAAGCTTGTGTACAGGGGCATAAACGCAGCAGTGATAGGATTGGAGAGGTTCGTGAGCAAATGAAGACCCTTTGAAGTCATATTGCATGGTACCCATTCCACGGGTTTCAACTACCCAGGTTTAAGGTATTCTTCCTTCAGCTAAAAGATGCATGTGGAACCCAAGTATGATCAACCATGTGAACGGGAGACGTGTTCAAATATGTCTCAGATTTCCTCCCCTGGTACTCGGGTGCAACATTCCAGACGCTTTACTAACACTCTCCCCACTTGGAGAGTCACCGCCTTTAACCTCCTGTTTGGCCCAGTTTGCAATTTCTTGGAAGATGAACAGGAATAGTGAGAACCAATGAGAGACTAGCTGGAGGTGTCTGGACGGGCAAATTTAACTCTCATTTCCCACCAGGAAGAGGAAATAACCAAAGGCTCAGCGTGCCGTGCCGGAACCAGATTAGGGTCTGAAGCCATCCTGCGGTGTTGCGGCCAGCTCAAAAGAAAGCGAGTTGAAGAAAGGAGCTCAGGGGCACTGTAATTCACAAACCTGCAGAGTTATAAATGACAGCTATCGTCCAAAAATAGACTGAAGTAAGGCTGCCAAGAGGACTTGAAAGCGGGGCAGAATTGCAGGAAACCGATTTCAGGAGGTAGACTGGAATTGCATTGAAAGCATAGGAAAAGAGGCAGAACGTCCACAATGATGCACTTGGCCAAAAAGGGCGTATGCGTTTTTTCCTGAATATATTCAGGAAAAAACGCATACGCCCTTTTTGGCCAACCAAGCAAGCTTGCAAAGGAAATCTGCACTACAATGAAGTCTCACTTCCCCCCAGTCAAAAGGGCCATCTGAAAAAAGTGTAAAATCCAGAAAGTCAGGACAGGCCATGGAGAACTGGGAGCCTTGTTATGCTGATGGGCGGGATGTAAATTACCAACAGACACTCAGGAGAAGTGTATGGTGTTTCCTGAAACATCTAAAAAACAAAGCAACAGAGCCTAGGGCACTGCCACTTATGGTCCTATAGCTTAGGGAAATTAAAATCAAAAAGACACAGCCACCCCAAAGTTTGGGACGCCTCTGTTTACAAGAACCTCGTTTACAGTACAAGTTCAACATCGCAGAAAGTGAAAAATGGATAAAGAAGTTGTGGTATTTACTTACAAAGCAATATCACTCAGCAATGAAATCTATGTCATCAGGCCCGTAGCATCATAATGAGTGGATTCAGGTACGATGATTCTAACTGAAATAAGTCACACAGAAAAAGAATCATCATAAGATATCACTAATACACGGAATGTAAACTTGGCTACACAGGATCTGAATTACAGAACAGAACAGGGTCTCAAATTTAGAAAACCAACTTATGCTTGCTTAAGGGGAAAGGTGAGTTGGGGTGCTGCATAAAACCAGAGATTGAAATGAGCACAGATAAAGTTCCTTAAGCCAAATATGGAATAGACAAGAGCTACTCCTTGCTCAACGAAATGGACTCAAAATCCCATATTAAATGCCTAAGAATGTACCTGATTAGTAAGTATCTTAAAACCTATGGATTGCTATGCCTCCAAAAGAGAATAAAGCATGTGTACAGGGGCATAAACGCAGCAGTGATAGGATTGGAGAGGTTCGGTGAGCAAATGAAGACCCTTTGAAGTCATATTGCATGGTACCCATTACACGGGTCTCAACTCTCCAGCTTTAAGGTATTCTTCCTTCAGCTAAAACATGCATGTGGAACCCAGAGTATGATCAACCATGTGAACGGGAGACGTGTTCAAATATGTCTCAGTTTTCCTCCCCTGGTACTCGGGTGCAACATTCCAGACGCTTTACTAACACTCTCCCCACTTGGAGAGTCAGCGCCTTTAAACTCCTGTTTGGCCCAGTTTGCAATTTCTGCGGAAGATGAACAGGAATAGCGAGAACCAATGAGAGGCTAGCTGGAGGTGTCTGGACGGGCAAATTTAACTCTCATTTCCCACCAGGAAGAGGAATTAACCAAAGGCTCAGCATGCCGGGCCGGAACCAGATTAGGGCCTGAAGCCATCCTGCGGTGTTGCGGCCAGGTCACAAGAAAGCGAGTTGAAGAAAGGAGCTCAGGGGCACTGTAATTCACAAACCTGCAGAGTTATAAATGACAGCTATCGTCCAAAAATAGACTGAAGTAAGGCTGCCAAGAGGACTTGAAAGCAGGGCAGAATTGCAGGAAACCGATTTCAGGAGGTAGACTGGAATTGCATTGAAAGCATAGGAAAAGAGGCAGAACGTCCACAATGATGCACTTGGCCAAAAAGGGCGTATGCGTTTTTTCCTGAATATATTCAGGAAAAAACGCATACGCCCTTTTTGGCCAACCAAGCAAGCTTGCAAAGGAAATCTGCACTACAATGAAGTCTCACTTCCCCCCGGTCAAAAGGGCCATCTGAAGAAAGTGTAAAATCCAGAAAGGCAGGACAGGCCATGGAGAACTGGGAGCCTTGTTATGCTGATGGGCGGGATGTAAATTGCCAACAACCACTCGGGAGAAGTGTATGGTGTTTCCTGAAACATCTAAAAAACAAAGCAACAGAACCTAGGGCACTTCCACTTATGGTCCTATAGCTTAGGGAAATTAAAATCAAAAAGACACAGCCACCCCAAAGTTTGGAACGGCTCTGTTTACAAGAACCTCGTTTACAGTACAAGTTCAACATCGCGGAAAGTGAAAAATGGATAAAGAAGTTGTGGTATTTACTTACAAAGCAATATCACTCAGCAATGAAATCTGTGTCATCAGGCCCTTAGCAGCACAATGAGTGGATTCAGGTATGATGATTCTAACTGAAATAAGTCACACAGAAAAAGAAACATCATAAGATATCAGTAATACACGGAATGGAAACTTGGCTACACAGGAACTGAATTACAGAACAGAACAGGGTCTCAAATTTAGAAAACCAACTTATGCTTGCTTAAGGGTAAAGGTGAGTTGGGGTGCTGCATAAAACCAGAGATTGAAATGAGCACAGATAAAGTTCCTTAAGCCAAATATGGAATAGACAAGAGCTACTCCTTGCTCAACGAAATGGACTCAACACCCCATATTAAACGCCTAAGAATGTACCTGACTAGTAAGTATCTTAAAACCTATGGATTGCTATGTCTCCGAAAGAGAATCAAGCATGTGTATAAGGGCATAAACGCAGCAGTGATAGGATTGGAGAGGTTCGTGAGCAAATGAAGACCCTTTGAAGTCATATTGCATGGTACTCATTCCACAGGTTTCAACTACCCACGTTTAAGGTATTCTTCCTTCATCTAAATCATGCATGTGGAACCTAGAGTATGATCAACCATGTGATCGGGAGACGTGTTCAAATATGTCTCAGTTTTCGAACCCTGGTACTCGGGTGCAACATTCCAGACGCTTTACTAACACTCTCCCCACTTGGAGAGTCAGTCCCTTTAACCACCTGTTTGGCCCAGTTTGCAATTTCTGTGGAAGATGAACAGGAATAGCGAGAACCAATGAAAGACTAGCTGGAGGTGTCTGGATGGGCAAAATTAACTCTCATTTCCCACCAGGAAGAGGAATTAACCAAAGGCTCAGCGTGCCATGCCGGAACCACATTAGGGCCTGAAGACATCCTGCGGTGTTGCGGCCAGCTCACAAGAAAGCGAGTTGAAGAAAGGAGCTCAGGGGCACTGTAATTCACAAACCTGCAGAGTTATAAATGACAGCTATCGTCCAAAAATAGACTGAAGTAAGGCTGCCAAGAGGACTTGAAAGCGGGGCAGAATTGCAGGAAACCGATTTCAGGAGGTAGACAGGAATTGCATTTCAAGCATAGGTAAAGAGGCAGAACGTCCACAATGATGCACTTGGCCAAAAAGGGCGTATGCGTTTTTTCCTGAATATATTCAGGAAAAAACGCATACGCCCTTTTTGGCCAACCAAGCAAGCTTGCAATGGAAATCTGCACTACAATGAAGTCTCACTTCCCCCCGGTCAAAAGGGTCATCTGAAAAAAGTGTAAAATCCAGAAAGGCAGGACAGGCCATGGAGAACTGGGAGCCTTGTTATGCTGATGCGCGGGATGTAAATTGCCAACAGACACTCGGGAGAAGTGTATGGTGTTTCCTGAAACATCTAAAAAACAAAACAACAGAACCTAGTGCACTTCCACTTATGGTCCTATAGCTTAGGGAAATTAAAATCAAAAAGACACAGCCACCCCAAAGTTTGGGACGCCTCTGTAAACAAGAACCTCGTTTACCGTACAAGTTCAATATCACAGAAAGTGAAAAATGGATAAAGAAGTTGTGGTACTCATGTACAAAGCAATATCACTCAGCAATGAAATCTATGTCACCAGGCCCGTAGCAGCATAATGACTGGATTCGGGTATGGTGATTCTAACTGAAATAAGTCTAACAGAAAAAGAAACATCAAAAAATATCACTAATACATGGAATTTAAACTTGGCTACAGAGGAACTGAATTACAAAACAGAACAGGGTCTCAAATTTAGAAAACCAACTTATGCTTGCTTAAGTGGAAAGGTGAGTTGGGGTGCTGCATAAAACCAGAGACTGAAATGAGCACAGATAAAGTTCCTTAAGCCAAATATGGAATAGACAAGAGCTACTCCTTGCTCAACGAAATGGACTCCACACCCCATATTAAACGCCTAAGAATATACCTGACTAGTAAGTATCTTAAAACCTATGGATTGCTATGTCTCCAAAAGAGAATCAAGCGTGTGTACAAGGGTCATAAACGCAGCAGTGATAGGATTGGAGAGATTCGGTGAGCAAATGAAGACCCTTTGAAGTCATATTGCATGGTACCCATTCCACGGGTCTCAACTCTCCAGGTTTAAGGTATTCTTCCTTCAGCTAAAACATGCATGTGGAACCCAGAGTATGATCAACCATGTGATCGGGAGACATGTTCAAATATGTCTCAGTTTTCATCCCCTGGTCCTTCGGTGCAACATTCCAGACGCTTTACTAACACTCTCCCCACTTGGAGAGTCAGTGCCTTTAACCTCCTGTTTGGCCCAGTTTGCAATTTCTGCGGAAGATGTACAGGAATAGCGAGAACCAATGAGAGACAAGCGGGAGGTGTGTGGATTGGCAAATTTAACTCTAATTTCCCACCAGGATGAGGAATTAACCAAAGGCTCAGCGTGCCGTGCCGGAACCAGATTAGGGCCTGAAGCCATCCTGCGGTGTTGCGGCCAGGTCACAAGAAAGCGAGTTGAAGAAAGGATCTCAGGGGCACTGTAATTCACAAACCTGCAGAGTTATAAATGACAGCTATCGTCCAAAAATAGACTGAAGTAAGGCTGCCAACAGGAGTTGAAAGTGGGGCAGAATTGCAGGAAACCGATTTCAGGAGGTAGACTGGAATTGCATTGAAAGCATAGGAAAAGAGGCAGAACGTCCACAATGATGCACTTGGCCAAAAAGGGCGTATGCGTTTTTTCCTGAATATATTCAGGAAAAAACGCATATGCCCTTTTTGGCCAACCAAGCAAGCTTGCAAAGGAAATCTGCACTACAATGAAGTCTCACTTCCCCCCGGTCAAAAGGGCCATCTGAAAAAAGTGTAAAATCCAGAAAGGCAGGACAGGCCATGGAGAACTGGGAGCCTTGTTATGCTGATGGGCGGGATGTAAATTGCCAACAGACACTCAGGAGAAGTGTATGGTGTTTCCTGAAACATCTAAAAAACAAAGCAACAGAGCCTAGGGCACTTCCACTTATGGTCCTATAGCTTAGGGAAATTAAAATCAAAAAGACACAGCCACCCCAAAGTTTGGGACGCCTCTGTTTACAAGAACCTCGTTTACCGTACAAGTTCAATATCACAGAAAGTGAAAAATGGATAAAGAACTTGTGGTACTTATGTACAATGCAATATCACTCAGCAATGAAATCTAAGTCATCAGGCCCGTAGCAGCATAATGAGTGGATTCAGGTACGATGATTCTAACTGAAATAAGTCACACAGAAAAAGAAACATCATAAGATATCAATAATACACGGAATGTAAACTTGGCTACACAGGAACTGCATTCAAAAACAGAACAGGGTCTCAAATTTAGAAAACCAACTTCTGCTTGCTTAAGGGGAAAGGTGAGTTGGGGTGCTGCATAAAACCAGAGATTGAAATGAGCACAGATAAAGTTCCTTAAGCCAAATATGGAATAGACAAGAGCTACTCCTTGCTCAACGAAATGGACTCAACACCCCATATTAAATGCCTAAGAATGTACCTGACTAGTAAGTATCTTAAAACCTAGGGATTGCTATGTCTCCGAAAGAGAATCAAGCGTGTGTACTGGGGCATAAATGCAGCAGTGATAGGATTGGAGAGGTTCGGTGAGCAAATGAAGACCCTTTGAAGTCATATTGCATGGTACCCATTCCACGGGTCTCAACTCTCCAGGTTTAAGGTATTCTTCCTTCAGCTAAAACATGCATGTGGAACCCAGAGTATGATCAACCGTGTGATCAGGAGACGTGTTCAAATATGTCTCAGTTTTCCTACCCTGGTACTCGGGTGCAACATTCCAGACGCTTTACTAACACTCTCCCGACTTGGACAGTCAGTGCCTTTAACTCCCTGTTTGGCCCAGTTTGCAATTTCTGCGGAAGATGAACAGGAATAGGGAGAACCAATGAGAGACTAGCTGGAGGTGTCTGGACGGGCAAATTTAACTCTCATTTCCCACTAGGAAGAGGAATTAACCAAAGGCTCAGCGTGCCGTGGCGGAAACAGATTAGGGCCTGAAGTCATCCTGCAGTGTTGCGGCCAGCTCACAAGAAAGTGAGTTGAAGAAAGGAGCTCAGGGGCTCTGTAATTCACAAACCTGCAGAGTTATAAATGACAGCTATCGTCCAAAAATATACTGAAGTAAGGCTGCCAAGAGGACTTGAAAGCGGGGCAGAATTGCAGGATACCGATTTCAGGAGGTAGACTGGAATTGCATTGAAAGCGTAGGAAAAGAGGCAGAACGTCCACAATGATGCACTTTGCCAAAAGGGCATATGCGTTTTTTCCTGAATATATTCAGGAAAAAACGCATACGCCCTTTTTGGCCAACCAAGCAAGCTTGCAAAGGAAATCTGCACTACAATGAAGTCTCACTTCCCCCCGGTCAAAAGGGCCATCAGAATAAAGTGTAAAATCCAGAAAGGCAGGACAGGCCATGGAGAACTGGGAGCCTTTGTATGCTGATGGGCGGGATGTAAATTGCCAACAGACACTCGGGAGAAGTGTATGGTGTTTCCTGAAACATCTAAAAAACAAAGCAACAGAGCCTAGGGCACTTCCACTTATGGTCCTATAGCTTAGGGAAATTAATATCAAAAAGACACAGCAACCCCAAAATTTGGGACGGCTCTTTTTACAGGAATCTCTTCTACGGCACAAGTTAAATATCCCAGAGAGCAAATAATGGATAAAGAAGCTGCGGTACTTCTGTACAACAGAATACCACTCAGCAATGAAATCTATGTCACCAGGCCCGTACCAGCATAATGAGTGGATTGAGGCACGATGATTCTAAGTGAAATAAGTCACACAGAAAAAGAAACATCATAAGGTATCACTAATACACGGAATGTGAACTTGGCTACACATGAACTGAATTACAAAACAGAACAGGGTCTCAAGTTTAGAAAACCAACTTATGCCTGCTTAAGGGGGAAGGTGAGTTGGGGTGCTGCATAAAAGCAGAGTTTGAAATTAGCACAGATACCATTCCATAAGCCAAATATGTAATAGACAAGAGCTACCCCTTGCTCAACGAAATGGATTCAACAATGAGGTATCACCTCACACCTGGTAGAATAGGCATCATTGAAAATCTACAAACAAAAAATGCTGGAAAGGGTCTGGAGAAAAGGAACCCTCTTCCACTATTGTTGGGAATATAAATTGATACAGTCATTATGGAGAACAATATGGAATTTCTTAAGAAACTAACAATAGAATTACCATATGATACAGCAATCCCAGTTCTGGACATATACCCAGACAAAACCATAAATCAAAAAGAGTCATTCACCGCAATGTTCATTGCATCACTATTTACAATATCGAGGTAATGGAAGCAACCTAAATGCCCACAGACAGACGAATGCATAAAGCTGTGGTACATATATAAAATGGAATATTACTAAGCCATGAAAAGGAATGAAATTGGGTCATTTGTAGAGACGTCGATGGATCTAGAGACTGTCATACAGAGTGAAGTAAGTCAGAAAGAGAAAAACAAATCTTGTATATTCATGCATATATGTGGAACCTAGAAAAACTGTACAGATTAACCATTTTGCAAGGCATAAATAGAGCAACAGATGTAGACAACAAACGTATGGACAACAAGGGGGGAAAGCTGTTGGGGGGTGGTGGTGGGAGGAGTTGAGAGACTGGGATTGGCATGTATACATTTATATGTATAAAATAGATAACCAATAAGAACCTGCTGTTTAAAAATATAAAATAAAATTCAAAATTAAAAAGAAATAAAATTTAAAAAATAAAACAGAAAAAACAATTATTCCCTGCACATACATGTATTTATATGAATAAATTATTTCCATGCTTATATCTGTAAATACAAAAAAGAGGAATAAAATCTACCTTGAACCAAAAACGAAAAAGAGAAAAAAAAACACAGAACCCACCAGTTCCACAGAGGAAAACCGTATCAGGGCACTTGCTCCAGTTGTAAACAATTCTGAAGTTGGTCAGTGGTGGGGAATCGTCTCCCATTCAGCCAGCAGCCCCCACGCAACAAGCGTCCTCATTGCAAAGCTGGGGCACCGTGCCGAGGCATCTGTGAGTAAACGTGAGCTGAGCCCCAGGCCAGTTGCTGCTGAACTATTCCCACCCGTCCCAGGTAAAACACCTGAATATATACAAGGACTTGAAAGCCTAGAGGAAGGGCCATAGAGCCACACGAGTGACAGCATGCCGGCCGACTTGGTGCCTGCAGGCCAGCCAGGATGGTCCTGGCCCTGGGTGCTCTTCTGGAAGATTTCCATTTCCCTGCCTGAGATACCCGTCCTGTCCCTGCCCCCACTGCTTTTTTCCTTCCTCACCTCTGCCCAGGGAGAAATTCCAGCAGCAGGTATGGGTGACACATCCTCTTCTTTAGCAGGTGGCAGCCTGGCAACTGCTGCAGAAAGTCCAGCAGAGCCCCACTCACACTGGGCCACCCACAAAGCCGTGGCCTCTCACTCCCTCCCACCAGCCCAGCCCCGAGACTGCTGACAGGGCAGAGAAAATGGCGTCAGGCACGGCTGCAGGGGCTCTTGCTGCCTGGAGTGGTATTTATATTGATCTCAACCCAGGCACACCTGGGGAGGGCTGGCCGGCACGGTAAGGCTGCCCAGGTCAGCCAATCATCACCCCTCAGGGGCTCACAGTTGCAGAAAATGGAACTTGCTGAACCGGTCAGGTCCAAGGAACAGGTGTGGGCTCCTGAGAGTCAGGATAGACAAGGGGCTGCAGCTTTGGCTTGTTTTCTAATCATTTTATCTGGCCCATGAGTGGGAGACAACTTCAAGAAAACCCTCTCCTAATGAGAGGAACCCAGGAGTCAGGCAGAGGAGGGGTGGGTGGTGGTTGGAGACAGAGGCCTGGTGCCCCGGGTGCAGTGGAAGTCTCTGGAAGACCAGGTGGAGGGAGGCCTCACGGAGTGATGCCCAGGGTCACAGACCTGTCGCAGCTGCTGTTTGTTAGTTCAAGTCCTGCTCTGAGGTGCTCTGTGTCAGCTCTGAGCGACAGGTGAGCTGGGGGTGCTCTGCAATGAGGGCTATGTGCACGGTTCCTGTGTGCCCAGCCCTGCCACGGTACCTGCAAGGGTAGCTCTGTATCCTGGGAGGGGCCTGACCACGAGAGCCCCGTGGGCTGGGGTGGGGGTGGGGTACCTGCCCAGGTGAGCTCCATATTCTGGGATTGGTCTGACCACGAGAGCCCCATGGGCTGCTGGGGACCTGGTAAAGGATGTCAGGACAGTCAGTGAAGCCACCGAGGATATACCTCCAGTTGCTCCTAATTCCTACACCCTGCTGGTCATTCTACCAACCACCAGGACATGGTATTCTGTATTAGTCTTCAATGATGCCTTCTTTTGTATTCCATTAGTCCCAGAGTCACAAGAAATTTTGGCTTGTGAGTGGCAGGACTCAACATACAACTAAAACAATACTTCCGGGCCGTCTGGCCCCAAGGGTGCAAAAATTCCCACACCATCTTTGGGGAAAGCTTAGCTAAAGACCTAAAAGTTCTACCTCTGGAAAAGGAAACCCTCCTTCAATATGCAGACGACATTCTGATCACCAGCCCTACTAAGGAGGCCTCTGAACTACCAAGCCAATAAAGGATAGAAGTTGTCCAAGAAAAAGCTCAAATATCACAGACTGCGGTGACCTGCCTGGGCTTCATTCTCACAGAAGGTCAGAGAAGCCCATCCCAGGAAAGGGAAGAAACCATTTTCAGCCTTACCCCTTTCTAAAACTAGAAGACAGCTTAGGGGTTCCTGGGGAGGCCAGGGTTTGCTGCTTCTGGATCCCTAACTACAGTCTACTAGCTGGGCCTCTATATGAAACACTGAAAGGAAAAGATGATGATCCTTTTGAATAGAATCCAGAAGTGGCCTTTCAAGAATGGAAAGAGCAGTCAATTCAGACCCTTGCCCTGGAACTCCCTAATTTAGCTAAACCCTTTGATCTTTACAATCCCGGTGAAAGGTGAATCGCCATTGGAGAATTAGTGCAAAAACTGGGACCACTTGAAATGGAACAATGCAAGAATGCCATCCAGGTAGGATAAACTACGGTCACTAAGGGGCTTGGCCCACTGCCACATCTGGCCAAGATACTGGCGGTATCTAAAAACCTGGAAATCAGCAGCCCAAAAGGCCACCTCCCTCCTAAGGGAAAAGGACCCCACGTGGTGATCCTAACCACCAACCATGCCCTGAAGTTGCAGGGTTCGCTCCGTGGGCACACCGACCTCGAGTGAGGAGGCCCTCCAACTCCAACATCCAGAGAGATAACCGGGGGCAACAGGGCACCATGACGACTCGTGTGAACATCACTTGACCTGGAGTTTCTCTCATAAAACAACAAGAGTGTGTCCCAAAAGAGTAGACTACTGCTTGCAGGACTTACTGCACCCAGAGGGGAGCTAATAATCTTGGCGGGGGAACAGTATACCACACTGTCACCATAGAAAAGCCTACAGACACCGTGATGATGGTGGCCAATAAGACCGGCTGGACTCCTGTTTACTTCAAAAGGCTGTTGACTCAGTAGCCATCATGGTCCTTGGTCACCACTGACCCTGGACTGTCTGGGAGTTGAGCGGGCAGGGCTCTGACACCTGGTGCTGTTTGTACGTTAATTCAGGGGCCTAATTGAAGAAAGCGCAGACTACTGGTCAGAGCATCTAGGCTGGCAGAGACGGTCAGCCTAAGGTGGCCGAACAAATGTGGGGCGGGGTGAAACCGGCCCCCACAGCGTCTCTGCACATCTCTTTCCTGGACCCTTAAAGGTCATTAGAATCTATAACACTTCCAATGCTGGTGCTCAGGTGGACGAGCAGGGAGGCAGGGGTCCTGGGGACAATCAACGTCACCGGGAGGCTGCTGGGGAGAAGCTCTGACCCTCGCCCCAGGGTATGAGGGCTCCCAACTCAGCACTCAGCAGTTACAGAAGAAGGGTCTGCACCCTCAGCACTCCAAGAATGAGGAACGGGACAAAAGGCAGAGGAGGGGTTTGTCCCCAGCAAAGCCCATTAAAAATCCCTGGGAGATAAAAATAGAATCTGGGCAATAAAGTCAAGTCTAACCTTTTTTATCCTTTGTGCTTTGTCTAATTTCACGTGCTCCTAGGGTCCCGCATGCAGAGGTTCCACACCCGGCACTTCAGACCAGATTTCCTAGTGCAGAATGGCTGGGTCGACACCTCAGCTCCTGGGGCCCAGTGCAGACTCCACGATATAGAGCCTGAGCTACAGCCAACCCAGCCCTCGAGAGCTCCACCGCCTCCCTCCCTCCCACTGACTCTGACAGGATCTCTACACAGCAGCCCAGCCCACAGCCCACGGGGTAGTGCATGCTCTCACCTCTCCATTCTCTGATCAAAATATAAAGTTTCCTTTGCTTGTGAACCAAACTCAGTCTCGATCTGTTGGCCCCAATGACACTGGGCAGGGGGACACTTGTTGGGGTCCACTCTGGAGGATCAGTAACAGAAATTGAGACTATTGTAACCTCAATGAATAGATGTGTGAGCCAAACTGTAGTTAACATAGAACAGTGTATAAGGCTCGGGTAAAATAAGATGTTTTTAACACTTCCATTTGATATTTCCATCACTTTTTATAAGCAAGTTCAGTGAAAAGGTTTGTCTTATTTGTCAGGTCAATATTAGAGAAACGAAGTGATTTCTTTCCAAGGATGTACAGCTAATAATCTTGGTTAAACCTTCAATCTTGTTTTAAATGCTTTTCCATTGAAAATGATACCTCTCTTTCAGCTCCCCCATTTCTGAGAAGTATAAAATCTTATAATTTATTATTACCAAAGGGGAAAGGTGGGAGGAGGGATAAATTAACAGTTTGGAATGAACACATACACACTGCTATGTATAAAATAGATCATCAACAAGGAACTACTGTATAGCACAGGGAACTACACTCAACATTTTGCAATAACCTATAAGGGGAAATAATCTGAAAAAGAATAGATATTTTTATTGACATCATCTATCAATGACAGTTAAAGTGTAGCCTAAGGGAAGCTGGTGGTGAGTGCTTCTGACCCTGAAGACTTCAATCATCTAAAGTTTGGACTCTGCCTACTTCCCAAGGCCCTTAATGAACATATGTGTAGCCGTAGCTTAAAAACTTCCCCAGTTTGGGTTTCGGGGAGACACTGATTTTGAAAAAGCCCTGGTGTTCTCCTTACATGAATGGGACTCTTCCTACTGCTAAAACATGTCTGTCACACCCAGAGGATGGTATACCATCTGATCGGGAAGAGTTTGGAAAAGGCATCTCAGCTCCTCATCTCCTGGTGCTCGGGTTCACCCCTCCAGCGTCTTTACTAACAGTCTCCCCACTTGGAGATGTCAGCACTGTCAACATCCTGTTGCGTACAGTTTGGAATTTGTCCAGAGGATGAAGCGGAAGGATGAGGAACAATGAGAGACAAGTCCTAGGTGTTCAGACAGGCACATGTCACTCTAATTTCCAATCAGGAAGACGAATTGACCAAAGGCTAGGGTTGCCCATGGAAACAGTATAGGGCTTGAGGAAATCCCGCTGCTTTGTGGCCAGTTCCCATAAACACGAGTTGAACAATGGAACTCAGGGGCAGTAAAATTCACAAAACTGCAGAGTTGAAAATATCCATCACTGAAAAATGTCTTGAGGAAAGTCAGAGAAAAGGACTTGTAAGCAAGGGAGAATGGCAGGAAAGGGATTTGAGGAGGTAGAAAGGACTCGCCATTAAGCACAAGAAAAGGAGCTGAACATTGCCAACATTGCAGTTGGCCAAAAAGGGTGTATGCGTTCTTTTCTGTATATATTCAAGAAAAGGGCATACACTTTTTTAGCCAACCAAACAGGTGGGCACTGGAAGTCAATACTACAAAAGATATCACTTCGCATCAGTCAGAAGAGCCATCCTCATAAAGCGTAAACAACAGAAATGCAGGACAGGGCAACGAGAAGAGGGAGCCCTGTGAGACTTATAGTGGAAATGTATATTGCCAACGGCCATTCTGGAGAAGTGTATTGTGTTTACTAAAGCATCTAAAAAATGAGCTACAGAGCATAGGGCACTTGCACTCATGGGCGTATATCTTGGGAAAAACAAAAATCGAGAGGACACAGGCACCCCAATGTTTACCCCCTCTCTGTTTAAAAGATCCTCGACTAGGATATAACTTAAATGTCTCTGGAGGGAAAAATGGATAGAGATGTGGTACTTAGGTAGAGTGGAATATTATTCAGCCTGGAAATCAATGAAATATGGCCAGTTGTAACAACTCCGGAGGAGTTACGTATGATCATTCTAAGTGACAGAATTCAAAAAGAAAAAGACACATATCATAAGATATCACTTAAAGGTGGAATCCAAAATGGCTACACATGAAATAAATTACAAAACAAAAACATAGTCAAATATGTAGAAAACACGCATAAGGCTGCTAAACGGGAAAGGTGGGGAGGGGTGAGGCATCATCCAGGAGGTTGAAATTAGCAAAGATACCATTCCAAATACCAAACTGATAATCAACAAGGCCTACACGGTAGCTAAAAGAACTGCACTCAGCACACTCAAGTCACCGGAAAAGAATATATACGACTGGTAAGAATCTGAAAAAGAATTTATTGATGTCTCTCTGTACGTGAATCAAGTGGATGTACAGCAGCAAGAAACAGAGCTTTGAAAATCAGCTGTAACCAATATAGTAATAAATTGAAAAAAATAAACGACAGAGAGACAGAGAAAACCTCTTACAACTTTTCCTCAGGGACGGTGATGCAACATGGATTGAACACATCTAGACCCACAGCAGGATGAGACATAAGGCTGGAAAATGTTTGCGCTAAGAGAAATGTGAGGTTGGGTGAGGAAATACACACCCTTTAAAGTAATACTACCTGGTACCCATTCAATGGGTCCCAAATCTGCAGGTTCAAGGGATCTTCCTACAGCTAAAACATGCATGGAAATCCCAGAGGACTGTACACCATGTGATCGGGAGATGTGTCTAAAATGCACCTCATTTATCCTCTCCTGGTGCTCCTGTTCACCATTCCAGCCACGCTACTTAGAATCTCCCCACTTGGAGAATCAGCACATTTAAACTTCTGTTTCACACATTTTGCAAATTGTGAGGAGGATGAACGGGAAGAGGGGGAACCAATGAGAGAAGAGTTGTAGGGGTTTGGACGGGCACATATCACTCTAATTTCCCATTAAGAGTAAGAATTAAAGGAAGGCTCAGCCTGCCTCGCCGGAGCCAAAATAGGGCCTGAAGCAATCCTGCGGGTTTGAGGCCAGCTCACAAAAGAGCAACTTAAACAATGGAGCTCAGGGTCACTGCAATTCACAAACCTGCAGAGTTATAAATGAAAACTAACGTCCAAAAATATGTTGAGGTAAGGCAAAGAAGAGGATCTGAATGCAAGACAGAATTGCAAGAAACAGATTTCAAGAGATAGATTGGACTCGTCTTTAACGCACATGAAAAGCGGCAGAATTTCGACAATGATGCAGTTGGCCCAAAAGGGCGTATGCGTTTTTTCCTGATTATATCCAGGAAAAAACGCATACGCACTTTATGGGCAACGAAGCAAGCAAGCAATGCAAATGTGCACAACAAAGAAGTCTCACTTCCCACCGGTCAAAAGGGCCATCCTAAAAAATTGTAAAAACCAGAAATGCAGGACAGGCCATGGAGAACAGGGAGCCTTTATACGCTGATGGGCAGTGTGTGAACTGCCGAGAGCCACTCTGGAGAAGTGTATGGTGGTTCCTAAATCATCTAAAAAACAGAGCTACAGAGCATAGGACACTTCCAATCATGGGAGTATATCTAGGGAAGTCTAAAAATCAACAAGACACAAGCACACCACAGTTTAGGGCTACTCTGTTTACAAGAACCTCAACTTCAGTACACCTTAAATATCCCAGGAAAGAGAACAATGGATAAAGAAGATGTGGTACTTATGTACAATGGAATATCTCTTCACCATGAAATCAATGTAATAAGGCTAGTAGAAGGATAAAGAGTGGATTTAGGTCCGATAATACTACTTGAAATAAGTCAAACAGAAAAAGAAACATATCATAAGATATCACTTATAGAGGGAGGGTAAATATGGCTGCACAAGAAATGAATTACAGAACAGAACAGTGTCTCACATTTAGAAAACACACTTATGTCAGCTTAAGGGGAAAGGAGAGGTGGGGTGATGCATAAAACCAGAGTTTGAAATTAGCACAGATACCGTTCAATAAACCAAATAGGTATTAGACAAGATCTACACCTTGCTCAATGAACAGGCCTCAACACACCCTATACACCGCAGAGAAATATATCTGAGGAATAAGAATCTTAAAACCCATGTATTGATATATCTCCATAAGGGAATCAAGTGTGTGCAGAGCGGCACAAACACAGCAGTGAAAAGGAGCTAAACCCCATTATAGAAATAAATTTTAAAAACAAAACGCTGAAACAATGAAAGAGAGAAAAATTCTTACAAAATTCGCTCAGGGGCTGTGATGCAACCTGGATTGACCACATATAAACCCACAGCTGGATAAGACATAAGGCTGGACACTTGGGGCTGACAGGATTGGTGAGCTTTGGTGAGCAACTGCCGAAAGTTTAATGCAATACTTCATGCTACTCAGTCCAAGGGTCCCAACACTCCAGGTTGAAGGGAATCTTCCTACAGCTAAACCATGCTTGGGAAACCCAGCGACTGGTATACCATATGATCGGGAAAGGTTTCTAAAACGCACCTCATTTTTCCTCTCCTGGGGCTCCGGATCGACATTCCAGCCGCTTTACTAACAACATCCCCACATGGAGTCAATGCCTTTAAGTTCTGGTATCGCACAGTCTGCAGTTAGTGCAGAGGATGAATGGGAATAGGGGGAACCAGTGAGAAACTAGCTGTAGCGGTTTCAATGGGCACATGTCACTCTAATATCACATCAGTAAGAAGAATTAACCAAAGGCACAGCAAGGTGCCCCAGAAGAAAAATAGGGCTTCAAGGAATCCTGTGGTTATGGGGCAAGACCACAAAAATAAGAGCTAAAAAATGGAGCTAAGGGCCACTGCAATTCAAAAACCTGCAGAGTTATAAAGGCCAACTATTTTTAAAAAATATATTGAGGTAAGGCTATGAAGAGGCATTGAAAGCAAGGCAGAATTGCAGGAAACCGATTTCAGGAGGTAGACTGGAATTGCATTGAAAGCATATGAAGAGAGTCAGAAACTCGACAATGATGCACTTGGCCAAAAAGTGCGTATGCGTTTTTTCCTGAATATATTCAGGAAAAAACGCATACGCACTTTTTGGCCAACCAAGCAAGCTTGCAAAGGAAATCTGCACTACAATGAAGTCTCACTTCCACCCGGTCAAAAGGGCCATCTGAAAAAAAGTGTAAAATCCATAAAGGCACGACAGGCCATGGAGAACTGGGAGCCTTCTTATGCTGATGGGCGGATGTAAATTGCCAACAGCCACTCTGGAGAAGTGTATGGTGTTTCCTGAAACATCTAAAAAACAAAGCAACAGAGCCTAGGGCACTTCCACTTATGGTCCTATAGCTTAGGGAAATTAAAATCAAAAAGACACAGCCACCCCAAAGTTTGGGACGGCTCTGTTTACAAGAACCTCGTTTACGGTACAAGTTCAATATCGCAGAAAGTGAAAAATGGATAAAGAACTTGTGGTACTTACGTACAATGCAATATCACTCAGCAATGAAATCTATGTCATCAGGCCCGTAGCAGCATAATGAGTGGATTCAGGTATGATGATTCGAAGTGAAATAAGTCACACAGAAAAGAAACATCATAAGGTATCACTAATACACAGAATGTGAACTTGGCTACACATGAACTGAATTACAAAACAGAACAGTGTCTCAAGTTTAGAAAACCAACTTACGCTTGCTTAAGGGGGAAGGTGAGTTGGGGTGCTGCATAAAACCAGAGATTGAAATGAGCACAGATAAAGTTCCTTAAGCCAAATATGGAATAGACAAGAGCTACTCCTTGCTCAACGAAATGGACTCAACACCCCATATTAAACGCCTAAGAATGTACCTGACTAGTAAGTATCTTAAAACCTATGGATTGCTATGTCTCCGAAAGAGAATCAAGCGTGTGTACAGGGGCATAAACGCAGCAGTGATAGGATTGGAGAGGTTCGGTGAGCAAATGAAGACCCTTTGAAGTCATATTGCATGGTACCCATTCCACGGGTCTCAACTCTCCAGGTTTAAGGTATTCTTCCTTCAGCTAAAACATGCATGTGGAACCCAGAGTATGATCAACCGTGTGAACGGGAGACGTGTTCAAATATGTCTCAGTTTTCCTCCCCTGGTACTCGGGTGCAACATTCCAGACCCTTTACTAACACTCTCCCAACTTGGAGAGTCAGCGCCTTTAACCTCCTGTTTGGCCCAGTTTGCAATTTCTGCGGAAGATGAACAGGAATAGGGAGAACCAATGAGAGACTAGCTGGAGGTGTCTGGACGGGCAAATTTAACTCTCATTTCCCACCAGGAAGAGGAAATAACCAAAGGCTCAGCGTGCCGTGCCGGAACCAGATTAGGGCCTGAAGCGATCCTGCGGTGTTGCGGCCAGCTCAAAAGAAAGCGAGTTGAAGAAATGAGCTCAGGGTCTCTGTAATTCACAAACCTGCAGAGTTATAAATGACAGCTATCGTCCAAAAATAGACTGAAGTAAGGCTGCCAAGAGGACTTGAAAGCAGGGCAGAATTGCAGGATACCGATTTCAGGAGGTAGACTGGAATTGCATTGATAGCGTAGGAAAAGAGGCAGAACGTCCACAATGATGCACTTTGCCAAAAGGGCATATGCGTTTTTTCCTGAATATATTCAGGAAAAAACGCATACGCCCTTTTTGGCCAACCAAGCAAGCTTGCAAAGGAAATCTGCACTACAATGAAGTCTCACTTCCCCCCGGTCAAAAGGGCCATCAGAATAAAGTGTAAAATCCAGAAAGGCAGGACAGGCCATGGAGAACTGGGAGCCTTGTTATGCTGATGGGCGGGATGTAAATTGCCAACAGACACTTGGGAGAAGTGTATGGTGTTTCCTGAAACATCTAAAAAACAAAGCAACAGAGCCTAGGGCACTTCCACTTATGGTCCTATAGCTTAGGGAAATTAATATCAAAAAGACACAGCAACCCCAAAATTTGGGACGGCTCTTTTTACAGGAATCTCTTCTCCGGCACAAGTTAAATATCCCAGAGAGCAAATAATGGATAAAGAAGTTGCGGTACTTCTGTACAACAGAATACCACTCAGCAATGAAATCTATGTCACCAGGCCCGTACCAGCATAATGAGTGGATTGAGGCACGATGATTCTAAGTGAAATAAGTCACACAGAAAAAGAAACATCATAAGGTATCACTAATACACGGAATGTGAACTTGGCTACACATGAACTGAATTACAAAACAGAACAGGGTCTCAAGTTTAGAAAACCAACTTATGCCTGCTTAAGGGGGAAGGTGAGTTGGGGTGCTGCATAAAAGCAGAGTTTGAAATTAGCACAGATACCGTTCCATAAGCCAAATATGTAATAGACAAGAGCTACCCCTTGCTCAACGAAATGGATTCAACAATGAGGTATCACCTCACACCTGGTAGAATAGGCATCATTGAAAATCTACAAACAAAAAATGCTGGAAAGGGTGTGGAGAAAAGGAACCCTCTTCCACTATTGTTGGGAATATAAATTGATACAGTCATTATGGAGAACAATATGGAATTTCTTAAGAAACTAACAATAGAATTACCATATGATACAGCAATCCCAGTACTGGACATATACCCAGACAAAACCATAAATCAAAAAGAGTCATTCACCGCAATGTTCATTGCATCACTATTTACAATATCGAGGTAATGGAAGCAACCTAAATGCCCACAGACAGACGAATGCATAAAGCTGTGGTACATATATAAAATGGAATATTACTAAGCCATGAAAAGGAATGAAATTGGGTCATTTGTAGAGACGTCGATGGATCTAGAGACTGTCATACAGAGTGAAGTAAGTCAGAAGGAGAAAAACAAATCTTGTATATTCATGCATATATGTGGAACCTAGAAAAACTGTACAGATTAACCATTTTGCAAGGCATAAATAGAGCAACAGATGTAGACAACAAACGTATGGACAACAAGGGGGGAAAGCTGTTGGGGGGGTGGTGGTGGGAGGAGTTGAGAGACTGGGATTGGCATGTATACATTTATATGTATAAAATAGATAACCAATAAGAACCTGCTGTATAAAAATATAAAATAAAATTCAAAATTAAAAAGAAGTAAAATTTAAAAAATAAAACAGAAAAAACAATTATTCCCTGCACATACATGTATTTATATGAATAAATTATTTCCATGCTTATATCTGTAAATACAAAAAAGAGGAATAAAATCTACCTTGAACCAAAAACGAAAAAGAGAAAAAAAAACACAGAACCCACCAGTTCCACAGAGGAAAACCGTATCAGGGCACTTGCTCCAGTTGTAAACAATTCTGAAGTTGGTCAGTGGTGGGGAATCGTCTCCCATTCAGCCAGCAGCCCCCACGCAACAAGCGTCCTCATTGCAAAGCTGGGGCACCGTGCCGAGGCATCTGTGAGTAAACGTGAGCTGAGCCCCAGGCCAGTTGCTGCTGAACTATTCCCACCCGTCCCAGGTAAAACACCTGAATATATACAAGGACTTGAAAGCCTAGAGGAAGGGCCATAGAGCCACACGAGTGACAGCATGCCGGCCGACTTGGTGCCTGCAGGCCAGCCAGGATGGTCCTGGCCCTGGGTGCTCTTCTGGAAGATTTCCATTTCCCTGCCTGAGATACCCGTCCTGTCCCTGCCCCCACTGCTTTTTTCCTTCCTCACCTCTGCCCAGGGAGAAATTCCAGCAGCAGGTATGGGTGACACATCCTCTTCTTTAGCAGGTGGCAGCCTGGCAACTGCTGCAGAAAGTCCAGCAGAGCCCCACTCACACTGGGCCACCCACAAAGCCGTGGCCTCTCACTCCCTCCCACCAGCCCAGCCCCGAGACTGCTGACAGGGCAGAGAAAATGGCGTCAGGCACGGCTGCAGGGGCTCTTGCTGCCTGGAGTGGTATTTATATTGATCTCAACCCAGGCACACCTGGGGAGGGCTGGCCGGCACGGTAAGGCTGCCCAGGTCAGCCAATCATCACCCCTCAGGGGCTCACAGTTGCAGAAAATGGAACTTGCTGAACCGGCCAGGTCCAAGGAACAGGTGTGGGCTCCTGAGAGTCAGGATAGACAAGGGGCTGCAGCTTTGGCTTGTTTTCTAATCATTTTATCTGGCCCATGAGTGGGAGACAACTTCAAGAAAACCCTCTCCTAATGAGAGGAACCCAGGAGTCAGGGAGAGGAGGGGTGGGTCGTGGTTGGAGACAGAGTCCTGGTGCCCCGGGTGCAGTGGAAGTCTCTGGAAGACCAGGTGGAGGGAGGCCTCACGGAGTGATGCCCAGGGTCACAGACCTGTCGCAGCTGCTGTTTGTTAGTTCAAGTCCTGCTCTGAGGTGCTCTGTGTCAGCTCTGAGCGACAGGTGAGCTGGGGGTGCTCTGCAATGAGGGCTATGTGCACGGTTCCTGTGTGCCCAGCCCTGCCACGGTACCTGCAAGGGTAGCTCTGTATCCTGGGAGGGGCCTGACCACGAGAGCCCCGTGGGCTGGGGTGGGGGTGGGGTACCTGCCCAGGTGAGCTCCATATTCTGGGATTGGTCTGACCACGAGAGCCCCATGGGCTGCTGGGGACCTGGTAAAGGATGTCAGGACAGTCAGTGAAGCCACCGAGGATATACCTCCAGTTGCTCCTAATTCCTACACCCTGCTGGTCATTCTACCAACCACCAGGACATGGTATTCTGTATTAGTCTTCAATGATGCCTTCTTTTGTATTCCATTAGTCCCAGAGTCACAAGAAATTTTGGCTTGTGAGTGGCAGGACTCAACATACAACTAAAACAATACTTCCGGGCCGTCTGGCCCCAAGGGTGCAAAAATTCCCACACCATCTTTGGGGAAAGCTTAGCTAAAGACCTAAAAGTTCTACCTCTGGAAAAGGAAACCCTCCTTCAATATGCAGACGACATTCTGATCACCAGCCCTACTAAGGAGGCCTCTGAACTACCAAGCCAATAAAGGATAGAAGTAGTCCAAGAAAAAGCTCAAATATCACAGACTGCGGTGACCTGCCTGGGCTTCATTCTCACAGAAGGTCAGAGAAGCCCATCCCAGGAAAGGGAAGAAACCATTTTCAGCCTTACCCCTTTCTAAAACTAGAAGACAGCTTAGGGGTTCCTGGGGAGGCCAGGGTTTGCTGCTTCTGGATCCCTAACTACAGTCTACTAGCTGGGCCTCTATATGAAACACTGAAAGGAAAAGATGATGATCCTTTTGAATAGAATCCAGAAGTGGCCTTTCAAGAATGGAAAGAGCAGTCAATTCAGACCCTTGCCCTGGAACTCCCTAATTTAGCTAAACCCTTTGACCTTTACATTCCCGGTGAAAGGTGAATTGCCATTGGAGAATTAGTGCAAAAACTGGGACCACTTGAAATGGAACAATGCAAGAATGCCATCCAGGTAGGATAAACTACGGTCACTAAGGGGCTTGGCCCACTGCCACATCTGGCCAAGATACTGGCGGTATCTAAAAACCTGGAAATCAGCAGCCCAAAAGGCCACCTCCCTCCTAAGGGAAAAGGACCCCACGTGGTGATCCTAACCACCAACCATGCCCTGAAGTTGCAGGGTTCGCTCCGTGGGCACACCGACCTCGAGTGAGGAGGCCCTCCAACTCCAACATCCAGAGAGATAACCGGGGGCAACAGGGCACCATGACGACTCGTGTGAACATCACTTGACCTGGAGTTTCTCTCATAAAACAACAAGAGTGTGTCCCAAAAGAGTAGACTACTGCTTGCAGGACTTACTGCACCCAGAGGGGAGCTAATAATCTTGGCGGGGGAACAGTATACCACACTGTCACCATAAAAAAGCCTACAGACACCGTGATGATGGTGGCCAATAAGACCGGCTGGACTCCTGTTTACTTCAAAAGGCTGTTGACTCAGTAGCCATCATGGTCCTTGGTCACCACTGACCCTGGACTGTCTGGGAGTTGAGTGGGCAGGGCTCTGACACCTGGTGCTGTTTGTACGTTAATTCAGGGGCCTAACTGAAGAAAGCGCAGACTACTGGTCAGAGCATCTAGGCTGGCAGAGACGGTCAGCCTAAGGTGGCTGAACAAATGTGGGGCAGGGTGAAACCGGCCCCCACAGCGTCTCTGCACATCTCTTTCCTGGACCCTTAAAGGTCATTAGAATCTATAACACTTCCAATGCTGGTGCTCAGGTGGACGAGCAGGGAGGCAGGGGTCCTGGGGACAATCAACGTCACCGGGAGGCTGCTGGGGAGAAGCTCTGACCCTCGCCCCAGGGTATGAGGGCTCCCAACTCAGCACTCAGCAGTTACAGAAGAAGGGTCTGCACCCTCAGCACTCCAAGAATGAGGAACGGGACAAAAGGCAGAGGAGGGGTTTGTCCCCAGCAAAGCCCATTAAAAATCCCTGGGAGATAAAAATAGAATCTGGGCAATAAAGTCAAGTCTAACCTTTTTTATCCTTTGTGCTTTGTCTAATTTCACGTGCTCCTAGGGTCCCGCATGCAGAGGTTCCACACCCAGCACTTCAGACCAGATTTCCTAGTGCAGAATGGCTGGGTCGACACCTCAGCTCCTGGGGCCCAGTGCAGACTCCACGATATAGAGCCTGAGCTACAGCCAACCCGGCCCTCGAGAGCTCCGCCGCCTCCCTCCCTCCCACTGACTCTGACAGGATCTCTACACAGCAGCCCAGCCCACAGCCCACGGGGTAGTGCATGCTCTCACCTCTCCATTCTCTGATCAAAATATAAAGTTTCCTTTGCTTGTGAACCAAACTCAGTCTCGATCTGTTGGCCCCAATGACACTGGGCAGGGGGACACTTGTTGGGGTCCACTCTGGAGGATCAGTAACAGAAATTGAGACTATTGTAACCTCAATGAACAGATGTGTGAGCCAAACTGTAGTTAACATAGAACAGTGTATAAGGCTCGGGTAAAATAAGATGTTTTTAACACTTCCATTTGATATTTCCATCACTTTTTATAAGCAAGTTCAGTGAAAAGGTTTGTCTTATTTGTCAGGTCAATATTAGAGAAACGAAGTGATTTCTTTCCAAGGATGTACAGCTAATAATCTTGGTTAAACCTTCAATCTTGTTTTAAATGCTTTTCCATTGAAAATGATACCTCTCTTTCAGCTCCCCCATTTCTGAGAAGTATAAAATCTTATAATTTATTATTACCAAAGGGGAAAGGTGGGAGGAGGGATAAATTAACAGTTTGGAATGAACACATACACACTGCTATGTATAAAATAGATCATCAACAAGGAACTACTGTATAGCACAGGGAACTACACTCAACATTTTGCAATAACCTATAAGGGGAAATAATCTGAAAAAGAATAGATATTTTTATTGACATCATCTATCAATGACAGTTAAAGTGTAGCCTAAGGGAAGATGGTGGTGAGTGCTTCTGACCCTGAAGACTTCAATCATCTAAAGTTTGGACTCTGCCTACTTCCCAAGGCCCTTAATGAACATATGTGTAGCTGTAGCTTAAAAACTTCCCCAGTTTGGGTTTCGGGGAGACACTGATTTTGAAAAAGCCCTGGTGTTCTCCTTACATGAATGGGACTCTTCCTACTGCTAAAACATGTCTGTCACACCCAGAGGATGGTATACCATCTGATCGGGAAGAGTTTGGAAAAGGCATCTCAGCTCCTCATCTCCTGGTGCTCGGGTTCACACCTCCAGCGTCTTTACTAACAGTCTCCCCACTTGGAGATGTCAGCACTGTCAACATCCTGTTGCGTACAGTTTGGAATTTGTCCAGAGGATGAAGCGGAAGGATGAGGAACAATGAGAGACAAGTCCTAGGTGTTCAGACAGGCACATGTCACTCTAATTTCCAATCAGGAAGACGAATTGACCAAAGGCTAGGGTTGCCCATGGAAACAGTATAGGGCTTGAGGAAATCCCGCTGCTTTGTGGCCAGTTCCCATAAACACGAGTTGAACAATGGAACTCAGGGGCAGTAAAATTCACAAAACTGCAGAGTTGAAAATATCCATCACTGAAAAATGTCTTGAGGAAAGTCAGAGAAAAGGACTTGTAAGCAAGGGAGAATGGCAGGAAAGGGATTTGAGGAGGTAGAAAGGACTCGCCATTAAGCACAAGAAAAGGAGCTGAACATTGCCAACATTGCCAACATTGCAGTTGGCCAAAAAGGGTGTATGCGTTCTTTTCTGTATATATTCAAGAAAAGGGCATACACTTTTTTAGCCAACCAAACAGGTGGGCACTGGAAGTCAATACTACAAAAGATATCACTTCGCATCAGTCAGAAGAGCCATCCTCATAAAGCATAAACAACAGAAACGCAGGACAGGGCAACGAGAAGAGGGAGCCCTGTGAGACTTATAGTGGAAATGTATATTGCCAACGGCCATTCTGGAGAAGTGTATTGTGTTTACTAAAGCATCTAAAAAATGAGCTACAGAGCATAGGGCACTTGCACTCATGGGCGTATATCTTGGGGAAAAACAAAAATCGAGAGGACACAGGCACCCCAATGTTTACCCCCTCTCTGTTTAAAAGATCCTCGACTAGGATATAACTTAAATGTCTCTGGAGGGAAAAAATGGATAGAGATGTGGTACTTAGGTAGAGTGGAATATTATTCAGCCTGGAAATCAATGAAATATGGCCAGTTGTAACAACTCCGGAGGAGTTACGTATGATCATTCTAAGTGACAGAATTCAAAAAGAAAAAGACACATATCATAAGATATCACTTAAAGGTGGAATCCAAAATGGCTACACATGAAATAAATTACAAAACAAAAACATAGTCAAATATGTAGAAAACACGCATAAGGCTGCTAAACGGGAAAGGTGGGGAGGGGTGAGGCATCATCCAGGAGGTTGAAATTAGCAAAGATACCATTCCAAATACCAAACTGATAATCAACAAGGCCTACACGGTAGCTAAAAGAACTGCACTCAGCACACTCAAGTCACCGGAAAAGAATATATACGACTGGTAAGAATCTGAAAAAGAATTTATTGATGTCTCTCTGTACGTGAATCAAGTGGATGTACAGCAGCAAGAAACAGAGCTTTGAAAATCAGCTGTAACCAATATAGTAATAAATTGAAAAAAATAAACGACAGAGAGACAGAGAAAACCTCTTAAAACTTTTCCTCAGGGACGGTGATGCAACATGGATTGAACACATCTAGACCCACAGCAGGATGAGACATAAGGCTGGAAACTGTTTGCGCTAAGAGAAATGTGAGGTTGGGTGAGGAAATGCACACCCTTTAAAGTAATACTACCTGGTACCCATTCAATGGGTCCCAAATCTGCAGGTTCAAGGGATCTTCCTACAGCTAAAACATGCATGGAAAACCCAGAGGACTGTACACCATGTGATCGGGAGATGTGTCTAAAATGCACCTCATTTATCCTCTCCTGGTGCTCCTGTTCACCATTCCAGCCACGCTACTTAGAATCTCCCCACTTGGAGAATCAGCACATTTAAACTTCTGTTTCACACATTTTGCAAATTGTGAGGAGGATGAACGGGAAGAGGGGGAACCAATGAGAGAATAGTTGTAGGGGTTTGGACGGGCACATATCACTCTAATTTCCCATTAAGAATAAGAATTAAAGAAAGGCTCAGCCTGCCTCGCCGGAGCCAAAATAGGGCCTGAAGCAATCCTGCGGGTTTGAGGCCAGCTCACAAAAGAGCAACTTAAACAATGGAGCTCAGGGTCACTGCAATTCACAAACCTGCAGAGTTATAAATGAAAACTAACGTCCAAAAATATGTTGAGGTAAGGCAAAGAAGAGGATCTGAATGCAAGACAGAATTGCAAGAAACAGATTTCAAGAGATAGATTGGACTCGTCTTTAACGCACATGAAAAGCGGCAGAATTTCGACAATGATGCAGTTGGCCCAAAAGGGCGTATGCGTTTTTTCCTGATTATATCCAGGAAAAAACGCATACGCACTTTATGGGCAACGAAGCAAGCAAGCAATGCAAATGTGCACAACAAAGAAGTCTCACTTCCCACCGGTCAAAAGGGCCATCCTAAAAAATTGTAAAAACCAGAAATGCAGGACAGGCCATGGAGAACAGGGAGCCTTTATACGCTGATGGGCAGTGTGTGAACTGCCGAGAGCCACTCTGGAGAAGTGTATGGTGGTTCCTAAATCATCTAAAAAACAGAGCTACAGAGCATAGGACACTTCCAATCATGGGAGTATATCTAGGGAAGTCTAAAAATCAACAAGACACAAGCACACCACAGTTTAGGGCTACTCTGTTTACAAGAACCTCAACTTCAGTACACCTTAAATATCCCAGGAAAGAGAACAATGGATAAAGAAGATGTGGTACTTATGTACAATGGAATATCTCTTCACCATGAAATCAATGTAATAAGGCTAGTAGAAGGATAAAGAGTGGATTTAGGTCCGATAATACTACTTGAAATAAGTCAAACAGAAAAAGAAACATATCATAAGATATCACTTATAGAGGGAGGGTAAATATGGCTGCACAAGAAATGAATTACAGAACAGAACAGTGTCTCACATTTAGAAAACACACTTATGTCAGCTTAAGGGGAAAGGAGAGGTGGGGTGATGCATAAAACCAGAGTTTGAAATTAGCACAGATACCGTTCAATAAACCAAATAGGTATTAGACAAGATCTACACCTTGCTCAATGAACAGGCCTCAACACACCCTATACACCGCAGAGAAATATATCTGAGGAATAAGAATCTTAAAACCCATGTATTGATATATCTCCATAAGGGAATCAAGTGTGTGCAGAGCGGCACAAACACAGCAGTGAAAAGGAGCTAAACCCCATTATAGAAATAAATTTTAAAAACAAAACGCTGAAACAATGAAAGAGAGAAAAATTCTTACAAAATTCGCTCAGGGGCTGTGATGCAACCTGGATTGACCACATATAAACCCACAGCTGGATAAGACATAAGGCTGGACACTTGGGGCTGACAGGATTGGTGAGCTTTGGTGAGCAACTGCCGAAAGTTTAATGCAATACTTCATGCTACTCAGTCCAAGGGTCCCAACACTCCAGGTTGAAGGGAATCTTCCTACAGCTAAACCATGCTTGGGAAACCCAGCGACTGGTATACCATATGATCGGGAAAGGTTTCTAAAACGCACCTCATTTTTCCTCTCCTGGGGCTCCGGATCGACATTCCAGCCGCTTTACTAACAACATCCCCACATGGAGTCAATGCCTTTAAGTTCTGGTATCGCACAGTCTGCAGTTAGTGCAGAGGATGAATGGGAATAGGGGGAACCAGTGAGAAACTAGCTGTAGCGGTTTCAATGGGCACATGTCACTCTAATATCACATCAGTAAGAAGAATTAACCAAAGGCACAGCAAGGTGCCCCAGAAGAAAAATAGGGCTTCAAGGAATCCTGTGGTTATGGGGCAAGACCACAAAAATAAGAGCTAAAAAATGGAGCTAAGGGCCACTGCAATTCAAAAACCTGCAGAGTTATAAAGGCTAACTATTTTTAAAAAATATATTGAGGTAAGGCTATGAAGAGGCATTGAAAGCAAGGCAGAATTGCAGGAAACCGATTTCAGGAGGTAGACAGGAATTGCATTGAAAGCATATGAAGAGAGTCAGAAACTCGACAATGATGCACTTGGCCAAAAAGGGCGTATGCGTTTTTTCCTGAATATATTCAGGAAAAAACGCATACGCCCTTTTTGGCCAACCAAGCAAGCTTGCAAAGGAAATCTGCACTACAATGAAGTCTCACTTCCACCCGGTCAAAAGGGCCATCTGAAAAAAGTGTAAAATCCAGAAAGGCACAACAGGCCATGGAGAACTGGGAGCCTTCTTATGCTGATGCGCGGGATGTAAATTGCCAACAGCCACTCTGGAGAAGTGTATGGTGTTTCCTGAAACATCTAAAAAACAAAGCAACAGAGCCTAGGGCACTTCCACTTATGGTCCTATAGCTTAGGGAAATTAAAATCAAAAAGACACAGCCACCCCAAAGTTTGGGACGCCTCCGTTTACAAGAACCTCGTTTACCGTACAAGTTCAATATCACAGAAAGTGAAAAATGGATAAAGAACTTGTGGTACTTACGTACAATGCAGTATCACTCAGCAATGAAATCTATGTCATCAGGCCCGTAGCAGCATAATGAGTGGATTCAGGTACGATGATTCTAACTGAAATAAGTCACACAGAAAAAGAAACATCATAAGATATCAGTAATACACGGAATGGAAACTTGGCTACACAGGAACTGAATTACAGAACAGAACAGGGTCTCAAATTTAGAAAACCAACTTATGCTTGCTTAAGGGGAAAGGTGAGTTGGGGTGCTGCATAAAACCAGAGATTGAAATGAGCACAGATAAAGTTCCTTAAGCCAAATATGGAATAGACAAGAGCTACTCCTTGCTCAACGAAATGGACTCAACACCCCATATTAAACGCCTAAGAATGTACCTGACTAGTAAGTATCTTAAAACCTATAGATTGCTATGTCTCCGAAAGAGAATCAAGCATGTGTACAGGGGCATAAACGCAGCAGTGATAGGATTGGAGAGGTTCGGTGAGCAAATGAAGACCCTTTGAAGTCATATTGCATGGTACCCATTCCACGGGTTTCAACTACCCAGG
Source organism: Stenella coeruleoalba (assembly GCF_951394435.1). NCBI lineage: Eukaryota > Metazoa > Chordata > Mammalia > Artiodactyla > Delphinidae > Stenella > Stenella coeruleoalba. Next base: position 521,859 of record NW_027646464.1, read on the forward strand.
TTTTAGGTATTCTTCCTTCAGCTAAAACATGCATGTGGAACCCAGAGTATGATCAACCATGTGATCGGGAGACGTGTTCAAATATGTCTCAGTTTTCCTCCCCTGGTACTCGGGTGCAACATTCCAGACACTTTACTAACACTCTCTCGACTTGGAGAGTCAGTCCCTTTAACCTCCTGTTTGGCCCAGTTTGCAATTTCTGCGGAAGATGAACAGGAATAGCGAGAACCAATGAGAGGCTAGCTGCAGGTGTCTGGATGGGCAAATTTAACTCTCATTTCCCACCAGGAAGAGGAATTAACCAAAGGCTCTGCATGCCGGGCCGGAACCAGATTAGGGCCTGAAGCCATCCTGCGGTGTTGCGGCCAGGTCACAAGAAAGCGAGTTGAAGAAAGGAGCTCAGGGGCACTGTAATTCACAAACCTGCAGAGTTATAAATGACAGCTATCGTCCAAAAATAGACTGAAGTAAGGCTGCCAAGAGGACTTGAAAGCGGGGCAGAATTGCAGGAAACCGATTTCAGGAGGTAGACTGGAATTGCATTGAAAGCATAGGAAAAGAGGCAGAACGTCCACAATGATGCACTTGGCCAAAAAGGGCGTATGCGTTTTTTCCTGAATATATTCAGGAAAAAACGCATACGCCCTTTTTGGCCAACCAAGCAAGCTTGCAAAGGAAATCTGCACTACAATGAAGTCTCACTTCCCCCGGTCAAAAGGGCCATCTGAAAAAAGTGTAAAATCCAGAAAGGCAGGACAGGCCATGGAGAACTGGGAGCCTTGTTATGCTGATGGGCGGGATGTAAATTGCCAACAGACACTTGGGAGAAGTGGATGGTGTTTCCTGAAACATCTAAAAAACAAAGCAACAGAGCCTAGGGCACTTCCACTTATGGTCCTATAGCTTAGGGAAATTAAAATCAAAAAGACACAGCCACCCCAAAGTTTGGGACGCCTCTGTTTACAAGAACCTCGTTTACAGTACAAGTTCAACATCGCAGAAAGTGAAAAATGGATAAAGAAGTTGTGGTATTTACTTACAAAGCAATATCACTCAGCAATGAAATCTATGTCATCAGGCCCTTAGCAGCACAATGAGTGGATTCAGGTACGATGATTCTAACTGAAATAAGTCACACAGAAAAAGAAACATCATAAGATATCACTAATACACGGAATGTAAACTTGGCTACACAGGAACTGCATTCCAAAACAGAACAGGGTCTCAAATTTAGAAAACCAACTTATGCTTGCTTAAGGGGAAAGGTGAGTTGGGGTGCTGCATAAAACCAGAGATTGAAATGAGCACAGATAAATTTCCTTAAGCCAAATATGGAATAGACAAGAGCTACTCCTTGCTCAACGAAATGGACTCAAAACCCCATATTAAACGCCTAAGAATGTACCTGACTAGTAAGTATCTTAAAACCTATGGATTGCTATGTCTCCAAAAGAGAATCAAGCGTGTGTACAGGGGCATAAATGCAGCAGTGATAGGATTGGAGAGGTTCGGTGAGCAAATGAAGACCCTTTGAAGTCATATTGCACGGTACCCATTCCACGGGTCTCAACTCTCCAGGTTTAAGGTATTCTTCCTTCAGCTAAAACATGCATGTGGAACCCAGAGTATGATCAACCATGTGAACGGGAGACGTGTTCAAATATGTCTCAGTTTTCCTACCCTGGTACTCGGGTGCAACACTCCAGACTCTTTACTAACACTCTCCCGACTTGGAGAGTCAGTCCCTTTAACCTCCTGTTTGGCCCAGTTTGCAATTTCTGTGGAAGATGAACAGGAATAGCGAGAACCAATGAGAGGCTAGCTGCAGGTGTCTGGATGGGCAAATTTAACTCTCATTTCCCACCAGGAAGAGGAATTAACCAAAGGCTCAGCATGCCGGGCCGGAACCAGATTAGGGCCTGAAGACATCCTGCGGTGTTGCGGCCAGGTCACAAGAAAGCGAGTTGAAGAAAGGAGCTCAGGGGCACTGTAATTCACAAACTTGCAGAGTTATAAATGACAGCTATCGTCCAAAATATACTGAAGTAAGGCTGCCAAGAGGACTTGAAAGCGGGGCAGAATTGCAGGAAACCGATTTCAGGAGGTAGACTGGAATTGCATTGAAAGCATAGGAAAAGAGGCAGAACGTCCACAATGATGCACTTGGCCAAAAAGGGCGTATGCGTTTTTTCCTGAATATAATCAGGAAAAAACGCATACGCCCTTTTTGGCCAACCAAGCAAGCTTGCAAAGGAAATCTGCACTACAATGAAGTCTCACTTCCCCCCGGTCAAAAGGGCTATCTGAAAAAAGTGTAAAATCCAGAAAGGCAGGACAGGCCATGGAGAACTGGGAGCCTTGTTATGCTGATAGGCGGGATGTAAATTGCCAACAGACACTCGGGAGAAGTGTATGGTGTTTCCTGAAACATCTAAAAAACAAAGCAACAGAGCCTAGGGCACTGCCACTTATGGTCCTATAGCTTAGGGAAATTAAAATCAAAAAGACACAGCCACCCCAAAGTTTGGGACGCCTCTGTTTACAAGAACCTCGTTTACAGTACAAGTTCAACATCGCAGAAAGTGAAAAATGGATAAAGAAGTTGTGGTATTTACTTACAAAGCAATATCACTCAGCAATGAAATCTATGTCATCAGGCCCTTAGCAGCACAATGAGTGGATTCAGGTATGATGATTCTAACTGAAATAAGTCACACAGAAAAAGAAACATCATAAGATATCAGTAATACACGGAATGTAAACTTGGCTACACAGGAACTGAATTACAGAACAGAACAGGGTCTCAAATTTAGAAAACCAACTTATGCTTGCTTAAGGGTAAAGGTGAGTTGGGGTGCTGCATAAAACCAGAGATTGAAATGAGCACAGATAAAGTTCCTTAAGCCAAATATGGAATAGACAAGAGCTACTCCTTGCTCAACGAAATGGACTCAAAACCCCATATTAAACGCCTAAGAATGTACCTGACTAGTAAGTATCTTAAAACCTATGGATTGCTATGTCTCCGAAAGAGAATCAAGCGTGTGTACAGGGGCATAAATGCAGCAGTGATAGGATTGGAGAGGTTCGGTGAGCAAATGAAGACCCTTTGAAGTCATATTGCATGGTACCCATTACACGGGTCTCAACTCTCCAGGTTTAAGGTATTCTTCCTTCAGCTAAAATATGCATGTGGAACCCAGAGTATGATCAACCATGTGATCGGGAGACGTGTTCAAATATGTATCAGTTTTCCTCCCCTGGTACTCGGGTGCAACATTCCAGATGCTTAACTAACACTCTCCCGACTTGGAGAGTCAGTCCCTTTAACCTCCTGTTTGGCCCAGTTTGCAATTTCTGTGGAAGATGAACAGGAATAGCGAGAACCAATGAGAGACTAGCTGGAGGTGTCTGGATGGGCAAATTTAACTCTCATTTCCCACCAGGAAGAGGAATTAACCAAAGGCTCAGCGTGCCGTGCCAGAACCAGATTAGGGCCTGAAGACATCCTGCGGTGTTGCGGCCAGGTCACAAGAAAGCGAGTTGAAGAAAGGAGCTCAGGGGCACTGTAATTCACAAACCTGCAGAGTTATAAATGACAGCTATCGTCCAAAAATACACTGAAGTAAGGCTGCCAAGAGGACTTGAAAGCGGGGCAGAATTACAGGAAACCGATTTCAGGAGGTAGACTGGAATTGCATTGAAAGCATAGGAAAAGAGGCAGAACGTCCACAATGATGCACTTGGCCAAAAAGGGCGTATGCGTTTTTTCCTGAATATATTCAGGAAAAAACGCATACGCCCTTTTTGGCCAACCAAGCAAACTTGCAAAGGAAATCTGCACTACAATGAAGTCTCACTTCCCCCCGGTCAAAAGGGCCATCTGAAAAAAGTGTAAAATCCAGAAAGGCAGGACAGGCCATGGAGAACTGGGAGCCTTGTTATGCTGATGGGCGGGATGTAAATTGCCAACAGACACTCAGGAGAAGTGTATGGTGTTTCCTGAAACATCTAAAAAACAAAGCAACAGAGCCTAGGGCACTTCCACTTATGGTCCTATAGCTTAGGGAAATTAAAATCAAAAAGACACAGCCACCCCAAAGTTTGGGACGCCTCCGTTTACAAGAACCTCGTTTACCGTACAAGTTCAATATCACAGAAAGTGAAAAATGGATAAAGAACTTGTGGTACTTACGTACAATGCAGTATCACTCAGCAATGAAATCTATGTCATCAGGCCCGTAGCAGCATAATGAGTGGATTCAGGTACGATGATTCTAACTGAAATAAGTCACACAGAAAAAGAAACATCATAAGATATCACTAATACACGGAATGTAAACTTGGCTACACAGGAACTGCATTCCAAAACAGAACAGGGTCTCAAATTTAGAAAACCAACTTATGCTTGCTTAAGGGGAAAGGTGAGTTGGGGTGCTGCATAAAACCAGAGATTGAAATGAGCACAGATAAAGTTCCTTAAGCCAAATATGGAATAGACAAGAGCTACTCCTTGCTCAACGAAATGGACTCAAAACCCCATATTAAACGCCTAAGAATGTACCTGACTAGTAAGTATCTTAAAACCTATGGATTGCTATGTCTCCAAAAGAGAATCAAGCGTGTGTACAGGGGCATAAATGCAGCAGTGATAGGATTGGAGAGGTTCGGTGAGCAAATGAAGACCCTTTGAAGTCATATTGCACGGTACCCATTCCACGGGTCTCAACTCTCCAGGTTTAAGGTATTCTTCCTTCAGCTAAAAGATGCATGTGGAACCCAGAGTATGATCAACCATGTGATCGGGAGACGTGTTCAAATATGTCTCAGTTTTTGTACCCTGGTACTCGCGTGCAACATTCCAGATGCTTTACTAACACTCTCCCGACTTGGAGAGTCAGTCCCTTTAACCTCCTGTTTGGCCCAGTTTGCAATTTCTGTGGAAGATGAACAGGAATAGCGAGAACCAATGAGAGACTAGCTGGAGGTGTCTGGATGGGCAAATTTAACTCTCATTTCCCACCAGGAAGAGGAATTAACCAAAGGCTCAGCGTGCCGTGCCAGAACCAGATTAGGGCCTGAAGCCATCCTGCGGTGTTGCGGCCAGGTCACAAGAAAGCGAGTTGAAGAAAGGAGCTCAGGGGCACTGTAATTCACAAACCTGCAGAGTTATAAATGACAGCTATCGTCCAAAAATAGACTGAAGTAAGGCTGCCAAGAGGACTTGAAAGCGGGGCAGAATTGCAGGAAACCGATTTCAGGAGGTAGACTGGAATTGCATTGAAAGCATAGGAAAAGAGGCAGAACGTCCACAATGATGCACTTGGCCAAAAAGGGCGTATGCGTTTTTTCCTGAATATATTCAGGAAAAAACGCATACGCCCTTTTTGGCCAACCAAGCAAGCTTGCAAAGGAAATCTGCACTACAATGAAGTCTCACTTCCCCCCGGTCAAAAGGGCCATCTGAAAAAAGTGTAAAATCCAGAAAGGCAGGACAGGCCATGGAGAACTGGGAGCCTTGTTATGCTGATGGGCGGGATGTAAATTGCCAACAACCACTCGGGAGAAGTGTATGGTGTTTCCTGAAACATCTAAAAAACAAAGCAACAGAGCCTAGGGCACTTCCACTTATGGTCCTATAGCTTAGGGAAATTAAAATCAAAAAGACACAGCCACCCCAAAGTTTGGGACGCCTCCGTTTACAAGAACCTCGTTTACCGTACAAGTTCAATATCACAGAAAGTGAAAAATGGATAAAGAACTTGTGGTACTTACGTACAATGCAGTATCACTCAGCAATGAAATCTATGTCATCAGGCCCGTAGCAGCATAATGAGTGGATTCAGGTACGATGATTCTAACTGAAATAAGTCACACAGAAAAAGAAACATCATAAGATATCACTAATACACGGAATGTAAACTTGGCTACACAGGAACTGCATTCCAAAACAGAACAGGCTCTCAAATTTAGAAAACCAACTTATGCTTGCTTAAGGGGAAAGGTGAGTTGGGGTGCTGCATAAAACCAGAGATTGAAATGAGCACAGATAAAGTTCCTTAAGCCAAATATGGAATAGACAAGAGCTACTCCTTGCTCAACGAAATGGACTCAAAACCCCATATTAAACGCCTAAGAATGTACCTGACTAGTAAGTATCTTAAAACCTATGGATTGCTATGTCTCCAAAAGAGAATCAAGCGTGTGTACAGGGGCATAAATGCAGCAGTGATAGGATTGGAGAGGTTCGGTGAGCAAATGAAGACCCTTTGAAGTCATATTGCACGGTACCCATTCCACGGGTCTCAACTCTCCAGGTTTAAGGTATTCTTCCTTCAGCTAAAAGATGCATGTGGAACCCAGAGTATGATCAACCATGTGATCGGGAGACGTGTTCAAATATGTCTCAGTTTTCGTACCCTGGTACTCGGGTGCAACATTCCAGATGCTTTACTAACACTCTCCCCACTTGGAGAGTCAGCGCCTTTAACCTCCTGTTTGGCCCAGTTTGCAATTTCTGCGGAAGATGAACAGGAATAGCGAGAACCAATGAGAGGCTAGCTGCAGGTGTCTGGACGGGCAAATTTAACTCTCATTTCCCACCAGGAAGAGGAAATAACCAAAGGCTCAGCGGGCCGTACCGGAACCAGATTAGGGCCTGAAGCCATCCTGCGGTGTTGCGGCCAGCTCAAAAGAAAGCGAGTTGAAGAAAGGAGCTCAGGGGCACTGTAATTCACAAACCTGCAGAGTTATAAATGACAGCTATCGTCCAAAAATAGACTGAAGTAAGGCTGCCAAGAGGACTTGAAAGCGGGGCAGAATTGCAGGAAACCGATTTCAGGAGGTAGACTGGAATTGCATTGAAAGCATAGGAAAAGAGGCAGAACATCCACAATGATGCACTTGGCCAAAAAGGGCGTATGTGTTTTTTCCTGAATATATTCAGGAAAAAACGCATACGCCCTTTTTGGCCAACCAAGCAAGCTTGCAAAGGAAATCTGCACTACAATGAAGTCTCACTTCCCCCCGGTCAAAAGGGCCATCTGAAAAAAGTGTAAAATCCAGAAAGGCAGGACAGGCCATGGAGAACTGGGAGCCTTGTTATGCTGATGGGCGGGATGTAAATTGCCAACAGACACTCGGGAGAAGTGTATGGTGTTTCCTGAAACATCTAAAAAACAAAGCAACAGAGCCTAGGGCACTGCCACTTATGGTCCTATAGCTTAGGGAAATTAAAATCAAAAAGACACAGCCACCCCAAAGTTTGGGACGCCTCTGTTTACAAGAACCTCGTTTACAGTACAAGTTCAACATCGCAGAAAGTGAAAAATGGATAAAGAAGTTGTGGTATTTACTTACAAAGCAATATCACTCAGCAATGAAATCTGTGTCATCAGGCCCTTAGCAGCACAATGAGTGGATTCAGGTATGATGATTCTAACTGAAATAAGTCACACAGAAAAAGAAACATCATAAGATATCAGTAATACACGGAATGTAAACTTGGCTACACAGGAACTGAATTACAGAACAGAACAGGGTCTCAAATTTAGAAAACCAACTTATGCTTGCTTAAGGGTAAAGGTGAGTTGGGGTGCTGCATAAAACCAGAGATTGAAATGAGCACAGATAAAGTTCCTTAAGTCAAATATGGAATAGACAAGAGCTACTCCTTGCTCAACGAAATGGACTCAACACCGCATATTAAACGCCTAAGAATGTACCTGACTAGTAAGTATGTTAAAACCTATGGATTGCTATGTCTCCGAAAGAGAATCAAGCATGTGTACAGGGGCATAAACGCAGCAGTGATAGGATTGGAGATGTTCGGTGAGCAAATGAAGACCCTTTGAAGTCATATTGCATGGTACCCATTCCACGGGTTTCAACTACCCAGGTTTAAGGTATTCTTCCTTCAGCTAAAACATGCATGTGGAACCTAGAGTATGATCAACCATGTGATCGGGAGAAGTGTTCAAATATGTCTCAGTTTTCGTACCCTGGTACTCGGGTGCAACATTCCAGACACTTTACTAACACTCTCCCGACTTGGAGAGTCAGTCCCTTTAACCTCCTGTTTGGCCCAGTTTGCAATTTCTGCGGAAGATGAACAGGAATAGCGAGAACCAATGAGAGACTAGCTGGAGGTGTCTGGACGGGCAAATTTAACTCTCATTTCCCACCAGGAAGAGGAAATAACCAAAGGCTCAGCGTGACGTGCCGGAACCAGATTAGGGCCTGAAGCCATCCTGCAGTGTTGCGGCCAGCTCACAAGAAAGCGAGTTGAAGAAAGGAGCTCAGGGGCACTGTAATTCACAAACCTGCAGAGTTATAAATGACAGCTATCGTCCAAAAATAGACTGAAGTAAGGCTGCCAAGAGGACTTGAAAGCGGGGCAGAATTGCAGGAAACCGATTTCAGGAGGTAGACTGGAATTGCATTGAAAGCATAGGAAAAGAGGCAGAACGTCCACAATGATGCACTTGGCCAAAAAGGGCGTATGCGTTTTTTCCTGAATATATTCAGGAAAAAACGCATACGCCCTTTTTGGCCAACCAAGCAAGCTTGCAAAGGAAATCTGCACTACAATGAAGTCTCATTCCCCACGGTCAAAAGGGCCATCTGAAAAAAGTGTAAAATCCAGAAAGGCAGGACAGGCCATGGAGAACTGGGAGCCTTGTTATGCTGATGGGCGGGATGTAAATTGCCAACAAGCACTCGGGAGAAGTGTATGGTGTTTCCTGAAACATCTAAAAAACAAAGCAACAGAACCTAGGGCACTTCCACTTATGGTCCTATAGCTTAGGGAAATTAAAATCAAAAAGACACAGCCACCCCAAAGTTTGGAATGGCTCTGTTTACAAGAACCTCGTTTACAGTACAAGTTCAACATCGCAGAAAGTGAAAAATGGATAAAGAAGTTGTGGTATTTACTTACAAAGCAATATCACTCAGCAATGAAATCTGTGTCATCAGGCCCTTAGCAGCACAATGAGTGGATTCAGGTATGATGATTCTAACTGAAATAAGTCACACAGAAAAAGAAACATCATAAGATATCAGTAATACATGGAATGTAAACTTGGCTACACAGGAACTGAATTACAGAACAGAACAGGGTCTCAAATTTAGAAAACCAACTTATGCTTGCTTAAGGGTAAAGGTGAGTTGGGGTGCTGCATAAAACCAGAGATTGAAATGAGCACAGATAAAGTTCCTTAAGCCAAATATGGAATAGACAAGAGCTACTCCTTGCTCAACCAAATGGACTCAACACCCCATATTAAACGCCTAAGAATGTACCTGACTAGTAAGTATCTTAAAACCTATGGATTGCTATGTCTCCGAAAGAGAATCAAGCATGTGTACAGGGGCATAAACGCAGCAGTGATAGGATTGGAGAGGTTCAGTGAGCAAATGAAGACCCTTTGAAGTCATATTGCATGGTACCCATTCCACGGGTTTCAACTACCCAGGTTTAAGGTATTCTTCCTTCAGCTAAAACATGCATGTGGAACCTAGAGTATGATCAACCATGTGATCGGGAGACGTGTTCAAATATGTCTCAGTTTTCCTCCCCTGGTACTCGAGTGCAACATTCCAGATGCTTTACTAACACTCTCCCGACTTGGAGAGTCAGTCCCTTTAACCTCCTGTTTGGCCCAGTTTGCAATTTCTGCGGAAGATGAACAGGAATAGCGAGAACCAATGAGAGGCTAGCTGCAGGTGTCTGGACGGGCAAATTTAACTCTCATTTCCCACCAGGAAGAGGAATTAACCAAAGGCTCTGCATGCCGGGCCGGAACCAGATTAGGGCCTGAAGCCATCCTGCGGTGTTGCGGCCAGGTCACAAGAAAGCGAGTTGAAGAAAGGAGCTCAGGGGCACTGTAATTCACAAACCTGCAGAGTTATAAATGACAGCTATCGTCCAAAAATAGACTGAAGTAAGTCTGCCAAGAGGACTTGAAAGCGGGGCAGAATTGCAGGAAACCGATTTCAGGAGGTAGACGGGAATTGCATTGAAAGCATAGGAAAAGAGGCAGAACGTAAACAATGATGCACTTGGCCAAAAAGGGCGTATGCGTTTTTTCCTGAATATATTCAGGAAAAAACGCATACGCCCTTTTTGGCCAACCAAGCAAGCTTGCAAAGGAAATCTGCACTACAATGAAGTCTCAATTCCCCCCGGTCAAAAGGGCCATCTGAAAAAAGTGTAAAATCCAGAAAGGCAGGACAGGCCATGGAGAACTGGGAGCCTTGTTATGCTGATGGGCGGGATGTAAATTGCCAACAACCACTCGGGAGAAGTGTATGGTGTTTCCTGAAACATCTAAAAAACAAAGCAACAGAACCTAGGGCACTTCCACTTATGGTCCTATAGCTTAGGGAAATTAAAATCAAAAAGACACAGCCACCCCAAAGTTTGGAACGGCTCTGTTTACAAGAACCTCGTTTACAGTACAAGTTCAACATCGCAGAAAGTGAAAAATGGATAAAGAAGTTGTGGTATTTACTTACAAAGCAATATCACTCAGCAATGAAATCTGTGTCATCAGGCCCTTAGCAGCACAATGAGTGGATTCAGGTATGATGATTCTAACTGAAATAAGTCACACAGAAAAAGAAACATCATAAGATATCAGTAATACATGGAATGTAAACTTGGCTACACAGGAACTGAATTACAGAACAGAACAGGGTCTCAAATTTAGAAAACCAACTTATGCTTGCTTAAGGGGAAAGGTGAGTTGGGGTGCTGCATAAAACCAGAGATTGAAATGAGCACAGATAAAGTTCCTTAAGCCAAATATGGAATAGACAAGAGCTACTCCTTGCTCAACCAAATGGACTCAACACCCCATATTAAACGCCTAAGAATGTACCTGACTAGTAAGTATCTTAAAACCTATGGATTGCTATGTCTCCGAAAGAGAATCAAGCATGTGTACAGGGGCATAAACGCAGCAGTGATAGGATTGGAGAGGTTCAGTGAGCAAATGAAGACCCTTTGAAGTCATATTGCATGGTACCCATTCCACGGGTTTCAACTACCCAGGTTTAAGGTATTCTTCCTTCAGCTAAAACATGCATGTGGAACCTAGAGTATGATCAACCATGTGATCGGGAGACGTGTTCAAATATGTCTCAGTTTTCCTCCCCTGGTACTCGGGTGCAACATTCCAGATGCTTTACTAACACTCTCCCGACTTGGAGAGTCAGTCCCTTTAACCTCCTGTTTGGCCCAGTTTGCAATTTCTGCGGAAGATGAACAGGAATAGCGAGAACCAATGAGAGGCTAGCTGCAGGTGTCTGGACGGGCAAATTTAACTCTCATTTCCCACCAGGAAGAGGAATTAACCAAAGGCTCTGCATGCCGGGCCGGAACCAGATTAGGGCCTGAAGCCATCCTGCGGTGTTGCGGCCAGGTCACAAGAAAGCGAGTTGAAGAAAGGAGCTCAGGGGCACTGTAATTCACAAACCTGCAGAGTTATAAATGACAGCTATCGTCCAAAAATAGACTGAAGTAAGGCTGCCAAGAGGACTTGAAAGCGGGGCAGAATTGCAGGAAACCGATTTCAGGAGGTAGACGGGAATTGCATTGAAAGCATAGGAAAAGAGGCAGAACGTCCACAATGATGCACTTGGCCAAAAAGGGCGTATGCGTTTTTTCCTGAATATATTCAGGAAAAAACGCATACGCCCTTTTTGGCCAACCAAGCAAGCTTGCAAAGGAAATCGGCACTACAATGAAGTCTCACTTCCCCCCGGTCAAAAGGGCCATCTGAAAAAAGTGTAAAATCCAGAAAGGCAGGACAGGCCATGGAGAACTGGGAGCCTTGTTATGCTGATGGGCGGGATGTAAATTGCCAACAGACACTCAGGAGAAGTGGATGGTGTTTCCTGAAACATCTAAAAAACAAAGCAACAGAGCCTAGGGCACTTCCACTTATGGTCCTATAGCTTAGGGAAATTAAAATCAAAAAGACACAGCCACCCCAAAGTTTGGGACGCCTCTGTTTACAAGAACCCCGTTTACAGTACAAGTTCAACATCGCAGAAAGTGAAAAATGGATAAAGAAGTTGTGGTATTTACTTACAAAGCAATATCACTCAGCAATGAAATCTATGTCATCAGGCCCTTAGCAGCACAATGAGTGGATTCAGGTACGATGATTCTAACTGAAATAAGTCACACAGAAAAAGAAACATCATAAGATATCACTAATACACGGAATGTAAACTTGGCTATACAGGAACTGCATTCCAAAACAGAACAGGGTCTCAAATTTAGAAAACCAACTTATGCTTGCTTAAGGGGAAAGGTGAGTTGGGGTGCTGCATAAAACCAGAGATTGAAATGAGCACAGATAAAGTTCCTTAAGCCAAATATGGAATAGACAAGAGCTACTCCTTGCTCAACGAAATGGACTCAAAACCCCATATTAAACGCCTAAGAATGTACCTGACTAGTAAGTATCTTAAAACCTATGGATTGCTATGTCTCCAAAAGAGAATCAAGCGTGTGTACAGGGGCATAAATGCAGCAGTGATAGGATTGGAGAGGTTCGGTGAGCAAATGAAGACCCTTTGAAGTCATATTGCACGGTACCCATTCCACGGGTCTCAACTCTCCAGGTTTAAGGTATTCTTCCTTCAGCTAAAACATGCATGTGGAACCCAGAGTATGATCAACCATGTGATCGGGAGACGTGTTCAAATATGTCTCAGTTTTCGTACCCTGGTACTCGGGTGCAACATTCCAGATGCTTTACTAACACTCTCCCGACTTGGAGAGTCAGTCCCTTTAACCTCCTGTTTGGCCCAGTTTGCAATTTCTGTGGAAGATGAACAGGAATAGCGAGAACCAATGAGAGACTAGCTGGAGGTGTCTGGATGGGCAAATTTAACTCTCATTTCCCACCAGGAAGAGGAATTAACCAAAGGCTCAGCGTGCCGTGCCAGAACCAGATTAGGGCCTGAAGCCATCCTGCGGTGTTGCGGCCAGGTCACAAGAAAGCGAGTTGAAGAAAGGAGCTCAGGGGCACTGTAATTCACAAACCTGCAGAGTTATAAATGACAGCTATCGTCCAAAAATAGACTGAAGTAAGGCTGCCAAGAGGACTTGAAAGCGGGGCAGAATTGCAGGAAACCGATTTCAGGAGGTAGACTGGAATTGCATTGAAAGCATAGGAAAAGAGGCAGAACGTCCACAATGATGCACTTGGCCAAAAAGGGCGTATGCGTTTTTTCCTGAATATATTCAGGAAAAAACGCATACGCCCTTTTTGGCCAATCAAGCAAGCTTGCAAAGGAAATCTGCACTTCAATGAAGTCTCACATCCCCCCGGTCAAAAGGGCCATCTGAAAAAAGTGTAAAATCCAGAAAGGCAGGACAGGCTATGGAGAACTGGGAGCCTTGTTATGCTGATGGGCGGGATGTAAATTGCCAACAACCACTCGGGAGAAGTGTATGGTGTTTCCTGAAACATCTAAAAAACAAAGCAACAGAGCCTAGGGCACTTCCACTTATGGTCCTATAGCTTAGGGAAATTAAAATCAAAAAGACACAGCCACCCCAAAGTTTGGGACGCCTCCGTTTACAAGAACCTCGTTTACCGTACAAGTTCAATATCACAGAAAGTGAAAAATGGATAAAGAACTTGTGGTACTTACGTACAATGCAGTATCACTCAGCAATGAAATCTATGTCATCAGGCCCGTAGCAGCATAATGAGTGGATTCAGGTACGATGATTCTAACTGAAATAAGTCACACAGAAAAAGAAACATCATAAGATATCACTAATACACGGAATGTAAACTTGGCTACACAGGAACTGCATTCCAAAACAGAACAGGGTCTCAAATTTAGAAAACCAACTTATGCTTGCTTAAGGGGAAAGGTGAGTTGGGGTGCTGCATAAAACCAGAGATTGAAATGAGCACAGATAAAGTTCCTTAAGCCAAATATGGAGTAGACAAGAGCTACTCCTTGCTCAACGAAATGGACTCAACACCGCATATTAAACGCCTAAGAATGTACCTGACTAGTAAGTATCTTAAAACCTATGGATTGCTATGTCTCCAAAAGAGAATCAAGCGTGTGTACAGGGGCATAAATGCAGCAGTGATAGGATTGGAGAGGTTCGGTGAGCAAATGAAGACCCTTTGAAGTCATATTGCACGGTACCCATTCCACGGGTCTCAACTCTCCAGGTTTAAGGTATTCTTCCTTCAGCTAAAAGATGCATGTGGAACCCAGAGTATGATCAACCATGTGAACGGGAGACGTGTTCAAATATGTCTCAGTTTTCCTACCCTGGTACTCGGGTGCAACACTCCAGACTCTTTACTAACACTCTCCCGACTTGGAGAGTCAGTCCCTTTAACCTCCTGTTTGGCCCAGTTTGCAATTTCTGCGGAAGATGAACAGGAATAGCGAGAACCAATGAGAGGCTAGCTGCAGGTGTCTGGATGGGCAAATTTAACTCTCATTTCCCACCAGGAAGAGGAATTAACCAAAGGCTCAGCATGCCGGGCCGGAACCAGATTAGGGCCTGAAGCCATCCTGCGGTGTTGCGGCCAGGTCACAAGAAAGCGAGTTGAAGAAAGGAGCTCAGGGGCACTGTAATTCACAAACCTGCAGAGTTATAAATGACAGCTATCGTCCAAAATGTACTGAAGTAAGGCTGCCAAGAGGACTTGAAAGCGGGGCAGAATTGCAGGAAACCGATTTCAGGAGGTAGACTGGAATTGCATTGAAAGCATAGGAAAAGAGGCAGAACGTCCACAATGATGCACTTGGCCAAAAAGGGCGTATGCGTTTTTTCCTGAATATATTCAGGAAAAAACGCATACGCCCTTTTTGGCCAACCAAGCAAACTTGCAAAGGAAATCTGCACTACAATGAAGTCTCACTTCCCCCCGGTCAAAAGGGCCATCTGAAAAAAGTGTAAAATCCAGAAAGGCAGGACAGGCCATGGAGAACTGGGAGCCTTGTTATGCTGATAGGCGGGATGTAAATTGCCAACAGACACTCGGGAGAAGTGTATGGTGTTTCCTGAAACATCTAAAAAACAAAGCAACAGAGCCTAGGGCACTGCCACTTATGGTCCTATAGCTTAGGGAAATTAAAATCAAAAAGACACAGCCACCCCAAAGTTTGGGACGCCTCTGTTTACAAGAACCTCGTTTACAGTACAAGTTCAACATCGCAGAAAGTGAAAAATGGATAAAGAAGTTGTGGTATTTACTTACAAAGCAATATCACTCAGCAATGAAATCTATGTCATCAGGCCCTTAGCAGCACAATGAGTGGATTCAGGTATGATGATTCTAACTGAAATAAGTCACACAGAAAAAGAAACATCATAAGATATCAGTAATACACGGAATGTAAACTTCGCTACACAGGAACTGAATTACAGAACAGAACAAGGTCTCAAATTTAGAAAACCAACTTATGCTTGCTTAAGGGTAAAGGTGAGTTGGGGTGCTGCATAAAACCAGAGATTGAAATGAGCACAGATAAAGTTCCTTAAGCCAAATATGGAATAGACAAGAGCTACTCCTTGCTCAACGAAATGGACTCAACACCCCATATTAAACGCCTAAGAATGTACCTGACTAGTAAGTATCTTAAAACCTATGGATTGCTATGTCTCCGAAAGAGAATCAAGCGTGTGTACAGGGGCATAAACGCAGCAGTGATAGGATTGGAGAGGTTCGGTGAGCAAATGAAGACCCTTTGAAGTCATATTGCATGGTACCCATTACACGGGTCTCAACTCTCCAGGTTTAAGGTATTCTTCCTTCAGCTAAAATATGCATGTGGAACCCAGAGTATGATCAACCATGTGATCGGGAGACGTGTTCAAATATGTATCAGTTTTCCTCCCCTGGTACTCGGGTTCAACATTCCAGATGCTTAACTAACACTCTCCCGACTTGGAGAGTCAGTCCCTTTAACCTCCTGTTTGGCCCAGTTTGCAATTTCTGTGGAAGATGAAGAGGAATAGCGAGAACCAATGAGAGACTAGCTGGAGGTGTCTGGATGGGCAAATTTAACTCTCATTTCCCACCAGGAAGAGGAATTAACCAAAGGCTCAGCGTGCCGTGCCAGAACCAGATTAGGGCCTGAAGACATCCTGCGGTGTTGCGGCCAGGTCACAAGAAAGCGAGTTGAAGAAAGGAGCTCAGGGGCACTGTAATTCACAAACCTGCAGAGTTATAAATGACAGCTATCGTCCAAAAATACACTGAAGTAAGGCTGCCAAGAGGACTTGAAAGCGGGGCAGAGTTACAGGAAACCGATTTCAGGAGGTAGACTGGAATTGCATTGAAAGCATAGGAAAAGAGGCAGAACGTCCACAATGATGCACTTGGCCAAAAAGGGCGTATGCGTTTTTTCCTGAATATATTCAGGAAAAAACGCATACGCCCTTTTTGGCCAACCAAGCAAACTTGCAAAGGAAATCTGCACTACAATGAAGTCTCACTTCCCCCCGGTCAAAAGGGCCATCTGAAAAAAGTGTAAAATCCAGAAAGGCAGGACAGGCCATGGAGAACTGGGAGCCTTGTTATGCTGATGGGCGGGATGTAAATTGCCAACAACCACTCGGGAGAAGTGTATGGTGTTTCCTGAAACATCTAAAAAACAAAGCAACAGAGCCTAGGGCACTTCCACTTATGGTCCTATAGCTTAGGGAAATTAAAATCAAAAAGACACAGCCACCCCAAAGTTTGGGACGCCTCCGTTTACAAGAACCTCGTTTACCGTACAAGTTCAATATCACAGAAAGTGAAAAATGGATAAAGAACTTGTGGTACTTACGTACAATGCAGTATCACTCAGCAATGAAATCTATGTCATCAGGCCTGTAGCAGCATAATGAGTGGATTCAGGTACGATGATTCTAACTGAAATAAGTCACACAGAAAAAGAAACATCATAAGATATCAATAATACACGGAATGTAAACTTGGCTACACAGGAACTGCATTCCAAAACAGAACAGGGTCTCAAATTTAGAAAACCAACTTATGCTTGCTTAAGGGGAAAGGTGAGTTGGGGTGCTGCATAAAACCAGAGATTGAAATGAGCACAGATAAAGTTCCTTAAGCCAAATATGGAATAGACAAGAGCTACTCCTTGCTCAACGAAATGGACTCAAAACCCCATATTAAACGCCTAAGAATGTACCTGACTAGTAAGTATCTTAAAACCTATGGATTGCTATGTCTCCAAAAGAGAATCAAGCGTGTGTACAGGGGCATAAATGCAGCAGTGATAGGATTGGAGAGGTTCGGTGAGCAAATGAAGACCCTTTGAAGTCATATTGCACGGTACCCATTCCACGGGTCTCAACTCTCCAGGTTTAAGGTATTCTTCCTTCAGCTAAAAGATGCATGTGGAACCCAGAGTATGATCAACCATGTGATCGGGAGACGTGTTCAAATATGTCTCAGTTTTCGTACCCTGGTACTCGGGTGCAACATTCCAGATGCTTTACTAACACTCTCCCGACTTGGAGAGTCAGTCCCTTTAACCTCCTGTTTGGCCCAGTTTGCAATTTCTGTGGAAGATGAACAGGAATAGCGAGAACCAATGAGAGACTAGCTGGAGGTGTCTGGATGGGTAAATTTAACTCTCATTTCCCACCAGGAAGAGGAATTAACCAAAGGCTCAGCGTGCCGTGCCAGAACCAGATTAGGGCCTGAAGCCATCCTGCGGTGTTGCGGCCAGGTCACAAGAAAGCGAGTTGAAGAAAGGAGCTCAGGGGCACTGTAATTCACAAACCTGCAGAGTTATAAATGACAGCTATCGTCCAAAAATAGACTGAAGTAAGGCTGCCAAGAGGACTTGAAAGCGGGGCAGAATTGCAGGAAACCGATTTCAGGAGGTAGACTGGAATTGCATTGAAAGCATAGGAAAAGAGGCAGAACGTCCACAATGATGCACTTGGCCAGAAAGGGCGTATGCGTTTTTTCCTGAATATATTCAGGAAAAAACGCATACGCCCTTTTTGGCCAATCAAGCAAGCTTGCAAAGGAAATCTGCACTACAATGAAGTCTCACTTCCCCCCGGTCAAAAGGGCCATCTGAAAAAAGTGTAAAATCCAGAAAGGCAGGACAGGCCATGGAGAACTGGGAGCCTTGTTATGCTGATGGGCGGGATGTAAATTGCCAACAACCACTCGGGAGAAGTGTATGGTGTTTCCTGAAACATCTAAAAAACAAAGCAACAGAGCCTAGGGCACTTCCACTTATGGTCCTATAGCTTAGGGAAATTAAAATCAAAAAGACACAGCCACCCCAAAGTTTGGGACGCCTCCGTTTACAAGAACCTCGTTTACCGTACAAGTTCAATATCACAGAAAGTGAAAAATGGATAAAGAACTTGTGGTACTTACGTACAATGCAGTATCACTCAGCAATGAAATCTATGTCATCAGGCCCGTAGCAGCATAATGAGTGGATTCAGGTACGATGATTCTAACTGAAATAAGTCACACAGAAAAAGAAACATCATAAGATATCACTAATACACGGAATGTAAACTTGGCTACACAGGAACTGCATTCCAAAACAGAACAGGGTCTCAAATTTAGAAAACCAACTTATGCTTGCTTAAGGGGAAAGGTGAGTTGGGGTGCTGCATAAAACCAGAGATTGAAATGAGCACAGATAAAGTTCCTTAAGCCAAATATGGAATAGACAAGAGCTACTCCTTGCTCAACGAAATGGACTCAAAACCCCATATTAAACGCCTAAGAATGTACCTGACTAGTAAGTATCTTAAAACCTATGGATTGCTATGTCTCCAAAAGAGAATCAAGCGTGTGTACAGGGGCATAAATGCAGCAGTGATAGGATTGGAGAGGTTCGGTGAGCAAATGAAGACCCTTTGAAGTCATATTGCACGGTACCCATTCCACGGGTCTCAACTCTCCAGGTTTAAGGTATTCTTCCTTCAGCTAAAAGATGCATGTGGAACCCAGAGTATGATCAACCATGTGATCGGGAGACGTGTTCAAATATGTCTCAGTTTTCGTACCCTGGTACTCGGGTGCAACATTCCAGATGCTTTACTAACACTCTCCCGACTTGGAGAGTCAGTCCCTTTAACCTCCTGTTTGGCCCAGTTTGCAATTTCTGTGGAAGATGAACAGGAATAGCGAGAACCAATGAGAGACTAGCTGGAGGTGTCTGGATGGGTAAATTTAACTCTCATTTCCCACCAGGAAGAGGAATTAACCAAAGGCTCAGCGTGCCGTGCCAGAACCAGATTAGGGCCTGAAGCCATCCTGCGGTGTTGCGGCCAGGTCACAAGAAAGCGAGTTGAAGAAAGGAGCTCAGGGGCACTGTAATTCACAAACCTGCAGAGTTATAAATGACAGCTATCGTCCAAAAATAGACTGAAGTAAGGCTGCCAAGAGGACTTGAAAGCGGGGCAGAATTGCAGGAAACCGATTTCAGGAGGTAGACTGGAATTGCATTGAAAGCATAGGAAAAGAGGCAGAACGTCCACAATGATGCACTTGGCCAGAAAGGGCGTATGCGTTTTTTCCTGAATATATTCAGGAAAAAACGCATACGCCCTTTTTGGCCAATCAAGCAAGCTTGCAAAGGAAATCTGCACTACAATGAAGTCTCACTTCCCCCCGGTCAAAAGGGCCATCTGAAAAAAGTGTAAAATCCAGAAAGGCAGGACAGGCCATGGAGAACTGGGAGCCTTGTTATGCTGATGGGCGGGATGTAAATTGCCAACAACCACTCGGGAGAAGTGTATGGTGTTTCCTGAAACATCTAAAAAACAAAGCAACAGAGCCTAGGGCACTTCCACTTATGGTCCTATAGCTTAGGGAAATTAAAATCAAAAAGACACAGCCACCCCAAAGTTTGGGACGCCTCCGTTTACAAGAACCTCGTTTACCGTACAAGTTCAATATCACAGAAAGTGAAAAATGGATAAAGAACTTGTGGTACTTACGTACAATGCAGTATCACTCAGCAATGAAATCTATGTCATCAGGCCCGTAGCAGCATAATGAGTGGATTCAGGTACGATGATTCTAACTGAAATAAGTCACACAGAAAAAGAAACATCATAAGATATCACTAATACACGGAATGTAAACTTGGCTACACAGGAACTGCATTCCAAAACAGAACAGGGTCTCAAATTTAGAAAACCAACTTATGCTTGCTTAAGGGGAAAGGTGAGTTGGGGTGCTGCATAAAACCAGAGATTGAAATGAGCACAGATAAAGTTCCTTAAGCCAAATATGGAATAGACAAGAGCTACTCCTTGCTCAACGAAATGGACTCAAAACCCCATATTAAACGCCTAAGAATGTACCTGACTAGTAAGTATCTTAAAACCTATGGATTGCTATGTCTCCAAAAGAGAATCAAGCGTGTGTACAGGGGCATAAATGCAGCAGTGATAGGATTGGAGAGGTTCGGTGAGCAAATGAAGACCCTTTGAAGTCATATTGCACGGTACCCATTCCACGGGTCTCAACTCTCCAGGTTTAAGGTATTCTTCCTTCAGCTAAAAGATGCATGTGGAACCCAGAGTATGATCAACCATGTGATCGGGAGACGTGTTCAAATATGTCTCAGTTTTCGTACCCTGGTACTCGGGTGCAACATTCCAGATGCTTTACTAACAATCTCCCGACTTGGAGAGTCAGTCCCTTTAACCTCCTGTTTGGCCCAGTTTGCAATTTCTGTGGAAGATGAACAGGAATAGCGAGAACCAATGAGAGACTAGCTGGAGGTGTCTGGATGGGCAAATTTAACTCTCATTTCCCACCAGGAAGAGGAATTAACCAAAGGCTCAGCGTGCCGTGCCAGAACCAGATTAGGGCCTGAAGACATCCTGCGGTGTTGCGGCCAGGTCACAAGAAAGCGAGTTGAAGAAAGGAGCTCAGGGGCACTGTAATTCACAAACCTGCAGAGTTATAAATGACAGCTATCGTCCAAAATATACTGAAGTAAGGCTGCCAAGAGGACTTGAAAGCGGGGCAGAATTGCAGGAAACCGATTTCAGGAGGTAGACTGGAATTGCATTGAAAGCATAGGAAAAGAGGCAGAACGTCCACAATGATGCACTTGGCCAAAAAGGGCGTATGCGTTTTTTCCTGAATATATTCAGGAAAAAACGCATACGCCCTTTTTGGCCAACCAAGCAAACTTGCAAAGGAAATCTGCACTACAATGAAGTCTCACTTCCCCCCGGTCAAAAGGGCCATCTGAAAAAAGTGTAAAATCCAGAAAGGCAGGACAGGCCATGGAGAACTGGGAGCCTTGTTATGCTGATAGGCGGGATGTAAATTGCCAACAGACACTCGGGAGAAGTGTATGGTGTTTCCTGAAACATCTAAAAAACAAAGCAACAGAGCCTAGGGCACTGCCACTTATGGTCCTATAGCTTAGGGAAATTAAAATCAAAAAGACACAGCCACCCCAAAGTTTGGGACGCCTCTGTTTACAAGAACCTCGTTTACAGTACAAGTTCAACATCGCAGAAAGTGAAAAATGGATAAAGAAGTTGTGGTATTTACTTATAAAGCAATATCACTCAGCAATGAAATCTATGTCATCAGGCCCTTAGCAGCACAATGAGTGGATTCAGGTATGATGATTCTAACTGAAATAAGTCACACAGAAAAAGAAACATCATAAGATATCAGTAATACACGGAATGTAAACTTCGCTACACAGGAACTGAATTACAGAACAGAACAAGGTCTCAAATTTAGAAAACCAACTTATGCTTGCTTAAGGGTAAAGGTGAGTTGGGGTGCTGCATAAAACCAGAGATTGAAATGAGCACAGATAAAGTTCCTTAAGCCAAATATGGAATAGACAAGAGCTACTCCTTGCTCAACGAAATGGACTCAACACCCCATATTAAACGCCTAAGAATGTACCTGACTAGTAAGTATCTTAAAACCTATGGATTGCTATGTCTCCGAAAGAGAATCAAGCGTGTGTACAGGGGCATAAACGCAGCAGTGATAGGATTGGAGAGGTTCGGTGAGCAAATGAAGACCCTTTGAAGTCATATTGCATGGTACCCATTACACGGGTCTCAACTCTCCAGGTTTAAGGTATTCTTCCTTCAGCTAAAATATGCATGTGGAACCCAGAGTATGATCAACCATGTGATCGGGAGACGTGTTCAAATATGTATCAGTTTTCCTCCCCTGGTACTCGGGTTCAACATTCCAGATGCTTAACTAACACTCTCCCCACTTGGAGAGTCAGTCCCTTTAACCTCCTGTTTGGCCCAGTTTGCAATTTCTGTGGAAGATGAAGAGGAATAGCGAGAACCAATGAGAGACTAGCTGGAGGTGTCTGGATGGGCAAATTTAACTCTCATTTCCCACCAGGAAGAGGAATTAACCAAAGGCTCAGCGTGCCGTGCCAGAACCAGATTAGGGCCTGAAGACATCCTGCGGTGTTGCGGCCAGGTCACAAGAAAGCGAGTTGAAGAAAGGAGCTCAGGGCCACTGTAATTCACAAACCTGCAGAGTTATAAATGACAGCTATCGTCCAAAAATACACTGAAGTAAGGCTGCCAAGAGGACTTGAAAGCGGGGCAGAATTACAGGAAACCGATTTCAGGAGGTAGACTGGAATTGCATTGAAAGCATAGGAAAAGAGGCAGAACGTCCACAATGATGCACTTGGCCAAAAAGGGCGTATGCGTTTTTTCCTGAATATATTCAGGAAAAAACGCATACGCCCTTTTTGGCCAACCAAGCAAACTTGCAAAGGAAATCTGCACTACAATGAAGTCTCACTTCCCCCCGGTCAAAAGGGCCATCTGAAAAAAGTGTAAAATCCAGAAAGGCAGGACAGGCCATGGAGAACTGGGAGCCTTGTTATGCTGATGGGCGGGATGTAAATTGCCAACAACCACTCGGGAGAAGTGTATGGTGTTTCCTGAAACATCTAAAAAACAAAGCAACAGAGCCTAGGGCACTTCCACTTATGGTCCTATAGCTTAGGGAAATTAAAATCAAAAAGACACAGCCACCCCAAAGTTTGGGACGCCTCCGTTTACAAGAACCTCGTTTACCGTACAAGTTCAATATCACAGAAAGTGAAAAATGGATAAAGAACTTGTGGTACTTACGTACAATGCAGTATCACTCAGCAATGAAATCTATGTCATCAGGCCCGTAGCAGCATAATGAGTGGATTCAGGTACGATGATTCTAACTGAAATAAGTCACACAGAAAAAGAAACATCATAAGATATCACTAATACACGGAATGTAAACTTGGCTACACAGGAACTGCATTCCAAAACAGAACAGGGTCTCAAATTTAGAAAACCAACTTATGCTTGCTTAAGGGGAAAGGTGAGTTGGGGTGCTGCATAAAACCAGAGATTGAAATGAGCACAGATAAAGTTCCTTAAGCCAAATATGGAATAGACAAGAGCTACTCCTTGCTCAACGAAATGGACTCAAAACCCCATATT
This sequence comes from Stenella coeruleoalba, assembly GCF_951394435.1. Taxonomy (NCBI): domain Eukaryota; kingdom Metazoa; phylum Chordata; class Mammalia; order Artiodactyla; family Delphinidae; genus Stenella; species Stenella coeruleoalba. The sequence goes on from NW_027646464.1 coordinate 545,362, forward strand.
AAACGCCTAAGAATGTACCTGACTAGTAAGTATCTTAAAACCTATGGATTGCTATGTCTCCAAAAGAGAATCAAGCGTGTGTACAGGGGCATAAATGCAGCAGTGATAGGATTGGAGAGGTTCGGTGAGCAAATGAAGACCCTTTGAAGTCATATTGCACGGTACCCATTCCACGGGTCTCAACTCTCCAGGTTTAAGGTATTCTTCCTTCAGCTAAAAGATGCATGTGGAACCCAGAGTATGATCAACCATGTGATCGGGAGACGTGTTCAAATATGTCTCAGTTTTAGTACCCTGGTACTCGGGTGCAACATTCCAGATGCTTTACTAACACTCTCCCGACTTGGAGAGTCAGTCCCTTTAACCTCCTGTTTGGCCCAGTTTGCAATTTCTGTGGAAGATGAACAGGAATAGCGAGAACCAATGAGAGACTAGCTGGAGGTGTCTGGATGGGCAAATTTAACTCTCATTTCCCACCAGGAAGAGGAATTAACCAAAGGCTCAGCGTGCCGTGCCAGAACCAGATTAGGGCCTGAAGACATCCTGCGGTGTTGCGGCCAGGTCACAAGAAAGCGAGTTGAAGAAAGGAGCTCAGGAGCACTGTAATTCACAAACCTGCAGAGTTATAAATGACAGCTATCGTCCAAAAATAGACTGAAGTAAGGCTGCCAAGAGGACTTGAAAGCGGGGCAGAATTGCAGGAAACTGATTTCAGGAGGTAGACTGGAATTGCATTGAAAGCATAGGAAAAGAGGCAGAACGTCCACAATGATGCACTTGGCCAAAAAGGGCGTATGCGTTTTTTCCTGAATATATTCAGGAAAAAACGCATACGCCCTTTTTGGCCAATCAAGCAAGCTTGCAAAGGAAATCTGCACTACAATGAAGTCTCACTTCCCCCCGGTCAAAAGGGCCATCTGAAAAAAGTGTAAAATCCAGAAAGGCAGGACAGGCCATGGAGAACTGGGAGCCTTGTTATGCTGATGGGCGGGATGTAAATTGCCAACAACCACTCGGGAGAAGTGTATGGTGTTTCCTGAAACATCTAAAAAACAAAGCAACAGAGCCTAGGGCACTTCCACTTATGGTCCTATAGCTTAGGGAAATTAAAATCAAAAAGACACAGCCACCCCAAAGTTTGGGACGCCTCCGTTTACAAGAACCTCGTTTACCGTACAAGTTCAATATCACAGAAAGTGAAAAATGGATAAAGAACTTGTGGTACTTACGTACAATGCAGTATCACTCAGCAATGAAATCTATGTCATCAGGCCCGTAGCAGCATAATGAGTGGATTCAGGTACGATGATTCTAACTGAAATAAGTCACACAGAAAAAGAAACATCATAAGATATCACTAATACACGGAATGTAAACTTGGCTACACAGGAACTGCATTCCAAAACAGAACAGGGTCTCAAATTTAGAAAACCAACTTATGCTTGCTTAAGGGGAAAGGTGAGTTGGGGTGCTGCATAAAACCAGAGATTGAAATGAGCACAGATAAAGTTCCTTAAGCCAAATATGGAATAGACAAGAGCTACTCCTTGCTCAACGAAATGGACTCAAAACCCCATATTAAACGCCTAAGAATGTACCTGACTAGTAAGTATCTTAAAACCTATGGATTGCTATGTCTCCAAAAGAGAATCAAGCGTGTGTACAGGGGCATAAATGCAGCAGTGATAGGATTGGAGAGGTTCGGTGAGCAAATGAAGACCCTTTGAAGTCATATTGCACGGTACCCATTCCACGGGTCTCAACTCTCCAGGTTTAAGGTATTCTTCCTTCAGCTAAAACATGCATGTGGAACCCAGAGTATGATCAACCATGTGAACGGGAGACGTGTTCAAATATGTCTCAGTTTTCCTACCCTGGTACTCGGGTGCAACACTCCAGACGCTTTACTAACACTCTCCCGACTTGGAGAGTCAGTCCCTTTAACCTCCTGTTTGGCCCAGTTTGCAATTTCTGCGGAAGATGAACAGGAATAGCGAGAACCAATGAGAGGCTAGCTGCAGGTGTCTGGACGGGCAAATTTAACTCTCATTTCCCACCAGGAAGAGGAATTAACCAAAGGCTCAGCATGCCGGGCCGGAACCAGATTAGGGCCTGAAGCCATCCTGCGGTGTTGCGGCCAGCTCACAAGAAAGCGAGTTGAAGAAAGGAGCTCAGGGGCACTGTAATTCACAAATCTGCAGAGTTATAAATGACAGCTATCGTCCAAAATATACTGAAGTAAGGCTGCCAAGAGGACTTGAAAGCGGGGCAGAATTGCAGGAAACCGATTTCAGGAGGTAGACGGGAATTGCATTGAAAGCATAGGAAAAGAGGCAGAACGTCCACAATGATGCACTTGGCCAAAAAGGGCGTATGCGTTTTTTCCTGAATATATTCAGGAAAAAACGCATACGCCCTTTTTGGCCAACCAAGCAAGCTTGCAAAGGAAATCTGCACTACAATGAAGTCTCACTTCCCCCCGGTCAAAAGGGCCATCTGAAAAAAGTGTAAAATCCAGAAAGGCAGGACAGGCCATGGAGAACTGGGAGCCTTGTTATGCTGATGGGCGGGATGTAAATTGCCAACAGACACTCGGGAGAAGTGTATGGTGTTTCCTGAAACATCTAAAAAACAAAGCAACAGAGCCTAGGGCACTGCCACTTATGGTCCTATAGCTTAGGGAAATTAAAATCAAAAAGACACAGCCACCCCAAAGTTTGGGACGCCTCTGTTTACAAGAACCTCGTTTACAGTACAAGTTCAACATCGCAGAAAGTGAAAAATGGATAAAGAAGTTGTGGTATTTACTTACAAAGCAATATCACTCAGCAATGAAATCTATGTCATCAGGCCCTTAGCAGCACAATGAGTGGATTCAGGTATGATGATTCTAACTGAAATAAGTCACACAGAAAAAGAAACATCATAAGATATCAGTAATACACGGAATGTAAACTTCGCTACACAGGAACTGAATTACAGAACAGAACAAGGTCTCAAATTTAGAAAACCAACTTATGCTTGCTTAAGGGTAAAGGTGAGTTGGGGTGCTGCATAAAACCAGAGATTGAAATGAGCACAGATAAAGTTCCTTAAGCCAAATATGGAATAGACAAGAGCTACTCCTTGCTCAACGAAATGGACTCAACACCCCATATTAAACGCCTAAGAATGTACCTGACTAGTAAGTATCTTAAAACCTATGGATTGCTATGTCTCCGAAAGAGAATCAAGCGTGTGTACAGGGGCATAAACGCAGCAGTGATAGGATTGGAGAGGTTCGGTGAGCAAATGAAGACCCTTTGAAGTCATATTGCATGGTACCCATTACACGGGTCTCAACTCTCCAGGTTTAAGGTATTCTTCCTTCAGCTAAAATATGCATGTGGAACCCAGAGTATGATCAACCATGTGATCAGGAGACGTGTTCAAATATGTATCAGTTTTCCTCCCCTGGTACTCGGGTTCAACATTCCAGATGCTTAACTAACACTCTCCCGACTTGGAGAGTCAGTCCCTTTAACCTCCTGTTTGGCCCAGTTTGCAATTTCTGTGGAAGATGAACAGGAATAGCGAGAACCAATGAGAGACTAGCTGGAGGTGTCTGGATGGGCAAATTTAACTCTCATTTCCCACCAGGAAGAGGAATTAACCAAAGGCTCAGCGTGCCGTGCCAGAACCAGATTAGGGCCTGAAGCCATCCTGCGGTGTTGCGGCCAGGTCACAAGAAAGCGACTTGAAGAAAGGAGCTCAGGGGCACTGTAATTCACAAACCTGCAGAGTTATAAATGACAGCTATCGTCCAAAAATAGACTGAAGTAAGGCTGCCAAGAGGACTTGAAAGCGGGGCAGAATTGCAGGAAACCGATTTCAGGAGGTAGACTGGAATTGCATTGAAAGCATAGGAAAAGAGGCAGAACGTCCACAATGATGCACTTGGCCAAAAAGGGCGTATGCGTTTTTTCCTGAATATATTCAGGAAAAAACGCATACGCCCTTTTTGGCCAATCAAGCAAGCTTGCAAAGGAAATCTGCACTACAATGAAGTCTCACTTCCCCCCGGTCAAAAGGGCCATCTGAAAAAAGTGTAAAATCCAGAAAGGCAGGACAGGCCATGGAGAACTGGGAGCCTTGTTATGCTGATGGGCGGGATGTAAATTGCCAACAACCACTCGGGAGAAGTGTATGGTGTTTCCTGAAACATCTAAAAAACAAAGCAACAGAGCCTAGGGCACTTCCACTTATGGTCCTATAGCTTAGGGAAATTAAAATCAAAAAGACACAGCCACCCCAAAGTTTGGGACGCCTCCGTTTACAAGAACCTCGTTTACCGTACAAGTTCAATATCACAGAAAGTGAAAAATGGATAAAGAACTTGTGGTACTTACGTACAATGCAGTATCACTCAGCAATGAAATCTATGTCATCAGGCCCGTAGCAGCATAATGAGTGGATTCAGGTACGATGATTCTAACTGAAATAAGTCACACAGAAAAAGAAACATCATAAGATATCACTAATACACGGAATGTAAACTTGGCTACACAGGAACTGCATTCCAAAACAGAACAGGGTCTCAAATTTAGAAAACCAACTTATGCTTGCTTAAGGGGAAAGGTGAGTTGGGGTGCTGCATAAAACCAGAGATTGAAATGAGCACAGATAAAGTTCCTTAAGCCAAATATGGAATAGACAAGAGCTACTCCTTGCTCAACGAAATGGACTCAAAACCCCATATTAAACGCCTAAGAATGTACCTGACTAGTAAGTATCTTAAAACCTATGGATTGCTATGTCTCCAAAAGAGAATCAAGCGTGTGTACAGGGGCATAAATGCAGCAGTGATAGGATTGGAGAGGTTCGGTGAGCAAATGAAGACCCTTTGAAGTCATATTGCACGGTACCCATTCCACGGGTCTCAACTCTCCAGGTTTAAGGTATTCTTCCTTCAGCTAAAAGATGCATGTGGAACCCAGAGTATGATCAACCATGTGATCGGGAGACGTGTTCAAATATGTCTCAGTTTTCGTACCCTGGTACTCGGGTGCAACATTCCAGATGCTTTACTAACACTCTCCCGACTTGGAGAGTCAGTCCCTTTAACCTCCTGTTTGGCCCAGTTTGCAATTTCTGTGGAAGATGAACAGGAATAGCGAGAACCAATGAGAGACTAGCTGGAGGTGTCTGGATGGGCAAATTTAACTCTCATTTCCCACCAGGAAGAGGAATTAACCAAAGGCTCAGCGTGCCGTGCTAGAACCAGATTAGGGCCTGAAGACATCCTGCGGTGTTGCGGCCAGGTCACAAGAAAGCGAGTTGAAGAAAGGAGCTCAGGGGCACTGTAATTCACAAACCTGCAGAGTTATAAATGACAGCTATCGTCCAAAAATAGACTGAAGTAAGGCTGCCAAGAGGACTTGAAAGCGGGGCAGAATTGCAGGAAACCGATTTCAGGAGGTAGACTGGAATTGCATTGAAAGCATAGGAAAAGAGGCAGAACGTCCACAATGATGCACTTGGCCAAAAAGGGCGTATGCATTTTTTCCTGAATATATTCAGGAAAAAACGCATACGCCCTTTTTGGCCAATCAAGCAAGCTTGCAAAGGAAATCTGCACTACAATGAAGTCTCACTTCCCCCCGGTCAAAAGGGCCATCTGAAAAAAGTGTAAAATCCAGAAAGGCAGGACAGGCCATGGAGAACTGGGAGCCTTGTTATGCTGATGGGCGGGATGTAAATTGCCAACAACCACTCGGGAGAAGTGTATGGTGTTTCCTGAAACATCTAAAAAACAAAGCAACAGAGCCTAGGGCACTTCCACTTATGGTCCTATAGCTTAGGGAAATTAAAATCAAAAAGACACAGCCACCCCAAAGTTTGGGACGCCTCCGTTTACAAGAACCTCGTTTACCGTACAAGTTCAATATCACAGAAAGTGAAAAATGGATAAAGAACTTGTGGTACTTACGTACAATGCAGTATCACTCAGCAATGAAATCTATGTCATCAGGCCCGTAGCAGCATAATGAGTGGATTCAGGTACGATGATTCTAACTGAAATAAGTCACACAGAAAAAGAAACATCATAAGATATCACTAATACACGGAATGTAAACTTGGCTACACAGGAACTGCATTCCAAAACAGAACAGGGTCTCAAATTTAGAAAACCAACTTATGCTTGCTTAAGGGGAAAGGTGAGTTGGGGTGCTGCATAAAACCAGAGATTGAAATGAGCACAGATAAAGTTCCTTAAGCCAAATATGGAATAGACAAGAGCTACTCCTTGCTCAACGAAATGGACTCAAAACCCCATATTAAACGCCTAAGAATGTACCTGACTAGTAAGTATCTTAAAACCTATGGATTGCTATGTCTCCAAAAGAGAATCAAGCATGTGTACAGGGGCATAAATGCAGCAGTGATAGGATTGGAGAGGTTCGGTGAGCAAATGAAGACCCTTTGAAGTCATATTGCACGGTACCCATTCCACGGGTCTCAACTCTCCAGGTTTAAGGTATTCTTCCTTCAGCTAAAACATGCATGTGGAACCCAGAGTATGATCAACCATGTGAACGGGAGACGTGTTCAAATATGTCTCAGTTTTCCTACCCTGGTACTCGGGTGCAACACTCCAGACTCTTTACTAACACTCTCCCGACTTGGAGAGTCAGTCCCTTTAACCTCCTGTTTGGCCCAGTTTGCAATTTCTGCGGAAGATGAACAGGAATAGCGAGAACCAATGAGAGGCTAGCTGCAGGTGTCTGGACGGGCAAATTTAACTCTCATTTCCCACCAGGAAGAGGAATTAACCAAAGGCTCAGCATGCCGGGCCGGAACCAGATTAGGGCCTGAAGCCATCCTGCGGTGTTGCGGCCAGCTCACTAGAAAGCGAGTTGAAGAAAGGAGCTCAGGGGCACTGTAATTCACAAATCTGCAGAGTTATAAATGACAGCTATCGTCCAAAATATACTGAAGTAAGGCTGCCAAGAGGACTTGAAAGCGGGGCAGAATTGCAGGAAACCGATTTCAGGAGGTAGACTGGAATTGCATTGAAAGCATAGGAAAAGAGGCAGAACGTCCACAATGATGCACTTGGCCAAAAAGGGCGTATGCGTTTTTTCCTGAATATATTCAGGAAAAAACGCATACGCCCTTTTTGGCCAACCAAGCAAGCTTGCAAAGGAAATCTGCACTACAATGAAGTCTCACTTCCCCCCGGTCAAAAGGGCCATCTGAAAAAAGTGTAAAATCCAGAAAGGCAGGACAGGCCATGGAGAACTGGGAGCCTTGTTATGCTGATGGGCGGGATGTAAATTGCCAACAGACACTCGGGAGAAGTGTATGGTGTTTCCTGAAACATCTAAAAAACAAAGCAACAGAGCCTAGGGCACTGCCACTTATGGTCCTATAGCTTAGGGAAATTAAAATCAAAAAGACACAGCCACCCCAAGTTTCGGACGCCTCTGTTTACAAGAACCTCGTTTACAGTACAAGTTCAACATCGCAGAAAGTGAAAAATGGATAAAGAAGTTGTGGTATTTACTTACAAAGCAATATCACTCAGCAATGAAATCTATGTCATCAGGCCCTTAGTAGCACAATGAGTGGATTCAGGTATGATGATTCTAACTGAAATAAGTCACACAGAAAAAGAAACATCATAAGATATCAGTAATACACGGAATGTATACTTGGCTACACAGGAACTGAATTACAGAACAGAACAGGGTCTCAAATTTAGAAAATCAACTTATGCTTGCTTAAGGGGAAAGGTGAGTTGGGGTGCTGCATAAAACCAGAGATTGAAATGAGCACAGATAAAGTTCCTTAAGCCAAATATGGAATAGACAAGAGCTACTCCTTGCTCAAAGAAATGGACTCAACACCGCATATTAAACGCCTAAGAATGTACCTGACTAGTAATTATCTTAAAACCTATGGATTGCTATGTCTCCGAAAGAGAATCAAGCATGTGTACAGGGGCATAAACGCAGCAGTGATAGGATTGGAGATGTTCGGTGAGCAAATGAAGACCCTTTGAAGTCATATTGCATGGTACCCATTCCACGGGTCTCAACTCTCCAGGTTTAAGGTATTCTTCCTTCAGCTAAAAGATGCATGTGGAACCCAGAGTATGATCAACCATGTGATCGGGAGACGTGTTCAAATATGTCTCAGTTTTCGTACCCTGGTACTCGGGTGCAACATTCCAGATGCTTTACTAACACTCTCCCGACTTGGAGAGTCAGTCCCTTTAACCTCCTGTTTGGCCCAGTTTGCAATTTCTGTGGAAGATGAACAGGAATAGCGAGAACCAATGAGAGACTAGCTGGAGGTGTCTGGATGGGCAAATTTAACTCTCATTTCCCACCAGGAATAGGAATTAACCAAAGGCTCAGCGTGCCGTGCCAGAACCAGATTAGGGCCTGAAGCCATCCTGCGGTGTTGCGGCCAGGTCACAAGAAAGCGAGTTGAAGAAAGGAGCTCAGGGGCACTGTAATTCACAAACCTGCAGAGTTATAAATGACAGCTATCGTCCAAAAATATACTGAAGTAAGGCTGCCAAGAGGACTTGAAAGCGGGGCAGAATTACAGGAAACCGATTTCAGGAGGTAGACTGGAATCGCATTGAAAGCATAGGAAAAGAGGCAGAACGTCCACAGTGATGCACTTGGCCAAAAAGGGCGTATGCGTTTTTTCCTGAATATATTCAGGAAAAAACGCATACGCCCTTTTTGGCCAACCAAGCAAACTTGAAAAGGAAATCTGCACTACAATGAAGTCTCACTTCCCCCCGGTCAAAAGGGCCATCTGAAAAAAGTGTAAAATCCAGAAAGGCAGGACAGGCCATGGAGAACTGGGAGCCTTGTTATGCTGATGGGCGGGATGTAAATTGCCAACAGACACTCAGGAGAAGTGTATGGTGTTTCCTGAAACATCTAACAAACAAAGCAACAGAGCCTAGGGCACTTCCACTTATGGTCCTATAGCTTAGGGAAATTAAAATCAAAAAGACACAGCCACCCCAAAGTTCGGGACGCCTCCGTTTACAAGAACCTTGTTTACCGTACAAGTTCAATATCACAGAAAGTGAAAAATGGATAAAGAACTTGTGATACTTACGTACAATGCAGTATCACTCAGCAATGAAATCTATGTCATCAGGCCCGTAGCAGCATAATGAGTGGATTCAGGTATGATGATTCTAACTGAAATAAGTCACACAGAAAAAGAAACATCATAAGATATCACTAATACACGGAATGTAACTTGGCTACACAGGAACTGCATTCCAAAACAGAACAGGGTCTCAAATATAGAAAACCAACTTATGCTTGCTTAAGGGGAAAGGTGAGTTGGGGTGCTGCATAAAACCAGAGATTGAAATGAGCACAGATAAAGTTCCTTAAGCCAAATATGGAATAGACAAGAGCTACTCCTTGCTCAACGAAATGGACTCAACACCCCATATTAAACGCCTAAGAATGTACCTGACTAGTAAGTATCTTAAAACCTATGGATTGCTATGTCTCCAAAAGAGAATCAAGCGTGTGTACAGGGGCATAAATGCAGCAGTGATAGGATTGGAGAGGTTCGGTGAGCAAATGAAGACCCTTTGAAGTCATATTGCACGGTACCCATTCCACGGGTCTCAACTCTCCAGGTTTAAGGTATTCTTCCTTCAGCTAAAAGATGCATGTGGAACCCAGAGTATGATCAACCATGTGATCGGGAGACGTGTTCAAATATGTCTCAGTTTTCGTACCCTGGTACTCGGGTGCAACATTCCAGATGCTTTACTAACACTCTCCCGACTTGGAGAGTCAGTCCCTTTAACCTCCTGTTTGGCCCAGTTTGCAATTTTTGTGGAAGATGAACAGGAATAGCGAGAACCAATGAGAGACTAGCTGGAGGTGTCTGGATGGGCAAATTTAACTCTCATTTCCCACCAGGAAGAGGAATTAACCAAAGGCTCAGCGTGCCGTGCCAGAACCAGATTAGGGCCTGAAGCCATCCTGCGGTGTTGCGGCCAGGTCACAAGAAAGCGAGTTGAAGAAAAGAGCTCAGGGGCACTGTAATTCACAAACCTGCAGAGTTATAAATGACAGCTATCGTCCAAAAATAGACTGAAGTAAGGCTGCCAAGAGGACTTGAAAGCGGGGCAGAATTGCAGGAAACCGATTTCAGGAGGTAGACTGGAATTGCATTGAAAGCATAGGAAAAGAGGCAGAACGTCCACAATGATGCACTTGGCCAAAAAGGGCGTATGCGTTTTTTCCTGAATATATTCAGGAAAAAACGCATACGCCCTTTTTGGCCAACCAAGCAAGCTTGCAAAGGAAATCTGCACTACAATGAAGTCTCACTTCCCCCCGGTCAAAAGGGCCATCTGAAAAAAGTGTAAAATCCAGAAAGGCAGGACAGGCCATGGAGAACTGGGAGCCTTGTTATGCTGATGGGCGGGATGTAAATTGCCAACAACCACTCGGGAGAAGTGTATGGTGTTTCCTGAAACATCTAAAAAACAAAGCAACAGAGCCTAGGGCACTTCCACTTATGGTCCTATAGCTTAGGGAAATTAAAATCAAAAAGACACAGCCACCCCAAAGTTTGGGACGCCTCCGTTTACAAGAACCTCGTTTACCGTACAAGTTCAATATCACAGAAAGTGAAAAATGGATAAAGAACTTGTGGTACTTACGTACAATGCAGTATCACTCAGCAATGAAATCTATGTCATCAGGCCCGTAGCAGCATAATGAGTGGATTCAGGTACGATGATTCTAACTGAAATAAGTCACACAGAAAAAGAAACATCATAAGATATCACTAATACACGGAATGTAAACTTGGCTACACAGGAACTGCATTCCAAAACAGAACAGGGTCTCAAATTTAGAAAACCAACTTATGCTTGCTTAAGGGGAAAGGTGAGTTGGGGTGCTGCATAAAACCAGAGATTGAAATGAGCACAGATAAAGTTCCTTAAGCCAAATATGGAATAGACAAGAGCTACTCCTTGCTCAACGAAATGGACTCAAAACCCCATATTAAACGCCTAAGAATGTACCTGACTAGTAAGTATCTTAAAACCTATGGATTGCTATGTCTCCAAAAGAGAATCAAGCGTGTGTACAGGGGCATAAATGCAGCAGTGATAGGATTGGAGAGGTTCGGTGAGCAAATGAAGACCCTTTGAAGTCATATTGCACGGTACCCATTCCACGGGTCTCAACTCTCCAGGTTTAAGGTATTCTTCCTTCAGCTAAAACATGCATGTGGAACCCAGAGTATGATCAACCATGTGAACGGGAGACGTGTTCAAATATGTCTCAGTTTTCCTACCCTGGTACTCGGGTGCAACACTCCAGACGCTTTACTAACACTCTCCCGACTTGGAGAGTCAGTCCCTTTAACCTCCTGTTTGGCCCAGTTTGCAATTTCTGTGGAAGATGAACAGGAATAGCGAGAACCAATGAGAGGCTAGCTGCAGGTGTCTGGACGGGCAAATTTAACTCTCATTTCCCACCAGGAAGAGGAATTAACCAAAGGCTCAGCATGCCGGGCCGGAACCAGATTAGGGCCTGAAGCCATCCTGCGGTGTTGCGGCCAGCTCACAAGAAAGCGAGTTGAAGAAAGGAGCTCAGGGGCACTGTAATTCACAAACCTGCAGAGTTATAAATGACAGCTATCGTCCAAAATAGACTGAAGTAAGGCTGCCAAGAGGACTTGAAAGCGGGGCAGAATTACAGGAAACCGATTTCAGGAGGTAGACTGGAATTGCATTGAAAGCATAGGAAAAGAGGCAGAACGTCCACAATGATGCACTTGGCCAAAAAGGGCGTATGCGTTTTTTCCTGAATATATTCAGGAAAAAACGCATACGCCCTTTTTGGCCAACCAAGCAAGCTTGCAAAGGAAATCTGCACTACAATGAAGTCTCACTTCCCCCCGGTCAAAAGGGCCATCTGAAAAAAGTGTAAAATCCAGAAAGGCAGGACAGGCCATGGAGAACTGGGAGCCTTGTTATGCTGATGGGCGGGCTGTAAATTGCCAACAGACACTTGGGAGAAGTGTATGGTGTTTACTGAAACATCTAAAAAACAAAGCAACAGAGCCTAGGGCACTGCCACTTATGGTCCTATAGCTTAGGGAAATTAAAATCAAAAAGACACAGCCACCCCAAAGTTTGGGACGCCTCTGATTACAAGAACCTCGTTTAGAGTACAAGTTCAACATCGCAGAAAGTGAAAAATGGATAAAGAAGTTGTGGTATTTACTTACAAAGCAATATCACTCAGCAATGAAATCTATGTCATCAGGCCCTTAGCAGCACAATGAGTGGATTCAGGTATGATGATTCTAACTGAAATAAGTCACACAGAAAAAGAAACATCATAAGATATCAGTAATACACGGAATGTAAACTTGGCTACACAGGAACTGAATTACAGAACAGAACAGGGTCTCAAATTTAGAAAACCAACTTATGCTTGCTTAAGGGTAAAGGTGAGTTGGGGTGCTGCATAAAACCAGAGATTGAAATGAGCACAGATAAAGTTCCTTAAGCCAAATATGGAATAGACAAGAGCTACTCCTTGCTCAACGAAATGGACTCAACACCGCATATTAAACGCCTAAGAATGTACCTGACTAGTAAGTATCTTAAAACCTATGGATTGCTATGTCTCCGAAAGCGAATCAAGCGTGTGTACAGGGGCATAAACGCAGCAGTGATAGGATTGGAGAGGTTCGGTGAGCAAATGAAGACCCTTTGAGGTCATATTGCATGATACCCATTACACGGGTCTCAACTCTCCAGGTTTAAGGTATTCTTCCTTCAGCTAAAACATGCACGTGGAACCCAGGTATGATCAACCATGTGAACGAGAGACGTGTTCAAATATGTCTCAGTTTTCCTCCCCTGGTACTCGGGTGCAACATTCCAGATGCTTTACTAACACTCTCCCCACTTGGAGAGTCAGCGCCTTTAACCTCCTGTTTGGCCCAGTTTGCAATTTCTGCGGAAGATGAACAGGAATAGCGAGAACCAATGAGAGGCTAGCTGGAGGTGTCTGGACGGGCAAATTTAACTCTCATTTCCCACCAGGAAGAGGAAATAACCAAAGGCTCAGCGTGCCGTGCCGGAACCAGATTAGGGCCTGAAGCCATCCTGCGGTGTTGCGGCCAGCTCAAAAGAAAGCGAGTTGAAGAAATGAGCTCAGGGGCACTGTAATTCACAAATCTGCAGAGTTATAAATGACAGCTATCGTCCAAAAATAGACTGAAGTAAGGCTGCCAAGAGGACTTGAAAGCGGGGCAGAATTGCAGGAAACCGATTTCAGAAGGTAGACTGGAATTGCATTGAAAGCATAGGAAAAGAGGCAGAACGTCCACAATGATGCACTTGGCCAAAAAGGGTGTATGCGTTTTTTCCTAAATATATTCAGGAAAAAACGCATACGCCCTTTTTGGCCAACCAAGAAAACTTGCAAAGGAAATCTGCAGTACAATGAAGTCTCACTTCCCCCCGGTCAAAAGGGCCATCTGAAAAAAGTGTAAAATCCAGAAAGGCAGGACAGGCCATGGAGAACTGGGAGCCTTGTTATGCTGATGGGCGGGATGTAAATTGCCAACAGACACTCAGGAGAAGTGTATGGTGTTTCCTGAAACATCTAAAAAACAAAGCAACAGAGCCTAGGGCAATTCCACTTATGGTCCTATAGCTTAGGGAAATTAAAATCAAAAAGACACAGCCACCCCAAAGTTTGGGACGCCTCTGTTTACAAGAACCTCGTTTACCGTACAAGTTCAATATCACAGAAAGTGAAAAATGGATAAAGAACTTGTGGTACTTACGTACAATGCAGTATCACTCAGCAATGAAATCTATGTCATCAGGCCCGTAGCAGCATAATGAGTGGATTCAGGTACGATGATTCTAACTGAAATAAGTCACACAGAAAAAGAAACATCATAAGATATCACTAATACACGGAATGTAAACTTGGCTACACAGGAACTGCATTCCAAAACAGAACAGGGTCTCAAATTTAGAAAACCAACTTATGCTTGCTTAAGGGGAAAGGTGAGTTGGGGTGCTGCATAAAACCAGAGATTGAAATGAGCACAGATAAAGTTCCTTAAGCCAAATATGGAATAGACAAGAGCTACTCCTTGCTCAACGAAATGGACTCAAAACCCCATATTAAACGCCTAAGAATGTACCTGACTAGTAAGTATCTTAAAACCTATGGATTGCTATGTCTCCAAAAGAGAATCAAGCGTGTGTACAGGGGCATAAATGCAGCAGTGATAGGATTGGAGAGGTTCGGTGAGCAAATGAAGACCCTTTGAAGTCATATTGCACGGTACCCATTCCACGGGTCTCAACTCTCCAGGTTTAAGGTATTCTTCCTTCAGCTAAAACATGCATGTGGAACCCAGAGTATGATCAACCATGTGAACGGGAGACGTGTTCAAATATGTCTCAGTTTTCCTACCCTGGTACTCGGGTGCAACACTCCAGACGCTTTACTAACACTCTCCCGACTTGGAGAGTCAGTCCCTTTAACCTCCTGTTTGGCCCAGTTTGCAATTTCTGTGGAAGATGAACAGGAATAGCGAGAACCAATGAGAGGCTAGCTGCAGGTGTCTGGACGGGCAAATTTAACTCTCATTTCCCACCAGGAAGAGGAATTAACCAAAGGCTCAGCATGCCGGGCCGGAACCAGATTAGGGCCTGAAGCCATCCTGCGGTGTTGCGGCCAGGTCACAAGAAAGCGAGTTGAAGAAAGGAGCTCAGGGGCACTGTAATTCACAAACCTGCAGAGTTATAAATGACAGCTATCGTCCAAAATATACTGAAGTAAGGCTGCCAAGAGGACTTGAAAGCGGGGCAGAATTACAGGAAACCGATTTCAGGAGGTAGACTGGAATTGCATTGAAAGCATAGGAAAAGAGGCAGAACGTCCACAATGATGCACTTGGCCAAAAAGGGCGTATGCGTTTTTTCCTGAATATATTCAGGAAAAAACGCATACGCCCTTTTTGGCCAACCAAGCAAGCTTGCAAAGGAAATCTGCACTACAATGAAGTCTCACTTCCCCCCGGTCAAAAGGGCCATCTGAAAAAAGTGTAAAATCCAGAAAGGCAGGACAGGCCATGGAGAACTGGGAGCCTTGTTATGCTGATGGGCGGGATGTAAATTGCCAACAGACACTTGGGAGAAGTGTAGGGTGTTTACTGAAACATCTAAAAAACAAAGCAACAGAGCCTAGGGCACTGCCACTTATGGTCCTATAGCTTAGGGAAATTAAAATCAAAAAGACACAGCCACCCCAAAGTTTGGGACGCCTCTGATTACAAGAACCTCGTTTAGAGTACAAGTTCAACATCGCAGAAAGTGAAAAATGGATAAAGAAGTTGTGGTATTTACTTACAAAGCAATATCACTCAGCAATGAAATCTATGTCATCAGGCCCTTAGCAGCACAATGAGTGGATTCAGGTATGATGATTCTAACTGAAATAAGTCACACAGAAAAAGAAACATCATAAGATATCAGTAATACACGGAATGTAAACTTGGCTACACAGGAACTGAATTACAGAACAGAACAGGGTCTCAAATTTAGAAAACCAACTTATGCTTGCTTAAGGGTAAAGGTGAGTTGGGGTGCTGCATAAAACCAGAGATTGAAATGAGCACAGATAAAGTTCCTTAAGCCAAATATGGAATAGACAAGAGCTACTCCTTGCTCAACGAAATGGACTCAACACCGCATATTAAACGCCTAAGAAAGTACCTGACTAGTAAGTATCTTAAAACCTATGGATTGCTATGTCTCCGAAAGCGAATCAAGCGTGTGTACAGGGGCATAAACGCAGCAGTGATAGGATTGGAGAGGTTCGGTGAGCAAATGAAGACCCTTTGAGGTCATATTGCATGATACCCATTACACGGGTCTCAACTCTCCAGGTTTAAGGTATTCTTCCTTCAGCTAAAACATGCACGTGGAACCCAAGTATGATCAACCATGTGAACGAGAGACGTGTTCAAATATGTCTCAGTTTTCCTCCCCTGGTACTCGGGTGCAACATTCCAGATGCTTTACTAACACTCTCCCCACTTGGAGAGTCAGCGCCTTTAACCTCCTGTTTGGCCCAGTTTGCAATTTCTGCGGAAGATGAACAGGAATAGCGAGAACCAATGAGAGGCTAGCTGGAGGTGTCTGGACGGGCAAATTTAACTCTCATTTCCCACCAGGAAGAGGAAATAACCAAAGGCTCAGCGTGCCGTGCCGGAACCAGATTAGGGCCTGAAGCCATCCTGCGGTGTTGCGGCCAGCTCAAAAGAAAGCGAGTTGAAGAAAGGAGCTCAGGGGCACTGTAATTCACAAATCTGCAGAGTTATAAATGACAGCTATCGTCCAAAAATAGACTGAAGTAAGGCTGCCAAGAGGACTTGAAAGCGGGGCAGAATTGCAGGAAACCGATTTCAGGAGGTAGACTGGAATTGCATTGAAAGCATAGGAAAAGAGGCAGAACGTCCACAATGATGCACTTGGCCAAAAAGGGCGTATGCGTTTTTTCCTGAATATATTCAGGAAAAAACGCATACGCCCTTTTTGGCCAACCAAGCAAGCTTGCAAAGGAAATCTGCACTACAATGAAGTCTCACTTCCCCCCGGTCAAAAGGGCCATCTGAAAAAAGTGTAAAATCCAGAAAGGCAGGACAGGCCATGGAGAACTGGGAGCCTTGTTATGCTGAAGGGCGGGATGTAAATTGCCAACAACCACTCGGGAGAAGTGTATGGTGTTTCCTGAAACATCTAAAAAACAAAGCAACAGAGCCTAGGGCACTTCCACTTATGGTCCTATAGATTAGGGAATTTAAAATCAAAAAGACACAGCCACCCCAAAGTTTGGAATGGCTCTGTTTACAAGAACCTCGTTTACAGTACAAGTTCAACATCGCAGAAAGTGAAAAATGGATAAAAAAGTTGTGGTATTTACTTACAAAGCAATATCACTCAGCAATGAAATCTGTGTCATCAGGCCCTTAGTAGCACAATGAGTGGATTCAGGTATGATGATTCTAACTGAAATAAGTCACACAGAAAAAGAAACATCATAAGATATCAGTAATACACGGAATGTAAACTTGGCTACACAGGAACTGAATTACAGAACAGAACAGGGTCTCAAATTTAGAAAACCAACTTATGCTTGCTTAAGTGTAAAGGTGAGTTGGGGTAGTGCATAAAACCAGAGATTGAAATGAGCACAGATAAAGTTCCTTAAGCCAAATATGGAATAGACAAGAGCTATCCTTGCTCAAAGAAATGGACTCAACACCGCATATTAAACGCCTAAGAATGTACCTGACTAGTAAGTATCTTAAAACCTATGGATTGCTATGTCTCCAAAAGAGAATCAAGCGTGTGTACAGGGGCATAAATGCAGCAGTGATAGGATTGGAGAGGTTTGGTGAGCAAATGAAGACCCTTTGAAGTCATATTGCACGGTACCCATTCCACGGGTCTCAACTCTCCAGGTTTAAGGTATTCTTCCTTCAGCTAAAACATGCATGTGGAACCCAGAGTATGATCAACCATGTGAATGGGAGACGTGTTCAAATATGTCTCAGTTTTCCTACCCTGGTACTCGGGTGCAACACTCCAGACGCTTTACTAACACTCTCCCGACTTGGAGAGTCAGTCCCTTTAACCTCCTGTTTGGCCCAGTTTGCAATTTCTGCGGAAGATGAACAGGAATAGCGAGAACCAATGAGAGGCTAGCTGGAGGTGTCTGGACGGGCAAATTTAACTCTCATTTCCCACCAGGAAGAGGAAATAACCAAAGGCTGAGCGTGCCGTGCCGGAACCAGATTAGGGCCTGAAGCCATCCTGCGGTGTTGCGGCCAGGTCACAAGAAAGTGAGTTGAAGAAAGGAGCTCAGGGGCACTGTAATTCACAAACCTGCAGAGTTATAAATGACAGCTATCGTCCAAAAATAGACTGAAGTAAGGCTGCCAAGAGGACTTGAAAGCGGGGCAGAATTGCAGGAAACCGATTTCAGGAGGTAGACTGGAATTGCATTGAAAGCATAGGAAAAGAGGCAGAACGTCCACAATGATGCACTTGGCCAAAAAGGGCGTATGCGTTTTTTCCTGAATATATTCAGGAAAAAACGCATACGCCCTTTTTGGCCAACCAAGCAAGCTTGCAAAGGAAATCTGCACTACAATGAAGTCTCACTTCCCCCCGGTCAAAAGGGCCATCTGAAAAAAGTGTAAAATCCAGAAAGGCAGGACAGGCCATGGAGAACTGGGAGCCTTGTTATGCTGAAGGGCGGGATGTAAATTGCCAACAACCACTCGGGAGAAGTGTATGGTGTTTCCTGAAACATCTAAAAAACAAAGCAACAGAGCCTAGGGCACTGCCACTTATGGTCCTATAGCTTAGGGAAATTAAAATCAAAAAGGCACAGCCACCCCAAAGTTTGGGACGCCTCCGTTTACAAGAACCTCGTTTACCGTACAAGTTCAATATCACAGAAAGTGGAAAATGGATAAAGAACTTGTGGTACTTACGTACAATGCAGTATCATTCAGCAATGAAATCTATGTCATCAGGCCCGTAGCAGCATAATGAGTGGATTCAGGTACGATGATTCTAACTGAAATAAGTCACACAGAAAAAGAAACATCATAAGATATCACTAATACACGGAATGTAAACTTGGCTACACAGGAACTGCATTCCAAAACAGAACAGGGTCTCAAATTTAGAAAACCAACTTATGCTTGCTTAAGGGGAAAGGTGAGTTGGGGTGCTGCATAAAACCAGAGATTGAAATGAGCACAGATAAAGTTCCTTAAGCCAAATATGGAATAGACAAGAGCTACTCCTTGCTCAACGAAATGGACTCAAATCCCCATATTAAACGCCTAAGAATGTACCTGACTAGTAAGTATCTTAAAACCTATGGATTGCTATGTCTCCAAAAGAGAATCAAGCGTGTGTACAGGGGCATAAATGCAGCAGTGATAGGATTGGAGAGGTTTGGTGAGCAAATGAAGACCCTTTGAAGTCATATTGCACGGTACCCATTCCACGGGTCTCAACTCTCCAGGTTTAAGGTATTCTTCCTTCAGCTAAAACATGCATGTGGAACCCAGAGTATGATCAACCATGTGAATGGGAGACGTGTTCAAATATGTCTCAGTTTTCCTACCCTGGTACTCGGGTGCAACACTCCAGACGCTTTACTAACACTCTCCCGACTTGGAGAGTCAGTCCCTTTAACCTCCTGTTTGGCCCAGTTTGCAATTTCTGCGGAAGCTGAACAGGAATAGCGAGAACCAATGAGAGGCTAGCTGCAGGTGTCTGGACGGGCAAATTTAACTCTCATTTCCCACCAGGAAGAGGAATTAACCAAAGGCTCAGCATGCCGGGCCGGAACCAGATTAGGGCCTGAAGCCGCCCTGCGGTGTTGCGGCCAGGTCACAAGAAAGCGAGTTGAAGAAAGGAGCTCAGGGGCACTGTAATTCACAAACCTGCAGAGTTATAAATGACAGCTATCGTCCAAAAATAGACTGAAGTAAGGCTGCCAAGAGGACTTGAAAGCGGGGCAGAATTGCAGGAAACCGATTTCAGGAGGTAGACTGGAATTGCATTGAAAGCATAGGAAAAGAGGCAGAACGTCCACAATGATGCACTTGGCCAAAAAGGGCGTATGCGTTTTTTCCTGAATATATTCAGGAAAAAACGCATACGCCCTTTTTGGCCAACCAAGCAAGCTTGCAAAGGAAATCTGCACTACAATGAAGTCTCACTTCCCCCCGGTCAAAAGGGCCATCTGAAAAAAGTGTAAAATCCAGAAAGGCAGGACAGGCCATGGAGAACTGGGAGCCTTGTTATGCTGAAGGGCGGGATGTAAATTGCCAACAACCACTCGGGATAAGTGTATGGTGTTTCCTGAAACATCTAAAAAACAAAGCAACAGAGCCTAGGGCACTTCCACTTATGGTCCTATAGCTTAGGGAATTTAAAATCAAAAAGACACAGCCACCCCAAAGTTTGGAACGGCTCTGTTTACAAGAACCTCGTTTACAGTACAAGATCAACATCGCAGAAAGTGAAAAATGGATAAAAAAGTTGTGGTATTTACTTACAAAGCAATATCACTCATTAATGAAATCTGTGTCATCAGGCCCTTAGTAGCACAATGAGTGGATTCAGGTATGATGATTCCAACTGAAATAAGTCACACAGAAAAAGAAACATCATAAGATATCACTAATACACGGAATGTAAACTTGGCTACACAGGAACTGAATTACAGAACAGAACAGGGTCTCAAATTTAGAAAACCAACTTATGCTTGCTTAAGGGTAAAGGTGAGTTGGGGTGCTGCATAAAACCAGAGATTGAAATGAGCACAGATAAAGTTCCTTAAGCCAAATATGGAATAGACAAGAGCTACTCCTTGCTCAAAGAAATGGACTCAACACCGCATATTAAACGCCTAAGAATGTACCTGACTAGTAAGTATCTTAAAATCTAGGGATTGCTATGTCTCCGAAAGAGAATCAAGCATGTGTACAGGGGCATAAACGCAGCAGTGATAGGATTGGAGAGGTTCGGTGAGCAAATGAAGACCCTTTGAAGTCATATTGCATGGTACCCATTCCACGGGTTTCAACTACCCAGGTTTTAGGTATTCTTCCTTCAGCTAAAACATGCATGTGGAACCCAGAGTATGATCAACCATGTGATCGGGAGACGTGTTCAAATATGTCTCAGTTTTCCTCCCCTGGTACTCGGGTGCAACATTCCAGACGCTTTACTAACACTCTCCCCACTTGGAGAGTCAGCGCCTTTAACCTCCTGTTTGGCCCAGTTTGCAATTTCTGCGGAAGATGAACAGGAATAGCGAGAACCAATGAGAGACTAGCTGGAGGTGTCTGGACGGGCAAATTTAACTCTCATTTCCCACCAGGAAGAGGAAATAACCAGAGGCTCAGCGTGCCGTGCCGGAACCAGATTAGGGCCTGAAGCCATCCTGCGGTGTTGCGGCCAGGTCACAAGAAAGCAAGTTGAAGAAAGGAGCTCAGGGGCACTGTAATTCACAAACCTGCAGAGTTATAAATGACAGCTATCGTCCAAAAATAGACTGAAGTAAGGCTGCCAAGAGGACTTGAAAGTGGGGCAGAATTGCAGGAAACCGATTTCAGGAGGTAGACTGGAATTGCATTGAAAGCATAGGAAAAGAGGCAGAACGTCCACAATGATGCACTTGGCCAAAAAGGGCGTATGCGTTTTTTCCTGAATATATTCAGGAAAAAACGCATACGCACTTTTTGGCCAACCAAGCAAACTTGCAAAGGAAATCTGCACTACAATGAAGTCTCACTTCCCCCCGGTCAAAAGGGCCATCTGAAAAAAGTGTAAAATCCAGAAAGGCAGGACAGGCCATGGAGAACTGGGAGCCTTGTTATGCTGAAGGGCGGGATGTAAATTGCCAACAACCACTCGGGAGAAGTGTATGGTGTTTCCTGAAACATCTAAAAATCAAAGCAACAGAGCCTATGGCATTGCCAATTATGGTCCTATAGCTTAGGGAAATTAAAATCAAAAAGACACAGCCACCCCAAAGTTTGGGACGCCTCCGTTTACAAGAACCTCGTTTACCATACAAGTTCAATATCACAGAAAGTGAAAAATGGATAAAGAACTTGTGGTACTTACGTACAATGCAGTATCACTCAGCAATGAAATCTATGTCATCAGGCCCGTAGCAGCATAATGAGTGGATTCAGGTACGATGATTCTAACTGAAATAAGTCACACAGAAAAAGAAACATCATAAGATATCACTAATACACGGAATGTAAACTTGGCTACACAGGAACTGCATTCCAAAACAGAACAGGGTCTCAAATTTAGAAAACCAACTTATGCTTGCTTAAGGGGAAAGGTGAGTTGGGGTGCTGCATAAAACCAGAGATTGAAATGAGCACAGATAAAGTTCCTTAAGCCAAATATGGAATAGACAAGAGCTACTCCTTGCTCAACGAAATGGACTCAAAACCCCATATTAAACGCCTAAGAATGTACCTGACTAGTAAGTATCTTAAAACCTATGGATTGCTATGTCTCCAAAAGAGAATCAAGCGTGTGTACAGGGGCATAAATGCAGCAGTGATAGGATTGGAGAGGTTCGGTGAGCAAATGAAGACCCTTTGAAGTCATATTGCACGGTACCCATTCCACGGGTCTCAACTCTCCAGTTTTAAGGTATTCTTCCTTCAGCTAAAACATGCATGTGGAACCCAGAGTATGATCAACCATGTGATCGGGAGACGTGTTCAAATATGTCTCAGTTTTCCTACCCTGGTACTCGGGTGCAACACTCCAGACGCTTTACTAACACTCTCCCGACTTGGAGAGTCAGTCCCTTTAACCTTCTGTTTGGCCCAGTTTGCAATTTCTGCGGAAGATGAACAGGAATAGCGAGAACAAATGAGAGGCTAGCTGCAGGTGTCTGGACGGGCAAATTTAACTCTCATTTCCCACCAGGAAGAGGAATTAACCAAAGGCTCAGCATGCCGGGCCGGAACCAGATTAGGGCCTGAAGCCATCCTGTGGTGTTGCGGCCAGATCACAAGAAAGCGAGTTGAAGAAAGGAGCTCAGGGGCACTCTAATTCACAAACCTGCAGAGTTATAAATGACAGCTATCGTCCAAAAATAGACTGAAGTAAGGCTGCCAAGAGGACTTGAAAGCGGGGCAGAATTGCAGGAAACCGATTTCAGGAGGTAGACTGGAATTGCATTGAAAGCATAGGAAAAGAGGCAGAACGTCCACAATGATGCACTTGGCCAAAAAGGGCGTATGCGTTTTTTCCTGAATATATTCAGGAAAAAACGCATACGCCCTTTTTGGCCAACCAAGCAAGCTTGCAAAGGAAATCTGCACTACAATGAAGTCTCACTTCCCCCGGGTCAAAAGGGCCATCTGAAAAAAGTGTAAAATCCAGAAAGGCAGGACAGGCCATGGAGAACTGGGAGCCTTGTTATGCTGATGGGCGGGATGTAAATTGCCAACAGCCACTTGGGAGAAGTGTATGGTGTTTCCTGAAATATCTAAAAAACAAAGCAACAGAGCCTAGGGCACTGCCACTTATGGTCCTATAGCTTAGGGAATTTAAAATCAAAAAGACACAGCCACCCCAAAGTTTGGGACGCCTCTGTTTACAAGAACCTCGTTTACAGTACAAGTTCAACATCGCAGAAAGTGAAAAATGGATAAAAAAGTTGTGGTATTTACTTACAAAGCAATATCACTCAGCAATGAAATCTGTGTCATCAGGCCCTTAGTAGCACAATGAGTGGATTCAGGTATGATGATTCTAACTGAAATAAGTCACACAGAAAAAGAAACATCATAAGATATCACTAATACACGGAATGTAAACTTGGCTACACAGGAACTGAATTATACAACAGAACAGGGTCTCAAATTTAGAAAACCAACCTATCCTTGCTTAAGGGTAAAGGTGAGTTGGGGTGCTGCATAAAACCAGAGATTGAAATGAGCACAGATAAAGTTCCTTAAGCCAAATATGGAATAGACAAGAGCTACTCCTTGCTCAAAGAAATGGACTCAACACCGCATATTAAACGCCTAATAATGTACCTGACTAGTAAGTATCTTAAAATCTAGGGATTGCTATGTCTCCGAAAGAGAATCAAGCATGTGTACAGGGGCATAAACGCAGCAGTGATAGGATTGGAGAGGTTCGGTGAGCAAATGAAGACCCTTTGAAGTCATATTGCATGGTACCCATTCCACGGGTTTCAACTACCCAGGTTTTAGGTATTCTTCCTTCAGCTAAAACATGCATGTGGAACCCAGAGTATGATCAACCATGTGATCGGGAGACGTGTTCAAATATGTCTCAGTTTTCCTCCCCTGGTACTCGGGTGCAACATTCCAGACGCTTTACTAACACTCTCCCCACTTGGAGAGTCAGCGCCTTTAACCTCCTGTTTGGCCCAGTTTGCAATTTCTGCGGAAGATGAACAGGAATAGCGAGAACCAATGAGAGACTAGCTGGAGGTGTCTGGACGGGCAAATTTAAGTCTCATTTCCCACCAGGAAGAGGAAATAACCAGAGGCTCAGCGTGCCGTGCCGGAACCAGATTAGGGCCTGAAGCCATCCTGCGGTGTTGCGGCCAGCTCACAAGAAAGCAAGTTGAAGAAAGGAGCTCAGGGGCACTGTAATTCACAAACCTGCAGAGTTATAAATGACAGCTATCGTCCAAAAATAGACTGAAGTAAGGCTGCCAAGAGGACTTGAAAGCGGGGCAGAATTGCAGGAAACCGATTTCAGGAGTTAGACGGGAATTGCATTGAAAGCATAGGAAAAGAGGCAGAACGTCCACAATGATGCACTTGGCCAAAAAGGGCGTATGCGTTTTTTCCTGAATATATTCAGGAAAAAACGCATACGCCCTTTTTGGCCAACCAAGCAAGCTTGCAAAGGAAATCTGCACTACAATGAAATCTCACTTCCCCCCGGTCAAAAGGGCCATCTGAAAAAAGGGTAAAATCCAGAAAGGCAGGAGAGGCCATGGAGAACTGGGAGCCTTGTTATGCTGATGGGCGGGATGTAAATTGCCAACAGACACTCAGGAGAAGTGTATGGTGTTTCCTGAAACATCTAAAAAACAAAGCAACAGAGCCTAGGGCACTTCCACTTATGGTCCTATAGCTTAGGGAAATTAAAATCAAAAAGACACAGCCACCCCAAAGTTTGGGACGCCTCCGTTTAAAAGAACCTCGTTTACCGTACAAGTTCAATATCACAGAAAGTGAAAAATGGATAAAGAACTTGTGGTACTTACGTACAATGCAGTATCACTCAGCAATGAAATCTATGTCATCAGGCCCGTAGCAGCATAATGAGTGGATTCAGGTACGATGATTCTAACTGAAATAAGTCACACAGAAAAAGAAACATCATAAGATATCACTAATACACGGAATGTAAACTTGGCTACACAGGAACTGCATTCCAAAACAGAACAGGGTCTCAAATTTAGAAAACCAACTTATGCTTGCTTAAGGGGAAAGGTGAGTTGAGGTGCTGCATAAAACCAGAGATTGAAATGAGCACAGATAAAGTTCCTAAAGCCAAATATGGAATAGACAAGAGCTACTCCTTGCTCAACGAAATGGACTCAAAACCCCATATTAAACGCCTAAGAATGTACCTGACTAGTAAGTATCTTAAAACCTATGGATTGCTATGTCTCCAAAAGAGAATCAAGCGTGTGTACAGGGGCATAAATGCAGCAGTGATAGGATTGGAGAGGTTCGGGGAGCAAATGAAGACCCTTTGAAGACATATTGCACGGTACCCATTCCACGGGTCTCAACTCTCCAGGTTTAAGGTATTCTTCCTTCAGCTAAAACATGCATGTGGAACCCAGAGTATGATCAACCATGTGAACGGGAGACGTGTTCAAATATCTCTCAGTTTTCCTACCCTGGTACTCGGGTGCAACACTCCAGACGCTTTACTAACACTCTCCCGACTTGGAGAGTCAGTCCCTTTAACCTCCTGTTTGGCCCAGTTTGCAATTTCTGCGGAAAATGAACAGGAATAGCGAGAACCAATGAGAGGCTAGCTGCAGGTGTCTGGACGGGCAAATTTAACTCTCATTTCGCACCAGGAAGAGGAATTAACCAAAGGCTCAGCATGCCGGGCCGGAACCAGATTAGGGCCTGAAGCCATCCTGCGGTGTTGCGGCCAGGTCACAAGAAAGCGAGTTGAAGAAAGGAGCTCAGGGGCACTGTAATTCACAAACCTGCAGAGTTATAAATGACAGCTATCGTCCAAAAATAGACTGAAGTAAGGCTGCCAAGAGGACTTGAAAGCGGGGCAGAATTGCAGGAAACCGATTTCAGGAGGTAGACTGGAATTGCATTGAAAGCATAGGAAAAGAGGCAGAACGTCCACAATGATGCACTTGGCCAAAAAGGGCGTATGCGTTTTTTCCTGAATATATTCAGGAAAAAACGCATACGCCCTTTTTGGCCAACCAAGCAAGCTTGCAAAGGAAATCTGCACTACAATGAAGTTTCACTTCCCCCCGGTCAAAAGGGCAATCTGAAAAAAGTGTAAAATCCAGAAAGGCAGGACAGGCCATGGAGAACTGGGAGCCTTGTTATGCTGATGGGCGGGATGTAAATTGCCAACAGACACTCCGGAGAAGTGCATGGTGTTTCCTGAAACATCTAAAAAACAAAGCAACAGAGCCTAGGGCAGTTCCACTTATGGTCCTATAGCTTAGGGAAATTAAAATCAAAAAGACACAGCCACCCCAAAGTTTGGAACGGCTCTGTTTACAAGAACCTCGTTTACAGTACAAGTTCAACATCGCAGAAAGTGAAAAATGGATAAAGAAGTTGTGGTATTTACTTACAAAGCAATATCACTCAGCAATGAAATCTATGTCATCAGGCCCTTAGCAGCACAATGAGTGGATTCAGGTATGATGATTCTAACTGAAATAAGTCACACAGAAAAAGAAACATCATAAGATATCAGTAATACACGGAATGTAAACTTGGCTACACAGGAACTGAATTACAGAACAGAACAGGGTCTCAAATTTAGAAAACCAACTTATGCTTGCTTAAGGGTAAAGGTGAGTTGGGGTGCTGCATAAAACCAGAGATTGAAATGAGCACAGATAAATTTCCTTAAGCCAAATATGGAATAGACAAGAGCTACTCCTTGCTCAACGAAATGGACTCAACACCGCATATTAAACGCCTAAGAATGTACCTGACTAGTAAGTATCTTAAAACCTATGGATTGCTATGTCTCCGAAAGAGAATCAAGCGTGTGTACAGGGGCATAAACGCAGCAGTGATAGGATTGGAGAGGTTCGGTGAGCAAATGAAGACCCTTTGAAGTCATATTGCATGGTACCCATTACACGGGTCTCAACTCTCCAGGTTTAAGGTATTCTTCCTTCAGCTAAAACATGCATGTGGAACGCAGAGTATGATCAACCATGTGAACGAGAGACGTGTTCAAATATGTCTCAGTTTTCCTCCCCTGGTACTCGGGTGCAACATTCCAGACGCTTTACTAACCCTCTCCCCACTTGGAGAGTCAGCGCCTTTAACCTCCTGTTTCGCCCAGTTTGCAATTTCTGCGGAAGATGAACAGGAATAGCGAGAACCAATGAGAGGCTAGCTGGAGGTGTCTGGACAGGCAAATTTAACACTCATTTCCCACCAGGAAGAGGAAATAACCAAAGCCTCAGCGTGCCGTGCCGGAACCAGATTAGGGCCTGAAGCCATCCTGCGGTGTTGCGGCCAGCTCAAAAGAAAGCGAGTTGAAGAAAGGAGCTCAGGGGCACTGTAATTCACAAACCTGCAGAGTTATAAATGACAGCTATCGTCCAAAAATAGACTGAAGTAAGGCTGCCAAGAGGACTTGAAAGCGGGGCAGAATTGCAGGAAACCGATTTCAGGAGGTAGACTGGAATTGCATTGAAAGCATAGGAAAAGAGGCAGAACGTCCACAATGATGCACTTGGCCAAAAAGGGCGTATGCGTTTTTTCCTGAATATATTCAGGAAAAAACGCATACGCCCTTTTTGGCCAACCAAGCAAGCTTGCAAAGGAAATCTGCAGTACAATGAAGTCTCACTTCCCCCCGGTCAAAAGGGCCATCTGAAAAAAGTGTAAAATCCAGAAAGGCAGGACAGGCCATGGAGAACTGGGAGCCTTGTTATGCTGATGGGCGGGATGTAAATTGCCAACAGACACTGGGGAGAAGTGTATGGTGTTTCCTGAAACATCTAAAAAACAAAGCAACAGAACCTAGGGCACTTCCACTTATGGTCCTATAGCTTAGGGAATTTAAAATCAAAAAGACACAGCCACCCCAAAGTTTGGAACGGCTCTGTTTACAAGAACCTCGTTTACAGTACAAGTTCAACATCGCAGAAAGTGAAAAATGGATAAAGAAGTTGTGGTATTTACTTACAAAGCAATATCACTCAGCAATGAAATCTGTGTCATCAGGCCCTTAGCAGCACAATGAGTGGATTCAGGTATGATGATTCTAACTGAAATAAGTCACACAGAAAAAGAAACATCATAAGATATCAGTAATACATGGAATGTAAACTTGGCTACACAGGAACTGAATTACAGAACAGAACAGGGTCTCAAATTTAGAAAACCAACTTATGCTTGCTTAAGGGTAAAGGTGAGTTGGGGTGCTGCATAAAACCAGAGATTGAAATGAGCACAGATAAAGTTCCTTAAGCCAAATATGGAATAGACAAGAGCTACTCCTTGCTCAACGAAATGGACTCAACACCGCATATTAAACGCCTAAGAATGTACCTGACTAGTAAGTATCTTAAAACCTATGGATTGCTATGTCTCCGAAAGAGAATCAAGCGTGTGTACAGGGGCATAAACGCAGCAGTGATAGGATTGGAGAGGTTCGGTGAGCAAATGAAGACCCTTTGAAGTCATATTGCATGGTACCCATTACACGGGTCTCAACTCTCCAGGTTTAAGGTATTCTTCCTTCAGCTAAAACATGCATGTGGAACGCAGAGTATGATCAACCATGTGAACGAGAGACGTGTTCAAATATGTCTCAGTTTTCCTCCCCTGGTACTCGGGTGCAACATTCCAGACGCTTTACTAACACTCTCCCGACTTGGAGAGTCAGTCGCTTTAACCTCCTGTTTCGCCCAGTTTGCAATTTCTGCGGAAGCTGAACAGGAATAGCGAGAACCAATGAGAGGCTAGCTGCAGGTGTCTGGACAGGCAAATTTAACTCTCATTTCCCACCAGGAAGAGGAATTAACCAAAGGCTCAGCATGCCGGGCCGGAACCAGATTAGGGCCTGAAGCCATCCTGTGGTGTTGCGGCCAGGTCACAAGAAAGCGAGTTGAAGAAAGGAGCTCAGGGGCAGTGTAATTCACAAACCTGCAGACTTATAAATGACAGCTATCGTCCAAAAATAGACTGAAGTAAGGCTGCCAAGAGGACTTGAAAGCGGGGCAGAATTGCAGGAAACCGATTTCAGGAGGTAGACTGGAATTGCATTGAAAGCATAGGAAAAGAGGCAGAACGTCCACAATGATGCACTTGGCCAAAAAGGGCGTATGCGTTTTTTCCTGAATATATTCAGGAAAAAACGCATACGCCCTTTTTGGCCAACCAAGCAAGCTTGCAAAGGAAATCTGCACTACAATGAAGTCTCACTTCCCCCCGGTCAAAAGGGCCATCTGAAAAAAGGGTAAAATCCAGAAAGGCAGGACAGGCCATGGAAAACTGGGAGCCTTGTTATGCTGATGGGTGTGATGTAAATTGTCAACAACCACTCAGGAGAAGTGTATGGTGTTTCCTGAAACATCTAAAAAACAAAGCAACAGAACCTAGGGCACTTCCACTTATGGTCCTATAGCTTAGGGAAATTAAAATCAAAAAGACACAGCCACCCCAAAGTTTGGAACGGCTCTGTTTACAAGAACCTCGTTTACAGTACAAGTTCAACATCGCAGAAAGTGAAAAATGGATAAAGAAGTTGTGGTATTTACTTACAAAGCAATATCACTCAGCAATGAAATCTGTGTCATCAGGCCCTTAGCAGCACAATGAGTGGATTCAGGTATGATGATTCTAACTGAAATAAGTCACACAGAAAAAGAAACATCATAAGATATCAGTAATACACGGAATGGAAACTTCGCTACACAGGAACTGAATTACAGAACAGAACAGGGTCTCAAATTTAGAAAACCAACTTATGCTTGCTTAAGGGTAAAGGTGAGTTGGGGTGCTGCATAAAACCAGAGATTGAAATGAGCACAGATAAAGTTCCTTAAGCCAAATATGGAATAGACAAGAGCTACTCCTTGCTCAACGAAATGGACTCAACACCGCATATTAAACGCCTAAGAATGTACCTGACTAGTAAGTATCTTAAAACCTATGGATTGCTATGTCTCCAAAAGAGAATCAAGCATGTGTACAGGGGCATAAACGCAGCAGTGATAGGATTGGAGAGGTTCGGTGAGCAAATGAAGACCCTTTGAAGTCATATTGCATGGTACCCATTCCACGGGTTTCAACTACCCAGGTTTAAGGTATTCTTCCTTCAGCTAAAACATGCATGTGGAACCTAGAGTATGATCAACCATGTGATCGGGAGACGTGTTCAAATATGTCTCAGTTTTCCTCCCCTGGTACTCGGGTGCAACATTCCAGACGCTTTACTAACACTCTCCCGACTTGGAGAGTCAGTCCCTTTAACCTCCTGTTTGGCCCAGTTTGCAATTTCTGCGGAAGCTGAACAGGAATAGCGAGAACCAATGAGAGGCTAGCTGCAGGTGTCTGGACGGGCAAATTTAACTCTCATTTCCCACCAGGAAGAGGAATTAACCAAAGGCTCAGCATGCCGGGCCGGAACCAGATTAGGGCCTGAAGCCATCCTGCGGTGTTGCGGCCAGGTCACAAGAAAGCGAGTTGAAGAAAGGAGCTCAGGGGCACTGTAATTCACAAACCTGCAGACTTATAAATGACAGCTATCGTCCAAAAATAGACTGAAGTAAGGCTGCCAAGAGGACTTGAAAGCGGGGCAGAATTGCAGGAAACCGATTTCAGGAGGTAGACGGGAATTGCATTGAAAGCATAGGAAAAGAGGCAGAACGTCCACAATGATGCACTTGGCCAAAAAGGGCGTATGCGTTTTTTCCTGAATATATTCAGGAAAAAACGCATACGCCCTTTTTGGCCAACCAAGCAAGCTTGCAAAGGAAATCTGCAGTACAATGAAGTCTCACTTCCCCCCGGTCAAAAGGGCCATCTGAAAAAAGTGTAAAATCCAGAAAGGCAGGACAGGCCATGGAGAACTGGGAGCTTTGTTATGCTGAAGGGCGGGATGTAAATTGCCAATAAACACTCGGGAGAAGTGTATGGTGTTTCCTGAAACATCTAAAAAACAAAGCAACAGAGCCTAGGGCACTTCCACTTATGGTCCTATAGCTTAGGGAATTTAAAATCAAAAAGACACAGCCACCCCAATGTTTCGAACGGCTCTGTTTACAAGAACCTCGTTTACAGTACAAGTTCAACATCGAAGAAAGTGAAAAATGGATAAAAAAGTTGTGGTATTTACTTACAAAGCAATATCACTCAGCAATGAAATCTGTGTCATCAGGCCCTTAGCAGCACAATGAGTGGATTCAGGTATGATGATTCTAACTGAAATAAGTCACACAGAAAAAGAAACATCATAAGATATCAGTAATACACGGAATGTAAACTTGGCTACACAGGAACTGAATTACAGAACAGAACAGGGTCTCAAATTTAGAAAACCAACTTATGCTTGCTTAAGGGTAAAGGTGAGTTGAGGTGGTGCATAAAACCAGAGATTGAAATGAGCACAGATAAAGTTCCTTAAGCCAAATATGGAATAGACAAGAGCTACTCCTTGCTCAACGAAATGGACTCAACACCCCATATTAAACGCCTAAGAATGTACCTGACTAGTAAGTATCTTAAAACCTAGGGATTGCTATGTCTCCGAAAGAGAATCAAGCATGTGTACAGGGGCATAAACGCAGCAGTGATAGGATTGGAGAGGTTCGGTGAGCAAATGAAGACCCTTTGAAGTCATATTGCATGGTACCCATTCCACGGGTTTCAACTACCCAGGTTTAAGGTATTCTTCCTTCAGCTAAAACATGCATGTGGAACCTAGAGTATGATCAACCATGTGATCGGGAGAAGTGTTCAAATATGTCTCAGTTTTCCTCCCCTGGTACTCGGGTGCAACATTCCAGACGCTTTACTAACACTCTCCCGACTTGGAGAGTCAGTCCCTTTAACCTCCTGTTTGGCCCAGTTTGCAATTTCTGCGGAAGCTGAACAGGAATAGCGAGAACCAATGAGAGGCTAGCTGCAGGTGTCTGGACGGGCAAATTTAACTCTCATTTCCCACCAGGAAGAGGAATTAACCAAAGGCTCAGCATGCCGGGCTGGAACCAGATTAGGGCCTGAAGCCATCCTGCGGTGTTGCGGCCAGGTCACAAGAAAGCGAGTTGAAGAAAGGAGCTCAGGGGCACTGTAATTCACAAACCTGCAGAGTTATAAATGACAGCTATCGTCCAAAAATAGACTGAAGTAAGGCTGCCAAGAGGACTTGAAAGCGGGGCAGAATTGCAGGAAACCGATTTCAGGAGGTAGACTGGAATTGCATTGAAAGCATAGGAAAAGAGGCAGAACGTCCACAATGATGCACTTGGCCAAAAAGGGCGTATGCGTTTTTTCCTGAATATATTCAGGAAAAAACGCATACGCCCTTTTTGGCCAACCAAGCAAGCTTGCAAAGGAAATCTGCACTACAATGAAGTCTCACTTCCCCCCGGTCAAAAGGGCCATCTGAAAAAAGTGTAAAATCCAGAAAGGCAGGACAGGCCATGGAGAACTGGGAGCCTTGTTATGCTGATGGGCGGGATGTAAATTGCCAACAGACACTGGGGAGAAGTGTATGGTGTTTCCTGAAACATCTAAAAAACAAAGCAACAGAACCTAGGGCACTTCCACTTATGGTCCTATAGCTTAGGGAATTTAAAATCAAAAAGACACAGCCACCCCAAAGTTTGGAACGGCTCTGTTTACAAGAACCTCGTTTACAGTACAAGTTCAACATCGCAGAAAGTGAAAAATGGATAAAGAAGTTGTGGTATTTACTTACAAAGCAATATCACTCAGCAATGAAATCTGTGTCATCAGGCCCTTAGCAGCACAATGAGTGGATTCAGGTATGATGATTCTAACTGAAATAAGTCACACAGAAAAAGAAACATCATAAGATATCAGTAATACACGGAATGTAAACTTGGCTACACAGGAACTGAATTACAGAACAGAACAGGGTCTCAAATTTAGAAAACCAACTTATGCTTGCTTAAGGGTAAAGGTGAGTTGGGGTGCTGCATAAAACCAGAGATTGAAATGAGCACAGATAAAGTTCCTTAAGTCAAATATGGAATAGACAAGAGCTACTCCTTGCTCAACGAAATGGACTCAACACCGCATATTAAACGCCTAAGAATGTACCTGACTAGTAAGTATCTTAAAACCTATGGATTGCTATGTCTCCGAAAGAGAATCAAGCATGTGTACAGGGGCATAAACGCAGCAGTGATAGGATTGGAGAGGTTCGGTGAGCAAATGAAGACCCTTTGAAGTCATATTGCATGGTACCCATTCCACGGGTCTTAACTCCCCAGGTTTAAGGTATTCTTCCTTCAGCTAAAACATGCATGTGGAACCCAAGTATGATCAACCATGTGAACGGGAGACGTGTTCAAATATGGCTCAGCTTTCCTCCACTGGTACTCGCGTGTAACATTCCAGACGCTTTACTAACACTCTCCCCACTTGGAGAGTCAGCGCCTTTAACCTCCTGTTTGGCCCAGTTTGCAATTTCTGCGGAAGATGAACAGGAATAGCGAGAACCAATGAGATACTAGCTGGAGGTGTCTGGACGGGCAAATTTAACTCTCATTTCCCACCAGGAAGAGGAAATAACCAAAGGCTCAGCATGCCGTGCCGGAACCAGATTAGGGCCTGAAGCCATCCTGTGGTGTTGCGGCCAGGTCACAAGAAAGCGAGTTGAAGAAAGGAGCTCAGGGGCACTGTAATTCACAAACCTGCAGAGTTACAAATGACAGCTATCGTCCAAAAATAGACTGAAGTAAGGCTGCCAAGAGGACTTGAAAGCGGGGCAGAATTGCAGGAAACCGATTTCAGGAGGTAGACTGGAATTGCATTGAAAGCATAGGAAAAGAGGCAGAACGTCCACAATGATGCACTTGGCCAAAAAGGGCGTATGCGTTTTTTCCTGAATATATTCAGGAAAAAACGCATACGCCCTTTTTGGCCAACCAAGCAAGCTTGCAAAGGAAATCTGCACTACAATGAAGTCTCACTTCCCCCCGGTCAAAAGGGCCATCTGAAAAAAGGGTAAAATCCAGAAAGGCAGGACAGGCCATGGAGAACTGGGAGCCTTGTTATGCTGATGGGCGGGATGTAAATTGTCAACAACCACTCGGGAGAAGTGTATGGTGTTTCCTGAAACATCTAAAAAACAAAGCAACAGAACCTAGGGCACTTCCACTTATGGTCCTATAGCTTAGGGAAATTAAAATCAAAAAGACACAGCCACCCCAAAGTTTGGGACGCCTCCGTTTACAAGAACCTCGTTTACCATACAAGTTCAATTTCACAGAAAGTGAAAAATGGATAAAGAACTTGTGGTATTTACTTACAAAGCAATATCACCAATCAATGAAATCTGTGTCATCAGGCCCTTAGCAGCACAATGAGTGGATTCAGGTATGATGATTCTAACTGAAATAAGTCACACAGAAAAAGAAACATCATAAGATATCAGTAATACACGGAATGTAAACTTGGCTACACAGGAACTGAATTACAGAACAGAACAGGGTCTCAAATTTAGAAAACCAACTTATGCTTGCTTAAGGGGAAAGGTGAGTTGGGGTGCTGCATAAAACCAGAGATTGAAATGAGCACAGATAAAGTTCCTTAAGCCAAATATGGAATAGACAAGAGCTACTCCTTGCTCAACGAAATGGACTCAACACCGCATATTAAACGCCTAAGAATGTACCTGACTAGTAAGTATCTTAAAACCTATGGATTGCTATGTCTCCGAAAGAGAATCAAGCATGTGTACAGGGGCATAAACGCAGCAGTGATAGGATTGGAGAGGTTCGGTGAGCAAATGAAGACCCTTTGAAGTCATATTGCATGGTACCCATTCCACGGGTTTCAACTACCCAGGTTTAAGGTATTCTTCCTTCAGCTAAAACATGCATGTGGAACCTAGAGTATGATCAACCATGTGATCGGGAGACGTGTTCAAATATGTCTCAGTTTTCCTCCCCTGGTACTCAGGTGCAACATTCCAGACGCTTTACTAACACTCTCCCGACTTGGAGAGTCAGTCCCTTTAACCTCCTGTTTGGCCCAGTTTGCAATTTCTGCGGAAGCTGAACAGGAATAGCGAGAACCAATGAGAGGCTAGCTGCAGGTGTCTGGACGGGCAAATTTAACTCTCATTTCCCACCAGGAAGAGGAATTAACCAAAGGCTCAGCATGCCGGGCCGGAACCAGATTAGGGCCTGAAGCCATCCTGCGGTGTTGCGGCCAGGTCACAAGAAAGCGAGTTGAAGAAAGGAGCTCAGGGGCACTGTAATTCACAAACCTGCAGACTTATAAATGACAGCTATCGTCCAAAAATAGACTGAAGTAAGGCTGCCAAGAGGACTTGAAAGCGGGGCAGAATTGCAGGAAACCGATTTCAGGAGGTAGACTGGAATTGCATTGAAAGCATAGGAAAAGAGGCAGAACGTCCACAATGATGCACTTGGCCAAAAAGGGCGTATGCGTTTTTTCCTGAATATATTCAGGAAAAAACGCATACGCCCTTTTTGGCCAACCAAGCAAGCTTGCAAAGGAAATCTGCACTACAATGAAGTCTCATTCCCCCCGGTCAAAAGGGCCATCTGAAAAAAGTGTAAAATCCAGAAAGGCAGGACAGGCCATGGAGAACTGGGAGCCTTGTTATGCTGATGGGCGGGATGTAAATTGCCAACAACCACTCGGGAGAAGTGTATGGTGTTTCCTGAAACATCTAAAAAACAAAGCAACAGAACCTAGGGCACTTCCACTTATGGTCCTATAGCTTAGGGAAATTAAAATCAAAAAGACACAGCCACCCCAAAGTTTGGAACGGCTCTGTTTACAAGAACCTCGTTTACAGTACAAGTTCAACATCGCAGAAAGTGAAAAATGGATAAAGAAGTTGTGGTATTTACTTACAAAGCAATATCACTCAGCAATGAAATCTGTGTCATCAGGCCCTTAGCAGCACAATGAGTGGATTCAGGTATGATGATTCTAACTGAAATAAGTCACACAGAAAAAGAAACATCATAAGATATCAGTAATACATGGAATGTAAACTTGGCTACACAGGAACTGAATTACAGAACAGAACAGGGTCTCAAATTTAGAAAACCAACTTATGCTTGCTTAAGGGTAAAGGTGAGTTGGGGTGCTGCATAAAACCAGAGATTGAAATGAGCACAGATAAAGTTCCTTAAGCCAAATATGGAATAGACAAGAGCTACTCCTTGCTCAACCAAATGGACTCAACACCCCATATTAAACGCCTAAGAATGTACCTGACTAGTAAGTATCTTAAAACCTATGGATTGCTATGTCTCCGAAAGAGAATCAAGCATGTGTACAGGGGCATAAACGCAGCAGTGATAGGATTGGAGAGGTTCGGTGAGCAAATGAAGACCCTTTGAAGTCATATTGCATGGTACCCATTCCACGGGTTTCAACTACCCAGGTTTAAGGTATTCTTCCTTCAGCTAAAACATGCATGTGGAACCTAGAGTATGATCAACCATGTGATCGGGAGACGTGTTCAAATATGTCTCAGTTTTCCTCCCCTGGTACTCGGGTGCAACATTCCAGACGCTTTACTAACACTTTCCCCACTTGGAGAGTCAGTCCCTTTAACCTCCTGTTTGGCCCAATTTGCAATTTCTGCGGAAGATGAACAGGAATAGCGAGAACCAATGAGAGGCTAGCTGCAGGTGTCTGGACGGGCAAATTTAACTCTCATTTCCCACCAGGAAGAGGAAATAACCAAAGGCTCAGCGTGCCGTGCCGGAACCAGATTAGGGCCTGAAGCCATCCTGTGGTGTTGCGGCCAGGTCACAAGAAAGCGAGTTGAAGAAAGGAGCTCAGGGGCACTGTAATTCACAAACCTGCAGAGTTACAAATGACAGCTATCGTCCAAAAATAGACTGAAGTAAGGCTGCCAAGAGGACTTGAAAGCGGGGCAGAATTGCAGGAAACCGATTTCAGGAGGTAGACTGGAATTGCATTGAAAGCATAGGAAAAGAGGCAGAACGTCCACAATGATGCACTTGGCCAAAAAGGGCGTATGCGTTTTTTCCTGAATATATTCAGGAAAAAACGCATACACCCTTTTTGGCCAACCAAGCAAGCTTGCAAAGGAAATCTGCACTACAATGAAGTCTCACTTCCCCCCGGTCAAAAGGGCCATCTGAAAAAAGTGTAAAATCCAGAAAGGCAGGACAGGCCATGGAGAACTGGGAGCCTTGTTATGCTGATGGGCGGGATGTAAATTGTCAACAACCACTCAGGAGAAGTGTATGGTGTTTCCTGAAACATCTAAAAAACAAAGCAACAGAACCTAGGGCACTTCCACTTATGGTCCTATAGCTTAGGGAATTTAAAATCAAAAAGACACAGCCACCCCAAAGTTTGGAATGGCTCTGTTTACAAGAACCTCGTTTACAGTACAAGTTCAACATCGCAGAAAGTGAAAAATGGATAAAGAAGTTGTGGTATTTACTTACAAAGCAATATCACCAATCAATGAAATCTGTGTCATCAGGCCCTTAGCAGCACAATGAGTGGATTTAGGTATGATGATTCTAACTGAAATAAGTCACACAGAAAAAGAAACATCATAAGATATCAGTAATACACGGAATGTAAACTTGGCTACACAGGAACTGAATTACAGAACAGAACAGGGTCTCAAATTTAGAAAACCAACTTATGCTTGCTTAAGGGTAAAGGTGAGTTGGGGTGCTGCATAAAACCAGAGATTGAAATGAGCACAGATAAAGTTCCTTAAGCCAAATATGGAATAGACAAGAGCTACTCCTTGCTCAACGAAATGGACTCAACACCGCATATTAAACGCCTAAGAATGTACCTGACTAGTAAGTATCTTAAAACCTATGGATTGCTATGTCTCCGAAAGAGAATCAAGCATGTGTACAGGGGCATAAACGCAGCAGTGATAGGATTGGAGAGGTTCGGTGAGCAAATGAAGACCCTTTGAAGTCATATTGCATGGTACCCATTCCACGGGTTTCAACTACCCAGGTTTAAGGTATTCTTCCTTCAGCTAAAACATGCATGTGGAACCTAGAGTATGATCAACCATGTGATCGGGAGACGTGTTCAAATATGTCTCAGTTTTCCTCCCCTGGTACTCGGGTGCAACATTCCAGACGCTTTACTAACACTCTCCCGACTTGGAGAGTCAGTCCCTTTAACCTCCTGTTTGGCCCAGTTTGCAATTTCTGCGGAAGCTGAACAGGAATAGCGAGAACCAATGAGAGGCTAGCTGCAGGTGTCTGGACGGGCAAATTTAACTCTCATTTCCCACCAGGAAGAGGAATTAACCAAAGGCTCAGCATGCCGGGCCGGAACCAGATTAGGGCCTGAAGCCATCCTGCGGTGTTGCGGCCAGGTCACAAGAAAGCGAGTTGAAGAAAGGAGCTCAGGGGCACTGTAATTCACAAACCTGCAGACTTATAAATGACAGCTATCGTCCAAAAATAGACTGAAGTAAGGCTGCCAAGAGGACTTGAAAGCGGGGCAGAATTGCAGGAAACCGATTTCAGGAGGTAGACTGGAATTGCATTGAAAGCATAGGAAAAGAGGCAGAACGTCCACAATGATGCACTTGGCCAAAAAGGGCGTATGCGTTTTTTCCTGAATATATTCAGGAAAAAACGCATACGCCCTTTTTGGCCAACCAAGCAAGCTTGCAAAGGAAATCTGCACTACAATGAAGTCTCATTCCCCCCGGTCAAAAGGGCCATCTGAAAAAAGTGTAAAATCCAGAAAGGCAGGACAGGCCATGGAGAACTGGGAGCCTTGTTATGCTGATGGGCGGGATGTAAATTGCCAACAACCACTCGGGAGAAGTGTATGGTGTTTCCTGAAACATCCAAAAACAAAGCAACAGAACCTAGGGCACTTCCACTTATGGTCCTATAGCTTAGGGAATTTAAAATCAAAAAGACACAGCCACCCCAAAGTTTGGAACGGCTCTGTTTACAAGAACCTCGTTTACAGTACAAGTTCAACATCGCAGAAAGTGAAAAATGGATAAAGAAGTTGTGGTATTTACTTACAAAGCAATATCACCAATCAATGAAATCTGTGTCATCAGGCCCTTAGCAGCACAATGAGTGGATTTAGATATGATGATTCTAACTGAAATAAGTCACACAGAAAAAGAAACATCATAAGATATCAGTAATACACGGAATGTAAACTTGGCTACACAGGAACTGAATTACAGAACAGAACAGGGTCTCAAATTTAGAAAACCAACTTATGCTTGCTTAAGGGTAAAGGTGAGTTGGGGTGCTGCATAAAACCAGAGATTGAAATGAGCACAGATAAAGTTCCTTAAGCCAAATATGGAATAGACAAGAGCTACTCCTTGCTCAACGAAATGGACTCAACACCGCATATTAAACGCCTAAGAATGTACCTGACTAGTAAGTATCTTAAAACCTATGGATTGCTATGTCTCCGAAAGAGAATCAAGCATGTGTACAGGGGCATAAACGCAGCAGTGATAGGATTGGAGAGGTTCGGTGAGCAAATGAAGACCCTTTGAAGTCATATTGCATGGTACCCATTCCACGGGTTTCAACTACCCAGGTTTAAGGTATTCTTCCTTCAGCTAAAACATGCATGTGGAACCTAGAGTATGATCAACCATGTGATCGGGAGACGTGTTCAAATATGTCTCAGTTTTCCTCCCCTGGTACTCGGGTGCAACATTCCAGACGCTTTACTAACACTCTCCCGACTTGGAGAGTCAGTCCCTTTAACCTCCTGTTTGGCCCAGTTTGCAATTTCTGCGGAAGCTGAACAGGAATAGCGAGAACCAATGAGAGGCTAGCTGCAGGTGTCTGGACGGGCAAATTTAACTCTCATTTCCCACCAGGAAGAGGAATTAACCAAAGGCTCAGCATGCCGGGCCGGAACCAGATTAGGGCCTGAAGCCGCCCTGCGGTGTTGCGGCCAGGTCACAAGAAAGCGAGTTGAAGAAAGGAGCTCAGGGGCACTGTAATTCACAAACCTGCAGAGTTATAAATGACAGCTATCGTCCAAAAATAGACTGAAGTAAGGCTGCCAAGAGGACTTGAAAGCGGGGCAGAATTGCAGGAAACCGATTTCAGGAGGTAGACTGGAATTGCATTGAAAGCATAGGAAAAGAGGCAGAACGTCCACAATGATGCACTTGGCCAAAAAGGGCGTATGCGTTTTTTCCTGAATATATTCAGGAAAAAACGCATACGCCCTTTTTGGCCAACCAAGCAAGCTTGCAAAGGAAATCTGCAATACAATGAAGT
Source organism: Stenella coeruleoalba (assembly GCF_951394435.1). NCBI lineage: Eukaryota > Metazoa > Chordata > Mammalia > Artiodactyla > Delphinidae > Stenella > Stenella coeruleoalba. The sequence continues at coordinate 585,738 of NW_027646464.1, forward strand.
CTCACTTCCCCCCGGTCAAAAGGGCCATCTGAAAAAAGTGTAAAATCCAGAAAGGCAGGACAGGCCATGGAAAACTGGGAGCCTTGTTATGCTGAAGGGCGGGATGTAAATTGCCAATAAACACTCGGGAGAAGTGTATGGTGTTTCCTGAAACATCTAAAAAACAAAGCAACAGAGCCTAGGGCACTTCCACTTATGGTCCTATAGCTTAGGGAATTTAAAATCAAAAAGACACAGCCACCCCAAAGTTTCGAACGGCTCTGTTTACAAGAACCTCGTTTACAGTACAAGTTCAACATCGCAGAAAGTGAAAAATGGATAAAAAAGTTGTGGTATTTACTTACAAAGCAATATCACTCAGCAATGAAATCTGTGTCATCAGGCCCTTAGCAGCACAATGAGTGGATTCAGGTATGATGATTCTAACTGAAATAAGTGACACAGAAAAAGAAACATCATAAGATATCAGTAATACACGGAATGTAAACTTGGCTACACAGGAACTGAATTACAGAACAGAACAGGGTCTCAAATTTAGAAAACCAACTTATGCTTGCTTAAGGGTAAAGGTGAGTTGGGGTGCTGCATAAAACCAGAGATTGAAATGAGCACAGATAAAGTTCCTTAAGCCAAATATGGAATAGACAAGAGCTACTCCTTGCTCAACGAAATGGACTCAACACCGCATATTAAACGCCTAAGAATGTACCTGACTAGTAAGTATCTTAAAACCTAGGGATTGCTATGTCTCCGAAAGAGAATCAAGCATGTGTACAGGGGCATAAACGCAGCAGTGATAGGATTGGAGAGGTTCGGTGAGCAAATGAAGACCCTTTGAAGTCATATTGCATGGTACCCATTCCACGGGTTTCAACTACCCAGGTTTAAGGTATTCTTCCTTCAGCTAAAACATGCATGTGGAACCTAGAGTATGATCAACCATGTGATCGGGAGACGTGTTCAAATATGTCTCAGTTTTCCTCCCCTGGTACTCGGGTGCAACATTCCAGACGCTTTACTAACACTCTCCCGACTTGGAGAGTCAGTCCCTTTAACCTCCTGTTTGGCCCAGTTTGCAATTTCTGCGGAAGCTGAACAGGAATAGCGAGAACCAATGAGAGGCTAGCTGCAGGTGTCTGGACGGGCAAATTTAACTCTCATTTCCCACCAGGAAGAGGAAATAACCAAAGGCTCAGCGTGCCGTGCCGGAACCAGATTAGGGCCTGAAGCCATCCTGTGGTGTTGCGGCCAGGTCACAAGAAAGCGAGTTGAAGAAAGGAGCTCAGGGGCACTGTAATTCACAAACCTGCAGAGTTACAAATGACAGCTATCGTCCAAAAATAGACTGAAGTAAGGCTGCCAAGAGGACTTGAAAGCGGGGCAGAATTGCAGGAAACCGATTTCAGGAGGTAGACTGGAATTGCATTGAAAGCATAGGAAAAGAGGCAGAACGTCCACAATGATGCACTTGGCCAAAAAGGGCGTATGCGTTTTTTCCTGAATATATTCAGGAAAAAACGCATACGCCATTTTTGGCCAACCAAGCAAGCTTGCAAAGGAAATCTACACTACAATGAAGTCTCACTTCCCCCCGGTCAAAAGGGCCATCTGAAAAAAGGGTAAAATCCAGAAAGGCAGGACAGGCCATGGAGAACTGGGAGCCTTGTTATGCTGATGGGCGGGATGTAAATTGTCAACAACCACTCAGGAGAAGTGTATGGTGTTTCCTGAAACATCTAAAAAACAAAGCAACAGAACCTAGGGCACTTCCACTTATGGTCCTATAGCTTAGGGAAATTAAAATCAAAAAGACACAGCCACCCCAAAGTTTGGAACGGCTCTGTTTACAAGAACCTCGTTTACAGTACAAGTTCAACATCGCAGAAAGTGAAAAATGGATAAAGAAGTTGTGGTATTTACTTACAAAGCAATATCACCAATCAATGAAATCTGTGTCATCAGGCCCTTAGCAGCACAATGAGTGGATTCAGGTATGATGATTCTAACTGAAATAAGTCACACAGAAAAAGAAACATCATAAGATATCAGTAATACACGGAATGTAAACTTGGCTACACAGGAACTGAATTACAGAACAGAACAGGGTCTCAAATTTAGAAAACCAACTTATGCTTGCTTAAGGGTAAAGGTGAGTTGGGGTGCTGCATAAAACCAGAGATTGAAATGAGCACAGATAAAGTTCCTTAAGCCAAATATGGAATAGACAAGAGCTACTCCTTGCTCAACGAAATGGACTCAACACCGCATATTAAACGCCTAAGAATGTACCTGACTAGTAAGTATCTTAAAACCTATGGATTGCTATGTCTCCGAAAGAGAATCAAGCATGTGTACAGGGGCATAAACGCAGCAGTGATAGGATTGGAGAGGTTCGGTGAGCAAATGAAGACCCTTTGAAGTCATATTGCATGGTACCCATTCCACGGGTTTCAACTACCCAGGTTTAAGGTATTCTTCCTTCAGCTAAAACATGCATGTGGAACCTAGAGTATGATCAACCATGTGATCGGGAGACGTGTTCAAATATGTCTCAGTTTTCCTCCCCTGGTACTCGGGTGCAACATTCCAGACGCTTTACTAACACTCTCCCGACTTGGAGAGTCAGTCCCTTTAACCTCCTGTTTGGCCCAGTTTGCAATTTCTGCGGAAGCTGAACAGGAATAGCGAGAACCAATGAGAGGCTAGCTGCAGGTGTCTGGACGGGCAAATTTAACTCTCATTTCCCACCAGGAAGAGGAATTAACCAAAGGCTCAGCATGCCGGGCCGGAACCAGATTAGGGCCTGAAGCCGCCCTGCGGTGTTGCGGCCGGGTCACAAGAAAGCGAGTTGAAGAAAGGAGCTCAGGGGCACTGTAATTCACAAACCTGCAGAGTTATAAATGACAGCTATCGTCCAAAAATAGACTGAAGTAAGGCTGCCAAGAGGACTTGAAAGCGGGGCAGAATTGCAGGAAACCGATTTCAGGAGGTAGACTGGAATTGCATTGAAAGCATAGGAAAAGAGGCAGAACGTCCACAATGATGCACTTGGCCAAAAAGGGCGTATGCGTTTTTTCCTGAATATATTCAGGAAAAAACGCATACGCCCTTTTTGGCCAACCAAGCAAGCTTGCAAAGGAAATCTGCACTACAATGAAGTCTCACTTCCCCCCGGTCAAAAGGGCCATCTGAAAAAAGTGTAAAATCCAGAAAGGCAGGACAGGCCATGGAGAACTGGGAGCCTTGTTATGCTGAAGGGCGGGATGTAAATTGCCAATAAACACTCGGGAGAAGTGTATGGTGTTTCCTGAAACATCTAAAAAACAAAGCAACAGAGCCTAGGGCACTTCCACTTATGGTCCTATAGCTTAGGGAATTTAAAAGCAAAAAGACACAGCCACCCCAAAGTTTCGAACGGCTCTGTTTACAAGAACCTCGTTTACAGTACAAGTTCAACATCGCAGAAAGTGAAAAATGGATAAAAAAGTTGTGGTATTTACTTACAAAGCAATATCACTCAGCAATGAAATCTGTGTCATCAGGCCCTTAGCAGCACAATGAGTGGATTCAGGTATGATGATTCTAACTGAAATAAGTGACACAGAAAAAGAAACATCATAAGATATCAGTAATACACGGAATGTAAACTTGGGTACACAGGAACTGAATTACAGAACAGAACAGGGTCTCAAATTTAGAAAACCAACTTATGCTTGCTTAAGGGTAAAGGTGAGTTGGGGTGCTGCATAAAACCAGAGATTGAAATGAGCACAGATAAAGTTCCTTAAGCCAAATATGGAATAGACAAGAGCTACTCCTTGCTCAACGAAATGGACTCAACACCCCATATTAAACTCCTAAGAATGTACCTGACTAGTAAGTATCTTAAAACCTAGGGATTGCTATGTCTCCGAAAGAGAATCAAGCATGTGTACAGGGGCATAAACGCAGCAGTGATAGGATTGGAGAGGTTCGGTGATCAAATGAAGACCCTTTGAAGTCATATTGCATGGTACCCATTCCACGGGTTTCAACTACCCAGGTTTAAGGTATTCTTCCTTCAGCTAAAACATGCATGTGGAACCTAGAGTATGATCAACCATGTGATCGGGAGACGTGTTCAAATATGTCTCAGTTTTCCTCCCCTGGTACTCGGGTGCAACATTCCAGACGCTTTACTAACACTCTCCCGACTTGGAGAGTCAGTCCCTTTAACCTCCTGTTTGGCCCAGTTTGCAATTTCTGCGGAAGCTGAACAGGAATAGCGAGAACCAATGAGAGGCTAGCTGCAGGTGTCTGGACGGGCAAATTTAACTCTCATTTCCCACCAGGAAGAGGAAATAACCAAAGGCTCAGCGTGCCGTGCCGGAACCAGATTAGGGCCTGAAGCCATCCTGTGGTGTTGCGGCCAGGTCACAAGAAAGCGAGTTGAAGAAAGGAGCTCAGGGGCACTGTAATTCACAAACCTGCAGAGTTACAAATGACAGCTATCGTCCAAAAATAGACTGAAGTAAGGCTGCCAAGAGGACTTGAAAGCGGGGCAGAATTGCAGGAAACCGATTTCAGGAGGTAGACTGGAATTGCATTGAAAGCATAGGAAAAGAGGCAGAACGTCCACAATGATGCACTTGGCCAAAAAGGGCGTATGCGTTTTTTCCTGAATATATTCAGGAAAAAACGCATACGCCATTTTTGGCCAACCAAGCAAGCTTGCAAAGGAAATCTACACTACAATGAAGTCTCACATCCCCCCGGTCAAAAGGGCCATCTGAAAAAAGGGTAAAATCCAGAAAGGCAGGACAGGCCATGGAGAACTGGGAGCCTTGTTATGCTGATGGGCGGGATGTAAATTGTCAACAACCACTCAGGAGAAGTGTATGGTGTTTCCTGAAACATCTAAAAAACAAAGCAACAGAACCTAGGGCACTTCCACTTATGGTCCTATAGCTTAGGGAAATTAAAATCAAAAAGACACAGCCACCCCAAAGTTTGGAACGGCTCTGTTTACAAGAACCTCGTTTACAGTACAAGTTCAACATCGCAGAAAGTGAAAAATGGATAAAGAAGTTGTGGTATTTACTTACAAAGCAATATCACCAATCAATGAAATCTGTGTCATCAGGGCCTTAGCAGCACAATGAGTGGATTCAGGTATGATGATTCTAACTGAAATAAGTCACACAGAAAAAGAAACATCATAAGATATCAGTAATACACGGAATGTAAACTTGGCTACACAGGAACTGAATTACAGAACAGAACAGGGTCTCAAATTTAGAAAACCAACTTATGCTTGCTTAAGGGTAAAGGTGAGTTGGGGTGCTGCATAAAACCAGAGATTGAAATGAGCACAGATAAAGTTCCTTAAGCCAAATATGGAATAGACAAGAGCTACTCCTTGCTCAACGAAATGGACTCAACACCGCATATTAAACGCCTAAGAATGTACCTGACTAGTAAGTATCTTAAAACCTATGGATTGCTATGTCTCCGAAAGAGAATCAAGCATGTGTACAGGGGCATAAACGCAGCAGTGATAGGATTGGAGAGGTTCGGTGAGCAAATGAAGACCCTTTGAAGTCATATTGCATGGTACCCATTCCACGGGTTTCAACTACCCAGGTTTAAGGTATTCTTCCTTCAGCTAAAACATGCATGTGGAACCTAGAGTATGATCAACCATGTGATCGGGAGACGTGTTCAAATATGTCTCAGTTTTCCTCCCCTGGTACTCGGGTGCAACATTCCAGACGCTTTACTAACACTCTCCCGACTTGGAGAGTCAGTCCCTTTAACCTCCTGTTTGGCCCAGTTTGCAATTTCTGCGGAAGCTGAACAGGAATAGCGAGAACCAATGAGAGGCTAGCTGCAGGTGTCTGGACGGGCAAATTTAACTCTCATTTCCCACCAGGAAGAGGAATTAACCAAAGGCTCAGCATGCCGGGCCGGAACCAGATTAGGGCCTGAAGCCGCCGTGCGGTGTTGCGGCCAGGTCACAAGAAAGCGAGTTGAAGAAAGGAGCTCAGGGGCACTGTAATTCACAAACCTGCAGAGTTATAAATGACAGCTATCGTCCAAAAATAGACTGAAGTAAGGCTGCCAAGAGGACTTGAAAGCGGGGCAGAATTGCAGGAAACCGATTTCAGGAGGTAGACTGGAATTGCATTGAAAGCATAGGAAAAGAGGCAGAACGTCCACAATGATGCACTTGGCCAAAAAGGGCGTATGCGTTTTTTCCTGAATATATTCAGGAAAAAACGCATACGCCCTTTTTGGCCAACCAAGCAAGCTTGCAAAGGAAATCTGCACTACAATGAAGTCTCACTTCCCCCCGGTCAAAAGGGCCATCTGAAAAAAGTGTAAAATCCAGAAAGGCAGGACAGGCCATGGAGAACTGGGAGCCTTGTTATGCTGAAGGGCGGGATGTAAATTGCCAATAAACACTCGGGAGAAGTGTATGGTGTTTCCTGAAACATCTAAAAAACAAAGCAACAGAACCTAGGGCACTTCCACTTATGGTCCTATAGCTTAGGGAATTTAAAATCAAAAAGACACAGCCACCCCAAAGTTTGGAACGGCTCTGTTTACAAGAACCTCGTTTACAGTACAAGTTCAACATCGCAGAAAGTGAAAAATGGATAAAGAAGTTGTGGTATTTACTTACAAAGCAATATCACTCAGCAATGAAATCTGTGTCATCAGGCCCTTAGCAGCACAATGAGTGGATTCAGGTATGATGATTCTAACTGAAATAAGTCACACAGAAAAAGAAACATCATAAGATATCAGTAATACATGGAATGTAAACTTGGCTACACAGGAACTGAATTACAGAACAGAACAGGGTCTCAAATTTAGAAAACCAACTTATGCTTGCTTAAGGGTAAAGGTGAGTTGGGGTGCTGCATAAAACCAGAGATTGAAATGAGCACAGATAAAGTTCCTTAAGTCAAATATGGAATAGACAAGAGCTACTCCTTGCTCAACGAAATGGACTCAACACCGCATATTAAACGCCTAAGAATGTACCTGACTAGTAAGTATCTTAAAACCTATGGATTGCTATGTCTCCGAAAGAGAATCAAGCATGTGTACAGGGGCATAAACGCAGCAGTGATAGGATTGGAGAGGTTCGGTGAGCAAATGAAGACCCTTTGAAGTCATATTGCATGGTACCCATTCCACGGGTTTCAACTACACAGTTTTAAGGTATTCTTCCTTCAGCTAAAACATGCATGTGGAACCTAGAGTATGATCAACCATGTGATCGGGAGACGTGTTCAAATATGTCTCAGTTTTCCTCCCCTGGTACTCGGGTGCAACATTCCAGACGCTTTACTAACACTCTCCCGACTTGGAGAGTCAGTGTCTTTAACCTCCTGTTTGGCCCAGTTTGCAATTTCTGCGGAAGATGAACAGGAATAGCGAGAACCAATGAGAGGCTAGCTGCAGGTGTCTGGACGGGCAAATTTAACTCTCATTTCCCACCAGGAAGAGGAATTAACCAAAGGCACAGCATGCCGGGCCGGAACCAGATTAGTGCCTGAAGCCATCGTGCGGTGTTGCGGCCAGGTCACAAGAAAGCGAGTTGAAGAAAGGAGCTCAGGGGCACTGTAATTCACAAACCTGCAGACTTATAAATGACAGCTATCGTCCAAAAATAGACTGAAGTAAGGCTGCCAAGAGGACTTGAAAGCGGGGCAGAATTGCAGGAAACCGATTTCAGGAGGTAGACTGGAATTGCATTGAAAGCATAGGAAAAGAGGCAGAACGTCCACAATGATGCACTTGGCCAAAAAGGGCGTATGCGTTTTTTCCTGAATATATTCAGGAAAAAACGCATACGCCCTTTTTGGCCAACCAAGCAAGCTTGCAAAGGAAATCTGCACTACAATGAAGTCTCATTCCCCCCGGTCAAAAGGGCCATCTGAAAAAAGTGTAAAATCCAGAAAGGCAGGACAGGCCATGGAGAACTGGGAGCCTTGTTATGCTGATGGGCGGGATGTAAATTGCCAACAACCACTCGGGAGAAGTGTATGGTGTTTCCTGAAACATCTAAAAAACAAAGCAACAGAACCTAGGGCACTTCCACTTATGGTCCTATAGCTTAGGGAAATTAAAACCAAAAAGACACAGCCACCCCAAAGTTTGGAACGGCTCTGTTTACAAGAACCTCGTTTACAGTACAAGTTCAACATCGCAGAAAGTGAAAAATGGATAAAGAAGTTGTGGTATTTACTTACAAAGCAATATCACTCAGCAATGAAATCTGTGTCATCAGGCCCTTAGCAGCACAATGAGTGGATTCAGGTATGATGATTCTAACTGAAATAAGTCACACAGAAAAAGAAACATCATAAGATATCAGTAATACATGGAATGTAAACTTGGCTACACAGGAACTGAATTACAGAACAGAACAGGGTCTCAAATTTAGAAAACCAACTTATGCTTGCTTAAGGGTAAAGGTGAGTTGGGGTGCTGCATAAAACCAGAGATTGAAATGAGCACAGATAAAGTTCCTTAAGCCAAATATGGAATAGACAAGAGCTACTCCTTGCTCAACCAAATGGACTCAACACCCCATATTAAACGCCTAAGAATGTACCTGACTAGTAAGTATCTTAAAACCTATGGATTGCTATGTCTCCGAAAGAGAATCAAGCATGTGTACAGGGGCATAAACGCAGCAGTGATAGGATTGGAGAGGTTCGGTGAGCAAATGAAGACCCTTTGAAGTCATATTGCATGGTACCCATTCCACGGGTTTCAACTACCCAGGTTTAAGGTATTCTTCCTTCAGCTAAAACATGCATGTGGAACCTAGAGTATGATCAACCATGTGATCGGGAGACGTGTTCAAATATGTCTCAGTTTTCCTCCCCTGGTACTCGGGTGCAACATTCCAGACGCTTTACTAACACTCTCCCGACTTGGAGAGTCAGTGTCTTTAACCTCCTGTTTGGCCCAGTTTGCAATTTCTGCGGAAGATGAACAGGAATAGCGAGAACCAATGAGAGGCTAGCTGCAGGTGTCTGGACGGGCAAATTTAACTCTCATTTCCCACCAGGAAGAGGAATTAACCAAAGGCTCTGCATTCCAGGCCGGAACCAGATTAGGGCCTGAAGCCATCCTGCGGTGTTGCGGCCGGGTCACAAGAAAGCGAGTTGAAGAAAGGCGCTCAGGGGCACTGTAATTCACAAACCTGCAGAGTTATAAATGACAGCTATCGTCCAAAAATAGACTGAAGTAAGGCTGCCAAGAGGACTTGAAAGCGGGGCAGAATTGCAGGAAACCGATTTCAGGAGGTAGACGGGAATTGCATTGAAAGCATAGGAAAAGAGGCAGAACGTCCACAATGATGCACTTGGCCAAAAAGGGCGTATGCCTTTTTTCCTGAATATATTCAGGAAAAAACGCATACGCCCTTTTTGGCCAACCAAGCAAGCTTGCAAAGGAAATCTGCACTACAATGAAGTCTCACTTCCCCCCGGTCAAAAGGGCCATCTGAAAAAAGTGTAAAATCCAGAAAGGCAGGACAGGCCATGGAGAACTGGGAGCCTTGTTATGCTGATGGGCGGGATGTAAATTGCCAACAGACACTTGGGAGAAGTGGATGGTGTTTCCTGAAACATCTAAAAAACAAAGCAACAGAGCCTAGGGCACTTCCACTTATGGTCCTATAGCTTAGGGAAATTAAAATCAAAAAGACACAGCCACCCCAAAGTTTCGAAAGGCTCTGTTTACAAGAACCTCGTTTACAGTACAAGTTCAACATCGCAGAAAGTGAAAAATGGATAAAGAAGTTGTGGTATTTACTTACAAAGCAATATCACTCAGCAATGAAATCTGTGTCACAAGGCCCTTAGCAGCACAATGAGTGAATTCAGGTATGATGATTCTAACTGAAATAAGTCACACAGAAAAAGAAACATCATAAGATATCAGTAATACACGGAATGTAAACTTGGCTACACAGGAACTGAATTACAGAACAGAACAGGGTCTCAAATTTAGAAAACCAACTTATGCTTGCTTAAGGGTAAAGGTGAGTTGGGGTGCTGCATAAAACCAGAGATTGAAATGAGCACAGATAAAGTTCCTTAAGCCAAATATGGAATAGACAAGAGCTACTCCTTGCTCAACGAAATGGACTCAACACAGCATATTAAACGCCTAAGAATGTACCTGACTAGTAAGTATCTTAAAACCTATGGATTGCTATGTCTCCGAAAGAGAATCAAGCGTGTGTACAGGGGCATAAACGCAGCAGTGATAGGATTGGAGAGGTTCGGTGAGCAAATGAAGACCCTTTGAAGTCATATTGCATGATACCCATTACACGGGTCTCAACTCTCCAGGTTTAAGGTATTCTTCCTTCAGCTAAAACATGCACGTGGAACCCAGGTATGATCAACCATGTGAACGAGAGACGTGTTCAAATATGTCTCAGTTTTCCTCCCCTGGTACTCGGGTGCAACATTCCAGACGCTTTACTAACACTCTCCCCACTTGGAGAGTCAGCGCCTTTAACCTCCTGTTTGGCACAGTTTGCAATTTCTGCGGAAGATGAACAGGAATAGTGAGAACCAATGAGAGACTAGCTGGAGGTGTCTGGACGGGCAAATTTAACTCTCATTTCCCACCAGGAAGAGGAAATAACCAGAGGCTCAGCATGCCGTGCCGGAACCAGATTAGGGCCTGAAGCCATCCTGCGGTGTTGCGGCCAGCTCAAAAGAAAGCGAGTTGAAGAAAGGAGCTTAGGGGCACTGTAATTCACAAACCTGCAGAGTTATAAATGACAGCTATCGTCCAATAATAGACTGAAGTAAGGCTGCCAAGAGGACTTGAAAGCGGGGCAGAATTGCAGGAAACCGATTTCAGGAGGTAGACTGGAATTGCATTGAAAGCATAGGAAAAGAGGCAGAACGTCCACAATGATGCACTTGGCCAAAAAGGGCGTATGCGTTTTTTCCTGAATATGTTCAGGAAAAAACGCATACGCCCTTTTTGGCCAACCAAGCAAACTTGCAAAGGAAATCTGCACTACAATGAAGTCTCACTTCCCCCCGGTCAAAAGGGCCATCTGAAAAAAGTGTAAAATCCAGAAAGGCAGGACAGGCCATGGAGAACTGGGAGCCTTGTTATGCTGATGGGCGGGATGTAAATTGCCAACAGACACTCAGGAGAAGTGTATGGTGTTTCCTGAAACATCTAAAAAACAAAGCAACAGAGCCTAGGGCACTTCCACTTATGGTCCTATAGCTTAGGGAAATTAAAATCAAAAAGACACAGCCACCCCAAAGTTTGGGACGCCTCCGTTTACAAGAACCTCGTTTACCGTACAAGTTCAATATCACAGAAAGTGAAAAATGGATAAAGAACTTGTGGTACTTACGTACAATGCAATATCACTCAGCAATGAAATCTATGTCATCAGGCCCGTAGCAGCATAATGAGTGGATTCAGGTACGATGATTCTAACTGAAATAAGTCACACAGAAAAAGAAACATCATAAGATATCACTAATACACGGAATGTAAACTTGGCTACACAGGAACTGCATTCCAAAACAGAACAGGGTCTCAAATTTAGAAAACCAACTTATGCTTGCTTAAGGGGAAAGGTGAGTTGGGGTGCTGCATAAAACCAGAGATTGAAATGAGCACAGATAAAGTTCCTTAAGCCAAATATGGAATAGACAAGAGCTACTCCTTGCTCAACGAAATGGACTCAAAACCCCATATTAAACGCCTAAGAATGTACCTGACTAGTAAGTATCTTAAAACCTATGGATTGCTATGTCTCCAAAAGAGAATCAAGCGTGTGTACAGGAGCATAAATGCAGCAGTGATAGGATTGGAGAGGTTCGGTGAGCAAATGAAGACCCTTTGAAGTCATATTGCACGGTACCCATTCCACGGGTCTCAACTCTCCAGGTTGAAGGTATTCTTCCTTCAGCTAAAACATGCATGTGGAACCCAGAGTATGATCAACCATGTGAACGGGAGACGTGTTCAAATATGTCTCAGTTTTCCTACCCTGGTACTCGGGTGCAACACTCCAGACGCTTTACTAACACTCTCCCGACTTGGAGAGTCAGTCCCTTTAACCTCCTGTTTGGCCCAGTTTGCAATTTCTGCGGAAGATGAACAGGAATAGCGAGAACCAATGAGAGGCTAGCTGCAGGTGTCTGGACGGGCAAATTTAACTCTCATTTCCCACCAGGAAGAGGAATTAACCAAAGGCTCAGCATGCCGGGCCGGAACCAGATTAGGGCCTGAAGCCATCCTGCGGTGTTGCGGCCAGCTCACAAGAAAGCGAGTTGAAGAAAGGAGCTCAGGGGCACTGTAATTCACAAACCTGCAGAGTTATAAATGACAGCTATCGTCCAAAAATAGACTGAAGTAAGGCTGCCAAGAGGACTTGAAAGCGGGGCAGAATTGCAGGAAACCGATTTCAGGAGGTAGACTGGAATTGCATTGAAAGCATAGGAAAAGAGGCAGAACGTCCACAATGATGCACTTGGCCAAACAGGGCGTATGCGTTTTTTCCTGAATATATTCAGGAAAAAACGCATACGCCCTGTTTGGCCAACCAAGCAAGCTTGCAAAGGAAATCTGCACTACAATGAAGTCTCACTTCCCCCCGGTCAAAAGGGCCATCTGAAAAAAGTGTAAAATCCAGAAAGGCAGGACAGGCCATGGAGAACTGGGAGCCTTGTTATGCTGAAGGGCGGGATGTAAATTGCCAACAACCACTCGGGAGAAGTGTATGGTGTTTCCTGAAACATCTAAAAAACAAAGCAACAGAGCCTAGGGCACTTCCACTTATGGTCCTATAGCTTAGGGAATTTAAAATCAAAAAGACACAGCCACCCCAAAGTTTGGAACGGCTCTGTTTACAAGAACCTCGTTTACAGTACAAGTTCAACATCGCAGAAAGTGAAAAATGGATAAAAAAGATGTGGTATTTACTTACAAAGCAATATCACTCAGCAATGAAATCTGTGTCATCAGGCCCTTAGCAGCACAATGAGTGGATTCAGGTATGATGATTCTAACTGAAATAAGTCACACAGAAAAAGAAACATCATAAGATATCAGTAATACACGGAATGTAAACTTGGCTACACAGGAACTGAATTACAGAACAGAACAGGGTCTCAAATTTAGAAAACCAACCTATGCTTGCTTAAGGGTAAAGGTGAGTTGGGGTGCTGCATAAAACCAGAGATTGAAATGAGCACAGATAAAGTTCCTTAAGCCAAATATGGAATAGACAAGAGCTACTCCTTGCTCAAAGAAATGGACTCAACACCGCATATTAAACGCCTAAGAATGTACCTGACTAGTAAGTATCTTAAAATCTAGGGATTGCTATGTCTCCGAAAGAGAATCAAGCATGTGTACAGGGGCATAAACGCAGCAGTGATAGGATTGGAGAGGTTCGGTGAGCAAATGAAGACCCTTTGAAGTCATATTGCATGGTACCCATTCCACGGGTTTCAACTACCCAGGTTTTAGGTATTCTTCCTTCAGCTAAAACATGCATGTGGAACCCAGAGTATGATCAACCATGTGATCGGGAGACGTGTTCAAATATGTCTCAGTTTTCCTCCCCTGGTACTCGGGTGCAAAATTCCAGACGCTTTACTAACACTCTCCCCACTTGGAGAGTCAGCGCCTTTAACCTCCTGTTTGGCCCAGTTTGCAATTTCTGCGGAAGATGAACAGGAATAGCGAGAACCAATGAGAGACTAGCTGGAGGTGTCTGGACGGGCAAATTTAACTCTCATTTCCCACCAGGAAGAGGAAATAACCAGAGGCTCAGCGTGCCGTGCCGGAACCAGATTAGGGCCTGAAGCCATCCTGCGGTGTTGCGGCCAGGTCACAAGAAAGCAAGTTGAAGAAAGGAGCTCAGGGGCACTGTAATTCACAAACCTGCAGAGTTATAAATGACAGCTATCGTCCAAATATAGACTGAAGTAAGGCTGCCAAGAGGACTTGAAAGCGGGGCAGAATTGCAGGAAACCGATTTCAGGAGGTAGACTGGAATTGCATTGAAAGCATAGGAAAAGAGGCAGAACGTCCACAATGATGCACTTGGCCAAAAAGGGCGTATGCGTTTTTTCCTGAATATATTCAGGAAAAAACGCATACGCCCTTTTTGGCCAACCAAGCAAACTTGCAAAGGAAATCTGCACTACAATGAAGTCTCACTTCCCCCCGGTCAAAAGGGCCATCTGAAAAAAGTGTAAAA